>NC_091646.1:120922231-121583844 GCF_027580195.1 Bos mutus | reverse complement strand
TCCTGCCTGCACCATCTGGGAAGTCTCAAATCACACTCTAGCCAGAGATTGTACGGCATTATCATTTGTAGTTATTCTTGAGGATCTGATAAGGAACTTATTTTTTTAAACCTTGGGAATCTATCATTTAACCAATGTCATAAAAACTCAGTACCTTAGCATAGGACTGATATTCAATCAGTATTCACTAGTATGGCTGTGCTGATTGCTAAAATAGTGAAATATTACTACTACTGGATAGCAAATGACCATGGCTCAGAAACCAACTCTGGTCAGTTGCTCCTTCTACAACTGTTCTGGTCCCACCGTTTCTGACATCTTTCAGGACCCTACTCCAGGGTTTATGTGATTATAGTTTGCACACGTTTTGAGTATTGTCCCGTATAAGGATATTAACATTGCTCAAGATAGACTATAAACCACCCTTAGCCACTCAGGCAAACATATATAGCAAGAAGAAGCTCCAGGAGATTTCTCACAAGTTTCCCCATCCCAATGCTCTCAGATTACAGATGATCACTTTCAATGTAGCTTTTTATACTAGTCTCCATTATTGATTTGATCACATAGTGCATTTGTGACTCTAGAAGTGCTAATTTTGGTTTAGTCAGGCATCATAACTGGTGTTCCTCCTAAGAACAAGAATTCTGGCACAAATACTTTATTAGGGGGGTGGTCTCAGAGGACAACAATAAAGGAGTAGGGAGGAGAGACAAGGAAGGAAAGGCAACCAGTAAGGTGTGTTTTATTAAGAGGACACCATTGTGCAAAACTAGTGCTTCATCCCATTGGAGAACTCTGGAAACCAGTGCAGGATGCATACCTTAGAGTTATCTCACACAAGAGTTTAGAGATCTGGGGACTAAATCCTCCAAGTCCTGTTTGTCATGGACTGAGGACTGTTTCAAGGGTATTAATTCTCTAGCACTTCTGACCTGCTGGGCAGTAGGCAGAACTGGCCCAAGTTGCTAGAGAAAGCTCTCTGGCAAAGAGATGCAGATGCTGGTAATAGAATTCATTCAGGGAGGACTGCACTAAAAGTGTAAGGCCCAACAATACCTGCTAATCTAGAGAGGCTTTAGCCAAGAGAAGCTCACAGCAAATTCCTACTGTCTCCATCATTATCACCTCAACTTTCCTCAAAGTAAAGGAGTGTGCTGAGGACTGGTGAACTTCAAGAGGCACAATTTCTCAGCCAGACACATTTTTCTAGGGGGTGAAGCCTTAGAAGGAGGGAAATAAATTAGCTGGCATTGGAATAATATGTCCATCATGTTTTAAAATAATCATCTTACAGGTATCTCGGCACAAGTGAATTGGGGCTGTATTTCTCTTAGGGAAAATCTCAACCATCATATTCTTTTTGGGTACCTATATCAGCCCTTCAAAAGCATTTTCTTCCTTAGAGGAAGAGTGGTCATGGGTACTAAGGATGCTGCCACTTGGGGAAAGTCTCAGCCATCTTTTTCTCTCTTTAAATCTCTTTACTCTTTCCTGCCTGTGGGCAAGAGAGGAAGGTGAAAAGTTTGTATCTCACTCTAGAAAAAAGCTGAAGAGTATCCCCACTCTGGAAAGGTCTGAAGTAAACTGTCTACACATCTTTTTCTAGACACTGGGACAATTTGCTTCTGGATCTATGCTTTTGAGTTTGCCACTTTTTGATACTAGCCATCCAGTTACTAAGGTTTGTGATTTGGCTAGTGTCTTTGTGGAAAATAAAGAAAAGTAAACCATTTGACCAGCTTTGACTCTAGGCCTTGGGTTGGCCTTTAGCTTAGATAAAATGGGCTTCCCTGTGGCTCAGCTGGTAAAGAATCCACCTGTAATGCGGGAGACCTGGGTTTGATCCTTGGGTTCAGAAGATCCTCTGGAGAAGGGAAAGGCTACCCACTCCAGTATTCTGGCCTGGAGAATTCCATGAACTGTATAGTCCATGGGGTTGCAAAGAATCGGACATGACTGAGTGACTTTCACTTCACTTAAATAAAATAGTATGAATAAGAATTATTGCTGTTATAGTAGTGTTAGCTTCTGTGCCCTAACTCTGCGGCTCAGTAGTATGTGTTTTGCATGGATTGGTTTATTTACTCTCTACAACCACTCTCGGAAGTAGTTACTATTATCATGTCCATTTTATAGACAAGTGCTTCCTTGAGTCCACCAGATTTCTCCAATAGAAAGGAAAACTATGTACAGCAGAAACTAACACAACATTGTAAAGCAATTATACTCCAATAAATAAAGAAAATCTTTCTCTGCAATTACTGAGTAATCCAAGGATCACATTTTTACACCATGCAAACATCCTGTTTCCCAATAATCCTTTATCCAATGACTTTATCATTCTTATATAAACCAATTATCACATTATGGCTGCATAAGGGTGATTTTCTCTTTTTGTCAGTCATTCTGTATTTATTAGCTTACATCTTTCAGCAGAAAAGAGCATTTCCTTCCCTCTTTCTTTTCCCTGAGCATCACTTAGGCACATTGATTTTTATTTATTTAGCATTATAATAATTTATGGCCATTATTCTTTTTGATGCTCAAATTGTCTCAAATTTACCCAGTAGGAGCTCCTTCAAATTGGCTCTTACGTCCTTACAATACTCTTTGAGTGTTTTCTTGCTTTATGGCACAGAAAATATTTCAGGTTCACTCCCATACTCTTCTTGCCTCAGACCTATAACCAGCCTTTTCTGTAAAGAACCCTGTTTCCTTTCAGAGAAAAATGACATTTAGATATCAAATTTGAATATCAGATAAGGTCAATGCCACTCTGTGTGGTGTCATTATCTCCAGACTCCTCCACTGGACAGAGCCAGAAAAGAGTTTTTTTTTTTTTAAATAATGAACTGATTTTGATATTTCCATTTTCATTACTCTGATGGAGAGCCAAAAGCATTGAGTTTACAGCTGTGTCTCCCATTCTGTGTCCTTTGTGAGCTCTCCTCTCGGTTAGCCATTGGAAGATGCTGCTTTCTGCAATCTAACCTCTACCTCTTCCAGATTTTCTGACACCCACCTTGGATTCCAGAGAAGACTTAAATGACTGTTTTCAGGCTGACTTTTTCAGATGCTATTATTTGCCCCCATTTCACATCCAGGCTAGGGCTGGATACCAAATAACACCCTGTGCCATCTCTCTGTGCCATATCCCTAGTTGTTAAGAGAACATCATATTTTAAGGGCATAATTTGGCATTTGAAAGGTGTGGGACTTTCATTAGTGTCTAGCCAGAATTGTTTTCTGTTCACAGACAAGATAGAACTTTATTATTCTCAAGGATTCTCTTATAAAACCACATCTTTTCCAGCTTCACCTTATCTTGCTTTTGTTTTTGTTTTTTTTGGTAGACATCTTGTGTGCATTTGAAAATTCATTACCAAAAAAAGGTGAGAGTGAAAGTCACTCAGTCCTGCCCGACTCTTTGTGACCCCATGGACTGTACAGTTCATGGAATTCTCCAGACCAGAATACTGAAGTGGGTAGCCTTTCCCTTCTCCAGGCAATCTTCCCAACCCAGGGATCAAACCCAGGTCTCCTGCATTGCAGGTGGATTCTTTACCAGCTGAGCCACCAGGGAAGCCCGAGAATACTGGAGTGGGTAGCCTATCCCTTCTCCAGTGGATCTTCCCCACCCAGGAATCCAACCAGGGTCTCCTGGTTTTCCTTACAATATTTCTCACATTCATTTCCTTGGTGAATCTCTTATCCCGTTTCCCATCAACTATCTCCTCTTTCTCTCTCTAGCATGGTGGTTAAGAGTATGGTTTCTGGTGTAAGGCTATACCAAAAAAAAAAAAAAAAAAAAGTATGGTTTCTGGAGATATAGTATCTAGCTATATAGCTTTAGGCAGGCTACTTAATTTTTCTGTCTTATGTTCTTATCTGAAAATCAAGGATAATTTAACAGTACCTACCTCATAATGTTGTTCTGAAATTAATTGAACAATACGTGCAAATCATGTAGAATAGTGCCGCACATGAAAAAGAAGTTTCAATAAGTGTGAGCATCTTTTATTATTTACTGGTGCCCATAGCCTTTATGGGCTTACCTGGTGGCTCAGTGGTAAAGAATCCACCTGCAATGCAGGAGAACCGGGTTCGATCCCTGGGTCGGGAAGACCCCCTGGAGGAGGGCATGGCAACCCACTCTAGTACTCTTGCCTAGAGAATCCCATGGACAGAGGAGCCTGGTGGGCTACAGTCCATAGAGTCACAGAGTTAGACACGACTGAGCAACTACGCGGCAACAGCAGCATAAGCTTTGTATGTAGATGTCTTTATCATCATGAAAAAGACATCTGTTTGCTTCTAGGACCAAATATCTGTCCCTCATCTCTCCACTGTTCAATTCAACAGATTCTTACCACCTCCATTTTTCACATAGAAGGCAAAGGTGTTTCACCTGAGTCAATGACAAGTGGGAAATACAGGAAAGGAGGGGAGAGGGGAGTGTGAATGGACCACTGCTCCTCCTAGACATGCTGAGTTTGTTGCCTCTGTCATGTCTTTCTGTAGATGGAGTTGACAGATAAAATACAGTAACATGAGTTCAATTTGAATTTTAATAAACAACAAATCATTTGTTGTCATGGACATACTTATACTGTATGGTAAGTATTTTTAATTTTATGTATATTATGATGTTTTGACATCTTAATAAGAAATCTTTCTGGCTGGGAAGAGGTTGCCCCTTTCCGAGCTAGCTGTTTCTTAGACATTGCCAAGGACCTAGGCAGAGCATGTTTTTGATGTATAAACTAAGCAATTCAGAGCCATCGCTCCCATATCTTGCCTGTACACACCACAGGACCATATTCCTCTGCCTTAATCATCCCAGGCCAGATGCTAGGCAACTAAGTACTACTTCTATAGCTCAAAGCCCAACAAAAATTTTCAGTCTAGCCAATCCTAAACTGTTCACTCTGCCCCGCTTTGCCTTTCCTGTGGAAACCCCAATAAAGGCTGTGACCTAAACCTTTCCTTTGCTCCTGACTTCTGCCTCCTGACCACTCTGATATCTTTCCTATGTGGCCTTGACCAGTGTACCATGTCTCCTGTCTCTAGAATCTGTGAATATAATAAATGCCTCCTGTCCTCTCTTATAGCCACACCTGACCAACCATCTCATAAAAGAATACAAAATGTACACTAACGAGTGATTTGTTGTTTATCTGAAATTAAATTAAACTAGGCATACCGTATTTTTATTGGCTCAATCTGGGGACCCTAGCTGGAGGTCCCATAACAGAGACCAATACAACATGCTCTGTCTGCTCTGTCATGGTTCAGCACAAAGGGGAACTATTGCAGATGCTGTCGGTCTGCTGCTCTCTCCTTTGGACCTAACTGGCTAGCATGCTCCAGCCCCCTTCCAGCTACCAGTGTCTGCGTCTCTAGGCCTGGGGGCTTTTTCTGAAACTGGAAAGGCAAATCAGAGACATTGTTGAAATAGTTACTGTCTCTCGACTACCTCAGTAGCCTTCAACCAACGATTGCCAGAAGTTGGGGTATAAAAGCCCCAGCTCCCTTGGTCCCTGGGTATGATAATTCTGAAGCATACATTTTATAGCATTTCCTGAGTCTTCTCTCAGGATACCCACTGTGATAGTTGACTTAATAATAAATAGACTTTTTCCTTGAAAGGGCTGCCTTTCTTTTCCCATATTCCTTTCACTCTATTAGTGGTCCTTTGACTCCCAGTACACAACTGGCAATAGAATCCTCGTGGCAGGCTCTGATTCTTGGAAATCCAACTAAGATATGAGCTTTTGATTTATCCTTTGTTTTCAGCATTTTGAATGTCTGTATACGTCGGCCCTTTTGGTCAATGCTACTACTTGAGAGGAATGAAGTATATGGCTTTTGTTCTTAAAAAGAAAATAAAAACTCTGTCCAACTGCTATATTGTTTCAGAAAAATGTTTCATTTTTCATACTTGGCTTACATTTTAGCAATTGTCTGCTCTGCTTTTTTGACAACAAATAATCTGTTTCTTTCTCCAAGATGCCAAGAGATTGGTTTGGAATTGGCTATTTAAAAACAGCTCTGGCACAACAAATGAAAGACCTTCCACTGATGCTTGCGAGGAACTCTAACAAAGGTAGGATAATATGCAGTAAAATTACTTGCCTCTTTGAGTTGGCAAAGAATATAATTAAAATAAAAAATGACATCTTATGTGACAGAGTCTGAGTAGGAAGCATAGCGTTTATCACCTCCTGTTCGCTAGCTTTTCTTTAGGGAAAAAAAGTCAGCAAGATTTTATCTTGGATGACGCCTACTCACCTGGCTTGCCTTAAGCTAAAAAAACATGAAAATGGTGGGGTGTAAAATAATGTGCCAGATATGCAAGTTGGCTTAAACACTAAAGCCAAATTTTACTTCCCCAAAAAAGGGATGATCAGTGAATCCATACTATATATTGAAAACTAATAAAGGTGCAAACACTGTTAAAGAAAGTGGAGCATGGGTTGTTGTCACTACCTAAGTGTGGGGAGAAGTAGCAATGCCTGCCCACTCAGGATTATATCAGGAGGATCCTAAGGCTAAAACTCAATATGTATCCAGATTCTTAGGAAAAAAAGCTTATTGTGTGAAGCATGATATATGCAAATGATGAAACAGGTCATATAGGGATTTTATTTATCTTATAATAAATATTTTTATCTCTAGTAGTTACCACTAAAGGAAAACTTCCTGAAAACTGACCCAACCTCACTGAGGAGTAAGAATTAAATCTGCTAAACTCTGGAGTCTTGCTGAAGAACTCATCTAAGAACTCAAGATCACTCAAATCTAGGCCTCATCTCAGACCACAGCATCCTTTCTTTCCTAAATACAGTATCTGAGTGGGAGGTTCTCAATGTAGTACTGACGTAGGTGTGAACATTCAGTGTTTAAAGTCATGGAAGCAACTTAAATTAAATTGCCTTGAAGTTTTTCAAGCTTTGAAATTTCTATTTTGGATTTTTTAAAAAGGAGGAGTGAGGAGTGAGAAAGAGAAACAGCTTGTTCACTGGATAGCTTTCTGTCCACCCGCTTCCCCAACCCCCTAACTCTAGAAATCAGCAATCATTTTACTGGCACTAGTACAAGTCCATCAGTACTGGAGAGAATGTACTTTTTGGTGTGTGCTTTTTGTGTTGGTGACCTTAGTGAAAAACACCCTTTCAGTAAGGTCTTCTCTTTACCAAGTAGAGTCACAGCCATCACCAAGAGAAGCTATATTTACAAGACCATGTTCCCTTGCAAGCTTGCTTGTACAATCTGCTCCTGAACATTCCATCTGGCATGGAAGGAAGAGATTCAAGACATGGGCTTACTTAAAGCAATATATAGTTTTTAAAATCAGAGATTCACATTCTGAGAAATAAAAGGAATAGATTCTACTCCTGCTTCTATTAAGCTTTCAGAATTCCTTTATTTAGGTTATTGATTTGAATTGATTTTGGTGTTCAGAAAAGCAGCAACAAAGATGTAAAATCTAAAGGAAAATTAAACTGGCTATCAACCCGTCCACAAATAATGTTTCTCAAAGACAGTATTAGCCAAACCTCAAGTTTATGTGGATTTTCTTTATGTCTTGATTCTGCTGGTTGTTTTGTTTATGCTGATCAGTGGATGCAGAGTGGTTCTGTGTCCTTAAGTATATAATGTTCATTTGGGAAGTCAGTGGCAGCAGTACTAATGCCTGGCAAGTAGTGGGTGCTAAATGAATATTTATTGAATGAAAGAATACTTTACATTTTAATAGCATCATGCAGTTTTTCAAGCACTGTAATAATTGCTGTTTTATTTGATTCTCACAAGTATAATAGCTAGGGAAGAAACCGAGGATCACTGATTCTACATCCCTGACTAAGGTCAACCAGCTGGCAAGAGGCTAAGTTAGAATTTAAACTCAGATTACATAAATAGAAGATAATACGGGAAAGACTAGAGATCTCTTCAAGAAAACCAGAGATCCCAGGGGAACATTTCATGAAAAGATGGGCTTGATAAAGGACAGAAATTGTATGGACCTAACAGAAGCAGAAGATATTAAAAAGAGGTGGCAAGAATACACAGAAGAACTGTACAAAAAAGATATTCACAACCAAGATAATCACGGTGGTGTGATCACTCACCTAGAGCTAGACATCCTGGAATGTGAAATCAAGTGGGCCTTAGAAAGCATCACTACGAACAAAGCTAGTGGAGGTGATGGAATTCCAGTTGAGCTATTTCAAATTCTGAAAGATGATGCTGTGAAAGTGCTGCACTCAATATGCCAGCAAATTTGGAAAACTCAGCAGTGGCCACAGGACTGGAAAAGGTCCGTTTTCATTCCAATCCCAAAGAAAGGCAATGCCAAAGAATGCTCAAACTACCGCACAATTGCACTCATCTCACACTCTAGTAAAGTAATGCTCAAAATTCTCCAAGCCAGGCTTCAGGAATACGTGAACCGTGAACTTCCAGATGTTCAAGCTGGTTTTAGAGAAGGCAGAGGAACCAGAGATCAAATTGCTAACATCCGCTGGATCATGGAAAAAGCAAGAGAGTTCTAGAAAAACATCTATTTCTGCTTTATTGACTATGCCAAAGCCTTTGACTGTGTGGATCACAATAAACTGTGGAAAATTCTGAAAGAGATGGGAATACCAGAGCACCTGACCTGCCTCTTGAGAAACCTATATGCAGGAAGCAACAGTTAGAACTGGACATGGAACAACAGACTGGTTCCAAATAGGAAAAGGAGTACGTCAAGGCTGTATATTGTCACCCTGCTTATTTAACTTATATGCAGAGTACATCATGAGAAATGTTGGGCTGGAAGAAGCATAAGCTGGAATCAAGATTGCTGGGAGAAATGTCAATAACCTCAGATATGCAGATGACAGCACCCTTATGGCAGAAAGTGAAGAGGAACTCAAAAACCTCTTGATGAAAGTGAAAGAGGAGAGTGAAAAAGTTGGCTTACGATCATGGCATCTGGTCCCATCACTTCATGGGAAATAGATGGGGAAACAGTGGAAACACTGTCAGACTTTATTTTTGGGGGCTCCAAAATCACTGCAGATGGTGATTGCAGCCATGAAATTAAAAGACGCTTACTCCTTGGGAGGAAAGTTATGACCAACCTAGATAACAATTCAAAAGCAGACATTACTTTGTCAACAAAGGTCCATCTAGTCAAGGGTATGGTTTTTCCAGTGGTCATGTATGGATGTGAGAGTTGGACTATAAAGAAAGCTGAGCACTGAAGAATTGATGCTTTTGAACTGTGGTGTTGGAGAAGACTCTTGAGAGTCCCTCGGACTGCAAGGAGATCCAACCAGTCCATTCTAAAGGAGACCAGTCCTGGGTGTTCATTGGAAGGACTGATGCTAAAGCGGAAACGCCAACACTTTTATCACCTCATGCGAAGAGTTGACTCATTGGAAAAGACTCTGATGCTGGGAGGGATTGGGGGCAGGAGGAGAAGGGGACGACAGAGGATGAGATGGCTGGATGGCATCACTGACTTGATGGACGTGAGTCTGAGTGAACTCCGGGAGTTGGTGATGGACAGGGAGGCCTGGTGTGCTGCGATTCATGGGGTCGCAAAGAGTCGGACACAACTGAGCGACTGAACTGACCTGAACTGACCTGACCTTGACTCTACCTGGCATGTAGGCATGGAATGCAAGGCACCTTTGCGGAAGAACAATTAGTTCAGTTTGAGGGCAGTTTAGGAAACATTATGTAAGGAGCTGATAGGACACTATTACGGAATGGTAAATTTGGATCATCTTGTAGAAGACCTTCAGTGGCAGGTTAATATGTTTGGACCCTACTTCAAAGTCAGTGGATTAGTGTTGTCCTGTCGGCAGATTATCTTTTTCCATGATGGACTGGAGGATGGTGAGAGTGGTAGCAAGCCGAGATGTTTCTTCCTCAGAAAAAAGAAAAAAAGGAAGTTGAGAAAGCCTTAAGTGGGGGGAGGTGAAGTTGGGATGCTGTGCTCAAAGGTATTGGCCTTTGTAGTCTCACAGTATGATTCCTAGTATGAGTGGAAGTAGGGTAGGACAGAAGCTTTGTGGAGGCCCTTTACAACCTCTCATATGAACAGAATATAAAAGAGCTTGTAGACAGCAGTTGAGGTTTATCTTAAACTAGATGTCATGAATTGTGGTGGACCCAACTGGGAAAGTGTTGAGATTTTAGCAATACAGTCAATGGAGTGGGAAAAGTAGAAAATACAGATATTAAAGAGGAAAGGCATTATACACTTGGGGTTTTTTCACCTAAGATGTACTCAGTTAAAGTTGTTAACTAAAAATTAGGGTGACAAAGTAAAAGAATTGAAAAGCATAGAAGACCAGGAAGTAGTCATGAGAAGATTAAAGCTCTGGCTCATTATGTGTGAGGATGTTGGAGAAGGGATTGTAGAGCCAGAGGAGGAATTTGAGAGAAATGAAAATTTCAGAAGCATAATGAGTGACTAAAATGCAATGGAATTGGAGGTCATTGGGCTTTAGGAAATCAGTATAACAGAGGCCAGTCTAAAATAGGAGAATCATCAACAAGGATGGTGACCTCAATGAGGAGAGTGTAAAGCAAATGACCAGAGAAGAAATACAGTGAAGTGAAATGAAAGACCAAATCAAATTGAATTTCTTCATAGCTGACTATTCATCTAAACCCCTGCCCTAGCCTACCCCACCTTCAACACTCATTTCCAGGTTACATTTCCAGGTTTTCAATGAACAAAAATTCACACTTAAACACAGCCTTTAAAATTATAGGATAGTCTATAAGCTATTTATAGGGAAGAAGAGAACTTTGCTGTTTTCATGAATGAATAGAACAAGGCTGAAAAGTGCATTAATACACTTCTTGGTAGGGAAGAGATTGAGAGGTATAGCCAACAGCTATGAAACTAGAGTAAGCACAAAGATAGGGAAGGTTGCAAACTGGACTGGAACAAATGCAGTTAGACTTTGCTGAGGAAATGCCAAGGGTTATTTCTTAGAGTAATCTAAACTTGCTTAAAATTCATTTGAAAAGAAATAAGTGAATTGTAGGAAAACCATAAATAATAGCAGAGTGGCTAGAGAGAATTTCAAAGTTTAGATAATGATTCTGTTATATATAAATGTGGGCTGCAATTGTTTTGGTTTTTTTTTTTTCCAGCAAGCCTTTCACTGGTATCAGTGCCAGTCTCCATGATGCTGAGTTCATTCTTCTAGAGTCCTGAACTCCTTCTTTGCTTCACCTGTCTCCCCAACACATTCACTCTTCTCTGACTTTGTTAGGAAAGAACAGAAATCATACATTGCCAGCTTCTTCAGCTTCCCTCCATTTCATCTCACATTTCCTCTGCATCATTAGCCTCCTTCAACTTCTTCGCTCCCTTCCACTTTGGAGACAGAAGGTTTGTGCCTCTTTGCTAAGGGAGTGAAGGCTTACTTTCCATGTGTATCCCTCTATCTCCCCTCAAGGCTCCTCCATATTCATCAGTTAGTTCCTCATTCCAGAACTATTAGTCTTTCTCTCTGCCATGTCTATTTAGTAAGTCTCTTGAAAGCTATTCCATATCTCATAACTTTATTTTTTTTTAATTTTATTTTTAAACTTTACATAATTGTATTAGTTTTGCCCAAATATCAAAATGAATCCGCCACAGGTATACATGTGTTCCCCATCCTGAACCCTCCTCTCTCCTCCCTCCCCATACCATCCCTCTGGGTCGTCCCAGTGCACTAGCCCCAAGCATCCAGTATCGTGCATCGAACCTGGACTGGCAACTCGTTTCTTACATGATATTTTACATGTTTCAATGTCATTCTCCCAAATCTTCCCACCGTCTCCCTCTCCCATAGAGTCCATAAGACTGTTCTATACATCAGTGTCTCTTTTGCTGTCTCGTACACCGGGTTATTGTTACCATCTTTCTAAATTCCATATATATGCGTTAATATACTGTATTTATGTTTTTCCTTCTGGCTTACTTCACTCTGTATAATAGGCTCCAGTTTCATAACTTTATTTCTTCCCTATCGTTCACTTCCCAACTTATATATTAGGCTCCAGTCAAGGAATTCTGACATACCAAAGGCAACCAAAGTGAACAGATTCATAACTAAGGCAGTATAATTCCCTACTAAAAAATAGAGAATAACATTGCCCAAGACAAGTTGATGTTTGTCTCCTTATAACTGCAACTAACTATTGTGTGTGTGTATGTATTATATATAGTGTATAGATATATATATTGTATATTATCTATATACTATTTATATATGCTGTATATAGTATATATTGTATATATTATATATACTATATTTAGTATATACAATATATATTGTATGTACTTTATATATACTCTTGTGTATATACATATATATATACAAAATAATTGGTTGTATATATAGTATATAAATATGTTTATAGATAGTATATACAGTGTGTGTATATATATATACCCACTCCAGTATTCTTGCCTGGAGAATCCCATGGACAGAGGAGCCTTGCAGGCTGCAGTCCATGGGGTCACAAAGAGTCAGACATGACTGAGTGACTAAACAAGAACAACAATACTATCTATATACTATTTATATACATGGTATATAATATATATTGTATATATTATATATATTCTATACTATATTCACTGTATACTATATATGTATATAGTATATACTCTCTATGCACTGTTGTGTATATACATATATATATACACACAATAGTTGGTTGTATATGTAGTATATAAATATGTATAAAACTAAAACCAGATTTTAGTTTTAAACAGTTGTGAATTTTCATATACATTTTATTATTTAACTCCATTTAGCAGTATTCCAGATAAAAATAACTTCTTGTCTAGGGTGAATTTCACTTCAGCTTTGGCATCTGAATCAATCTGAAGAGGGTTATTTTCAAGCTGGAAAAGTCCTAATTGCTTTTGTAAAAACTGAGACAGTTCATACAGAATAAGTCCTCAACTCTCTGGCAACTGATAATTGGAAACCAGAAGTATTTTCCATATTGTGGTGAAGACTGTTTCTAAAAATTCTAATGCCAGAGAATGGAGATAAGAAAAATTGGGGGAAGGGTTGTTAGGAGGTATATTTTTTGTTTGTTTGTATATGGAGCCAGATCAACTGATATCTTACACTGAAAATACCAAAAATATTGGAGCATTTTAAAAATAAGTGGTAAGCTTCCTTACCACTGAAGTTAGAATGACATGATGATGGCAAACATATTTTTGGTCTGGTAGACAGTGAAAATCAGGGAAAAAAGGGAAATATAGCACTCTTAGGAGCAGATGGCAGTGCTTTCAAAACTTTTTGAGCTTTTTCTTTGCCTTTTTCAAACTTGTGTAATGTAACCAATTAAAACAACTAAAATCAGATGGTATAATGATAATGAGCACTATAGCACCTAGCAGACTGATTGGAGAGGTAATGAAGTAATACTAATGATAGATTCCATTAGTTAAGAGTGGATAAAGGGAAATTAGAGGTGATTCCAGTGTAAGTCACATTGTCTTGACTTCTATTTTGGCCACTTGACAATGTGTCTCTACTTACTTATCTCTGAAAGATATCCATTCATATTGAGGGGGCATCTGATTTTTTTAGCTTATTTTGAGCTAATTTTAGACTTTCAGAAAAACTAATTTTGAATTTACTAGCAAAACTAATACAGTGTGTTTTCATATAACACTTACCCAGCTTTTCTTAGTGTTAACATCCTCCCTAACCATGGTACAATTATCAAAACCAGGAAATTAACACTGGTACAATAACTTTAAACTGCAGACTTCATTCGGATTTCACCAAATTTTCCATTAAAGTCCTTTTTATGGCCTAGGATTCAATCCAAGATCACAAATATCATTAAATTGTTATGTCTCCTTGGTCTCCCTTAATCTGTGACAGTCCTCAGTCTTCCTTCCCTTTCATGACCTTGACACTTTTGAAGAGGACTGATCAGTAATTTTCTAGAATGTCTCTCAATTTGTGTTTGTCTGGTGTTTTCTCCTCATAAGATTGAGGTTAGCATTTTTGGCAACAATGCCACAGAGTGATGTTGTGTTCTTCTTTGTTTTATATCAAAGGGTCCATGGTGTCAGTACGTCCCATTACTGGTGATGTTAATTTTGACCACTTAGTTAAAATGGGGTCTGTTGGATTTCTCCACTTTAAAGGTGCCATCATTCCCTTTGTAGTTAATAAATACCTTGGGAGACTTGATTTGTAACAGTGAAGTAGGGCAAGATTGCTCATATGTTTTCAAATGACTGAGCAACCATGAAGGGTAGGAAGACTGGTAACGTGACTTTGAACACAGACAAATTTGTTAAGGAGGAAGAAGTACTTTCTCTACAGGAAAATCTTCATGCCTCATTCCCTCCACATTTCCCACTACCATTTGCAGCTAATAAAAGAAAACCTACATATTCAACTCCTATTTGGGGAAATGGTAGTTATATAATTCAGTTATACATTTCAGGTATGGCATCAGATAAAATCTCTTGGAAGTCCTTGGTGTTAGAGGTTTTGCTTGTTTCTATTTCTTATCTTTTCTTAAATAGTCATAATCTCTTTCCCTGTATGTGTAGGGAAAGAAAGACTTTACCAAAAAAGTCATCAGTTTTTATTTTTGGATCACTGACAAGTCTGAGCTTAATTAATTATAACAATATTAGTCATGCTGACCAAATATCAAAATCCTCTTCTAATAAAATAGTGGAATGGCATAATTCCTTGAGTTACAATTTCCAGGTTGACTGTATCACTGATATCCTGTTCTTTAATCTCTCCAACTAATTTCTTTATTCCTTTGTTTGTTTATTCATCCATTCTTCATTCACTCATGCACTTACACACTAAGCACATGCTGAGTACATACTAAGTAAAAGGTATTATTACATTGAATGATTCAGGAGATAGAAGAGTAAGACACTATACCTGCCCACAGGACATTTACTGTTTATTATTCTAGTGGCAAAAGAGCTATCATATACTACTAAATTATGGTATTCACCCCTCATTCATGGTTTCTCTTCCATGCTTTTCACTTACCCACCATCTGAAAATATTAAATAGAAATTTTTTTGTTTTTTTATTTTTAATTTAAATTTATTTATTTTAATTAGAGGCTAATTACTTTACAATATTGTATTGATTTTGCCATACATCAACATGAATCTGCCACGGGTGTACACGTGTTCCCAATCCTGAACCCCTCCCACTTCCCTCCCCCTACCATCCCTCTGGGTCATCCCAGTTTAGAAATAAATGATTGATAATGTTTTTTTTTTTTTTTTGCTTTTTATCTCAAAAGCATAGAGTATCTTAATAATATGTACCATATTAACAATTTTTCTTCTTGATCATACAAGAATATAATGACAAAGTACCTTTCAATATTAAAACCATGTCATATTACTGTATATTAAAACCAATTAAACTTCAGAGAAAAAGGAAACTAACAATCCAAATAAAGATTGTATTTATGCTATGAAATTGACCCAGAAGGCAAAGTACTCATTTTTGATTGAAAAATGCTGCAGGGTTTTCTTTTTTATTTTGGTGTTGCTTGATATAGCATTGTGATTTTGATTTGTATTTCACAAACAATGATGTTGCACATCCTTTAATGTGCAATTTATTTGCAATTGTGTATCTTCTTTGGAGAAATGTCTATTTTAGTCTTTTACCCATTTTAAAATTTAGTTGTTTGTTTTTTCCTAAGTTGTAAGAGTTCTTTGTATATTTTGGATATTAACCTCTTATCAGATATATAATTTTCCAATTCTGTGTGTTGCCATTTTATTCTGTTGATTGTGCCCTGTGATACACAAAAGTTTTTAATTTTTATGTATTCCTATTTGTCTATTTTTACTTTCATTGTCATATCTAAAAGATCATTGCCAAATCTAACATTACAAAGATTTCCCCTAAGTTATCATTTAAAAGTTTTTTTTTAATTTTTAGCTGGACATTAATTGCTTTCTGCTCTGCTACTCTGCTAAGTCGCTTCAGTCGTGTCCAACTCTGTGTGACCCCATAGACGGCAGCCCACCAGGCTTCCCCGTCCCTGGGATTCTCCAGGCAAGAACACTGGAGTGGGTTGCCATTTCTTTCTCCAATGCATGAAAGTGAAAAGCAAAAGTGAAGTCGCTCAGTCGTGTCTGACTCTTAGCGACCCCACCAGGCTCCTCCGTCCATGGGATTTTCCAGGCAAAAGTACTGGAGTGGGGTGCCATTGCCTTCTCTGTTAATTGCTTTACTGTTCCTATATTATAATTTAAGTGTTCTATACTGAATTGAACTGAATAGTTTTAGCTCTCATATTTAGGTCATTGATCCATCTTAAGTTAATTTTTCCATGTGGTGTAAGATAATGTGTTGGACTTTATATTTTTTTACCTGTAGATTTTGTTTTCTCAGCTCCATTTCTTGAAAAGAGTATCCTCTCTCCATTGAATAATCTTACACACTCTTGTCAAAAATCATTTGAATTTGCACTTGAGAGTTTATTCCTGAGCTCTCTATTTTATTCCATTAGACTATATGTTTGTCATTATGCCAGTACCACACTATTATGATTACTGCAGCTTTTATAGTAAGGTTGGAAACCAAAAAGCATGAGACTTCCAACTTTGTTGTTCTTTTTCAAAATTGGTTTGGCTTTTTGGTTTCCTTGAAATTTCATATGAATTTTAGAATGGACTTTTCTATTTTTGCAAAAAACATTATTGCATTTTGATATGGATTGCATTAAATCTGTAGATCACTTTGGGTAGAGGTAGTATCTGCTTATGAGGATTATAATTTATCTATTCAACCCTATGAAGTAGGCACTATTTTTATTGGAGTATAATTGACTTACAATACTATATTAGTTTCAGGTATATGACATGATAATTAGATATTTTTATACATTATGAAATGATCAGCATAAGTCTAGTTACCATCTGTAATCATAAAAAGTTATAATATTATCAACTATATTCCTTATGTTGTACATTACATCCCTGTGACTTATTTACAGTTAGCCCTCCAGATCTGTAGGCTGTGATCTGTGGATCCCACAACCAATGACCCAACCAACCACAAACTGAAATCTGCCATTGGTTCAACCCTTGGATGATGAGCCTGTGAATATGGAGAGACAACTGCACTATATTATTTTATATACAGGACTTGAACTTCCACCAATTTTGGTATCTGCAGGGGTTCCCAGAACCAATTTCCTGTGGAGACGAAAAGACAACTCTATTTTATAACTGGAAATCGGTACCTCTAAAAATCCTTAACCTATATCACTGATCCCCTCCCTCCTCTGTGGCAACCATCAGCTTGTTCTATATGTCTATGAGTAGGTGACAATTCTGTTATGTTTATTCATTTGTTGTATGACTTCTTTTTGTATATTTCCATTATTCTGTCTTCCAGATGGCTAATCTGAGCCTTCTGTAGTGGCTCAGTAGGTAAAGAGTCCACCTGCAATAGAGGAGACCCAGGTTCAATCACTGGGTTGGGAAGATTCCCTGCAGTAGGAGATGGCAACCCACTCCAGTATTCTTGCTTGGTGAATTCCACCGACAGTGGAGCATGGCGGGCTACAGTCCATTGGGGTCATAAGAGTCGGACACGACTTAGCGACTAAACCACCACAGACAGCTAATCCAGTCTTCCATATCTTCTAATCTACTACTGATTCCCTTTAGTGTATTTTTCATTTCAGTTATTATATTCCTCAGCTTTGATTGGTTCTTTCTTATATTTTCTAACTTTTTGTTGAAGTTTTCACTGTGTCCTTCCATTATTCTCCTGAGTTTAGTAAGCATCTTTATTGTCATTACTTTGAAATGTTAATAGATAAATAACTTATTTAGGATTTTTCTGGGTTTTATCTTGTTTTTTCATTTGGAGCATATTCCTCTGTCTCTTATTTTTTGACTTTCTGTGTTAGTTTTTATAAATTAGGTGAAACAGCTACGTTTCCCAGTCTTGAAGGGGTGGCCTTGTGTAGGAATGTCCCCTCTATAGACTGTGCTGGGTGCTTTTGGTGGGCCAGCATGAGGTGGAGTTGGCTCAGGCCAGTGGGTACAAAGATGTTGGTCAAAGGGTACAAACATGCAATTAGAAGATGAATAAGTTCTGAAGATATAATGCACAGCATTGTGATTATAGTTAACTTTCTTTCCTTCACTCCTCTGGAAGATGGAAGGTCACCATTTCACAACTGTCAATATTCTTGTTTTCAATATACATGTTGACCCTGTACCCAAATACCAAACATACCATCAAATAACCTTCCAGTTTTAAATAGCTTCTTAATTCGAGAGACTCCCAAAGAGAATCAATATGGCTTTCTGTTTTCATTTCCACTTTCATCTCCTAAAAATGTGCAGAAAAGTATAAATTTTGTATAGATTCTCATCACAGCATGTGGAGTTTAATATCCACCCACCACCCCAGCCGCAAAAGCAAATAACCATACAAGGAAGTGGAATGAGCCACTCAGTACCACTCTATGAGCAGTTTAAAATAACAGCTTTGTAGAACATATGTGAGCTCAGAATAAAGACCCCTGGTAAATTCATGCAATATGCTTTGTACACTAATAAAATTCATCATGGTCTCTTGCAATTCAATGATTATTCATGCTCTCCTCATTCTGATTTTTTTGGGGAAGGAGGAGAACAAATGGAAATAGTGCTATATAGCAGTATGTTGAGATGAAGGCAAATGGGATGTGATTTTTCTCAGGTGTGTACTTCAGTGAGCGAGAGCAGCCTGAATATGAAGGTCGGCAGCAGTGTTGTTTTTTCCTGTCAGAGCACTGGAATTAAGTGAAATGGATTTGAAATAGAAGAACATATTGTACTGTACTTCTTATGGAAGAAAACATATCCCTATAACACTTTGTACAAGCTAACATTAGACATGGTAATTAAATTCAGTGGTTGTTCCAAGATTAATAGATGCTTTCCTTCAAGTACTTTGCTAGCAGAACAGAATCAGATGGAAGCAAAATAAGAGAAAAATGATTCTCATCCTTTTCATTTCATTGAGCTGCAGAAAGCACTTTGCAGCTAACCCTTCACAAAGACCCAATACGTAGTCCCATGAGGTGATTTCCTTTCCCTCTGATGCACGTAATATCCTGTAAAGCAATATCCTCTGACAAACAGCCAAGTTCCATTTAGGCTTTTGACAGGACATATCATCGTGCATATTAGTGAAAGTGAAAGTCACTCAGTCGTGTCCGACTCTTTGTGACCCCATGGACTATACAGTCCATGGAATTCTCTAAGCCAGAATACTGGAGTGGGTAGCCTTTCCCTTCTCTAGGGGATCTTCCCAACCCAGGAATTGAACCCAGATCTCCCACACTGCAGGTGGATTCTTTATCAGCTGAGTCACAAGGAAAGCCCAAGAATACCTTCTCCAGCAGATCTTCCTGACCCAGGAATTGAACCAGGATCTCCTGGGTTGCAGGCGGATTCTTTACCAACTGAGCTGTCAGGGAAGCCACATATTAACTGCCACCAAAATTTAAATCTGAATTCAAAACTCTCAGCTCATGTCAATAAAGGTGGTAAATAAGTTATGTTGACAAGGGACTGACTTTTGTTTTTCAAAGAAAATACTACGTTTAGGTTAGATCAGCTTGCTTTTTTGCTTACATATGAAAAAGCACCAAATTGAGCAGCATATTTTATTGGTAAATAAACTTCCTTTTACTAAATCTTTTTTCTAGTGAACATACTCTCTAATCACTTTAAAATTAGACAAAATAACAACATACACTTCCTGATGGGATGTTCTGAGAAGAATACAACACTACCTTTTGGGTATTACTGTCAAAAACACATAATCTGAACATGATCATTAGAAAACCAGACAAATCCAAACAACGGGTCATTCAATAATTCTTTGAAAATGTCAGTGTTATAAAAGACAAAGAAAGGCAACAGAACTGTTTTGGATTAAAGGAGAATAAAGCAATAAGATGATTAAATGTAATATGAGACCTTGGACAGAATCCTAAATTTTAAAAGAATTGCTATAAAGGGCATTATTCAACTGGCAAGATTGAAATGTGGATTAGAGATTAAATAGTAGTACTGTATCCATGCAAAATTTCCTGATTTTGGTAATGTAATTATGTAAGATAATATTCTTGCTCTTCGGGAATATAGATTTATATATCTAGGAGTAAAGAGGCATTATTTCTGCAACTGACTCTGAAATAATTCAGAAAAAATATATCAACATCTATCTATCCTTCCATCAATCCAACCAGAGGCAGAGAGAATGATAAAATAAGTGGAGAAGAATATTAACAACTAATAAATCTAGATAAAGAGTACATGAGAAAGAAAGTTATTTTTTCATATTATTTATGCAAGGTTGCAAGGTTGCAACCTCTTATGTAAGCTGAAGTTATTTCCAAATAGAAAGTTTTTTAAAAAGATGTTTTTAAAAGCTTTAAAAAGATATTCTCTATACTTGGCATTAAGCATCAGTAGTCTCAAAAGTCTTGTCTCGTCTTGCTTTCATCACGTATGCAATGAAATTATTACCATTAACAAAAAATTCTTAGCAGTGTCAAAGAACTGCAAAAGTTATTACCTGTTTTAAATTATGCAAAATTGATCTAAAATCTGTTGGATTTGAAATACGATTCATTGGTGTCAGTTTCAGAGATCAAACTTACATACTTACTCAGTGGATACTGCAAATATTCCTTACTATTGTTGTGTGGGAATTTTTGGTTTGGTTTTTTAGCTTAATTCAATGTGTCCCATTTTGAGGAACATTAATAATGGAAATGTTTTATCTAAGTATCATGTTTTAAAAGAACTTTTAGTTTGACTATTCATAAATGACATCACTTCAGACAGCTGTTATTTTTAAGGAAATTTGTGGGTGTACGGTCCCAGTGTTTTGGGGGCAGCATTATTGACATGTAGTAGGAAGAGGTCAGAATTGATAGTGTGTGGGATACACCTAAATCATGAAAAATTGTCTTTCTTCCTATACTATTTTAAATGTCCCTCTGGACATTCATCATGGCAGAAACCTGTTGATAATTATTAAATGTACAGCATAATTCCATTTTTTATTTAAAAATAATTTACACAATTTTAATAATAACTATCTTCCAGGAATGTAAATGTTTCTACCATAAACACTGAAGAAAGAGTGAATTTACTCTTTTCTTTTTAATTCTATCATAAAGTGTTTACCAATCTGGAAAATCATGCCATCAATGGCAATGTCACTCATATTTGAGTGACCAACACATCTAAATCAGTCTGCATCATGAACCTGTACCCACTATTGAGATCCTAGTTATATACACAAATATAACTATTTTGCCTTTATTTTAAAATATCAGAAAATTTAAAAGTTTCAACAACATTCAATTGCATATTGTCCAATTTCTTTATTTTAATTGAAAATTATCTGGTTTGGGCTCTTGGATATTATTGTTGTTGCTAACTATCAACATTGTTTTTTAGACCAGTTTTAGGTTCACAGTAAAGCTGAGCAGAAAATGCAGAGAATTCTCATATACCTCCTCCTCCCTACTATCAAAACCCAACATTAGAATGGTACATTTGTTATAATTGATGAACCTACATTGACACATCATTATCACTCTAAATGCTTGATTTATATTAGGATTCATGGTGACACACATCATTCTATGGATTTTGACAAATGTATAATGACATGTATCCACAATTACAGTATCATACAGAAAAGTTTCGCTGCCCTAAAAATCCTTCTTTCCACCTATTCATCCCTCTCTCCCTTCTAACCTCTGGCAATCACTGATCTTTTTACAGTCTCCATGGTTTTGCCTTTTCCAGAATGTCATACAGTTGGAATTAGAACCCTTAACAAACACATACTGAACATAGCCATTTCAAATAGTCTTGTTTCACTTAGCAATATGCATTTAAAATCTCTTATTTTTTTAAATCCAAATTCATTTATTATAAGTAGAAGTAAGCATCTGACTCACTGTGATATGATTGTGCCCAAACATTTACTTAAAATATATTTTATATTATAAATTACCTTCCTTTTATTTCTCCTTTAGATCTTAGGATATTATATAGATTTTAAAAAATTACTAAGTAGTTAGGTTATATTACCCTTGAACTTCATCTCAGTGGAGCACAGAGGATGATATAAAATATTTCTCCTTCTTTTTTAATTTTTCCATTTTATTTAAAACATTTTCCAGCTTTATTGAGATATGATTGATAAATAAAAACTGTGTATGTTTAGGTTGTAGAACATTTTTTTGGTTAAGGTATACAATTTGATGTAGAATCTAAAAAAGTTGATCTCAAAGACCCAGATTAGAGTGGTAGTTGACAGGCGTTTAGGGTTGGAAGAAACGAGATGTTGGTCAAAAGAGAAAAACTTTCAGTTATATTCAGGTATGACCTAAATCAAATCACTTAGGATTATACAATGGAAGTGACAAATAGATTCAGGGTATTAGATCTGTTAGACAGGGCCTGAAGAACTATGGACAGATGATCTTAACATTGTACAGGAGGCTATGATCAAAACCATCCCCAAGAAAAAGAAATGCAGAAAGGCAAAATGGTTGTCTGAGGAGGCCTTACAAATAGCTGAGAAAAAGAAGAGAAGCTAAAGGGAAAAGAGAAAACGAAAGATATATCCATCCGAACACAGAGTTTCAAAGAATAGCAAGGAGAGATAAGAAAGCCTTCCTCAGTGATCGATACAAAGAAATAGAGGAAAATAATACAATGGGGAAGACTAGAGATCTCTTCAAGAAAATTAGAGATACCAAGGGAACATTTCATGCAAAAATGGGCACAGTAAAGGACAGAAATGGTATGGAGCTAACAGAAGCAGAAGATATAAAAAAAAGGTGGCAAGGGGTGGTCCTAAGATGGTGGAGGAATAGGACGGGAGATTACTTTCTCCCCCACAAATTCATTGAAAGATCATTTGAACGCTGAGAAAATTCCACGAAACAACTTCTGAACGCTGGTGGAGGATACCAGGCACTCAGAAAGGCAGCCCATTCTCTTCTAAAGGAGGTAGAACAAAATAAAAAAGATAAAAAGAGAGACAAAAGAATTAGGGATGGAGAGCCATCCCAGGGAGGGAGTCGTGAAGGAGGAGAAGTTTCCAAACACCAGGAAACCCTCTCACCAGTGGGTTTGTGGGGAGTTTTGAAATCTGAGAGGGCAACATAACTGGGAAGAAAACAAAAACAAAAATTACGCGCCTAACCTCAACTTCCAATGGAGAAGTAGCCCAGATGCTTGCGTCCACCAGCAGCGAGCGGGGGCTGAACAGGGAGGCATGGACTGCATGCTTAGTGTAAGGACCAGGCCTGAATGCCCTGAGGACAATCTGAGGGAGCTAACGTGAGATAGCAACCCAAACTGTGGGATAGCCAGAGAGAAAAAAAAAAAGAGACAGAGAGAGAGAAAGAGAGAGAGAACTTTGCCGCAAAAAGCTCTAAGGCACAGCCTGGTCCGCTCACAGAAAAATGGATTGAGCGAACAACTGAGGAGAGCTAGCCGGCAGTGGACCGGCCCCTCCCTCTGCTGGAGGCAGAGAGGCAGGAAGGCGACAGCCAGAGCTGGAAGGCAAGGGGCAATCTCGGCCACAGAGATGGCATCCTCCACCAAACTGTGAGCAGGCTCCCAGTTACTATCCAAGTCTTCCTGGGATTCTGGATGGTTGACATCCACCAGGAGAGTCACAGTCAGAGATCAGCTCCCCAGAGAAGACACATGCCACACCTGAGACAGTGCTCTCACTGTAAACCCAGGAACTGAGCAGCTGGGACCAGGGAGGTGATAATATGCACCACCCAGCTGGAAGAGTGTGCTCACCAAGCCCCTGGTCGCCCGAGCTGCTCAGATCTGGGAAGGGCACAAAACGCAGACCCAACCAAGTCTGTGCCTTTGTGGAGTACCCAAGAACCTGAACCTGAGCAGCTTAGACCTGGGAAGTGCATGCAACCTAGGGCCTGCTTTAGCCTGCTTTAGACAGAGCCCCTAGAAAGCAACTGGAAGCCTGAGCAGTGTAGACCAGGAAAGCACACATGCCACGAGTTGGGGCAAACCCAGTATGGCCCAGACACTGCAAGCACATCCCACAAACGCCAGTGACATTTGTTTGCAGTGTTCCTCCCTCCCACAGCACAATTGAACAAGTGAGCCTAAATAAGTGACCACCTTTGCACCCTTGTGTCAGGGCAGAAATTAGACACTGAAGAGACTTGCAAACAGAGGAAGCCAAAATAAACAAAGAAGAGGGAACTGCTTTGGAAGTGACAGGTGCAACAGATTAAAACCCTGTAGTTAGCACTGACTACATTGGAAGGGGCCTATAGACCTTGGGAAGAAGTATAAGCTGGAACAAGGAACTATCTGAAACTGAAATGACCCCACACTGCCCTCAACAGCTCCAGAAAATACCTAGATATACTTTACTATTATTATTTTTTAATTTTTTTATCTTTAAGTTTGCTATTACTCCTTTAATTTTCATTTTTATAACCTACAATTACCTTGCAAAAAGGACCCTATTTTAAAAGCAAATTTCACATATATATATTTTATAATTTTTGTGATTTTCTTTTGTTTCTTTAATATTGTATTTTTGAGAGTCTAACCTCTATATTTTTAATCTTTGCTTTTTGGTTTGTGTTATCAATTTGGTACCTTTAAGAATCCAATCTTCAGTACCCATTTTTACTTAAGAATCTGATTATTGGTTTGATTGCTCTCTCCCCTTTTTGACTCTCCTTTTTCTCCCCCAGGTCACCTCTATCTTCTCTCTCCCCCTTCTCTTCTCTACCCAAATCTGGGAATCTATTTAGGTGTTCTGGGCTGTGGAGAACACTTAGGGAAGTGATTACTGGCTAGATCTGTCTCTTTCCTTTTGACTCCCTCTCTTCTCTTCCTGGTCGCCTCTACCTCCTTCCTCCCTCTTCTCTTCTCTATGTAACTCCGTGAAATTCTCTGAGTGTTCCAGACTGTGGAGAGCACATAGGGAATTGATTACTTGCTAGATTACTCTCTCCCTTTTGATTCCCCCTCTTCTCCTCCTGGTCACCTCTATCTCCCTACTCCCTCTTCTCTTCTCCATGTAACTCAGTGAACCTCACTGGGTGTCTCTCACTGTGGATAGTCTTTTCACCATTAACCTAGATGTTTTATCATTTGTGCTGTATGGATGGAGAAGTCTTGAGGCTACTGTAAAATAAGACTGAAAGCCAAAGGCAGGAGACTTAAACCCAAAACTTGAAAACACCAGAGAACTCCTGACTCCAGGGAACATTGATCGACAAGAGCTCATCCAAAAGCCTCCATACATACACTGAAACCAAGCTCCACCAAAGAGCCAACAAGTTTCAGAGCAAGACATACCAAGCTAATTCTCCAACAAGGCAGGAACATAAACCTGAGCATTAAAATACAGGCAGCCAAAAGTCACACCAAACCCACACACACCTCAAAACTCACTACTGGACACTTCATTGCATTCCAGAGAGAGGATATCCAGTTCCACCCACCAGAACACCGACGCAAGCTTCCCTAATCAGGAAACTGACAAACCACTCATCCAACCCCACTCACAGGGAGAAACCACCACAATAAAGAGGAACCACAAACTTCCAGCATAAAGAAAGGCCACCCCAAGCGTAGCAATCTAAACAAGATGAAAAGGCAGAGAAATATTCAGCAGGTAAAGGAACATGACAAATGCCCACCAAACCAAACAAAAGAGGAGGAGATAGGGAGTCTACCTGAAAAAGAATTCAGAATAATGAGTGCAAAAATGATCCAAAATCTTGAAAACAAAATGGAGTTACAGACAGTCTGGAGACAAGGATTGAAAAGATGCAAGAAAAGTTTAACAAGGATCTAGAAGAAATAAAAACGAGTCAATCAATAATGAATAATGCAATAACTGAGATCAAAAGCATTCTGGAGGGAACCAACAGTAGAATAATTGAGGCAGAAGATAGGATAGGTAAGGAAGAAGATAGAATGTAGAAATAAATGAAGCAGAGAGGAAAAAAGAAAAAAGAACTAAAAGAAATGAAGACAACTTCAGAGATCTCTGGGACAATCTCAAATGCCCCATCATTCGAATCATAGGAGTCCCAGAAGAAGAAGACACAAAAAAAGACCACGAGAAAATACTTGAGGAGATAATAGTTGAAAACTTCCCTAAAATGGGGAAGGAAATAGCCAGCCAAGACCAAGAAACCCAGAGAGTACCAAATAGAATAAACCCAAGGTGAAACACCCCAAGACACATATTAATCAAATTAACAAAGATCAAACACAAAGAACAAATACTAAAAGCAGCAAGGGAAAAACAACAAATAACACACAAGGGGATTCCCATAAGATAACGGCTGATCTTTCCACAGAAACACTTCAGGCCAGAAGGGAATGGGAGGACATACTTAAAGTGATAAAAGAGAAGAACCTACAACTCAGATTACTGTACCCAGCAAGGATCTCATTCAAATATGAAGGAGAAATCAGAAGCTTTACAGACAAGCAAAAGCTCAGAGAATTCAGTACCACCAAACCAGCTCTTCAACAAATGCTAAAGGATCTTCTCTAGACAGGAAACAGAAAAAGTGTGTAAACTCAAACCCAAAACAACAAAGTAAATGGCAATGGGATCATACTTGTCAATAATTACCTTAAATGTAAATAGGATGAATGCCCCAATCAAGACAAAGACTGGCTGAATGGATACAAAAACAAGACCCCTATATATGCTGTCTACAAGAGACCCACCTCTAAGCAAGGGACACACACAGACTGAAAGTGAAGGGCTGGAAAAAGATATTTCATGCAAATGGAGACCAAGAGAAAGCAGGAGTAGCAATACTCATATCAGATAAAATAGACTTTGAAATAAAGGCCATAAAAAGAGACAAAGAAGGACACTACATAATGACCAAAGGATCAATCCAAGAAGAAGATATAACAATTATAAATATATATGCACCCAACATAGGAGCACTGCAATATGTAAGGCAAATGCTAACAAGTATGAAAGGGGAAATTAACAGTAACACAATAATAGTGGGAGACTTAAATACCCCACTCACACTTATGGATTGATCAACTAAACAGAAAATTAGCAAGGAAACACAAACTTTAAATGATACAATGGACCAGTTGGACCTGATTGATATCTATAGGACATTTCACTCCAAAACAATGAATTTCACCTTTTTCTCTAGTGCACACAGAACCTTCTCCAGGATAGATCACATCCTGGGCCATAAATATAGCCTTGGTAAATTAAAAAAAATTGAAATCATTCCAGGCATCTTTTCTGACCACAATATGGTAAGATTAGATATCAACTATAGGAAAAAAAATATTAAAACTACAAACATATGGAGGCTAAACAACATGGTTCTGAATAACCAACAAATCACAGATGAAATCAAAAAGGAAATCAAAATATGCATAGAAATGAATGAAAATGAGAACACAACAACCCAAAACCTATGGGACTCAGTTAAAGCAGTGCTAAGGAAAAGGTTCATAGCAATACAAGGTTAAAAAAAAAATTTTTTTTTAAATACAAGGTTACCTCAAGAAACAAGAGAAAAATCAAATAAATAACCTAAATCTACACGTAAAGCAACTAGAAAAAGAAGAAATAAAGAACTTCAGGTTTAGTAGAAGGAAAGAAATCATAAAAATTAGGGCAGAAATAAATGCAAAAGAAACAAAGGAGACCATAACAAAAATCAACAAGGCTAAAAGCTGGTTCTTTGAGAAGATAAATAAAATAGACAAACCATTAGCCAGACACATCAAGAAAAAAAGGAAGAATCAAATCAACAAAATTAGAAATGAAAAGGAGAAATCACAACAGACAACACAGAAATACAAAGGATCGTAAGAGACTACTATCAGCAACTATATGCCCCCAAAATGGACAACTTTGAAGAAATGGACAAATTCTTAGAAAAGTATAACTTTCCGAAACTGAACCAGAAAGAAACAGAAAATCTTAACAGACACATCACAAGCACAGAAATTGAAATTGTAATCAGAAATCTTCCAACAAACAAAAGCCCAGGACTAGACAGCTTCACAGCTGAATTCTACCAAAAATTTAGAGAAGAGCTAAGATCTATCATATTCAAACTCTTCCAGAAAATTGCAGAAGAAGGTGTACTTCCAAACTCATTCTATGAGGCCACCATCACCCTAATACCAAAACCAGACAAAGATGCCACAAAAAAAAAGAAGAAGAAGAAAAAAAAAACTACAGGCCAATATCACTGATGAACACATGCAAAAATCCTTAACAAAATTCTAGCAAACAGAATCCAACAATGTATTAAAAAGATCATACATCATGACTAAGTGGGCTTTATCCCAGGGATGCAAGGATTCTTCAGTATTCACAAATCAATCAATGTGATACATCACATTAACAAACTGAAAGATTAAAAGCCATGTTATTATCTCAGTAGATGCAGAGAAAGCCTTTGACAAAATTCAACATTCATTTATGATTTAAAAAACCCTCCAGAAAGCAGGCATAGAAGGAACATCGGTCAGTTCAGTTCAGTTGCTCAGTCGTGTCCGACTCTTTGTGACCTCATGAATCGCAGCATGCCAGGCCTCCCTGTCCATCACCAACTCCCAGAGTACCTCAACATAATAAAAGCCATATATGATAAACTCACAGCAAACATTATCCTCAATGGTGAAAAATTGAAAGCATTTCCCCTAAAGTCAGGAACAAGGCAAGGTTGCCCATTCTTACCACTACTATTCAACATAGTTTTGGAAGTTTTAGCCACAGCAATCAGAGAAAAAAAGAGTATAGATTGGAAAAGTAGAAGTAAAACTCTCACTGTTTGCGGATGACATGATCCTCTACATAGAAAACCCTAAAGACTCCACCAGAAAATTATTAGAGCTAATCAATGAATATAGTAAAGTTGCAGGATATAAAATCAACACAGAAATCCCTTGCATTCCTATACAGTAACAATGAGAAAACAGAAAGAGAAACTAAGGAAACAATTCCATTCACCATTGCAATGAAAAGAATAAAATACTTAGGAATAAATCTACCTAAAGAAACAAAAGATCTATATATAGAAAACAATGAAACACTGATGAAAGAAATCAACAATGACACAAATAGATGGAGAAATATGCCATGTTCATGGATCAGAAGAATCAATACAGTGAAAAGGAGTATACTACCCAAAGCAATCTATAGATTCAAAGCAATCCCTATCAAACTACCAACGGCATTTTTCAAAGAACTAGAACAAATAATTTCACAATTTGTATGGAAATACAAAAAACCTCGAATAGCCAAAGCAATCTTGAGAAAGAAGAATGGAACTGGAGGAATCACCCTGCCTGACTTCAGGCTATACTACAAACCAACAATCATCAGGACAGTATGGTACTGACACAAAGACAGAAACATAGATCAATGGAACAAACTAGAAAGCCCAGAGATAAATCCACGCACCTATGGGCACCATATCTTTGACAAAGGAGGCAAGAATATACAATGGAGAAAAGATAATCTCTTAAACAAGTGGTGCTGGGAAAACTGGTCAGCCACTTGTAAAAGAATGAAACTAGAACACTTTCTAACACCATACAAAAAAATAAACTCAAAATGGATTAAAGATCTAAATGTAAGGCCAGAAACTATAAAACTCCTAGAGGAAAACATAGGCAAAACACTCTCTGACATAAATCACAGCAGGATCCTCTATGACCCACCTCCCAAAGTAACGGAAATAAAAGCAAAAATAAACAAATGGGACCTAATTAAACTTAAAAATTTTTTTAATGAAGGAATGAAGGAAACTATAAGCAAGGTGAAAAGGCAGGCTTGAGAACAGAAGAAAACAATGGCAAAGAATTAATCTCAAAAATATACAAGCAGCTCCTGCAGCTCAATACCAGAAAAATAAATGACCCAATAAAAAAATGGGCCAAAGAACTAAACAGACATTTCTCCAAAGAAGACCTACAGATGGCTAATAAGCACATGAAAAGATGCTCAATGGTACATGAAACAAGAAATTCCAGATGTTCAAGCTGGATTTAGAAAAGGCAGAGGAACCTGAGATCAAATTCTCAACATGCATTCGATCATTGAAAAAACAAGAGAATTCCAGGAAAAAAAAAAACAAAAAACATCTACTTCAGATTCACTGACTATGCCAAAGCCTTTGTGCGGTCACAACAAACTGGAAAATTCTTCAAGAGATGGGAGTACCAGACCACCTGAACTGTCTCCTGAGAAATCTCTATGCAGGTCAAGAAGCAACACTTAGAACCGGACATGGAACAACGGACTGGTTCTACATTGGGAAAGGAGTACATCAAGGCTGTATATTGTCACCATACGTATTTAACTTATATGCAGAGTACATCAGGAGAAATGCTGGGCTGGATGAAGCACAAGCTGAAATCAAGCTTGCAGGGAGAAATATCAGTAACCTCAGATATGCAGATGACAGCACCCTTATGGCAGAAAGTGAAGAGGAATTGAAGAGCCTGTTGATGAAAGTGAGAGAGCAGAGTGAAAAAGTTGGCTTAAAGCTCAACATTCAGAAAACTAAGATCATGGCATCCAGTCCCATCACTTCATGGCAAATAGATGGAGAAACAATGGAAACAGTGAGAGACTTTATTTTCTTGGGTTCCAAAGTCACTGTAGATGGTGACTGCAGCCATGAAATTAAAAGACACTTGTTCCTTGGAATATGACCAATCTAGACAGCATATTAAAAAGCAGAGGCATTACTTTGCTGACAAAGGTCCATCTAGTCAAAGCTATGGTTTTTTCAGTAGTCATGTAAAGATGTGAGCATTGGACCATAAAGAAAGCTGAGCACCAAAGAACTGATGCTTTTGGACTGTGGTGTTGGAGAGTCCCTTGGACTGCAAGAAGATCAAACCAATCAATCCTAAAGGGAATCAGTACTGAATATTCATTGGAAGGACTGATGCTGAAGCTGAAACTCCAATACTTTGGCCACCTGATGCAAAGAACTGACTCATTGGAAAAGACCTTGATGCTGGGAAAGATTGAAGGTGGGAGGAGAAGGGGACGACAGAGGATGAGGTGGTTGGATGGCATCATTGACTCAATGGACATGAGTTTGAGCAAGCTCTGGGATTTAATGATGGACAGGGAGGCCTGGCATGCTGCAGTCCATGGGGTCACAAAGAATCAGACACAACTTAGCGACTGAACTTATATTGACTGATACTGATTTATATGAAATGTTGAGAACAGGTCAATTTATAGACAGAAAGTAAATCAGTTGCTTCCAGGGGCATGGGAAGAGGGGAAATTATGGGGAAATAGGGAATGACTGCCAATGTATATGGTATATCTTTTAGGGTGATGGAAGGTAAAATGATGGTTGCCAGGATTTTGGAAGAGGAGGAATGGGGAGTTATTATTTAGTGGGTATAGAATTTCAGTTTTGCCAGAATCCTGTAAATAGGCTGCACAACAACGTGAATGTTAACATTACTGAACTCTGTGCTTAAAAATGGTTGAGATAGTACATTTTTTGTAAAGTGTATTATACCACACACACACACACACACACACACACACAAACACAAACCTGGGTAGAAGGCCATCAAATCTGATAGAGTTTAGAGCCCCTGTTTTGCAGGCTTGAAGAAGGGGCAACTTCTATGGTCTGTTTGAGCCAACTTTTGTATTCTCAGCATGTTACACCTCCTCCAGTGTTGAGACAAGGAGCAGTGAAAGAGAAAAGTCATTCCTTTATATGACTATCAACAGCAAGTTGGTTGAGCTCATTGTGTAGTTGTTCACTGAGCACTCATCCTACTGTCAAAAGACTTGATGTGGACACGTGGTGATCCCAACAGCCCTGCTGATGAAGGAATCACCTCCAACCAGCTCTCTTTGAAGACTTAGCACAGCTCCTATCTGACTCACAGCTGAAGTCTTACATCACATCCACATTTACCACTTCCCTGTGAGCACCCATGGTCCAAGTGAGCAGTATCCTAGCCATTCTGCAGCCTTTCTCTGAGACCTGTTGGAAAAGAAGGGATCCATCTTTCCATATGCTTCAGAAAGTAAAAACTGGGAACTTGAATGGTCAGACATTTTTCAAGAGACACTGTCTCTTACATGTCTCACCTCTGCTCAGTACCTTTAGGAAGCAGAACAATGTGACAAATGATAAAGATAAAGCTCCTCCTTATAGACCTACCCAAATATTGATTCAGTTCAGTTCAGTTCGGTTCACTCGCTCGGTCATGTCCGACTCTTTGCGACCCCATGAACTGCAGCACGCCAGGCCTCCCTGTCCATCACCAACTCCTGGAGTTCACTCTAAATCGCATCCATCAAGTTGGTGATGCCATCCAGCCATCTCATCCTCTGTCGTCCCCTTCTCCTTCTGCCCCCAATCCCTCCCAGCATCAGAGTCTTTTCCAATGAGTCAACTCTTTGCATGAGGTGGCCAAAGTACTGGAGTTTCAGCTTTAGCATCAGTCCTTCCAATGAACACCCAGGGCTGATCTCCTTCAGAATGGACTGGTTGGGTCTCCTTGCAGTCCAAGGGACTCTCAAGAGTCTTCTCCAACATCACAGTTCAGAAGCATCAATTCTTCAGTGCTCAGCTTTCTTCACAGTCCAAATCTCACATCCATACATGACCACTGGAAAAGCCATAGCCTGGATTAGATGGACCTTTGTTGGCAAAGTAATGTCTCTGCTTTTGAATATGCTATCTAGGTTGGTCATAACTTTCCTTCCAAGGAGTAAGCATCTTTTAATTTCATGGCTGCAGTCACCATCTGCAGTGATTTTGGAGCCCCCCAAAATAAAGTCTGACACTGTTTCCACTGTTTCTCCTTCTACTTCCCATGAAGTGATGGGACCAGATGCCATGATCTTTGTTTTCTGAATGTTGAGCTTTAAACCAACTTTTTCACTCTCCATTTTGAATTTCATCAAGAGGCTTTTTAGTTTCTCTTCACTTTCTGCCATAAGGGTGGTGTCATCTGCATATCTGAGGTTATTGATATTTCTCCTGGAAATCTTGATTCCAGCTTGTGCTTCTTCCAGCCCAACGTTTCTCATGATGTACTCTGCATAGAAGTCAAATAAGCAGGGTGACAATATACAGCCTTGACGTACTCCTTTTCCTATTTGGAACCAGTCTGTCGTTCCATGTCCAGTTCTAACTGTTGCTTCCTGACCTGCATATAGGTTTCTCAAGAGGCAGGTCAGGTGGTCTGGTATTCCCATCTCTTTCAGAATTTTCCACAGTTTATTGTGATCCACACAGTCAAAGGCTTTGGCTTAGTCAATAAAGCAGAAATAGATGTTTTTCTAGAACTCTCTTGCTTTTTCCATGATCCAGCGGATGTTGGCAATTTGATCTCTGGTTCCTCTGCCTTTCCTAAAACCAGCTTGAACATCTGGAAGTTCATGGTTCACGTATTGCTGAAGCCTGGCTTGGAGAATTTTGAGCATTACTTTACTAGAGTGTGAGATGAGTGCAGTTGTGCGATAGTTTGAACATGTTTTGGCATTGCCTTTCTTTGGGATTGGAATGAAAACTGACCTTTTCCAATCCTGTGGCCACTGCTGAGTTTTCCAAATTTGCTGACATATTGAGTACAACACTTTCACAGCATCATCTTTCAGGATTTGGAATAGCACAACTGGAATTCCATCACCTCCACTAACTTTGTTCGTAGTGATGCTTTCTAAGGCCCACTTGATTTCACATTCCAGGATGTCTGGCTCTAGGTGAGTGATCACACCATCATGATTATCTTGGTCGTGAAGATCTTTTTTGTACAATTCTTCTGTGTATTCTTGCCACCTCTTCTTAATATCTTTTGCTTCTGTTAGGTCCATACCATTTCTGTCCTTTATCAAGCCCATCTTTGCATGAAATATTCCCTTGGTATCTCTAATTTTCTTGAAGAGATCTCTAGTCTTTCCCATTCTGTTGTTTTCCTCTCTTTTTTTGCATGCCCCAACCAGTAACGCTGAAGAAGCTGAAGTTGAACGGTTCTATGAATACCTACAAGACCTTTTAGAACTAACACCCAAAAAAGACTTCCTTTTCATTATAGGGGGCTGGAATGCAAAAGTAGGAAATCAAGAAACACTTGGGGTAATAGGCAAATTTGGCCTTGGAATAGGCAAAGGCTAATAGAGTTTTGCCAAGAGAACGCACTGGTCATAGCAAACATCCTCTTCCAACAACACAAGGGAAGACTCTACACATGGACATCACCAGATGGTCAACACCGAAATCAGATTGATTATATTCTTTGCAGCCAAAGATGGAGAAGCTCTATACAGTCAGCAAAAACAAGACCGGGAGCTGACTGTGGCTCAGATCATGAATTTCTTATTGCCAAATTCAGACTTAAATTGAAGAAAGTAGGGAAAACCACTAGATCATTCAGGTATGATCTAAATCAAATTCCTTATGATTATACAGTGGAAATGAGAAATAGATTTAAGGGACTAGATCTGATAGATAGAGTGCCTGATGAACTATGGATGGAGGTTCGTGACATTGTACAGGAGATGGGGATTAAGACCATCCCCATGGAAAAGAAATGCAAAAAAGCAAAATGGCTGTCTGGGGAGGACTTACAAATAACTGTGAAAGGAAGAGAAGCGAAAAGCAAAGGAGAAAAGGAAAGATATAAGCATCTGAATTCAGAGTTCCAAAGAATAGCAAGGAGAGATAAGAAAGCCTTCCTCAGTGATCAATACAAAGAAATAGAGGAAATATTGGTTAGTTTTCTCAATAATGAAGGAGTAACCAAGAGTGAATCTCTCCTGTTTTCCTCAGGAAGGTGAGGTGAAGGGATAATCTCCTAGTAGGAATACAGGAGAAACACAGGAATACATGAACAGTGCTCACAGTTTGTAATCATATTTCCAAGGGCAGATGGACCCTAGGCATACCTCCAAGAGAACTGCTCTCTTTCCTCTCAGTAACCCTGGTTTTTCTCTTTACAGAAAATGCAGGTAGCATGGAATCTTTGAGCCAAAAAATAAGCCATTTCCAAATCCAGTCCAGGAAAATTTGTCTTTGTTCTAAATAAGGTTTGATCTCAGCTATGTCTACTTTATTCTACAATCTCTATATAAGAAAAAGGTCTCAAACGTTCCCTCATACCACTCTACCACACAAGCGTCACCCACAGTGTTTCCTTGCAGATATGTACCCTTCATCTGGTTTGTGCCTACTCTTGCTAGAGGCTGCCCGAATTTCATGTCCTCTACCCGCTCCCCCCCAACATACACTCATATCTTGGCTTTCACAGTTTCAGCTCCAGTTTTTTCTTTAGACTAGCCATTAGTCTGATCTTGTTTTAGATTTCAGTTTCCTGCACTGATTCATTCATTCATTTAGTCACACAAAAACATCCTTGTGTTGGATGAGCTTTGCTCTAGGCTGGACAATCTAGAATACCTTGGTTGCAGCAGTTCTGATTCACATGTCTTTCATCCTACCCCGGGAGGATCAAAGTTAGGTGTGTCCTTCTCATGGAGAAGGCATAAGCGCAAGAACGAGGAAGAGAAATCCGGCAAGTATTTTTCACAACTCTGTCATATTTGCTAATCCCATTGGTCAAAGCATGTCGCTGTAAATAAAGCCAGGGTAAGGGATTGTGTCCCAGCTCTGTTGGAAAGGACTGCAAAGGTATATGACAGAAGATATGGATACAAGTAGAAGTGGAGAACTGAGGTCACTGATACAATCTTCTGCACTTCTCATCTCCCCCACCTCACCATTTCTGCTGTCTTATTTCTCTTGGACTGCATCCACATTATCTGCCCAAACCCCACTTCAGTTTGCCATGCCTTTTGGACGTTGTTAAAGGTGACTTTAATAACCTCAGATATGCAGATGACAGCACCCTTATGGCAGAAAGCAAAGAGGAATTGAAGAGCCTCTTGATAAAAGTGAAAGAGGAGAGTGAAAAAGCTGGCTTAAATCTCAACATTCAAAAAACTAAGATCATGGCATCTGGTCCCATCACTTCATGGCAAATAGATGGGGAAACAATGGAAAAAGTGAGAGACTTTATTGTTTTGGCTCCAAAATAACTGCAGATGCTGACTGCAGCCATGAAATTAAAAGACGCTTGCTCCTTGGAAGAAAAGCTATGACCAATCTAGACAACATATTAAAAAGCAGAGGCATTACTTTGCTGACGAAGGTCCATCTAGTCAAAGCTATGGTTTTTCCAGAGGTCATGTACAGATGTGAGAGTTGGACCATAAAGAAAGCTGAGCACCAAAGAATTGATGCTTTTGAATTGTGATGTTGGGGAAGACACTTGAGAGTCCCTTGGACTGAAAGGAAATCAAACCAATCCATCCTAAAGGAAATCAGTCCTGAATATTCATTTGGAAGGACTCATGCTGAAGCTGAAGGTCCAATCCTTTGGCCACCTGATGGGAAGAACTGACTCACTGGGAAAGACCCTGATGCTGGGAAAGATTGAAGGCGGGAGGAGAAGGGAACGACAGAAGATGAGACGGTTGGATGGCATCACCGACTTGATGGACATGAGTCTGAGAAAGTTCTGGGAGTAGTGATGGACAGGGAAGCCTGGCGTGCTGCAGTCCTTGAGGTCACAAAGAGTTGGACACGATCAGTTTGTTCACCTCATAGTCACGTTCACATCTTTGTTCTATATTGCAAAATGCCAAAATACAGTCAAAGCTTTTTCTTAATCATATAAATTTGTTTTAGGACTAGAAAGCAGCTTGTAGAAATATAATCACTAAAGATAAGTGATTATTAAAAGATATTCTAGATCTGAATTTTAAAAATTACTTGAGTGCTATTTGATCAGTAGGTGGTCTTCTTGCCCAAGCCTGCACCTCTGAATCAGGTTTGAGAATGTGAACAAGTCCAAGACACTGTAGAGGATGTAAAAATTTAAATGATGGGGCTCCCTATGCATTCTTTCATTGAGTGGTGATGAAAGAACTGATAATTCTGAGCTGGTGTAAGCAGTTGACATGAACCTGAAGTCGTACCTCTTGCAGGCTGATTCAAAAAGTTCACAGAACACCTCTGTATTAATGCTCTTGGTGGCTTGGCATGAAATATTTTTGTGTTACAAAGATAGTGGTAGAACCAAGTGTGACCTCAGGACTGTGATATGGAAAGATCACTGAACTGGTAGCTTGGAACTCTGAATTCTAGACCCTGATAAGCCACAACATTAGCTACATATACTTAGGTGAGTCTCTTAACCTCCTTGAATCTTAACTTCCTCATTTTCAAATATAGACTGGTATTAGATACCCTTAAGGTTTTTGCCTAGCTCTAAGAGACATGCCTCTTGAGAAATCTGTATGTAGGTCAGGAAGCAACAGTTAGAACTGGATGTGGAACAACAGACTGGTTCCAAATAGGAAAAGGAGTACGTCAAGGCTGTATATTGTCACCTTACTTATTTAACATATATGCAGAATACATCATGAGAAACACTGGGCTGGAGGAAGCACAAGCTGGAATCAAGATTGCCAGGAAGAGATATTAATAGCCTCAGATATGCAGATGACACCACCCTTATGGCAGAAAGTGAAGAGGAACTAAAAAGCCTCTTGATGAAAGTGAAAGAGGAGAGTGAAAAAGTTGGCTTAAACCTCAACATTCAGAAAACGAAGATCATGGCATCTGGTCCCGTCACTTCATGGCTAATAGATGGGGAAACAGTGGAAACAGTATCAGACTTTATTTTGGGGGGCTCCAAAATCACTGCAGATGGTGATTGCAGCCATGAAATTAAAAGACGCTTACTCCTTGGAAGGAAAGTTATGACCAACCTAGATAGCATATTCAAAAGCAGAGACATTAGTTTGCCAACAAAGGTCAGTCTAGTCAAGGCTATGGCTTTTCCAGTGGTCATGTATGGATGTGAGAGTTGGACTATAAAGAAAGCTGAGCACCAAAGAATTGATGCTTCTGAACTGTGATGTTGGAGAAGACTCTTGAGAGTCCCTTGGACTGCAAGGAGATCCAACCAGTCCATCCTAAAGGAGATCAGTCCTGGGTGTTCATTGGAAGGACTGATGTTGAAGCTGAAACTCCAATACTTTGGCCACCTGATGCGAAGAGCTGACTCATTTGAAAAGACCCTGATGCTGGGAAAGGTTGAGGGTGGGAGGAGAAGGGGATGAAAGAAGATGAGGTGGTTGGATGGCATCACCGACTAGATGGACATGGGTTTGGGTGAACTCCAGGAGTTGGTGATGGACAGGGAGGCCTGGTGTGCTGTGGTTCATGGGGTCGCAAAGAGTCAGACACAACTGAGAGACTGAACTGAACTGAACTGAAGATTCTATCACCCTAAAAATTATTACATACCTGACAATTGGAGTCCTTCCTAATTTGTCCTAAATACATCATAGTTGCTAAAAGGAAATCAAGTGATTTGGCAGAGTTTTATCCCTGTATGTATTAATTTTATGTGTGATCAAAAGATAACATGTAGCATAAATAATGTCTTCAGACTTATTGTATCTTGAAGTTAGACAAGAGTATATACCTTACTTAATATGAACTTATCTTAACTACTAGAAAGACAGCTCAAAATACTGATAATGGATTAGCATTATCATATTTACATGTAAAGAATCCTTTTTCCCATTTAACAAATGATATAATAAAGGCCTTGGTAATGAATGGTGACTGGGGTGTCTTTTACCACCTCAAGAACTGATTTTAAGCAAACAATGATGTCTTATTTTTGAAATCCCTTGTGTTATTTTATTCACAAATAGAAAGGGATTACAAAGATATTTTAATTGATTTGCTGGCAAGTTTACAGCCTCTATCAGTGATTTATTGGGTTTATATGGCTCCTTGTGAATTTCAGCATCTAGAGTTATCCATTTTTTATTTTCCAGTGCATTAAGTTGGTGGTATGATAGGCTGTCTTCAGATGTAGGCTATGTCTTCCATCTACTTCTTACTACCCTTAGTGAGTTAGATGTTTTTAGATTATCATTACTGCCGTTTGAGCTCTTGGAATCCACACATTCACTCAGTAGCTCACTGGAACTTTATTACTGGAAGCCAAGTGTTTTGGACACCTGGGAGTAAAGAGTCATTATGAAAAACAATAGTTTTCCCCATATTACTCTATAAATAAATGAGATAACATCAGAGTACTTTGTATATCATAAAACATTTGCAAAAGCATATTACAATTCTCTTTTTATTTTTTCTCTTTTATTGTTGTTGTTCAAATGGTAAAATTAACAAAATCTTTGTTTGTCCATACATGACTATTAGTTTACTCTAGTTTTCACCACCAGTCTGATGTCCCTAAATGTCATCTTTAATTAAAACACTGAAGTTGCCATATTTACTCTTTGGGTCACAACACTTCTCTCCTGTATTTAGTCTCTTTGTATGTGTGCACCTCTATAAATAAGTAAAACTTCACAATGCAAAAGAGCCACGATTCCCTAATTAAAGCCATTTTTTGTTGCTTTTGTCCTTTAATTAAAATCTCAGTCTAGTCAAATGCATTGATTTTTAAGTCAATTTTTTCTTGTCTCTTAAATTTTAAATGACCAAGAGATACTTCTGTGGAAATACCTTTTAAATTTAGTCCTCTTAAAAGTGCCAATCCTAGTATGACTCCATAGTCTTGCATTCAGGATTAGAAAAAAAATTAATGTTACATTATGGAGTCCTCATTCTCTGTTTGATAAAATCCTTCCATTTTTATCCCCCTTTAAGCTGTTGCTCTAAAATCACTCCTAGTTTTTGATGTTTCTTTAAATTTCTAAGGAGATTCTGCATCATAGAGACATGCTATGTTATTCCGCTCCATTTTTCTTTTTCTATCAAACAAATCTATGTTAGGGTAAATCCACTTCTACATCTAACACCTTCAATGCTTCTATTATAGCATACACAGAATTGATGTCCTAATTTATGTCCATCAGCTTAGACTAGGCTTTCTCAGCCTCAGTGCTACATACGTTTTAAGTCAAATAATACTGTGCTGTGAGGGCTGACCTATGCCTTATAGAATGTGCAGCAGCATCCTAGGCCTCCACCCATTAGATGCCAGCATCATCTCCCCCAAGTTGTGACAACCAAAAATGTCTCTAAATGCCTTGGCGGGCAATATTGTCCCTATCTGAGAACCACTGACTTATCTATACCAATCAGGCTATTCCTCAGCACAGTTTTTACATTTTTAAAGCCGGAAGCTCTGATTTGCTCAATTTAACCTGTAATGTGTGATCATTCTCTCTTACTAAGAGTACAGGAGCTATTCTATGTTTGTAGCAAACTGTTCATCTGTGGTAGAGACCATCTACTTACACAGGCTTATATATGTGAAGTGTGTTAGTTGCTCAGTAGTGTCTGACTCTTTGTGACCCTATGGACTGTAGCCTGCCAGGCTTCTCTGTCCATGGAATTCTCCAGGCAACAATACTGGAGTGGGTAGCTATTCCCTTCTCCAGGGGATCTTCCCGACCCAGGGAATGAACCTGGGTCTCCTGCATTGCAGGTAGATTCTTTACCATCTGAGCTTACTGTGTGGTATTTATGCTATAAGCACTACTTATACATTTTCTTTTAGTTCTGTTTCACATATGAAGAAACAAAGGCAGGAAACCCAATTTCCTGGAAACTTTTTATCCAGATTTCAGAGAAAGCAAATATTCTAGTCCTTTAAAACCCCTAAACTGTTTTTTTTTTCCTTTGTTATGCTCATTTTGTGACTTTAAGCAATTTATTCAACCTCCAAATGCTTTAATTTTTGTCAATTGTGTTAGTTATTATTATCATTATTACCTATATAAACTATAACTTAATGAAAAATTACTCTTTGGCTTAGAATTCTATTTGAAACCTCCTTCAAAAGACACTTTGAATTTTCATGTGGCTTGTTGACTTGCTATAATACTAGAGTTACTTTTGCTTTCCCTCTTGCTGAAACTGCTGACATACCAGACACACAGACACTCAATAAATCCTTGCCAACTGACTGCATAAACAACCAGGAGTAAATACAAATTGATTATCTATAGAAATTCAACGTATTTTTACCAAGGATATTAACAGTTCTTGATATTCCACTGTTGATGATCCACTATGAGTATTTGTGTGTTTTGACATATTCTAGTAGTTTATTTCTCTAAATCAGAGAGCTCCTATCAGCACTTTTTCCCAAAGTTCTGGGCTATCAGCAGTAGCTGTTATTCACCTAGGTCTCAATAGACATTAACTTTAAATCTGAGACAACTTGCAGACAAAGGAGAAGGCGGGAGAACTCAGTCATCAATTTAGTTATGTGGAGCTGGCCTTATGAAACTGAATTTCATCTTGAACCCTTCTGTCTTCACTTCTTCAGGCTGCTGTACATAGTCTGTTGCTTCAGAGTAATGATTAATCACCTTCTGAAGGCCCCTGATGTGCAGTCCAAGGCAAATGAGGTATGACTATGTCACCAAAATAGTGAATGGATGGTCACAGGAGGGCAAACAATGGCTGGCAGCATTGGTTACTACTTAATAATTGATAAATGGGATGGAGTGTTTTCTTTTCTCTGAAAGATGAAGGGTGAGGTCACTACAAAGCCTTGGCAGGAAAGGTAAACATTAGGAAGAAAGGTACTGGGAACTTAGGACTGATTTAGGCAGGAAATGAGTTTAGCTACAGTAACATCCACTTTTGACAGCATCTACACAGCATGTGCCTGGCACAGCACATGGAAAGGGAAAACATTTTGACTACATTTCTTTGAGGGAAAATAAGGAGGATTAGATTGCATTCTCAAAGGCAGATCTGCAATCCATCTTCTCAGAGGGCCTAATATTTTAACGCTTTTGGTTTGGACTATATCTGAGTTTTAGTGGCCTGTCTCCACATTGAGGATATGAAGGATATTTTCTGTTTAAATAAAGCTACTTTTTAGAACTGTATTATTAAATCTGTATTTCCATATTTGGGCAATATTCATTAAGAAGAGCTATGGGCCTTTTGTCTTCGAATCAATTAATGTTGTCCCTTAATTTCCAAGAATAAACCATGCAAAGCTAATTGAGATAGTGTTCACTCTTCTAGCACAGACAAGAGGAAGTTTTTAGGGTCATCACTAATTGTTAGGCAAATGCAAATCAAAGCTATAATGAGGTATTATCTCACACCAGTCAGAATGGCCTTCATCAAAAAGTCTACAAATAACAAATGCTGGAGAGGGTGTGGAGAAAAAGGAACTCTCTTACACTGTTGGTGGGAATGTAAATTGGTACACAGACTGTGGACAACAGTATAGAGGTTCCTTAAAAAATTAAAAATAGGGCTACAATATGATCCCGCAATTGTACTCCTGGGTGTATATCCAGAAAAGATGAAAACTAATTTGAAAAGATACATGCACCCCAATGTTCATCGCAGCACAGTTTACAACAGCCAAGACATGGAAGCAACTTAAATGTCCATCAACAGATGACTGGATAAAGAAGATATATATATATATATATATATATATATATATATATATATAATGGAATATTACTCAGCAAAAGAAAGAATAAAATAATGCCATTTGCAGCAACATGGGTGGACCTAGAGATTATCATACTAAGGGAAGTAAGCCAGACAGAGAAAGACAAATATATGATATTGCTTAAATGTGGAATTTGAAAAAAATGATACAAATGAATTTATTTACAAAGCACAAATAGACCCACAGACATAGAAAACAAATTTATGGTTACCAAAGGGGAAGGGGGAGAGGGATAAATTGAGACGATGGGATTAATATATACACACAACTACATATAAAATAGATTACCAAGGACTCACTGTATAGCAAAAGGAACTATACTCATTACTTTGTAATAACCTATAAGGGAAAAGAATCTGCAAATTATATATATGTGTGTGTGCATGCAATTATACACACACACACACACACACATATATATATATATATCTGAAACACTGTGCTATACACCTGAAACCAACATGACATTGTAAATCAAGTATATTTCAAAAAAAAAAAAAAAAAAAAAAAAAATACTATTCTCTCTTTCGTATTACAGTAAAGAGATAAACCAAGTCTTATTTCCAGTAGCTTTCCCTTGAGTGATACAGTTATAAACAGGAAACATGAGCCCAAGCACCCACTGAATGAAGAACAGTCAAGATTTCTGGTAAAGAGATGCTCACTGACATGTATTCAAATTAAAAGCAGTTGTTTATGAAGACACATTTTTCAATCACCTTGTAAATTAATGTTTAAATTCCTTGTAAGAAACACCATATGCTAGTCAAAGCATCTCCTTAGATGGCCTAAAAATCCAGCTCTGAAAATAAAGCCAGCATCTGTTAAGCCAAGAAACATTAGTGTTAAATGCAAATGCCAAGATTGATCTACAAGACAATCATTATCATGTAAAATTTTCTGATGTGTAAAATAAGAGAACTTTAAAAGATAAAATACAGAATGCTAAACACATGGAATACGAAGTGGTGCTCAATTACTTCAGAAGCATTTTTCCTTTCCCCAAATATATAAAGTTTCATGTATTTATATATATTTATATATATATAATATATATATATATATATATTATATATAATATATATATATGTGACTTCTGAAGTTGTTTTGGGAACTATAAATATTTGCTATAAGAAAGCCTTCCTTAGTGATCAGTGCAAAGAAATAGAGGAAAACAACAGAATGAGAAAGACTAGAGATCTCGTCAAGAAAATTAGAGATACCAAGGGAACATTTCATGCAAAGATGGGCTCGATAAAGGACAGAAATGGTATGGACCTAACAGAAGCAGAAGACATTAAGAACAAGTGGCAAGAATACACAGAAGAACTGTACAAAAAAGATCTTCATGACCCAGATAATCATGATGATTATCTGGCTCTAGGTGATCACTCACCTAGAGCCAGACATCCTAGAATGTGAAGTCAAGTGGGCCTTAGGAAGCATCACTATGAACAAAGCTAGTGGAGGTGATGGAATTCCAGTTGAGCTATTTCAAATCCTAAAAGATGATGCTGTGAAAGTGCTGCACTCAATATGCCAGCAAATTTGGAAAACTCAGCAGTGGCCACAGGACTGGAAAAGGTCAGTTTTCATTCCAATCCCAAAGAAAGGCAATGCCAAAGAATGCTCAAACTACCACACAATTGCACTCATCTCACATGCTATTAATGTTCAAAATTCTCCAAGCCAGGCTTTAGCAACTTCCAGATGTTCAAGCTGGTTTTAGAAAAGGCAGAGGAACCAGAGATCAAATTGCCAACATCCGCTGGATCATGGAAAAAGCAAGAGAGTTCCAGAAAAACATCTATTTCTGCTTTATTGACTATGCCAAAGCCTTTGATTGTGTGGATCACAATAAACTGTGGAAAGTTCTGAAAGAGATGGGAATACCAGACCATACAGACCTCTTAGGTCTGTATGTAGGTCAGGAAGCAACGGTTAGAACTGGACATGGAACAGACTGGTTCCAAATAGGAAAAGGAGTACATCAAGGCTATATATTGTCATCCTGCTTATTTAACTTATATGCAGAGTACATCATGAGAAACGCTGGGCTGGAAGAAGCACAAGCTGGAATCAAGATGGCCGGGAGAAATATCAATAACCTCAGATATGCAGATGACACCACCCTTATGGCAGAGAGTGAAGAAGAACTAAAGAGCCTCTTGATGAAAGTGAAAGAGGAGAGTGAAAAAGTTGGCTTAAAGCTCAACATTCAGAAAACGAAGATCATGGCATCCGGTCCCATTACTTCATGGCAAACAGATGGGGAAACAGTGTCAGACTTTATTTTGGGGGGCTCCAAAATCATTGCAGATGGTGATTGCAGCCATGAAGTTAAAAGATGCTTACTCCTTGGAAGGGAAGTTATGACCAACCTAGATAGCATATTCAAAAGCAGAGACATTAGTTTGCCAACAAAGGTCAGTCTAGTCAAGGCTATGGCTTTTCCAGTGGCCATGTATGGATGTGAGAGTTGGACTATAAAGAAAGCTGAGCACCAAAGAATTGATGCTTCTGAACTGTGATGTTGGAGAAGACTCTTGAGAGTCCCTTGGACTGCAAGGAGATCCAAGCAGTCCATCCTAAAACAGATCAGTCCTGGGTGTTCATTGGTAGAACTGATGTTGAAGCTGAAACTCCAATACTTTGGCCACCTGATGTGAAGAGCTGACTCACTGGAAAAAACCCTGATGCTGGGAAAGATTGAGGGTGGAGGAGAAGGGGATGACAGAGGGTGAAGTGGTTGGATGGCATCACCGACTCAATAGACATGGGTTTGGGTGAACTCCGGGAGTTGGTGATGGACAGGGAGGCCTGGCGTGCTGCGGTTTATGGGGTCACAAAGAGTTGGACACAACTGAGTGACTGAACTGAACTGAACTGAAAGGATTTGGAAGCTAGTCTATGTGATTCTTTTTTTTTTTTTTTTTTGTCTATGTGATTCTAAAACAGAAATGCTTCAAGGTTAAATTTCCAAAACAGTTGTTCCCAATGCACTGGGTTCTCAACTGTAAGTTGGTGATGATCATGTAATGTGTTATATGAAAAATGTGTCTACATAAATTAAAGCAATGGAAGGAATGCTGTTTCAAGAAGATGAACAGATTGGCTATTTGGGATCACTATTAGAAGCAGGGACAGGCAGCATTTGTTGAGGGCAGACAATATGATATTGTGCTTTATAGATTTTACAATCAGAAGGTAATATTGACATATATTCTCTCTTGTGGATTTATCAATTCCCCATTAATATTTTGCATGGATTTCCTAGACAAAATGGAAAACAATGAAATTTGTAGTTGGTATCCCCAGATCCTCATTTCTTTCATGATTTTTTCTTCATCCTATGAATATATGTTGTTGAGCTTTATCTAATTTCTTTCTTCTCATTCCAGCCCTTCCTTCCTCACACTGCTTCCCACCCGCCCCCCAAAAAACACAACAACTTAAAGGAAAGTATTCATATTACAAAACCTGGCCATCTAAACATGACACACCTTCATTAGGCTGCCTAGACAATAAACTGGCTGGAATCTGGAAGAGTCCATCTTTTCCATGAATGGAAGACAGTGCTCAAGCTCAGCTTCCAACAACACTTTCTGTCCACACCCATCCACCTCACAGAGAATTATAACATCTAAAGGGCTCCACAAGCCCCAGGTACTGAGGTAGTTAGCATCCTAAATCCAGTTTCCTGGTTCCATCAATAGCATCTTTATTTCACTCAACAAGGTGAAATGGTGATCTCACACTTGCTCTACAAGAAGAGAAACTCAAGAGTAAAATGCTCTCTCCCTGGGAGTCAAACTCAAGTCAGGTCCAGAAAATGCTCCCCAGTGGATGATGGACAGGTCAGAGAATCATGGTCATCTCTGATAGCTGACTTTAACCTTGTGAGTATTTTTTTTCCTCATTGATACCTACTCCTTAACTCAGTGTTTTTTTTATATGTGAAAGTTGTCCTTAACCCATCATATGATAGGTGGCAACCCTGAAAAGAATCCCCTGGTTCAGTACTTTCTTATTTATTCTTTATTCACTCATAATTATGACATCAAAATATTATGTTTGAAGCATCATGTCTAAGTGTACATTGAAAGATATTTTTTACATTAGAAAGATATTTTAGTATCAAGTAACATATGAAGGGGGAGTATTTCAAACATTTTTATTAGGAAATTTTTTCTGGGGATTCTAAACTCAAACTACATAAGTGGTTATCTACTGTGTGAGGCTGACCCTGGAAAGGCTTTATTTGGACATTAAGAAATGGAAGAATAGGTATTAGAGTAAATTTCCTTAAAGAAAAGGCATTGAAAACTTTAACATGGAGTAAGTAGCTAGTGGTCTCTTTCTGTCTCCACCTCTCCCTTCCTTCTTGCTTACAAGCAAATATTTATTTATTATATCCTTCCTTCCTATCTTCCTTCATTATGTTCTCTCTTCTCTGGAATATAAGCTTCACAGGGACAGTATCCTTTTGAGACTGGTATACTCATTCCCAGAACAGTGCCTGTCACAATGTGGGCACTCAATTAAAATCTCTTCAGTGAATGAATAAATGATGTGCCACTAGAGATACAAGAATGGACCATACTTACACAATCTCAGTTTTTACAGGTCTTAGAGTCCAGTAGTTTTTGCTTTCTATTACTATATACTAGTTTTCAATTTCTAGAATTTTCTATAAATGGAATCATACAGTATGTACTCTTATTTTCGTTCGACTCCTTTCAGTCACAATAATTATCTTGAGATTCATTCATGCTGTCACATGTATTAAAAGTACATTTGTTTTCATTGCTGAGTAGTAGTCCATCATATGGATATACCACCATTTGCTTATCTATTCACATATTAATGGTTGAGCTATTTTCAGTTTGAGGCTATATCAAGTAAAGCTGCTATGGATGTTTGGTACAAGCCTCTGTAGGGATATATGTTTTCATTTCTCCTAGGTAAATATGTAGGGATGGGAATGGCTGGATAATATACTGGCATATGTTTAACTTTTGAAGGAACTCCTCAACTTTTTTCCAAAATGATTGTACAATTTTACATTCCCACCCTCAGTATATGAGAGTTCCATTTGTTTCACATCCTTGGTAGCACTTAATATGGCTAGACTTAATTTCTGCCATTCTAATAGGTATGTAGGGGTATATAATAGGTATGTGGTGCTGCAGAAGACTCCTGAAACTTGAGAGTCACTTGGACTGCAAGGAGATCAAACCAGTCAATCCTAAAGGAAATCAGCTTTGAATATTCATTGGAAGGACTGTTGCTGAAGCTGAAGCTCCAATACTTTGGCCAGCTGATGTGAAGAGCTGACTCATTGGAAAAGACCCTGATGCTGGGAAAGACTGAAGGCAGCAGGAGAAGGTGGCAGCAAAGGATGAGAGGGTTGAATGGTATCACCAACTCAATGGACATGAATTTCAGCAAACTCCAGGAGATAGTGGAGGACAGAGGTGCCTGGCATGCTGCAGTCCATGGGGTTGCAAAGAGTTGGACATGACTTAGCGACTGAACAACAGCAACAACGGGGCGGGGTTATCTCATTGTGGTTTTCATTTGTATTTCCCTAATTATGATTTTGGACATCTTTTCATGTGATTATTAGCCATGTATGTACCTTTGTTGGTGAAATATCTTCAAGTATATATCCTATTTTTAGTGGAATATGTAATTTCTTACTATTGAATATTGAGAGTTCTTTATACACTGTGGATACAAGTTCATCAGATAGGCGAATTGCAAATATTTCTTCCAGTCTGTTGCTTGTTTTTGCACCCTTTTAACAGAATTTTGAAGAGCAGTTCCTAGTTCTGATGGAGTTCAACTTTTTTTTTTCTTATATAGATCATGCTTTTGATATCATTCCTAAGAAATCTTTAACAAAGTCACAAAAATTCTCTTATGCTTTCTTCCAGAACTTTCATAGTTTTAGCTTTAGATCTAGGATCCATTTTACATTAACATTTGTATATGGTGTGAGATATGAGCCAATTTTCATTTTTTATATAGAGACATTCGATTGAACCAGAAACATTTATTTAAATGACTCTCTCTACCTCCGAATTACCATTACACTTTTGTTGAAAATCAGTTGACTGTATAAGCATGATTTCATTCCAAATCTATGTGGTTTCATTAATTTGTCTACTTTTATATCAATACCACACTGTCTTAATTACTGTCACTTTAAAATAAATCTCAGATAGTTTAAGTCCTTTAAAATTATTTTTCTTTCTTAGAGGTACATGTGTACGTGCATCCTCAGTTGTGTCTGACTCTTTGCGACCCCATGGACTGTAGCCCACCAGGCTCCTCTGTCCATGGAATTTTCCAAGCAAGTATTACTGGAGCAAGTGGCCATTTCCTTCTCCATTTAAAGGTACAATATATATATATATTTTGATGTAACAACCACCTACAACAAGATAAAGAATTATTCCATCATCATAAAGATCTCTCTCATGCTATTCCTTTATAGTCATATACACCTCTCTACCTTCTCCCCTCATCTCTAACTCCTGACCACTAATCTATTTTCTATCTCTATAGTTCTGACATTTCAAGAATGTTATATAAATAGATCATATAGTGTATAACCTTTAGAGACTGGCTTTATTTTCTCATTCAGGACAATTTCCTTGAGATCCATCAAGTTCCCGTGTATATCAATAGTTTGCTCCTTTTTATTGCTGAGTAACATACCATCTTACATGTGTACCACAGTTTATTTAACCACTTACCCACTGAGGGATAGTTAGGTTGTTACTAGTTTTTGACTATTGAAAATAAAACTGTGCATGCATGATCAGTTGCTTCAGTCATGTCTGACTCTTTGCAACCTTATGGACTGTAGCCCACTAGGCTCCTCTGTCCATGGGATTCTCCAGGCAAGAATACTGGATTGGGTTGCCAGGCCCTCCTCCAGGGGGTCTTCCCAACCCAGGGATCAAACCCACATCTCTTGTGTCTCCTGCATTGGGACGCAGGTTCTTTACCACTAGTGCCACCTGGGAAGTCCAAAATAAAGCTATGTGGACATAAATTTTCATTTTTGGGGGCATGAATGCCTAAGAGTTCAATTCCTGGGTTATGTGGTAAATGCATATTTAGATTTTTAAAGAAATTGTAAAACTATTTTCCAGTGTTGATGAACCATTTTACACTCTAACAAGCAATCTACAAGAGATCTAGTTTCTCTGTATCCTTGCAAACAATTGGTATCATTTTTTAAAATTTTTGCCATTCTTACAGGTGTACAGCAATAGCTGATAATGATCTTAATTTGCATTTCCTTAATGGCTATTGATGTTGAATATATTTTTACATTTATTTGCTGTCTTTTTATCCCCGATGGTAAACTATCTCTCATGTCTTTTGCCCATTTTCTAATTTACTTGCTTGATTTTTACTGTTGACTTTTGAGAGTTCTTTATATACTCTACATGAGTCCTTTACTAATAAAGGACATGTGCTTTGCAAATTTTTTTCCAGTCTGTAGTCCATCTTGTTACTCTCTTAACAAGGTCTTTCACAGAACAAAAGTTTTAAATTATTAAGTCTAATTTTGATTTTTTTCTTTTATGAATTATGCTTTTGTGTCATGTCTGAAAACTTTTCACAAAAGTTCAAGTCTCAAAGATTTTTCTCCTATGTTACATTTGAAGTTTTATAACTTTAGGCTTTATATTTAAATCTATGGGACATTTTGAGTTAATTTTTATATGGGGTCGCACAGAGTCGGACATGACTGAACTGACTTAGCAGCAGCAGCAGCAGCAGCAGCATGAGGTTTAGATTGAGGTTCACTTTTTTTGCCTACAAATATTCAATTATTTCTGCTGCTGCTGAGTCACTTGAGTCGTGTCCAACTCTGTGTGACCCCATAGACAGTAGCCCACCAGGTTCCCCTGTCCCTGGGATTCTCCAGGCAAGAACACTGGAGTGGGTTGCCATTTCCTTCTCCAATGCATGAAAGTGAAAAGTGAAAGTGAAGTCGCTCAGTCGTGTCCGACTCTTAGCGACCCCATGGACTGCAGCCCACCAGGCTCCTCCGTCCATGGGATTTTCCAGGCAAGAGTACTGGAGCGGGTTTCCATTGCCTTCTCAATTATTTCAGCACCTTTCAGTAACAAGACTATCCTTCCTCCATTGAATTTTTTTACAACTTTGCAAAAAATAAATTTTCTGTAATTGTGTGGCACTATTTCTGGTTTTAATATTCTGTTTCATTGATCAATGTGTCTATCCCTTCACCAGTACCAACAGAGTCTTGATGACTGTTATCAGGTTATAATTCTTGGAATAGGATAGACTGACTCCTTGCACTTCATTCTTCTTTTTCCAAAAAATTGGCTAGTCTAGTCCCTTAGTCTTTCCATATGAATTTTGGAATATTCTTGCCTGTATCTACAACAAATGTCATGCTGAGATTTTGATAATGTGATACATCTGTACATAGATCTGGGATGAACTGATCTTTTTTCTTTCTATTATGAGTCTTTCAAATCATGAAAATGATATGCTTCTCCATTTATTTACACATTTCATTTCTTTTGTCAGCATTTTATAGTTCAGCATACAAGTTCGGTACATATTTTGTTAGATCTTTATCCACATTGTTTCCCTTCCTTTAGAGAAATTATAAACAGTGTTGTGGTTTTTATTTTGGTTTTCACAGCTCATTCCTAGTCTACAGAAACACAATTAACATACACTGATCTTATATCCTGTGAAAAGGGTGTTTATCTGTAGATTCCTTGGGATTTTCTATGCAGACTATCATGTCAACTATAAATAGGTACAGTTTTATTTCTTTCTTTCAGAGCTTTATGACATTTCTTTCCTTTTCTTGCTTTATTGTGCTGGCTAGAACTTCTAAGACCATGTTAAATAGCAGTGGTGAGAAAAGGCATAGTTGCCTTATTCCTTATCTTAGAACAAAATTAAGTATAATGTTAGCTGTGAGTTATTTGTTTTCATTTTGTTTTAGATGTTCTTTATCAAGTTGAGAAAATTCTCTTCTATAACTAGTTTCCTGAGAGGTTTTATTCCAAAGGGGTGTTGAACTTCATCAAATGCCTTTTCTGCAGTTACAATGATCATGTAAATTTTTTCCCTTCACTAGCCCGTTGGTATGGTGAATTCCACTGATGTGTTTTTGACTACTGAATCAGCCTTGCTTCCTTGGGACAAACTCTTCTTGGTCATGGTATATAATTATTTTCATGTGTTGATAAATACTACATCTTAATAGTTTGTCAAGAATATTTGCATCTATATTCATGAGAGATATTGGTTTGTAGTAGTTTGGGGTGGGGGGCAGAGCACTGTCTTTTTTCTGATTTTAGCATCTAGTTATTACTGGATTAATGAAATAAATTTAGAATTGTCCTCTGGAGATTTCTTCTTGGGGAATTTTCAACTATGAATTTCATTTACTCAATAATTTTAATAAAAAAATCTGTTTCATAAGGGGTGAATTGTGATAGTTTGAATTGTTCAAAGCATTGGTCCAGTTTACCTAAATTGTCAAATTTATATGGATAGTGCTTTACATAATAGTTCCTGTCATAATATATTTCTGATATTATTAACTTGTATCTTCTTTTCTTGTCAGCTTCTCTAGAGGTTTGTCAATTTTATTGAACTTTTCAAATAACTAGTTTTTTGTTTCATTATATTTCTTTATTATTTTTATGTTTCTAATTTCATTAATTCCTACTGTTTATTAACTCTTTCCTTCGACTTGCTTTTTCTAGTTTCTTGAGGTAGTAACTTAAATTATTGATTTTAGACATTTCCTCTTTTATAATTCAAATATTTAGCAATATAAATTTTCCTGTCAATACTACTATAGTTGTATTTCACAAATTTTGATATGTATTTTTATTTTCCCTTACTTCAATGTATTTAAAAATTTTTTCCCTTGAGATTTTTTTTTTATTCTTGGCTTATTTAGAAGTGTGCTATTTTGTTTGCAGATATTTGGAGATTTCCTCTTCTTTCTGATTTCTAGTTTGCTTCTATTGTGTTCAAAGATGCACTCTGTATGGTTAAATTATTTTAAATGTTTTGAGGTTTATTTTATGCCTGGATATATGACATCTTGGTGTATATTTCATAGCTCTAGAAAAGAATATGCATTCAGTTGGATGGAGTGCTCCGTAAATGCCAGTGAGATTCTGTTGGTTAATGGTGTTGTGTTCTTCTAGAACCACCTTGATTTTTCTCTCTAGTTGTTTTTATCAGTTTTTGAGAGAGAAGTGTTAAAACTATTCAATTACCATTATAAATTTGTCTATTCCTCCTTTCAATTCTGTAAGTATTTGCTTCACAAATTTTGATGTTCTGTTATTTGCATATTTACATTTAGGATTATTATGTTTTGGTGGATTGACTCACTATCATTATGCAATATACTTTTTTGTCCCTAGTAACACTTTTCTGCTCTGAAGTCTAATTAACTGATATTAACAACCAGTTGTCCTTTTTCTTTATTATTATTTTCATTTTATATTTTTTCATCATTTTACTTTCAACCTGCCTATATCATTTTATTGGAAGTGAGTTTCCTGTAGATGGCATATTATTGGGTCATCTTTTTTTAAACTACCATGTCAGTCTCTGTTTTTAATTGATATATTTAAATCACTTACAGATCAAACCTGTGTTTCCTGTGTCTCCTGCATTGTAGGCAGATTCTTTACTTAATGAGCCATCAGGGAAGCCTATGTTAGAGCCCAAATCTGCTATTTTATAATATTTAGTTTTTGTTTGTTTGTTCTTATTTTAAATTTCTGTTTTCTTTTTGCTGCTCTTCTGTGGATTATTTGAATATTTAAAAAAGTCCATTTGTTCCTATCTATTATGTTTTTAGTGTATCTCTTTGTATAGCCTTTCATTAGCTGGTTTAGATACTTTTCTCTCTCTCTCCATCCATCCATCCTTCTCTCTCTCTCCATCCATCCATCCATCTAAAACCACAGTCTAATGTTGTTATGGACTTAATGCTCTCTTCACCCAAAATGTATATGCTGAAGCCCTAACCCCTAACCTCTAACTGTATTTGAAGAAAGGACCTTTAAGGAAGGAAGTTTAAATGAGTTCATAAGGATAGGACCCTGATAGAATAGTGTCCTTGTAAGAAATTCTCTCTCTCTCTGTTAAAAGAAGACAGAAACATTTGGGGAAATGTCATCAAACTGTCTACACATGATTGAAGACAAAGTTGCAGCTGTATTCTAAGAAACAGCTGACAAGTAACAACCAGTAAGTACTGCTGTCTTTTAGGAAGTCCTCAGAACCGATTGGAAGAGAAATAGATTTCAGGAAAAAATCTTACTCAGATAGTCAAGAAAGGGATAATTCCAGAAGCCTAGAAAACTTAGAATGCTAAGCTTACTTTTCAAAACTCTCTCCAAATGACAATGACTCCAGTTCATCTTTAATTATTTGTATATGTAATCTTTTTGTAAATCAGATGAGGAAAAAAAGTAAGTTTCTGTAGCTTTTTGTATTTCCTCACCTTTTAGTTGCACATATTTTTCACATTTATTGGTTATAATGCATATTTTATTCAAGAAGGTTTATTGGACTTTAGAACTGCCCATTCTTTAAGGATGTAGATATACACATTTTGGGATTTTTTTAATGGTCTCCATTAGCTCCTATTCTTTCTTCTTGGATTTTTGGAAAGGCAAATTTTTAATTTTTCCCAGCCTGCTATAGTGAATAGAGCACAGGCACTGGAGGCAGAGGAACATGAATTCAAATTTGGATCAAGTGACCTTTGGGATCATAAATGTCTTTCTCAAACTACTCTCTAAAATATCAGTCTCCTACTTAAAGCAGGCAAATTAAAGTTGCCTTTTCAAGTATGGCATTGATGTTTGTGGCAAAAATAAAATTCTGGAGGAAAGACTTTAGAATAATGAGGATGTCAGAAAAGCTCATTCTGTGAACCTAGACATCACTCTTTGAAAGTATTTTACTAAAACAATCATCAGTAATAAAATATGAACACTTCTAAAGACTTCCCCTATGAAGTCTTTAAGGAAGTTAAAATAAGAAAAGTTCATCTGTGTTTAAATAAATAAATATGAGCCTTACTTGAAAAACTGACAGTTCTCTGCCCTTACCAAAATGAGACACCCTCCAAAAAGCAGACTTATGAAAGAAAAATGTATGTTTGTATCAATAGATGGCTTGGTTTAGTAGGTATGTGGCAAAATACTTTCTGTAAAGGCTGCCTTGACTGTTTTGAAATGTTCAAAATTTTATTTTAGGGGTTTACTGCACGGTATTCAGTTCTAAGGATAACATGACATTGTTAATAATGAAGGTATTTAAAATAGGACTCAGGCAAAGCTCACTATTTAAGAGCTGCCTAACTGGCGTGAATCTGCACAGACCTATTTCTGGGCTTTTGTTTGTAATTAATGGTAATTTACAAAGTAAATGGCTCTTTATTTGCAAAGGGGAACAACAGCTTGTATACATTTCAGGGGGCTAAATGGAAGTTTTCCTCTTTGACACAGGCAAATTGGTGTATGATGAATAGAAGATAGCTTTATTTTTATGCTCTTGCATAAAATTCAATTTAATTGTCTTTGGGTTTTAAATAAACTTAAGATAATATGTGAAAATGAAGAAGAGAGAAATTAATTAGTCTTTGAGGATATATTTACATTTTAGTAGATGCTATTTAAAATACTGGATTATTTTCTATCATATGTACTGTTACTATGGTGCAGTATAGTAGAAAGATCACTAAATTAAGTGAATACATGCATAGAATATGGACTTCCCAGGTTGCTCAGAGGGTAAAGAATGCACCTGCAATGCAGGAGACATGGGTTTCACCCCTGGGTTGGGAAGATCCCCTGGAGAAGGAAAGGGCAACACACTCCAGTATTCTTGCCTGGGAAATCCCATGTATGAAGGAGCCTGGCAGGCTTCAGTCCATGGGGTCGGACATGACTGAAGTGACTGAGCACACAGGTACACAGGTATGCATGCATATGATGCAAAATAAGTACACACTGATCATCTGTTATGCCTTAGGCATTGTGCTAAGCAATTTATATGCATTATTTGATTAATATTTTCTGTACTCCAGTTCTATTTCTACTTACCAGCCATTCACACTTAAGTACATCATTGAAAATCTCTGAATTTTTGTTTTCTCCTCTCTATAGTAGGAACTTTGATATATGTCTTACTTCACACCTACTAATTTATTGATGCAACAATATGTACAGAATGCCTATTATATGGCAGTAGTACTAGCTGCTGTGGATACAACAGTGAATAAGACATTGTTCCACCTAAACAGAGCTTACAGTTTAATTTCCTAAACATGATGAATATAGAAATGTAAGCATGTATTTTTTTCCAACACTTGTTCAAAAACATAAAAATACTTTAAAGTGGCATATCTAACAAAGTTGTTACTGAAATCAATTGAGATAATTACATGAAAAGTACTTCATGAATGACAAAAGGATATAAATGTACTTTGCTTCGAAATGATCTTAATAGTAAGTCAACAAATTTCTTATGACAAACCATACTTTCAGGTGAACTTTTAGATTAAACTCTAAAAGAATGCATTTATAACTTCATTAACTTGAACTTCAAACTATTGCTGGGATAATTGAAATATACCTAAAACTCATCAAAGGCTGCCACTCAGTAAGAGTATAATGTGGGGAATGATGTTAACACAGTGGTCCTCCTTTACAAAACAAGTTGGACCTAATTGCTATTTAAAGACATTTTCCAAATGAAAACGCTTATGTATAATTTGGCTGAAAGCATTTTATTCAAGGAGAGCTAATAATGCTCCATGACGAACTCCTGTGAAAGGAACTTTTAAGTTGGAAGACGTACTACCAAATATATTCATTCATTCATTCAATAACAGTTCAGTTCAGTCATTCAGTCATGTCCAAATCTGAGACCCCATGACTGCAGCATGCCAGGCTTCTCTGTCCATCATCAACTCCCATAGATTGCTCAAACTCATGTCCATCGAATTGGTGATGCCATCCAACCATCTCATCCTCTGTTGTCCCCTTCTCCTTCTGCCTTCAATCGTTCCCAGTATCAGGGTCCTTTCAAATGAGTCAGTTCTTCACATTAGGTGGTCAAAGGATTGGACCTTCAGCTTCAGCATCAGTCCTTCCAATGAATATTCAGGACTGATTTCCTTTAGGATTGACTGGCTTGATCTCTTTGCAGTCCAAGGGAGTCTCAAGAGTCTTCTTCAACACCACAGTTCAAAAGGATCAATTCTTTGGCTCAGGGCTTTCTTTATGGCCCAACTCTCACATCCATACATGACTCCTGGAAAAAAACATAGCTTTGACTAGACGGACCTTTGTTGGCAAGTAATGTCTCTGCTTTTTAATATGCTGTCTAGGTTGGTCATAGCTTTTCTTCCAAGGAACAAGCATCTTTTAATTTCATGGCTGCAGTCACCATCTGCAGTGATTTTGGAGCCTAAGAAAATAAAGTCTGTCACCATTTCCATTGTTTCCCCACCTATTTGCCATGAAGGGGTGGACTGGATGTCATAGTCTTCATTTTTTGAATGTTGAGCTTTAAGCCAACTTTTTCCACTCTCCTCTTTCACTTTCATCAAGAGACTCTTTAGTCCCTCTTCACTTTCTGCTATAAGGGTGGTATCATCTGCATATCTGAGGTTATTGATATTTCTCCCAGCAAGCTTGATTCCAGCTTGTGCTTCATCCAGTCCAGCATTTTACATGATGTACTCTGCATACAAGTTAGATAAGTAGGGTTACAATATAGAGCCTTGACATACTCCTTTCCCAATTTGGAACCAGTCCAATTGGAACCAGTTGGAACTAGTCCAGTTGGAACTAGTCCCATGTCCAGTTCTAACTGTTGCTTCTTGATCTGCATACAGGCTTGTCAGGGGGCAGGTAAGTTGGTCTGGTATTCCCATCTCTTGAAGAATTTTCCACAGTTTGTTGTGATCCACACAGTCAAAGGCTTTGGCGTAATCAATAAAGCAGAAGTAGATGTTTTCCTGGAACTCTCTTGCTTTTTTGATGATCCAACAGATGTTGGCAATTTGATCTCTGGTTCCTCTGCCTTTTCTAAATCCAGCTTGAACATCTGGAAGTTCTCAGTTCACATATGGTTGAAGCCTGGCTTGGATAATTTTCAGCATTACTTTGCTAGTGTATGAGATGAGTGCAATTGTGTGGTAGTTTGAACATTCTTTGGCATTGCCCTTCATTGGAACTGAAATGAAAACTGATCTGTTTCAGTCCTGTAGCCACTGCTGAGTTTTTCAAATTTTCTGGCATACTGAGTACAGCACTTTCACAGTATCATCTTTCAGGATTTGAAATAGCTCAACTGGAATTCCATCATCTCCACTAGCTTTGTTGATAGTGATGCTTTTTAAGGCCCACTTGACATTGCATTCCAGGATGTCTGGCTTTAGGTGAGTGAGCACACCATCATGGTTATCTGGGTTGTGAAGATCTTTTTTGTAGAGTTCTTCTGTGTATTCTTGCCACCTCTTCTTAATATCTTCTGCTTCTGTTAGGTCCATACCATTTCTGTCTGTTATTGTGCTCATCTTTGCATGAAATATTCCCTTGGTATCTCTAATTTTCTTGAAGAGATCTCTAGTCTTTCCCATTCTATTGTTTTCCTCTATTTCTTTGCACTTCATTCAATAACAAACCTTCTGAATTCAAAAATAATTTGGAGTCCAAGGACTGACTGACTTAATTCTTCATCCCTAACAACAGGTAAAGGAAAAGAATGGAAACTGGAGGGCAGTTGGAAGATACAGCAAAATGAAACCATTTTCTTTTGTTTTTTAACAGAAACTAGATTTTTGGTTTTCCTTTATTTTGGAGTTTATTTTGTCTTGGTTTTCTTAATTATCACAGATACACAGATATGTTGGTTTTTATTGCTTGAGTTTTGACAGTTGGTTCTCCTGATTTCTACCCTTGACACACAGTACTGGGAGAACATGAGTAACCAGTGAAATTTTCTCTAAAATGAAAAATTATTCCCTTTCATTATTTGAATTTCCCTTAAGATAAGGCTGGCACATTCCAACATGAAATAACTGTAAATTAAAGCAGGGAATGGCAAGCTATGGCTCAAGGGACAAATCTAGCCCACTGCCTGTTTTGTAAATAAAGTTGTTTGGAATATGGCCACTCCGACTCACTTGCATACACTACAAAAGCAGAACTGACTAGTCGCAAAAACTATTTCACGGCTTGCAAAGCCAAAAATATTTACTATATGACTTTACACAAAAAGTTTGCCAACACCTAAGCTAAAGAGTCAGAGAAGGCAATGTAAACCCACTCCAGTGTTCTTGCCTGGAGAATCCCAGGGACGGGGGAGCCTGGTGGGTTGCTGTCTATGGGGTCGCACAGAGTCGGACATGACTGAAGTGACTTAGCAGCAGCAGCAACAAGCTAAAGAATTAACTGACTTTAAATATATATGATCATTTTACATGTTGCAATTGACATATAACACTTATATAACCATGATAGTTAATTATATCTTTAAATTCTTAAAGCTATTTGTGAAGATTTTTAAAAATCAAAGTGAGTGTTTTCCTTCAAAGGCAGAATTCAATCAAGTCCTCCCTCCCCCAACTTTTTCTACCATCTCTAAAGCAGCAGGGAGTACTGGTTATTTAAACATCTTAATTATAGTACTAAAGAAAGAAAGCACAATCATTTCTCCCCCAATTGTTCAGGAAAATCATTGCCTTTTCAACAAGAATACTAAAGTAATAGCTACAATGTGATATAAAATAGCTGGTGCATGATATCATCAAATTAAATTATATATTTCACAAATTTAGCAAAACTCAACCTAAAGTTTGATATGGAAACTATGTCTTAAATTTGAAAACCCCAAATCTTATAAGGGAAAGGATAATTCTCATTAATAGAATGTAATTATAAAATTTCCACAATAATCACAAACTATTCCCAGTGAAAAGCATAGTTCTATTCAATGCTTTCGAAAGAAGAAATGTCAGATCTTGCTTTTCAGACTATAGCTACTCCAAAGATATTAATTTAATATGGTAAAAGCAAAAGTTATTTTAAAATGTGAGGATGTTATATTTGCTGAATGAATCAATGAATCATAACACCACTTAGTTTAGGTAATTTACAAAGTGACTGCATGATTTGTTTGCAAGAACATGAAGAATCCAGTGGTTCTGAAATATTTTCTGATGTCTCTGTGAACTCAAGTGTGGGTAACATAAGGAGGAGATGTCCTGAACAAAGTGAAATATCCTCGACTTTGGTCATCTATGCTTAGTTAGTTATCTTCCTATATCAATAACATGTTCTAATTTGCTCTCCTTCATCTCCTTATTTTCCTTCTCTCTTTTCCTAAAATTACTTCCTAAAGTGGTTTCTCAGCACTTCCCCACTTAAAAATTTTGATATAATTTCAAACTTAGAGAAATGTTGCAAGAATAGTACAAGGAATTTCCATACACCCTTTTTCTAAATTCACAATTGTTTAACTTTGCTTAATTTGCTTTATAAATCTCTCTCCATATATAAAAATATATAGTTATGTGTGTGCATATTATTTTCTGAACCACTTAATAGTTGTGCCCCTTGATCCCTACAAACTTCAACGTGTGTCTTTTAAGGACAAGTACCTTCTCTTATGTAACCACACCATAGTTATCAAAGGTAAGACATTCAATATTAATATGACAGTATTACTTAAACCATGTCCATATCTAAATGTCATCAATTGTTTCAACAATGTCCTTTATAGCTGTTTTTTTCCAGTATAGAATCCCAATCTAGTGTCATTCCTTCCATTTAGCCATCATGTCTCTCAGTTTCTTTATTCTGGTATAGTTCTTCAATCTTTGTCTCTTGACCTGAATATTTTGAAAGGGTATAGGCTAGCTATTTTGTAGGAAATATCTCAATTTGGATTTGTCTTATGTTTTCTAAGCATCCATCATTTTCTTCCTTCCAAAACAACCTATAATTTGGATCTCATCCAATCTACTAACTTCAACATCTTCGCATCTTTGTCCTCATTTCTCCTGTCTTCTCTTGTCTTACAGATATATCGCAACTTCTGTTTCTGGAGATGCAGCAGAGCAGCTATCTTGGGGGGAAGAACAGCCCTCCAATATAAAACATATCGACAGGCTGGAGAAAAATCACTAAATTCATAGTTGAGCCCACAAGAAAGTAAGGAAAACCACAGGGGACAAAATACAATGAGACTTGAAAACATGGGGCGGAGGACTGTCTCTGGCCATTTGAGGGAAAGATTTGGGATCTGATTCCTCAGTAATTCCTTATAGGGTACAGATTCAAAGAAAGCATGAAATAGAAAAAAGAATCTACTAGCAAAAGAAGATGACAAATAAAATTTGTTTACAGTAACAAACTGACCAGGGCTTTGGATACAAAAACAAAATAAATTTTAAAATCTTCTTTCCTGAGAACTTAAAATCATAGGTTTGTTTTTGCCCATTTGCAGTTCATAACTTACATATTTTAGGAGGCCGCAAATCAAAGTAAGAAATGTATAAGGTGGTCCTGAGTTTGCTTAGCAGAAGCAAATTCATATCTCTTCAGAAGGTCATATTCCATTCCTCACAGGACTTCCTTAAATAAAAACCAATCAAAAAGAAGTTCAATATCCAATATTAGAAAACACATGGAGGAGAAAACCTACCAGGAATTAGAGAATCTGATTATCAAAAAATTCAGATGATATAATTACTGGCTATATGCCACAAAATAAGTATACTTAAAGTGATTAAAGAATAAGAAAATTGAAGTAATAACATGACCCACTACAAAATATTCCCAGACAAATTTTTACAAATATAAATAGAACTTCCAGAAATAAAAATATAGTCACAGAAGTAAACAAAATACAATAATAGATGGTTTAACAAAAGAACAGATTCAGCTGAAAAGAGAGAGATGAAAAATCATGATTTCAGCACAGAGTTGCTTAAAGAGAACAGAATAAAATCTAACATATTTCTCAATAACAACAATGGATTAATATCTTCTGTATGCTGAGAGAAAATAACTGTCAGTCTAGAATTGCAGTATATGAAACAATATGCTTTAAGAATGAAGGTGAAATAAGTACTTTTTTTTCAGACAAGAACTGAGTTTACCGGCAAACCTTTATTAAAAGAACTTCTAAAGTATATGTTTTAAAAAGAAGGAAAATGTTCCCAAAGAAAGGACTGAATGCAAGAAAGAATAGTGAGCAAAGAAACAGGAAGACATATGGGTCTAAAAAGTAATCACTGAATCATTATTGGTAACCTTAACTTGAACGCATCCTCAACTTGAACTTGCCTAAATTCAACACTCTCATTGACTTCTACAGGTGCCTGAAACTCCCCTGAAACAAATATAAAAGAATTTTAAGGCATGAATTCATAAGGACAATGCAAACAAAAAAGAAAGATAGCAATTATGGAAGATGGAAAGCTAAATTAACTAATTTAGCAGGACTGAGAGAGCTGAATCTAAAGACTAGAGCAATCTGATTGTTTTCACAGAACCCTGAGTTGGAGGTGAGAGTTACCTCTCAAAGCAGATGGGCATGTAGAGTTCAAAATAAGAAGATCTATTGAAAGTCTATTTAAAAAACAAAATCTTACATCTTCTCCCTTCTATCACATAGCCAGGCAACTGCCCTTCTGAATGCAAGTCGTTTTCATTTTGATGAGAGAAAAACCCAGAGTTTCTGGACTTGAAAACAAGGGTACTGTATGAAAAAGTAATATTAAGTCCAAGTTTACATAAGCAATGTTAAGACCTTCAGTTTTCTTCTCTAATCCAGCACCCAGAATACTGACAAGCAGCCTCCTACTGGAAGTTTCTTTCTGATGTAATCTGACAAGCCTGAAAGAAAAGTCCCAAAGATAAGGATATAAGGACTCTTCAAGGAAATGGCTCAGCCACATTATCTTAGAATGAGTTTAAGCATATCAAGATGAGGTTTATATAACAAAGGAAAAGTTTGGGCTTTAATTTGTGTTAAGTATTTTGAAAACTAAGCAAAACAAAATGCAAAACAAAGAAACAAAATTATTAACTTCAGAGAAAACAAAACCTTTTTCAGGAAAGGAAGTGTGATCATGGCATACAATCTGGCAGTCAGATAGATTAGCATTTGTGTAGTCATAGCAACATAAATGTTGAATATTGGTATAACATCCTGTCTCTTGTACTGGAAAGACAATAGGCAATCTCTAAAACTAAAGAATTAAGAAGCAGTGATATTTACTGTTATATTTAAAATGGATAACCATGTTGATGTATGGCAAAACCAATACAATATTGTACAGTAATTAACCTCCAATTAAAATTAAAAAAAAGAAAAAAAATTAAATGGATAACCAACAAGGATCTACCGTATAGCATATAGAACTCTGCTCAATGTTATGTGGCAGCCTGGATGGGAGGGAAGTTTGGGGGAGAAAGAATACATATATATGTATAGCTGAGTCCCTTTGCTGTTCATCTGAAACCATCACAACATTGTTAATCAGCTATGTCTCAATACAAAATAAAAAGTTTAAAAATCTTTAAAAATAAAGTAGCGGTATTTAGAAATATTTATCAAGAAGTATGGAGGTGAATGCATGCACATGGAGGTGAAACTAAAAGAATGATCTAGCAGCATTAAAGTAGTCCTCTTTGAGGTGCAGAAAGTGAGGGGGAAGGATATAGCAGAGCACAGCTATATTCCCCTAAAAGCCTTATGGATTTCTTGGCAGCCATCTCCATTGAAAATGTTGATAACAAATGAAAAAAATTAAAATTTAATGGTACAAAACCAATTAATGTCTAACTTGCAAATTAAAAACAAGACATAACTAAAATACTGGAGAAAGTAACGTGTAAAAAGAGAGGAGTTGCAAGGAATTTAAAATGTTCATTCTACAGAAGGAGATATTAAATTTAGTCTTTGTTAATAATGCATGTTAAAATTTTGAGGAATGGAAAAAAAGATTATAATTTCCAAGCCAGTAGAGTAGAAAAATTAAATTTATAAAATGCACACATATAATATACATGAAAAATATAGAGAGATATCAGTGGAAATGAGATAGATATATTGATAGATACAACAGATATAGAAGCACTGCTATCACAAAGTTAGGGATTCTACTATAATACTAATGTTTGAATCATACTCCAATTTTTTACTGACCAGTTAATTTAAAAATTTCCTTTTCAGCTGGGACAAGAGCAGGCTGAATGGATCATTACCATCATTTTTGACGATAATAATAGCAATGAGTTGTGATGTTTGCTCTAAATTTTCTTCAAAGGAAGAATAAGAGATTTTAGCTAAGTTTGTATAATATGAATAATAGTAAAAATACCCCTGAATTAAGCCATAGGCTTAACCTAGACCCTACTAAGGTTAGAGTACATTTGGATAAAAAATCGACATCAGATGAATCATGCCCCATACATGCATCCTTCTTTTGAAGGAAATCAAAGATTTTTGTTGTTATTATTTATCATTAGATGTTATTGTACAACAAAATCCTATTGAATAGTGGAGTTATTTCCAGAACAACTCATCAAATTATTTTAGTTCGAACTCAAATTTCAGAATTGTGAAGAAAAATTTTGGAAGGGAATGTTCCATGTGTTTTTAATGCAAATTCCATCAAAAATCTGTATATTTTCTGATAAGACCTACTAACAAATTAGGAAGCTGATTGGGAACTTTTGTTTGCTTTTCTTCTTTTCTTTTAATGGACTAAATACTGAAAAAAGAAACTGAAAAGCTAAGGTCTAGAAGTACAAAACAAGGAAGCGACTGCATCTTTATTAAATGCCTGGAGTAATGTGAACACAAAACAGTCTCATCGTTTTTAATTTGAAAATTGCCTGAAATATTAAATCAAATTGAACAAACTGTCAGAAAGAGAGCAGGTTGCATTTTGTGGTTTTATTTTCTTTTTCATTAAGATTCTGACTACATGTCACCCTTTGTGCTTTTTATACCTTGTATGAGTCTTATCACATAGCAACCGTTTGTCAAGTTTCACTTTGAGCAGTAGTTCTTAAACCTAGATGCAACATTGGAATCACCTGGGATGCTTTAGAATCTACCGATACCTACTGATACTACAGGGGCTTCCCTGGAGGCTCAGTGGTCAAGAATCCGCCTGCCAATGCAGGAGATGAGGGTTCAGTCCCTGGGTTGGGAAGATCTCCCGGAGGAGGAAATGGCAACCCACTCCAGTATTCTTGCCTGAGAAATCCCATGGACAGTGGAGGCTGGCAGGCTTCAGTCCATGAGATTGCAAAAGGGTTGGACACAACTTCGTGACTAAACAACAACTGATACTACAGATTCTGATGTAGTTGGTCCAGAGAGCAACCTGAGTATGGTAGGGGTTTTATTCTCAGATGATTCTAATATATATCAAAGTCTGAGAACTACTGTGTTGGGGGGGTCCAACTTAGGCTTCTTGTAATTTCCAAACTCCTGGGTCTCTAAGGGCCTTCTAAATTTTAAAAAGGCCATTTGTTTCTCTAGTTAAAATGAATAATGTTGAATAAAAAAGATCTCCTTTTTTGTCTTCCTTTAAAGTTAGTGACGCCTGTAACTCCTCTCTCTCTCTCTCTCTCTCTCTCTCTCTCTCTCTCTCGTTTCCCACTCACACTGCTTTCCCAATCATTTAAGTATTTGCCATGATCGCAGGCAGTAAGTACAAAGAGTGGACACCCAGCCTCACTTCCCTCACCGTGACTCATCCTAAAGGCTGTTTGCCGAATGGGGCTCTGGTTTTTGTTTCAGACTTCGTGCAGGGGCATCCAAAACCCTACACAACAATGCCTGTTCTCTCTCTACTCCCCCTCGGTTCCCGCCCAACCTCCTACTCTCTATTTAAAACCAAGCCAGAAGAAAAACAAGGCATTTGTCCTCAACAGTTTGCAAGCCAGTCATGTTTTTCCAACATATGCAGGGCTAGCATTCACCAATCCAGGACTCAGAAAACTAGTTCCCTAGGCATCTATCAAACATATTGTAACCCTCTGAGGACATTCAGAATTTCCAGCCTCTGAATGAGGATGGAATAGGGCTTTCATAGTGCTTATTAAAAAGGATTTGTAGGAATTTTATATTTTCCCAAATCTCTAAGCAGCAGAAAGAGGCCTCTTTTAGAGGTATTTACTAGCCATGTACTCCAAAGTCTCCCATGAGAGCTCAAAATGACTGTGTTGCAGATAGAGTTGCATACTTACTGGTTAACTACAGAGGGGAGGAGCATGGTGAGGGTTTGGGACAGAGGCTAGAGCTAGATCGATGCATTGGAGTGGTCAGGATTCCAGAAGCAAGGACACTGACATGCGAACTCCAGGAATCAGAGGGTGACTAAAAGACAGTGGGTGGTAGTCCCTGCCTGATATGGGAACTGTGGAGGAAGCAAAGGGGTTGACGGACTTCTGACACACAGCAAAAAGGAATCTAGTGCTAACAACCTTCTGACATCCAGGCAGGCCAGCAGTCACTATTGGGTCAACTTCCTGGGTGACCCCCACTCCACTCCCTGAGAATGGGATGGGGTCTGAGACGGTTAAGGAGGCAGTGGAGTAGAGGAGTACAGTAGGGTACTCTAAGCCTCCAGTGAATTGAACAGGGACCCTTTAAAAATCATTATTAGCATATCTTGATCTCAATTCAAGACACAGCTATGAGTACTTGAGAAACAACATTTTAAGCCTCCGTTTTCTCGTCTTTAAACTGGGTGAAGAAATACTTGCCTCTCAAGAGGGTGATAAAGATTAAATGACATTATCAATATAAGTGATTAAATGTGGTAGATTTTATGCAAAAAATGGCCTCCGTCATCCCTTTCTCTGTGCCCACACCCCACTGTAAATGTGACTTTGTAGCCCAGGTGGCGCTAGTGGTAAAGAATCCGCCTGCCAACTCAGGAAACACGAGAGATGCAAGTTCAATCTCTGGGTCAGGAAGATGCTCTGCAGGAGGAAATGGCAACTCATTCCAGTATTTTTGCCTGGAGAATTCCATGGACAGAGGAGCCTGGTGGGCTACAGTCCATGGGGTTCCAAAGAGTCGAATATGACTGAAGCGACTGAGCACAGCTCTTTATACTAAGTGATGAAGTCTCTCTCTTCACTCCATGAGTCTGGACTGGCCCTGTGACTTGCTCTGGGACAATGGAATGCAACGTAAGTGTCCCAAAACTAGGCTTCAAGAGGCCCTCTTGCACTCTTGGAACACTGTTGCTGCCATGTAAACAAGCTCCAGCTAGCCTCCTATAGGATGACAAGCATGTGGCCTAGTTGCCCTGAACATGTGAGAGGACAGCCAGCCAACCCCACTGAGTGTAAGGATTTAACCAAATGAAAGTTGACTGTAGACATATCAGGAAGCCAGCCAAGACCAGAAATGCTCAGCTGAGTCCAGTCTCTGTTGCCAACCCAAATTTTGAGATAAATTTAAAATAGCTGCCTTAAGCCACTGGGGAGGTTTTAAACAGCAAAAACTAATGGATACAGTATCTGACAAAGATTAAGAGCCCAATGATGATAGCTGCTATTAATAATAATATTAACTGAATGCAAGATGGAAGATCTGGAATCAAATGAGACTCACACATCCATACTATCTGATCTAAACATTGGTTGTTGTACAGTATTTGTAAGTTTTCAAGAAAACAATATTTTAAAATTGGGAGACTTTGCATAAAATCAGCTATCCGAGGTCTCCTTTCCCAGGCAATGATGGCAAGATCTAAATAGTTTCTGCCCCTTGAAACTGAGCAATTATTCCCTAGATGCCATAGTTTTCACCACTCTCCATGTTTTCTTTTGTTTTTCAGCTGCTAAGTCATGTTCAACACTTTGCAACTGCAGCATGCCAGGCTTCCCTGTCCTTCACTATCTCCAGGAGTTAGCTGAAATTCAAGTCCTTTGAATCAGTGATGTCATCTAACCATCTCACCCTCTACCGCCTCCTTCTGCTTTTGCCTTTAATCTTTCCTAGCATCAGGGTCTTTCCAATGAGTCAGCTCGTTGCATCAGGTGGTCAAAGGATTGGAGCTTTAGCTTCAGCATCAGGACTGATTTCCTTAAGGGTGGACTGGTGTACTGTCCAAGGTACACTCAAGAATCTTCTCCAGCACCACAGTTTGAAAGCATCAATTCTTTGGTGCTCAGCCTTCTTTATGGTTCAACTCTCACATCCATGTATGACTACTGGAAAAACCATAGCTTTGACTATACAGACTTTTGTTGGCAGAATGATGATTCTGCTTTTTAATATGCTATCCAGGTTTGTCATAGATTTCCTTCCAAGGAGCAAATGCTTTTTAATTTCATGGCTGTAGTCACCATCTGCAGTGATTTTGGAGCCCAAGAAGATGAAATCTGTCACTGTTTCCACTTTTCCCCCATCTATTTGCTATAAAGTGATGGGACCAGATGCCATGATCTTCATTTTTTGAATGTTAAGTTTTAAGCCAGCTTTTTCACTCTCCTCTTTCACCCTCATCAAGAGGCTCTTTAGTTCCTCTTCACTTACTACCATTAAAGAGGTATCATCTGCATATCTGAGGTTGTTGATATTTCTTCCTGCAGTCTTGATTCCAGCTTATGAGTCATTCAGCTCTACATTTCTCATGATGTACTCTGCATAGAAGTTGAATAAGCAGGGTGACAATATACAGCCTTGATGTACTCCTTTCCCAATTTGGAACCAGTCAGTTTTTCCATGTAAGGTTCTAACTGTTGCTTTGTGACCCACATACAAGTTTCTCAGAAGTCAGGTAAGGTGGTCTGGTATTCCTATCTCTCTAAGAATTGTTCACAGTTTGTTGTGATCCACAGTTAAAGGCTTTAGCATAGTCACTGAAGCAGAAGTGGATGTTTTTCTGGAATTTCCTTGCTTTCTCTATAACCCAGTGAATGTTGGCAATTTGATCTCTGGTTCCTCTGCCTTTTCTAAACCCAGCTTGTACATCTGGAAGTTCTTGGTTCATGTACTGCTGAAGCCTAGCTTGAAGGATTTTGAGTGTAACCTCACTAGAATGTGAAATTACCACAATTATACAGTAGTTTGAACATTCTTTGGCACTGCCCTTCTTTGGTATTGGAATGAATGCTGACTTTTTCCAGTCCTGTGGCCACTTCCAAGTTTTCCAAATTTGCTGACATATTGAGTGCAGCACTTTCACAGCATCAACTTTTAGGATTTTAAATACCTCAACTAGAATTCCATCACCTCCACTAGCTTTGTTTGTAGTTATGCTTCCTGAGTCTCAGTTGACTTCACACTCCAGGATATCAGGCTCTATGTGAGTGACCACACCATCATGGTTATCTGGGTGATTAAGACCTTTTTGTATAGTTCTTCTGTGTATTCTTGCGACCTCTTCTTAATCTCTTCTGCCTCTGTTAGGTCCTTGTCATTGCTGTCCTTTATCGTGCCCATCTTTGCATGAAATGTTCCCTTGGTATCTCTAATTTTCTTGAAGAGATCTCTAGTCTCTCCCATTCTATTGTTTTCCTCTACTTCTTTGCATTGTTCATTTAAAAAGGCCTTCTTATCTCTCCTTGCTATTCTCTGGAACTCTGAATTCAATTGGGTATATCTTTCCCTTTCTCCCTTGCCTTTTGCTTCTCTTCTCTCCTCAGTTATTTGTAAAGCCTCCGATAAACCACTTTGCCTTATTCCATTTCCTTTTCTTTGGGATGGTTTTGGTCACTGACTCCTGTACAGTGTTATGAACCTCTGTCTGTAGTTCTCCTGATACTCTGTATACCAGATTTAACCCCTTGAATCTGTCACCTCCATTGTATAATCACAAGGGATTTGATTTAGATCATACCTGAATGGTCTAGTGGTTTTCCCTACTTTCTTCAATTTAAGCCTGAATTTTGCAATAAGGAGCTCATGATCTGAGCCACAGCCAGCTCCTGGTCTTGTTTTTGCTGACTATATAGAGCTTCTCTATCTTCGGCTGCAAAGAATACAATCAATCTGATTTTGGGATTGACCATCTGTTGATGTCCATGTGTAGAGCCCTCTCTTGTGTTGCTGGAAAAGGCTGTTTGCTATGACCAGTGTGTTTTCTTGACAAAACTCTGTTAGCCTTTGTCCTGCTTCATTTTGTCCTCCAAGGCCAAACTTGCCTGTTACTCCAGGTATCTCTTGACTTCCTACTTTTGCATTCCAATCCCCTATGATGAAAAGGACATTGTTGTTTGGTGTTATTTCTAGAAGGTCTTGTAGATATTCATAGAATCAGTAAACTTCAACTTCTTCAGCATCAGTGGTTGGGGCATAGACTTGGATTACTGTGATCCACTACACCATGAATCTGATCCACTATAGCTTTCTGAATCTTAGTGAAACCATTACATCTGAGAATTATGCTCAGCAAATAGATGAGATGCACCAAAAACTGCAATGCCTGCAGCCAACATTGGTCAACAGAAAGGGCCCAATTCTTCTCTACAACCAAGCTCGACAGCATATTGTACAACCAATGCTTCAAAAGTTGAACAAATTGAGCTACGAAGTTTTGCCTCATCCACCATATTCACCTGCCCTCTCACCAACCGAGTATCACTTCAAGTATCTCAACAACTTTTGCAGAGAAAATGCTTCCACAACAAGCATAAAATGCTTTCCAAGAATTCATCAAATCCTGAAGCATGGATTTTTACACTATAGGAATAAAGTAACTTATTTCTCATTGGCAAAAATGTGTTGATTGTAATGACTCCTATTTTGATTAATAAAGATGTGTTTGAGCCTAGTTACAATGATTTAAAATTCATGGTCTGAAACCACAATTACTTTTATACCAACCTAATACAACTCAACCAAAACCTATTTAAAGGCCAAAATGAAAATAGAAATATTTTATATATACAAATGTTAAAAGCAGGCATAAAGACTTTCTTCCTGAAAGCAACAGTAGAAAATTAGAGAAGCCCCTCATGGGGCATAGAAAGGCTGTCATCTTACTTATTGGAGTCATGAAAGAATGTTATCATTGGCCTGGAGAATAACAGTGAGACTTCCATCCATTGCCCTGCGTAAACCGCCTATGTGATGTTTGTATGAGAGCATATTTATGCTATGACATTGCCACATGCAAGAAAAATGGCTTCTTTTATCTAAGTCTTGATGGGCAAAATGACCATCACCTGAGTAAATTGAAATTGTAACAGTCTTCACTGCACCTTTTGTCCCTTTCCCTGTGTCTCACAGGTGTAGGGCACACAGGAAAACTGAGCAGCATCCTGTGCCACTGAGGATCTTTTAGTACTGTGCAAAAATAGAACCATATCAAACAGATGTGCAGTGTGAGGTGTGAGTACTTGTCCTTTAGCTGAGTTTGATATGGAATCTTCCCCATTTTTATAGCATCTTATTCTCATTATTCTTATTTATATTAGATATAGAAATGATTACATGATTATGTTTCTCTCCCTCTCCTCATCCTGGGCAATGGGGCTGGGGGCAATAAAGAATATGCTTACTCATTTTTGAATCCCTTTAATTTTGTAATTCACATCCCACCAAATCAGAAGTAGATTTTTAACAGCTGCTGTGAAATCATTTTAATACCCACAAACAGGCTCAGTGCCTCAAAAAAAAAAAAAAAAAAAAACAAACCTCTCAAATATCCCCTTTTCCTGGTTGAGTTGAAGATCTATACTTCATGTTGTTTTAATGTGACTGTGCAACCATCCCCTCTAATTTTGTCATACAGTACGCTCTACAGGAAGCTCCCATTGCAGGAGATTTATGGGACTCCTGGTGAGGGATTCAATCAGAAATTGGGGAATGTAAATGAGCAGTGGAATTGGTGTTCTCTACCTTTACTTGTTTATTACAATTTTCTTGAAAGATCTCTTACTTCACAGTTCCATATTAAACAAGAAAAAACAGAATCTGAGGTTTCCTGGATTTTATGTTTAAGAAAAATTTGTACTGCACAAAGTCTATTTCTCAAAATAATCCCTCTACATTCCTCAGGTGGTTGTATAAGTGCAGATGCCCAGAGGAAGTTTTCTTTTAGTTATATTGCAGCAGCTTCTTCTTCTTACTTTACTCACCTTGAAAGAATGGCTCAGGCAGAGTCTAGTATGAACTATGATGCAACATCTTAACCATTAAGCTGTAAAAGGTAAAGATATCCACTTTTCAACACTCTTCTACTGATAGCTTATGGCGAACAGTGTCAGATTCATGATCTCCAAAGAAGATTTAACTTTGGGACCAGGGACCAGGTTTGATCACTCAAGAGCTTTTGCATAGCAGAGTTTTATTAAAGTATAAAAAGGGACAGAGAAAGCTTCTGACATAGACATCAGAAGCGGGGCGGAGAGTGCCCCGCTTTGCTAGTGTTAGCAAGGGAGTTGGAGAAGGCAATGGCAACCCACTCCAGTACTCTTGCCTGGAAAATCCCATGGATGAAGGAGCCTGGTAGGCTGCAGTCCATGGGGTCGCTAAGAGTCGGACATGACTGAGTGACTTCACTCTCACTTTTCACTTTCCTGCATTGGAGAAGGAAATGGCAACCCACTCCAGTGTTCTTGCCTGGAGAATCCCAGGGATGGGGGAGCCTCGTGGGCTGACGTCTATGGGGTCACACAGAGTCGGACACGACTGAAGTGACTTAGCAGCAGCAGCAGCAAGGGAGTTATATACTTTTAAATTGGTTATTACAATAAATCAGAACAATGTCTCAAGGTTGTAATGATCTTATTAGACCCAGTCCCCAAATTTACATTTTAAGATAACAGGATTCAGTTCAGTTCAGTTGCTCAGTCATGGCCAACACTTTGCGACCCCATGAACTGCAGCATGCCAGGCCTCCCTGTCCATCACCAACTCCTGGAGTCTACTCAAACTCATGTCCATCGAGTTGGTGATGCTATCCAACCATCTCATCCTCTGTCGTCCCCTTCTCCTCCTGCCTTCAATCTTTCCCAGCATCAGGGCCTTTTCAAATGAGTCAGTTCTTCACATCAGGATTAGCCAGAAGGTTTTCAGGAAGGAGAAACTGTCCTCAAGCAGGATACATTGTTGTTATATAATCCTTAGTACAGAGTTTAAACTGAGTTGTTTGTTGTATAATCATCAGTTCTGGGATTAAAGAAAAAAACGTTTTATGTGACTAAGACTAAGGAATATACAGGGGAAAAAAAAAGATGTTTGTCCTTTCCTCCTCCTTGAGAATTCCAGACCCCATCTCTGCTTTGAGAACCCCAGACCCCTTTCTCCTCCTCGGGGACCCCGAACTTCTTATCAACCTGCCTAGGAATTGACTCTCTCACTACTGTAATATTCACTTGACTAGGAACTTTACAGCTAGAGTAAGTTTTGTAAGAATTCTCCAAACTTGTTGTTATTATGAGCCTTTTATAGAGGAGGAAACTGAGGCTCAGAGAAATCAAGAACCTTGACCAGAACCACATGGTGGTTATTTGGTGCCATTAATATTTGAATCTATTAATAGGTTTGTCTCCTGCTAATACCTATGTACTATGTACTGTGTAACATCTATGTACTTTTCAGTTGTCCAGCAGTGGAGAGACTTTTCTTCTTCATTTGAGGATGTTTGGAAGTAAGCCATTGAAAAAATATCATGACAGTGCACCAGCCCCAAGCATCCAGTATCCTGCATCGAACCTGGACTGGTGACTCGTTTCATATACAATATTATACATGTTTCAATGCCATTCTCCCAAATCATCCCACTGAGGGATGGTACGGGGAGGGAGGAGGGTTCAGGATAGGGAACACATGTATACCTATGGCAGATTCATTTTGATATATGGCAAAACCAATACAATATTGTAAAGTTAAAAAAATAAAATAAAATATAAAAAAATAAAAAGGATCAAGAAAAGTACTTAAGAAAAACAAAACAAAAAAAAAGAAAAAATATCATGACATCAATAGGTAATGCTGAAAATAACAATGCTTCCAACAGCAAATCTTCCCTTAAGCAAGGATTATCTCTAGAGACAGTTGATGCTCCTTCGGGGTTCTATAACTTCATCATTCAAAAATAGCCACTTCCTTGTTTGAATGCCTCTGTCTGAAGAGGGGGTCAATTTTGATTCTACATTGACATTTTGCAGCATGCCACGAGGAGCTCCTCTGTTAAATGACGTTACCCTAGCTTGCTACCTCTTTTTTGTTTTTGGTTTCAAAGGCTCTGAATACCACTCACTTTATTTGTTAGGTGCTTGATATCTCATTTTTATCTAATGCTTATTAACACTGTGATTGAAAATTAATGTAAGGTACATTCAAAAATAAAACTTTAATTTCTTACTAACATGTTTAATTTCACACTACCAGAAATGCATTGCATTGATCCTGCTTCCAACATAATCCATATATCTGTTTCTTTATGTTGAAGTCCACTGTGGTGATTTACTCTTGGAATCACAATGAATCTAATTTATAAAGAAAAAACTATTCAGAGACAACAAACAGTAGTTTCTCCTGTGGAAACAGTTTCTCCTCTGCCCCAGACCTTGAAGAAGTTGGAGTCAATTAAATTTTAATTAATTACTTTGCAGAAAAGATTTAATATGGCAGGCCTGTGACTGCTCTAAATTTTTACTTAATTTAATTTAATTTATTATTATTTTTTGACATCACAGGTTGGTTTCTTTGGGTTTGTTTGCTCCTTGGCTTGATTAAATACTTGTAGAAGATGAACATACCCACTACAGGATAAGTTTGATGTTGACAAGCTTCTGGTAGCAGTGAGACTATGTCAGCACAACTTCCAGGGTGCAGCTGTTATACCTTAAATGGCCTGTTCTCAAGGTTGGCCTTTGGCTAGCATCAGGGAACTTGGATTTTGGGAATGTTGCCACCACTCTAACTTATAAGAGTGTGTCACTGCACCTAAACTGTTTGTACAAACAACATGACATATGGAACACACAGTTTACTTCAGAGAGTCTGGAATTTTAATATGCTCTAGGCAAAGGGTGCCTATTTGACCAGCCTCCAATAAAAACCCAGGGTACTGAGTCTCTAATGGACCTCCCTAGTAAATGACATTTATATTAATCTGTCTTCAAGTTCACGGAGTCTACCCTCAAATATGTCCAGTCTATTGATAAGACCATTGAAAGAATTCTTTGTTGATATTGGCTGATCTTGGATGGGAATTTCCTGGTCCTTCCTCAGTAGCAGCCAATCTCTAGTTGCTATTGGATCTTAAACCCAACCAAGATAACTTTCTCCTCTTACTCCAGGGGGAACAGATTTTTGCTTTCATATTTTCCCCAAGTTACAAGCCTTTGAGGCAGAGACTGTGCCTGGTCTTTGCATCTCACATTGCAAGACACACAGTAGGTTCTCAATAAGTGACTATTCTATTGAATGATGAATAATCTTATCAATTACCTATGTTTCTAGAATAATATTAAAAAGAAAAGAAGAAAATAAACTGAATACATAGCCTCTGATCTTAAAGAATGTATACTATTGATGTGCAGACAAAACTAACATGAGTATATTAAATATTATGACCAATTAATATAGTTTGCTTTGCAATGTAAGATTTTCTTGATATGTCAGGTCATTGTGATTTGAAAAATATCAGATGATTATTTCTCCAAGGAGTAGAATTGATACAGATCTTTAAATTTGTGCCAGAAATAATGAATAATGATACTTTTCATATTACAAAGAGTTTCTGCTAGAATTTATTTTTTTTAATTAAGAATATATTACATTTTTGACTCAGATTTTCTCAACAACTGTTTCATATTCTCCAAAGGTTTTTTAAGTGGCACAAATCCATTTTACCAAAAGGAATATATATCTCTTCTTAAAGGAGCACATCTTAACAAATTAATTCCATAAACAGCAGGGTAATTTATAATGCTTTTTTTATAGATAACATTTTTTCTTCTACCACATAAAAAGATGTGCATTTCTAGTTTCTTCAGTTATCTTTGGCTATGTAACAAACCACCCCAAAACCTAGTGGCATGAAACAACAACAATCTATTATTTATGATGACTGTGTTGATTGGACAATTCTTTTCTTCTATGCATTGTTAGCTGGGCTCAGTCACATGACTGCATTGAGTTGGTGCCTGGTTTGATCTGCAAGGCCCATGAAGGTTTCACTCTCATATCTGGGCCTTGATATTAATTGTCACTTGGGGTGCTTCAGTTTTACTCCATGTGGACTCTTTCTCCACATGGCAGCTCATCTTCTAGGACCTTGCCACATGTCTTCTGTCTCCACTATGGCAAATGGGTTCCAATGAAACAAAAGTGCAAGCTGCCCCTTGACACAGTGGCACTTCTGCTGTATTCTATTGGTTAAAGAAAGTCACAGATCAGCCCAAATTCAAGAGAAGGGAAACTAGAGGCTTCCTCTCTATGAGACAAATAGCATGCAAGCATAGAGAAAGGATATATTTTCACAAACATATTTACAGACCAGCTACCATAATTCACTCTTTGACAATTCACATCCCTTACATATGCAAAATGCACTCAACATAATCCTCAACAATGTCATACCATTGTTGCATCAGCTCAAAGTCCAGGATCTTGTCATCTAAAATAAGTTCAGATGCAGATCCTTGGGTGCAATTTTGAGGTTTGCTGTGGGGTTTTTGTTTGTTTTTTGTTTTTGTTTGGTGCTGCTGCTTAAGCATATTTCCCCTCAAAGAAGAAAACTGTGAATTAAAAATACAAGTTATGTGTCCCTCATATACTCATCATACAAAAGTGAGACAAAACTAGGAAAATCAGTTAACATGTCCATTCAAACAGGAGGGGGTGAAGGGTATAACACAGTCACTGCTGCTGCTGCTAAGTCGCTTCAGTCCTGTCGGACTCTGTGCGACCCCAGAGATGGCAGCCCACCAGGCTCTGCCGTCCCTGGGATTCTCCAGGTAAGAACACTGGAGTGGGTTGCCATTTCCTTTTCCAATGCATGAAAGTGAAAAGTGAAAGTGAAGTCGCTCAGTCATGTCCGACTCTTAGCGACCCCATGGACTGCAGCCTACCAGGCTCCTCCGTCCATGGGATTTTCCAGGCAAGAGTACTGGAGCGCGGTGCCATTGCCTTCTCCAAACACAGTCACTGGCCCATAGCAATTCTGGTCTTTCTATATGGAAGCCCATCCTCCTCAGCCTGTAAAGCCTCTCCACATGTCCTCTTTATCCAGCAGGATAGCCCAGACTTCCTTATAACACAACAGCTAGGTTCCAAGGAAGCAAAGGTGAACCCTGCCTCTGAAGGGCTAGGCCTAGAAGTGGCAAAGTCACCAGTCAGCCTGTATTCAAGGGAAGAAAATAGATTCTACCTCTTCATAGGAGGAATGGGAGCAGCATGTGTATATAGGTTGGGGAGCCCTTGGGGCAACCATATTTGGAGGCTATCTAAATACCTTCCTTAGCATGTATCCAACAAGGAAGAACTTCAGATTTTCAGTTTTCAAGTTCAGATTTTCAAAATCTGTGAACACATAACCTAACATCTTGCTTCCGGATAGAAACAGATCTGTTACACGTACATAAATGCTTTTATGGAAATCTTATAATATGTCTGAAATTATTTTTTTGAGATGGAAGCTTTAAATACACAAAGCTGGAGGCATGAAAGTTTGATTTTGAACTTGGAATTCAGCCTATGTCTTGTTTTCAACTTGGATTTTGGCTGCAGCCTTTGAGAAGCTAAATAGCCTTCTGTATATTTTAACATTATTTGAAAGATTATTGGTTGCCATTATATATACTTAGTGTAATAACAACAGTAAAATAATAATAATGTAATGTAATAATGTAATGACAATAATGTAATGACAGTAAGCTAGATCCTCAGAATTTATTATTAACTTCTGTATATTCACTTTCAAATATAGATATGCATTCTGGGTATAATATAGAGTTAAAATTTCCTTGAGTATTTTATTTGTTGAAATTATAACAGTCAATTGTAATATAAATGTAAATTTTTATTGCAGAAATAAAATTCTATAATAATTAATGATAGTGAAAGTCATTAATTTTTATATATAAAAGTTATTAAAAACTTTCAAAGAGCTACATGAATAAGGGAAAAGATTGACAATTATTGTAAATATTATGAAAGCACATGAGGAAAATAACTTTAGAAAGAATGAGTTTTCCTTTTTTCAATAATTATTTATACAATTTGAATAATAATAACTGACTGAATAACTGCTTAGATTACATATTAATTCTAATTTCTGTAGAATTATTTTGTTAACAATTATAACATCAAATATAACAACCTTTTAATAACTTAATTTAAAATGTAGTTATTTACTTCCATCTAAGTAGAGTATTTCAAGAAAAAAAGCCCTATTGAGAATTCACTGGATCTTGGGTGGATGATTTAAAACCTGAATGTCAATTTTGCCACCCCAAATTATCACAAGCAGAAAAAAACTAAAAAAATAAACTAAAAGTCTACTTAATAAATAACTTTTGACTCTGATAAAATAAAGAATATAAAGAATACAGAGAAAGAAAATGTTAGAGAAAAATGAGGTAGTCCAAGCCTATTTTGTTCTTATCATCAAACTTTAAAATGATAGACTTTAAAAGAATGCATTTAAGAAGACAATCCCATATAGATTTAAGTGTTCAGAACTTAAAAATTTTAAATAAAAAGCTTACGTAAATTATATAGAATGCCAATCATTTTTATGAGTTGAAGAGAAAGGATTTTGTAGTTTTTCAAATTGGGAAATTTAAAAAATCCCAGGTACAAAGTTTCATCTAGAAAATATATTACTGAGAGAAAAATTTCCTGAATTATATTTTGCTATCAACAAGTTTAGTGGTATTATTGAATATGCAATCTCTGTATCTTGTACATCAGACAATTGGTAGTTCAGAAATCAGCAGAAGCCTCTTTTAAGTTTAGCAACTTGGTGAATCAATAATGATTTCAACTGTACTTCTGCTTTATTGCTTCGAGGGATTTCTAGGTTTTACACAATAAACATAGACCATTTGATTAAAAAAACTATTTATAGGATAGAAAATTGGTGAATAGAATTACCATGTAATTGTCTTTGAGACTTCAATAAATATGAAGAGTTATACATAATTCAGGATCCACAATCCTACAATGTTTTGTCCACTTTGCTTACTTGTGTGTTCAAAAAGAAATTATAGGACATCAGAAAAATAGTGAAACATTTTCATCATTCTTAAGCAAGGGAAAGATTTCTAGTCATATAAGAGATTTGGGGATGGTATGTTATACAGAGATGCAAGCTATTTTGGATGTGCTTTGTCACTTGTTTTACAAGATGTCCAAACATGATGGAAGGAACACTATTATGTGTCTTAAAAGGCAACCTGAATATAAGAAAGCTTTAATATCTTACTTTATAAATAATAGTAATATAGCAATATTTAACAACTGTAGGCTGCTTATAGGCAAAGTCATTGTTGCTGAAATCTGTGCCTTTGAGAATGAAAGTGTTTCTTATACAACAGCTGATGAAAAGACACTTCTATCATTCCTCTCTAGTCAGAATGCTGGGAGTGGTATCCAGGCAATGAAAGCTGAAATGCAGATGGAAATTCAGGGAAGATTTTACCTTGAAAGTTGCATAGTTCAAAAGTCAATTATTTTGCCCCATTTCAGAAAAAAAGGTTTAGAATTTTTTTCTTCAACTTATTGTTTCAAATAGCAAATGTATGAAAACTATTAGAAATAAACAGTATAATAGGGACATCAATTATATCTTTACTTCTGAAAGTATTTAGAAAGCTTCTTTGAGTAGTGTAGAACAGTTTCATTTGTGGGACAGCTTTAATGCATTAGCATCATCACCAATCAGTCAATCAGCCAATCATCATGACTAGGAGTTAAAAAGAAGATACATCTTTACCAGAGCCATTAGCATAGGGGCTTCCCTGGTGAATCAGTGGTAAAGAATCCACCTGCCAATGCACTATAGGCAGTTGATCACTGATCTTGGAAAATCCTACATGCTGCGGAGCAACTCAGCCCATGTGCCACAACTACTGAGCCCACGCTCTAGAGCCTGAGAGCTGCAACTACTGAACCCGTGTGCTACAACAACTGAAGCCTGACCACCTCAGAGCCCGTGTTCTGCAACAAGAAATGCCACCTCAATGAGAAGCTCATGCACTGCAATTAGAGAGTGGCCCCTGCTCACCACAACTAGACAAAAACTCAGGCAGCAATGAAGACCTAGCATAGCCAAATATAAATAAATAAATAAATACTTTTAAAAAACTAAAGAAGGACAGCATAATGTGGTGGCAACATCCCCATCAGTATCATACGTTGGCAAAACTAGCCAGAGATGACCTTGTTCCTCAACCACTTCATTTGAAAGCAAGAGACTATTTAGCATCATGGGAACAAACCAGTACTTAGTACATTATCATTCTTGCATTATGTTATCAAGCATTTAAAATCTAACACTAAATTTTTGTCCTAATTTGAAGAGGCAGTATCATTTACAGATGTCTGCCTAGAATGGCACCATCACAAGTGGATTGCTTTTCCTAACTATGGTAGTGAAACATTGTAAAAAATAAGATTTTACACAGTATTTGAAAGCTTATGTCCATCCTCCCACCCAGAGACAACCACCATTTATAATCTTGTGTTTATTTCATTTATTTATTTCTTATGAGATGCCTACCATTGGATATAATCCAGCTGTTGCTCAGTGCCAGTTCCCTGCTTAGTCTTTATTATCAAATGTGGGGTATAGGAGTGGAAGGGGATTTGAAAGTAACCACTTAGTACTTGCTCAGTTTGATGACAGGATTTTTTTATTTTGCAAGAACTCAAAAAAAAAAAAGGAGCAATGTAAAACTTTCCACCAGAAGGAGACAGCCACCACATCAACATCAGTCTGTTCTAGGGTCCAACTCCTGTACAGAGCCTGGCTCCTCTCCCTTTCCTCCCACTCCTGCCTTGCAGTTGGTTCTGAGCATCTTACTCCACAGATTTCCCTCCCTCCCTTCCTCCTTGACTCCAGAAAGTCAAACAGCTTCTTGCCGAGGAACCCTGTTGGGGCAGTGTCGCCTTTGGGTCCTGGATGCATGAGGTTGATCCAAGTCCTTGGGAAATTTTTATTTTAAATTGGTTTTTATCAATTTTGCAGTAATGCAACCTTGCATTTTATAGGATTGAAATGTTTGGACTCTATTTATGGCATCAGGATAGATTTGGTGAAAGTCCAAAATTTACTAGGAAGTCATTCATTTCCTTCAGATTTTCAATTTTGCTGCCATGGACTTGCATACCATCTCTAAGTTCTTTCAGTCTTATCCATTTTTGTAGTTATAATATCCATTCCATTCCCAATAATGGCACTTTTGGTTTCTCTTTTCTGAATTGGACTTGCCAGATGTTGGCCTATTCTATTTTTTCAAAGAAAACTCATTATCCTTCCCATTGTTTTTTTAATCTTCTTCTATATTAAATTCCTCTTCCTACTTTCTCTTGGCTTTTTATTGTTGATTTCCTAAACCGAATCATGTAGTTCACGTATTTTTAATCATTTTTAAAAATATTTAAGACTATAAATTTCCTGAATACAGGTCCTATATAAAGTATAACTTTCATTACTTCCTAGATCATTTGTAATTTTCTCTTTGATCTGGGAGTCATTTAGGAAGAGATCTTGATTTCTAAGTAGGTTTTTCTGTAATTTTATGATTTTATTTAATGTTATTTGATTATGATAAAAAAAGTGTAGCCTAAAATCTACTTTAGGAAATTTATTAAGGATTTCTCAATGGACAACAAATAATTGATTTGTAAGTGTTCTATTACATAAGAAGTGAATGGTGACTTTACTTTTAAGTTCCTTATATTATGCAAATGCTATGTCTTTATTTTTTGACAAGTTTGTCAAAATTTGAAAGAATTTTAAAGCCTTCCATTATTACTGTGTTTCTTATAAAGAACTTGTAATTCTGAGATATCTTGTTTTATATATCTGGCTCTTGTGATATTTGGTTACACATCTTATGAAGTGAAACTTTCATTGTCATAAAATATTCCCCTTTCTCTGTGGTTTAACTTTTTCTAGTAAAGTATTAAAGATATTTATTAGTATTTAATTTTTTGTGTGACAGAGGGGTATATATCATTAAAGTATCATCAAAGATGGAAATATATGATTCATGTCATATATTTGAGATAGAGTTAAAGCTGTTCTAATTTTTACCCTTCTCAAGGCATCACCAAAAATGGAAGTTTATAAATTATCTGTATATACATATATCTTGCTACACTCAGTGTAATACCAAGTATATGAGATAATCTTTCCCCTTTAGTTCTTATCATAAACATACAGAAACTTAATACACTTGAACTAACATTTAACCGATAGCTTCAGTATTAATCTGTTTTTTGTTTTGTTTTCCTTTTTACCTTTTGGTCCATTTTCCCATTTTTCCAAACCCCTTCACTCTCCACTCCTAAAAACTACAAGACATTAATGAAAGAAATTGAAGGAGACACAAATAAATGAAGAGATATTCTATGTACATAGATTGGAAGAATTAATAGTGTTAAAATGTCCATACCACCTAAAGCAATCTACAGATTCAATGCAATCCCTATCGAAATTCCAATGGTATTTTTCAAAGAAATAGAACAAATAATCCTAAAATTTGTGTGAAACCACAAAAACTCTGAATAGCCAAAGAAATCTTAGAAATGAAGAACAAAGCTGGAGGCATCATGCTCCCTGATTTCAAGTTATATAACAAAGCTATAGTAATAGAAATAATACTGGCATAAAAACAGACACATAGGTAAATAAAACAGAATTGCGAGCCCAGAAATAAGCCCATGAATATATGTAAATTAATTTACAACAAAGGAATCAAGGATACACAATGGGGAAAGGACAGACTTTTCAATAAATGGTGTTGGGGGAACTGGACAGCCACATACAAAAGAATGAAACTTGACCACTATTTTACACCATACACAAAAATTAACTCAAAGTGTATTAAAAACTTGAACATAACAACTGAAACCATAAAATTCCTTGAAGAAAACAGACAATAAACTCCTTGAAATTATATTTTTAATGATAAGATTGCATAATTATAATAGCTAACATCTATCCCAGAAAGTAATTCTATGATGGTGATTTTCAGCTTCAAATAATTATTGATTTTAGAATTAGGACATTTGACATTTTGCAAGATGTTTATTTAGTTTCCTCTGACAAAAGCCAAAATCATGAGGATATAGTAAGCTATTGGGCAGAGAACTTAGTCACTGCAACAGAGTGATAAGCCAAGGACCAAATCACTGAAAACTGAGATGCAAGCCAGAGGGAGATACCAGCAAAACTACTACATGTATGTGCTACACAGTGTTGAGTATCTGATAAGAAGTTCCTTAGTCAATCCTCCCACGGGCCCAAGTGACCTCAGATAGAACTCAGAAAATATTTGGGGGACTGTATCAGTTATCTATTCCTGTATAACAAACCACCCAAAGTGCAATGGCTTAAAACAACAATCATCTGATTGACTTAACTCAAGATTATTGTAATGGAACTGGATATAAGGAGGGGTGAAGAAACATGGCCATTTTTGTAATCTATCTACCACAGGTTCATTGATCCCGAATATGAGGGCTGGAGGGATCTGGAGACAGGCAGGGCCAGGTAGTTCTCCATAAGACATCAGTATTTAAATAGATTGCTTCACAACATAGCTGAAATGCTTTAACACAATCCATTCATTCTGAGTGGAAAATTACTTTAAAGTCATCGTTTAGTTGATGCCTTCAATTGTGAAATCATCTTACTCATGCTTTTGAAGCTCCTCTATGGTAATTAGTTTATTTGAACATCACAAGTGCTCCACTGAGCATATGTTGTTATACTTATTTTCCTTTTGAGGAAATAGAACTCAGAGCAGTGGTTCTCGAAGTCTGCATTAGAATCATTTTGAAAGGCTGTTAAAAACATAAGTTTGGGGAGCTACAACCTCAACCTGTTGTATTAGTTAAGATTTCGAGCTGCAAGCAATAGCAATTGACCCTGGATGATTTAAGCAAATATCAAATGCATTGGTAAGTCAACAGTAGCTCACAGAATCACCAGAAGACAGAATAATAAGGCACAGAAAACAAGCATTGCCAAGGGAGGCTAAGGAGGTATCTGATGAGGACACTACTCTGGCCACTGCCAGACAATGTACTCAAGAGCCTGCACCACTGCTACTGGGAATTCTACACATCAGGCACCACCACGGACCCCTCCCTCTGGCCACAGATGCTCTGGAGATGGGCTGCTGCCACCACTGCCATCCAGTGTCACAAGATTTAGTGTTCCATTGCCCCCAGATTCACTGTGTCACTTGCTCCATAGTCAATATCTCAAGCAATAGCAACTAATCAATAGAGTCCTACCTGCAAATGAGCTTAGAAAACACATATCTTCCTTTTCAGCTTCCATGCTAGAAAACAGGCTCTGTTCTTTCCCAAAACTCTTGGGTCAAAGATTTCCTTAAACATAGGAAGGTGGTCTAGAACCTAGATAGACAGAGAAAGAGAAAAAAAGACTAATGTTCACTCTACAATTAGGATAAAAATATTGGTTGGAAGATACAGCACACATTATGGTGCCTCACTCATGCCTTCAGCTCTCACCTTCATGTGTTGTCAAAGGCAGCTTTACTGCAAAATTCATGGCTCTACACAAGAACTGTTGGTCTGGTCATAGACCACTTGGCCTGTCCAATAGCAACCAGAAGTGCCATAAAGTGTATGCCCAGCAGCATTCCTTCCACTGTGCATGGACAGGGAGTTAAGTAGATTAATATCCCAACTTCCCTGCACTTCAACCGGCATAACTCTGAAGCATATTCTTTTACCAACCTGCAGAATTCTTCAGGGGATTGAGATCATTTCCCACAGTGGGGACTGCTTATTTGAAAGTTTGCAAAAGTGATTTATGTGCTCAAAAATGTGTTTTCATATCAAAAGTTTAAGAACCATTTATTCTGACAATTGAAAAGGCTTGCGCAAATTCCCATTAATGGTTAGGGTTCCATGTCTAACCTTAAACTCAGGTCTCTTCTTTTGGTTCTTGGGCAGTTCTTCCCTCACTAAGTTATATTCATGGCAAAAAAAGGACATCTGGATTTTTATTTCCAGATGGCGTTATGTAAGGAGAGATTTATGAAACAACCAACATAATCATGCCCAGATTTCAAAGAACAGATAATGTCACTAGTGATTATTAATTTTAAATATATAAGGACAGTCTTTCCTTTTTGTTTCCTTTTGTGAATGTTTCTATCTTTGCAAATGCTTTGCATAGAATTCACCCCCAATATTGTTGTTTTGATAGATAATTTTATTTCTACTTTAGAAAAGATGAAAGAGACAAATTCAAAATAAAATAGTCATCAAACAATGAATCTTTAAAAAAATAGAACTCTTGCTTATTACAAATATTTAATTACTTTATATTAATATTAATACTTGAATATTAATATTATTAATACTAAGTAGCAATAGTATCAATACTTGAGTATTACAAGTATTACTCTTGTAATACTCAGGAAGAGAAATGCACTTGTTACTGATGTAACCTAATGTTAACAGCTTGTCTGTATAAATGATATTGTACAACAATATTTGTGAAAGGGGAAACAAAGGCAGAATGAAACTCACAGTGGTGGCCCACAATAATTTACAGAGTAATATAATGAGTACAAAAAAAACTTTATTAAATAAAATTGAAATTGAGCCAGAGATGAATAATTAGAAACCGAATGTGAGAAGAAATAACTAATTTAGAATGTATCCTGAGAGTATCAACGGAATGCATTTAGGGTTGTTCTTTTTACACATCAGTGGAATAGAGAAAGTGAATTAGAATCTTCAGTAGAAATGAATGACTCAGGTGTTTGGCTTAGCTGTGTACATTAGATTATTTTCTTCATATATTTTAACCAAGTACCCAGAGATTTTCACTCATGCGAACTATGTTCTCAATTGTGTACACCAAAGGCTTTCTCAAGTGTTTTAGTTGGCAGTGGGACATACATTTCCCATCTTCTCTGAGTTTGTAACAAGTGCTAGGACTTACCATTAATTTGATCTTGGGCTAGAATCCTATAACTTCTCAGAACTTTGACATTTGCCCTTTATATGACCATATACATAATAGTTTTCATTTTACAAAGATATTATATAGACCAAATGAGATAATATCTGTGCAAATACTTCATAAAGTAACATACACATATTAATATGTATTATTTGTATTATTATTGGCATTCTTCCCTCGATGAGGTATCAAGTACATATTTAGAATATGACTATGGGATCTGACAGGCTTGGACAAAAATCTTGATTTTTCCAAATGATTTGGTAAAATTATTTAATGTCCCTTAGCCTCAGTTTTCTCATCTGGAAAATAGAGATGACAATGTCATTCTCTGAACACAAAATGTGCTTCATAGAAGAGGATATCAATGATGTTCATGGTGATGTTGGTGATTTTTTTTTTAAGATTTTTTTGATGTGAACCATTTTAAAAGTATTTTTTTTCATTTTTTGGATTTATTTTTTATTTAAATTTATTTATTTTAATTGGAGGCTAATTACTTTATAATATTGTATTGGTTCTGCCACACATCATTGAATTTATTTTACAATATTGGTTTTTTTTAAAATATATTTTGGTTTTTTTGGCCATGAGACATGTAGGATCTTAGTTCCCTGACCAGGGATTGAACCCACACCCATTGTATTGGAAGGCAAAGTCTTAACCACTGGACCACCAGGGAAGTTCTGATGCTGATGATTCTGATAATAATCTGTCACAACTGGGGGCCTTTTTCTGTATTTTTCTACTCTCAGTACTATTTCTTGGATCAGTTTTCTTAACTATATTCAAAATCATATAATAGCAATATTTGAGGCCCAAAATATGCACCTAAAGACCTCCTATTGACTACTGCAGCCATGAAATTAAAAGACGCTTACTCCTTGGAAGGAAAGTTATGACCAACCTAGGCAGCATATTCAAAAGCAGAGACATTACTTTGCCAACAAAGGTCCGTCTAGTCAAGGCTATGGTTTTTCCTGTGGTCATGTATGGATGTGAGAGTTGGAGTGTGAAGAAGGCTGAGCGCTGAAGAATTGATGCTTTTGAACTGTGGTGTTGGAGAAGACTCTTGAGAGTCCCTCGGACTGCAAGGAGATCCAACCAGTCCATTCTGAAGGAGATCAGCCCTGGGATTTCTTTGGAAGGAATGATGCTAAAGCTGAAACTGCAGTACTTTGGCCACCTCATGCGAAGAGTTGACTCATTGGAAAAGACTGATGCTGGGAGGGATTGGGGGCAGGAGGAGAAGGGGACGACAGAGGATGAGATGGCTGGATGGCATCACTGACTTGATGGACGTGAGTCTGGGTGAACTCCGGGAGTTGATGATGGACAGGGAGGCCTGGCGTGCCGCGATCCATGGGGTCGCAAAGAGTCGGACACGACTGAGCGACTGAACTGAACTGAACTGATTGACTAATGCTTTAATATGCTAGCACTGCACATCACTTTGTACTTCTGAAAGGGTATAAGAAAAGTTGTATCTCTATCTCAAAGTTCCCTATTAGTTCATCACTATCAAAAGTGTCAGTCAGCTACAGCTACAACAGTGTTGCATAACAAACCATCCTGAAACTCAGAGATCCACAATCAATGGAGGTGGCTCTACTCTAATTGTTTCTCATCCTCTCTGGACCAGTGGGCTAGTTGGGGATAAGTACTTCTTATAGCAATAGTATAGGTTTAAGAAATAAAGTGGAAATATGTGTGACTGAGGCTGAAGCTCAGAACTGGCACTTGATGTCTTCTCCATTACATCAAATCAAGTCACATGGTTGAGTCCAAAGTCAAGTGGGAAAGGGAAATATAACCTATTCTTTTAATGCAACATCACATGACAAAGAAACTGGATACAGGGAAGGGTGAAGTATCAAGGTAATAATGGCAATCAACCTAAACTGAAATCCTTGAGAAAAGAGTCTAAGCCTCATTCACTGAAGAATCTGTGTCTAAACCAAAGCCTAATACGTTGATTAATTGATCATTCAACAAGCATTGTACTAGAGCTGAGAATATGTAGCCTGAAACAAAGCCCCCTCCACCAATATAAACAAATCCAATGAAGAGTTATCTGAGACTGTAATCATAACCTACTTGTAGGAACACAAAAGAGGAAGTGGTAGGCACATGTAATAGGTACCAAGTAAGTACTGGTCACCTGATGTGAAGAGCCAACTCATTGGAAAAGACCCTGATGCTCAAAAAGATTAAGGGCAAAAGGAGAAAGGGGTGGCAGAAGATAAGATTGTTGGCATCACCGACTGAATGGACATGAATTTGAGCAAATTTCAGGAGATAGTGAAGGACAGGGAAGCCTGATGTGCTACAGTTTGTGGGGTTTCAAAGAGTCTGACATGACTTACAGACTGAACAACAACAAAGTATTAAGTGAATGAAGGAAAGAAAGCCTTTCATGATGCTAGATTTTGAGAAAACACACAGGAATCAGACAAGCAAGAATATCTAGGCAATAGGGGGGAAATAATTATAATAACTATCATCTTCTCACCTTTTCAGAAAGAACTTGAATTCCTTGCTATATATGGGAACTCCTTGCATATGAGGCCTACCACTGAGTTTCCCACAGCTATAGAAGCCCAGGTAAAGAATCTGCCTGCCAATGCAGGAGATGCCAGAGATGCAGATTCGATCCCTGGGTCAGGAAGATTCCCTGAGAACAGAATGGTTATCCACTCCAGTATTCTTGCCTGGAGAATTCCATGGACAGAGGAGCCTTGTGGGCTACAGTCCATCAGGTTGCAAAGAGTTGGACACGACTGAGCACACACACAAACATACAGAAGCCCAAAATGCCAGACACTCATTTCCCAAGCCTCCTTTGCTGCTGGAGTGTGGCCATATGCTTTCCAACCATTTGTACTGCCTCTAGATTCTGAAACTAATGGACAGAAAGGTTAGGCCAATAGGGAATTCATTTCTGAGCAGACAATGCTGTATCTATTTTCCAGGAGTAGCTGTGGCCATAGCTCCAAGCAGTAGTGTTGTGTTCAGCATTGGTGGTGTGGGCTATGCAACCCATGTGTCTGTTACTAGTCACAGTAATAACTATTTTCACAGGGCCAGTTCTGGTGTTTTATTCTGAGCATTGATCTTGACTCCAAACTTGGTTCTCTAGTACTCATGGGAAATTCCAATATCCTTTAAATTCCTTGATGGCTCAATTAAAATTCATTTTCATTCTTGTAGCTATATCAGAGGGCTAGACTAAAAATTGAAGGAAAAATCAAAGTCAGTGATCAGGTAAAGTGAGATTATTGTAAATAAAAGAAATATGAGATGTTAAAACCTCTAGCAAGTGATGGGTGAGCTCAAAGAACCCAACAATCAATGGCAGAAGTCTTAAAAGTCCTTAGCTTCAATCACAACCAATAACTTGTATCAGGGTTCAGCAGCCCCGACTGCACTTTAAATTATTAGGATTTTTTTTTTATCCCAATGCTCAGGTCACATCCTAGATAACTTAGATCAGAATTTCAGATAGCAGTAGTTTTTTAAAAGCTCCCAGATGACTAAATGTGCAGCCAATGCTGAAATAGGATTAGAGGAAGTTTGAACCACAGAGGGAAAATAAAACAGGTGCACCTGGCTGGAGTGAGGGATGGAGGAGAGGAATAAGAATTGATAATGACAGAAAATGAACACACAAATAGGATGTACTGAATCATATATGGTATCTAATATAAACTGCTGACCTCACCATGCTCTATCATTTAAAATTCTATAGTGTTTATCCAAACCACTCTTCTCTTCAAATCTACCTTTTGTCTTAGCTTAGGTCATCATCAGCTCTCATGCAGCCTATTGCTACCACTTTCTAGTTGGCTTTCCTGCCTCCATTCCTTCTTACCTCTAATTCATCGAATGCAATGCTACCAGACTGGAACAATCTTTCTAAAAAGCAAATCTGATTGTGTTACTATCCAGCTTAACCTAATCCAATAGATCCCTTGAACACTACCAGATAAATCTCAAACTTTTTATATGAGTTGAAAAATTTTTTTGCTCTGTCCCTATTTAAGTTCGCAGCCTCACCTTCTGCCTCATTCTGGATCCTCAGCCACTCTCCAAGCACTTGCTGTTCCTCAATGTGCCATCATCTTTCACATCTTTATACCCCTTTGTCAATGCAATTGTTATTTCTCTGAATCATACATAAACATTTGTAAGATAATATTTAATGCATTTTTTGTTTACTACTTAGGTATTTTGATCCATGTAACAGTATTCACTAAAAATATCAGAAACTTCTAGAATATAGAAACTCTGATTTCTAGTCTAGAAAATGAGTTCTGATAATTCTGATGTGTTCAATAACGATGAATCTGAGGAATGAAAATAGTGCAATAGATGTTGCATGTTTAAATAGGGTCAGGAAGAAGAGAAAATGCCTAATTTTTTGTGTTCCAGGGAGACATGAATGAGTCTTTAAGCAAATTGGAGAATGAGGTAATTTTTGAAGTTGTAATGATCACATTATTCAGTTATGCCATAAAATTCCAGAATAGATTACCTTTTGTGTCTCCTGAGATAGGTTATTTCACCAATGTGATTATCTCACCCATATTTTTCAATATTAAAATAATGCTTTATCTAACTCAAGTGTTTTACTTATGTTAAGTCTGAAAAGATCAAGTTTAAATAGTCTATCCAGAAAGCAAGAGTATTTATATTATGGAGTCCATAATAATTATCTGATTTGGTGTGATATTTTCCAATTTAAAAGAAACCCAGAGTTTTATTTCTTATAAATCATGAAAGATTCATAGATTTAGCAAGTTTTCCTCACTTCAAAATGTTTTTCTTTACCTATGCAACCTTCATTATCATTCCAATTTGGTTTCAAAGAAAAATTTTGAATAGCTACATATGGTAATATTAATTCATGTATTAAAATAATTAATATAAACAGTTTATATAGATATCGAACAGGATACTGCCATTCTTCACCATTAAAAGCATCTAATTTTTAATTTTTGGATACCAGATTTATAATCAGTTTTCTTGCCTATAAGTCTAAACCCATGTCTGTGATTACCATGGAGGGTACAGTAACGCACGGCAACAAAAAGATACAGTGCCTCATCTGGCCTCTGATTTGCCAGCTCTCCTGTCCATGTCTTATAATTCCAAACCTCCAACATTTTTGTTTTAAAGGAGAGTTTTTCTCATGTTATGGTGCTATTGTCAGGTGTCAGAATATCTAGCCAAAGTTTCAGCTAAAACAGCAATTTAACCTTTCCACCATGTGAGGATATAGTGAGAAGGCCCCAGCTATGAACCAGAAAGAGGGCCCTCATCAGAATTGGACCATGCTAATACCTTGATCTTGGACTTCTCAGCCTCCAGAACTGTGAGAAATTATTTTCTGTTGTTAATAAGCTACCCAGTCTGTAGTATTTTCATATAGCAGTTGGAATGAACTAGGAAAGAAAATTGGTACCAAAAAGTGGGGGTGATGCTGTAACAAATTCTTAAAAACATGGAAGAGGCTTTGGAAATGGGTATTGGGCAGAGGTATGAAGAATTTTGAGATTCAGGCTAGAAAAAGCCTACTTTATTGTTAATGGACATTAAGAGTAATTCTCCAAAGGGCTCAGGAGAGGAGGAATGCTGTAGAGAAATCTTCAGTCTTCTTAGAGAAAACCTAAGTGGTCATAAACAAATGTTGGTAGAAATTCTGACAGTAAAGATCATTCTGATGAAGTATCAGATGGAAATGAGGAACATGTTATTGGAAATTGGAGGAAATGCAATTTTTGTTATAAAGTGTCAAAGACTTTGGCTGAATTATTTGTTTCCTAGTATTTTGTGGGAGGCAGAACTTGAGAACGATGAAAATGGAAATTTGAAGAAATTTTTAAGCAAAATATTGAAGGAATGGCCTAGTTTCTCTTGAATGCTTGTAGTAAAATGTGAGGAGAGAAATGATATGAAGGTAGAATTGTTCATCAGAAAGGAAGTAGACTGGTTGACAATTTGGAAAATTCTCAATCTATCCATATTGAAATAAGAAAGAAATCTTGTTCAAAGAGTACACAAAAAGTGTCCTGAATTTGATGAAGAAATTGGTAGGGGTTGACCATTTCAGTGGAAGAGAGGAGCTATTCATCAAGACAATGGGGAGATTGATTGGCTGTCTAAATGAAGCCTGGACTTACTGTCCAAAAAAAAACCCAGAAGGGTGATCCCCAGGGCATTTTAGAGAGGAGATTTTATCTCTCCAGGAGATAGTGGAAGACAGAGGAGCCTGGCATGCTGCAGTTCATGGGTAGCAAAGAGTCGGACTATTTAGCGACTAAACCACAACAGTTACCCCTCTCTCCACAGGCCCATAGTGCAAGAGCCTGCAGGGCAGAATGATTTCAAAGAAGGTGTTCTCTCTGCCAGGTGGTTCCACTCCCTGAATTCTGGCACCAGCTTCTGCCCCATTCCAGCCTGGGCCACAGATGGTCTTGTTTCTGCTCTCCCTCTTGGACTTGAGCCTTCAACATAAGAACAAACCTGGGCCCTGCTAGAGGATGAGGGACTACATGGAACAGAGGCCACACCAGCTCAGGCCATCCTAGAGCAGCCTTCCTCTGGCTACAGGGTAGCTGACTACAGACACATGAGTAAGCCCAGGTGAGACTGGAAGCATTGCTCAGCCCAGTTTGCCAATGGTGAATTAAATAAATGGTGGTTTTTCTAAGTCATCTTCTTTTGTGGTGGTTTGTTACACAGCAATAACAAAACGATTTGCTAAAATACCACCATATTATAATTATAAGCCATGTAGCTAAGTGAAAATAAAGAGCCTGTTTAGCTTCAGAACTCAAATTTACAAAGCAAAAATGTCATTTTTCCATTTGGGATGTTTCATTATCAATATATTATTTCTGGTAGCATTCTATTCTTCCATGAATTTCTAGAGCAATTTTAATTAGTTTTATTATAGTGCTTTTCCTACCCTCTCAGAATCCAATTTAGTTCCCTAAATTGGAAATTCATATTCAAGAGACAGGGATTAAGAGGACCTTTTTCCTAGTGTAAATCACAGTATAAAGAGGGAGGTAGAAATATGAGAAATGTTTGATTATTTCTGTTAAAGCAGCAAGTCCTAGCTCAAAGAAAAATACACTTTTTCTTATGATGTGAAGAAGAGTTAAAGATAGAAAAAAGAGGGGTTCTTCTAAGGTTTTTAGTAGCTCTTTGCAGATAATGAAATTATTGTATTCCTAGAAAAATATAAAGAACAGCATAATGGTCATTTATAAGCCTGTTTTCCAGAAATAGTTAACATTTTAGCACATTTCTTTCCATGTTTTAGATATAATTGGCATAGTTTTAAAATCTTTTATAATGTATAATGTTCTTTTTTCCATAAAAATATACTTTAAACTTTTTCCCATCAAAATTTTTTTCTGCAAAATAATTTAAATGGCTATGTAATATTCTATTCTCTGCAAAATTCTTATTAACTTTATAATTCAATAAAATGATGTATAATTTAGGTTCTCTTCCATTGCAAACTGATATAAATACTATGTTGATGAACATTATTATGCATATATCTCTATACATATATTCATGTTTCTGGTTATTTTATTTGGATATATGCCTAGAATTAAAATTATCAGGAAAAAAGGAATTAATATTTTTAAGGCTCTTGAAACATATCAAATTGTCCTATCCAAAAGGTGGCATCTGGCTCTATTGGCTACAGTGAGTGAGAGATTCTTTCTATATGCATTTTACCAGTATGAAAATATATGCTTGTTTAAAAATCTGAGCTATTTTGAAACACATAAAAAAATCTTATTTATGGCTTAATTTTGTATTTTTATTGCCAGTAGTGTTGACTAGTTTTTCAGGTATTTATTATTAATTTTTATTTTTGACGTTGGAAGAATTTTCTGATCACGTTGTTTCCTTCATTTATTGAAAGCATTTTAATTTTCTTGAGCTCTTTGTAGATGAAGGATTTTAATCTTTGTCTTGCATATCTTGCATACACTAGTCCCAGCTATGGTTTGGTTTCTAATTTTGATAGGCAGAAGTCTTACACTGTTATGTAGACATATCTATTGCAATTATTATGTCACTTTACAGTTTAGAATATTTTTCTTTACTCTAAGATCAGATAATTATACAGCCATTTCCTCTGTGCTTGTATGCAATTTAAATTTTTTTTTTCAGCTTCTAAATATTTAATCAGTGGGTCAGTCATAGCTTCTAGTGATTATGTGTTTGGGAGGAATGAATTATCCCAGGTGAACTGTAGTAGAGGAATCTTTCTTATCTTTTAGGGAATATACACTTATGAAATTATAATGAAGTTAAAAGATACTTAGTTTAACTTTGACAGTTGAATTTTTTCTGTCATACTGTTGGGCTTTTTCTCTCTAATCCACAGAGATACAGCACTATCTCCAAGAGAGATGACCTAGATTCATTCTCTGTTTAACAAAAGCCAGTTGAGAGGAATGAGATCTGTTTCCACACCAGTGATCAGCCTGACCATTGTGATGAGAAGTTGGGAACACACATATATTCAAGAGAATGGATGGACAATACAGCATATTGGAAGTAGGCCTCAGTGTTTTTTGTTTTAATAAAATCACTCTAAATTGTGCAAATTTTCCTCTTCTTAATTGCTTCCTGATGACTTTCTGATATAACAAAGAACTTTATTTTCTAAAGAAATCAGCTAGGGAATTCCCTGGCTGTCCAGTGGTTAGGACTCTGTGCTTTGATGAGAGCACAGGTTCAACCCCTGGTCGGGGAACTAAAATCCTGCAAGCCATGTGGCTTGGCCAAAAAACGGTATCAGCTAAACCTATCTTTTATTGCAATATGCTAAATTATCACTGCAATAAACTGTGAGCTAGAGTAACATAACTTATTAACAGAATTGGAGGTCTTTTTAGAAATTATTTTGTATTCCCTACCTACTTCCAAACCTAGACCAGTTTACAAAAGCTTAAATACTATGAATCCATCAAATCTATAATTATTAGAGGGGAAGTACCAAGTAATGGGAACAATGATTGGGATGGATATGGGAAAGGCAAGAATGGAATAATTAGAACAGAAAATGGAGCCAAGGAAGGCTAGTTTTTAAGGAATCAAGTAGCTATAAACTTCCTGGAGCCCATGGTAAAAAGGGAAATATGAGGGTTACACAACTATCAAACAAAGGGAGATTCACAGATCATCAGGAGACACCACCCATAGCTCATAAACTCTGGGAGAAACTGAACATATGAGGACTGAACAATACAATGAACAGTATCTTCAAAGCAATTTTATAACAACTACAGAGACCTTCTTCATATGCCCATTTTTATATTGGTTCAATATTTTTTAAACCAAAGTGTAATCTTAATAGTAGCTTTGTGAAGGCATTTATTGAGGAAACAGTTGAGAAGGCAATATTGAAATAAGGGAAAATTCAGAATGAGAATCTATAGCAAAGAAGGATCTACAAGTAGCTAGTGAGTAGAATTAGGGTTTGTGAAATCAGTCAATTCACCAGCACATTTACAAATTATCAGAACATTATAGAAAGAGAGATGAAGCCAAGCTGGGAGTGGGGAGAATTTGAGAAAACTGTAGGAGGCTTACATTTTGGCTTCAGAATCCACCATGTTCCTACACGTTCTTTCAAGTCTGCATTCTTAATGACTACCTTTTCTCCTCCTCACACTGTAGAGGTAGGTTCCCCTTTTCGAGGGAGGGATCAAGATACAGAGTTGAACTGAACTTAGGTGATGAGAAGAAACTTGTAAAAATGATTATATTTTGATAAAGATGGAAGTTTTAGTTCAGGACCCTCTCTTCTAATTTCCCTAGAATCCTATCTGAATCCATTTCTCTCCATTTCCCCCTTATTTTATGACTAAATTAAATACTGTTACTAGATATAGAGAAACGAGAGAAAATAAAATTTCATAATTACATGACTTAAATCAGGGGTCCCCAACCTCCGGGGCCATGGACCAGTACCTCCTGTCAGATCAGCAGCAGCATTAGATTAGAAATAAAGCGCACAATAAATGTAATGAGCTTGAATCATTCCCAAACCGTCTCCTTCATCCCTGGTCCATGGAAAAATAATCTTCCACCAAAACAGTCCATGGTGCCAAAAAGGTTGGGGATCACTACTTTAAACACAATTCTGTATTCAAGTTGGATAATCCCATCATACTGTAGGGGAGCAAAATTAGCCACCCCAAAATGTGTCTCTTTGGCTTGAGGATTGTTTTGGGGTAGTTATCTTTGAGGAACAGAAGACTCATGTAGTTTTTCTTTTTATCTCCCCCTAAAACACCTAAAAGAATTTAAATAGGAAGACTGTACCCGGAAGAGACCTATTACCAAAGACAATTTCTTTTTACATCAGAAAGACTTCTTTACTTGGCAGGGCAAACATTTGTTTACCAAACATTTGCTCTTCCATCTCCCCTCCTTGTGAATTGTTTTCCTCCCCTTTGATGTCCTAGACCAATACCCACTTCTCTTTAGCTCTGGATGACCTGTCTGTGGAACCACTTGAGTGCCTGGGGCTTCATATTCTTATGGATATGTAATTTAATTCTTAGATCAGCCAGTAGTACTTAGAAGGGTATAGAAAAAAATTTTCCTCCCCAACAAAATGAATTCCTTTCTAACTTTTTGTCATGGAAAATTTCAAACATATAGAAAGTGGAGAGAAGGGTATAATGAATCCATGAACAGTCCCTGTGCTGCACTATTTAGTCACATTTTTTGCCAATCTTATTTCATCTCTCCCACTTCCCACTTTTTCCATTTTATTATAAAAAAATTCAAATATAAAGTTGTAAAATGAATCTTCATATGTCCACTATCTAGACTCAACAATTAATCTTTTCTGATACTTGTTTTTAGGGCTTCCCTGGTGGCTCAGAGGGTAAAGCATCTGCCTACAATGTGGGAAACTGGGGTTCGATCCCTGGTTTGGGAAGATCCCCCGGAGAAGGAGATGGCAACCCACTCCAGTACTCTCACCTGGATTTATCCATTCACCAAACTCTTAAACTTTTATGTATTTCTAAGTAAGCAGACATCAGTGTATTTCCCCTTAAAAAATTTCAAGTAGCATATTAGTAACAGACTTCAAGCATTTGTTTATAGTCCCTTATTTTGAAGTAAATTTTATATATAGTGAAATGTTTAAATGTACCATTTGCTGAGTTTTGACATACACATACACTTGTGAAGCCCAAACTCCTTTTAAGACATAGAACATATCTGTTACCCTAGGAAAATCCCTCATGTCCCTTCCCAGTCAATTCATGCCTCTACTATGACTCCAAAAGATATTTTTTCTGACATTTTTCACCTTAAATTAGTTTTGCCTTTTTTAGAGCTTAATATAAATGGGGTCATACAGTAAATGTTCTTTTGTAAAACACAATGTTTTTGAGATTTATCCATGTGGTTTGTATAAGTAACTTATTTCAATCCTGTACTTAAATATTTTTTTTTGCTGTAGTATTTTAAAGAAAATCCTAGCCATCATGTCCTTTCGCCCATCCATGCTTCTATTTCATCTTTTTTCTCATTTGTACACAAGTGTAGTCTGCCTCTAGTTTTTCGCATCATAACCTCTTTACTTCCTTTCATCTGGTAAGCCACAGGTCATCCTAGTTTTGGCTCATTGACTCTATGCTACGAACACATGTAGGTCACCAGATACTTGCTGATAGTAGCAGGAATGAGGGAAATTTAACACTTTCTCTTTGCAGTAAACATTTTTTGCTATATTATGCTTTAATTTTTTTTTCCTATGGAATCATTTTTTTCTCCCTAGATCTTCCAAGAAATTTTCTGCCCACTTCATTTTCCCACCCCCATCTCTATTTGCATCACATCACAATCACAGCATTACTCCACTCCTCTTTGCTCTGTAAGAACTATTTTACATGAATGGTCCTACTTTCATGGATCCTTTGATTCTTTCATCAATAGTTTGAAGAAAGATACAATAGCTGAGTAGGAAATCATGGTGGGTTGGTGAGTACAATTTTTACTCTACCTGAAAGCCCCTCCTTTTCCTGAATGTCTTTGGTAAAAATACTAAAGAAGTTGTTTTATACTTTCTGTCAATTTGCAATTATTTTACTCTCAAATTTCCAGAGATAAGCTTTTGACCTGAACTACCAGCAGTTTAATTGTGGGACTGGGAATGAACAAGGTTAGTCTATGTTCCGCTTCACCACAGATGTCAAGTTAATTAGTAAAAAGCCCAGAAAGAGCAGTTTAGGGATTTGATTTTCATCACCCACTGGAGGGAAAAACATCCGCTACTGAGATAGTGTTCTCAGTTTGTCTGCACCCTGTTATTTCTCCACTTAAAATATGACATACAGAATAAAATGCACCCTCCTGGGGCATCACATGTGGTGGTAAACACATTTACTTCTCCTTTTGTGAGAAGCAGAAAAATGCAAGTGATTTCGTATTTCTAAAATATGTTGGCACCTAGAATTTTAAGCGAAATTTTATTAAATAAATGTAAACTTTGCTTAAATCAAGATTATATTTGAAATGTCTCTTTTATAATTACATATTGTAGAACTGAACTGAACTAAATATATTCTTTTTATTTTATTTTATTTTTAAACTTTACATAATTGTATTAGTTTTGCCAAATATCAAAATGAATCCATCACAGGTATACATGTGCTCCCCATCCTGAACCCTCCTCCCTCCTCCCTCCCCATACCATCACTCTGGGTCCTCCCAGTGCACTAGCCCCAAGCATCCAGTATTGTGCATTTCTTTAAGTTAAAAGTAATGTATGGCAAAACCAATACAATATTGTAAAGTAATTAGCCTCTAACTAAAATAAATAAATTTAAATTAAAAAAATAAAATAAAAGCACAATAAGAATCAGAAAAAAAAGTAAGCCTCAATAGTACAGTTTTTGAAAGATACAATATTTTGAACCAATTCACCATAAAATATGATAAAATGTCTAATCTGGAGGCATTGATAAAAATTAGCTTTCCAGGACATCGTAAATTTCCTCTTCCTCTATTTAGAAATGACCACAACAAGGTGCGAAACAGCACATGATTGTTATGATAAAGACATTCCACTTTGGTATAAGAAGAAATGTGTGTTGAAAATAAAACTTCTCCACTCTTTTTCCATATTTCTGTCCTCTTTCCCACAATGTTTCTGTTGTTGATCTTGAACAATTCTTGTTGAAACAAGAATTTAGAATTTTCTAAGTGAAAACAAGGAAAAATTGGATGGATTTAATAGTGGATGGCAATTATCATTTAGGGGTTGACAATATGTTTACATCGGAGAAGGCGATGGCACCCCACTCCAGTACTCTTGCCTAGACAATCCCATGGACGGAGGAGCCTGGTGGGCTGCAGTCCATGGGGTCTCACAGAGTCAGACACGACTGAGCGACTTCACTTTCACTTTTCACTTTCATACATTGGAGAAAGAAATGGCAACCCATTCCAGTGTTCTTGCCTGGAGAATCCCAGGGACGGGGGAGCCTGGTGGGCTGCCGTCTATGGGGTCGCACAGAGTCAGACAAGACTGAAGTGACTTAGCAAGCAAGCAAGAATGTTTACATTCATTATAACTTTTGATGTGTTCAAAATTCATGAAGTATGTACAATAGATGGGGCTCAGTAACACTCACTGATTTGTCCAAGGTCACACAGCTGTGAAAATCAAGACTTGAACTTTGCTCACCTAAGCTTACATCTAGTTTTCCTCCTCTTATATCAGACATCTCCATTAAAGACTGGAGACATACATACACAAATGACTATAACATGAGACTACAGACAATGAATGATGTGTATAACATAAGATTCCACACATCATGTCCACGTGGGATTATCAGGAAGCATTTTTGAATGATGTTGTGTCAGACCTTTCTTACTGTCACAGAAGAGAGTCTGAATCTCTCTCCCATTCCAAACTACTTATGGCTTCTGCATTTGGATGCAAATGAAATATGCAAATATTTCAGGTTTATGTGTCTTTTGTAAACACAACTTCCTGTTGGATTTTAGGAAGATTCTAAAATGACTTAAGTGACTTCCTGAATATTAAATAGCTCATGAAGAGCAAGATCTTGATGAATTATGTGTAATCAGAGACATAAATCCAAGACATGAATTTTAAAATTCCTGTCAAACACACGTGCTTCAAAGCAGCAGAAGAAAACAGAAGTTTACATAAAAAAAGATGCTTGGGGTTTTTCCCAATCCTTAAATGGTCACAAATTCTGTGAAAGGTCAAAGATCTAACAAACAATATTGCCTCTTTGTACATTTTGCCCTCAGGGTCATTTTTCGAGATTTTAAATCCTTTCAAAGCATTAAGGCAAAGGATAACTAGATCCATCCTAAAAATTATTTCTGAAATAGGGGCTGGGTCTCTGTATCAAGTCCTTCCTTCCAGCATCCATGACGTGATGGCTGCTGTGGGATACTGGCCTCCAGGAAGTGAAGTCATGGGGTTTCTTCAGCCAGTGTCCTGATTTCATAGGTTCTCCATATGAGGGCAAAGGAAACAAGAGAAGAATAACACTAACAGAGAAGAAGTGTGGTCAGACTGGAGTTGTGGCCTGAGGAAGGTTGCTTCCATTACCTCTATCTCCTCCTCAAAGCGCTGCTCATGGGCCTTTATTATTCTCTACATCCTCTGTAGGATGGCTCAGAACCATGGCAGTTCCCTTCTAAATCACAACCTTGGCTCAAAGCCCCCTGGAAAAAGCCTTCCTTCCCCTATACACTAACGCCCCAGGGGCAATGCAGCTTTCTCAACTCTCTATCAGATGGAGAGCTGACTCTTCAGCTGTTTCTGCCGACCTCAGTGAAGCTTGTGCATGCTGGCAGGCACTGTCTTCAAGCCCTTACTCCAAAGCTGGTACACCAAATATGGAAAAGAAAATCAGACAGTTAGAAGAGAGAGAAATAGGAACTCTTAAAATGATGTAGGAATAGTGGTAAGATAAAGAGAAATGCCAAGATGTTAGTGAGACAGAAGGAAACTAAACAAAGAGGCTTATGTGGTGAGGAGGAGGTGACATGCTGCTCTCGGGAAAATGCTCCTCTCCCTATGAGTTCTTCAGAGCCTTTGGGGATGCCCAGGAAACTCTTATTAGGGCACATACCTCAATGGAAGAATTTTAGAATATTAATGCCACGTATATTAGGAGAAAAATAATTTTGCAGGGTACCAAATGATTGAACTTCTAAGTCAACAGGTCAGCTTTTTACAGCAGGGAAGTATATATTGTATATAAGAATTCTAAAATGAATACTTTTATGATATCCAAACTCTAAAATTAGCCATTCATCTTTTCCTCCCCTAACATAAAAAATACAGTGAGGTTTGCATGCTTCAGATTGTGTATTTTCCATATTTTTAATCATCTTCATTAGGTATCAATCATATAGAATTCTATGTTCTATATTCTATATATATTCTATATATATAGAATTCTATATTATATATTCTATATTCTATATATATATATTTTATCATTCTAAAGCAAACAAGAAAAAGATCAAAACTGACAGTATACATTTACTGATCTTTATAATCAATGGATTTGACAGGTATGAGAATGCATTTATGGGTTTTTTTTTAATGTTGATGGCATCTCTCTGTATAATGGTCTGTATGACCTTCTGAAATATTACAATAGAAATTGATGCATTCCTGTTTTTCTTCTCTATTTGCTGTCAAATTGATATATTCCTTAGGAAAACAGCTTTCAGCATCTTATAAACCCACTTAAATCCAATGAAAATCATATCACTAATGGTGAAAGCACCAGAGAGGATTGAGCACTTAGTCTGAGCCAGGTGCTTTTATTAATATAAGCATTTCACTTAATTCTTATACCAATCTCTTTCACTTGGCTCTATCCTCCTTCTACATTTGAGAAAACAGAGCCTCCAACTGCAATATACTATTGTTGTAGAAACACTATCTAAAGTTGCATATTTCTAATTCTAAAACATGTGCCCCTTTCATTATGCCCTATGACTCTGTTCTATAAAACTGTTTTTCTTGTTTAGAAAACAAAATTACACACTATGCCAAAACATTCCTACTTTTGGATCTGTCCAGAAGAAGAGGGAGATGCAGCGAATATGTCCTCTAGTCCTTAAGGTCAACTCCTGTTTTTGCTTCTACTCAAAGTCAAATGGCAATTTAAAGCCCACAAGCATTAAATATTCCTTCTAAAAAGAATTTTCTTTTGAGGTGCTTAACAATCCTGGATAGTTCAACAATTAAACTTTTATTCAGAGTTCACATTAAAAAAGTATATTTATCTGCACTAAAGTACTGTGACTGAAGATTTTTATTATTATTTTGATTTTTGTTTGTGACTTGTTTTGGTCCCATGGGGTTTCCTTTAAGAAGAGCTCTTTTGTATTACATGTACTTGGTAGAAAATGACCCAAAATTTTTGACGGGCTCCTCTGAAGTAAGGTTTCCATTGAGATTTTATGGAAGAAGTAAGCTGCAAAAAAAAAAAAACCCCAGGAATATTTATAATCCCAAACATTGCAACCTTAGTTATAATTAAGTTTCTACAGAAGATTACTATAATTAACAATTCAATAATCCTAGTGTTGTACTTTAGCTAAAAGCCCAAAAATATAAAAATAAGCAACATGGAGACTTAAGTAAAAAGTACATCTAGGCGGCAGCTACCCACTCTATACCATTTTCCTCCTGAAATTGCCTTTCTATACATAACAACTTGTAGATTTTCCCTCTTCTGCAGGGAAAACCTACTTTTCTCTAATAGCAATTCTATTAATACAAAGCTAATTACTGCCACAAAGATATGTGGTGCAGAGAAAGATATTGATCTTGACACTCCAGAGAAAATTAAAGCACTGAACTATTTTGTAGAGAACTATTTGTTTGGGTCAGCTTTATGTGGCAGTCTTTAAAATATGATATACTAATATGATGCATTTAGGTAAGCACTTCTGGACTGTTTAGTGCATCAAATATTTTGAAATAGCCAGTTGTCTACCCTTCTGAGTTGAAAGACATAGTATGTCCTCTGTGAGATAGAGGGTTATTCAGCAAACAAGGAATAATTTCTCATGTTGCAGGTAGCCATATGACTGCATTGATCTGAAAATGCTTAACTAACATAGACATTCAGAAAGTGGGAGAATAATTATTCTGGTCAAAGGTTAATTTGCTGTACTGCAATACTTGGCACTGAGAGGAACATTCTAATCATTTTTGGTGCCACAATTGTGTATCAAGTCCAGCAGTGGGTGTGCAGTTGATTATATGCCAGTGGCAGGCTGCTGAAATGCTATTTTAGCTGGGGCCAACTTGCAGTTATTATAATGATTTGACACCTCTGCCCAAATTTAGTGTCAGGAAAGTCGAAATCTCATTTCTGAGGAAGAGTATCTGAGGTGGGGAAGTACTTTCTGAATTATCACTTGTTTAATTTTAGAACAAAAGCCACATAGTTATCCTAGTTGTATCACATTCATCCAAATGCTTATAAAGTGGTCACCATCACACACAAAGTTTCTGGATTTTTGTTGTTGTTATTGAGACTCTCCCTTTGGAAAATGATGAGGAAATGATTATACTTGTTTGTGCAGATCACAGATTCTAACACTGGTTATTTTGCGTGGAGTGGGGGGAGTGCCATTCCATCTTATTACATTTTCCCTCCTATTTATAAAATAGTGATAGGGCTTCCTGGATGGCTCAGTAGTAAAAAATCAGTCTGCCCATGCAGAAGACTCGGGTTCTATCCCTGGTCTGGGAAGATCCCACATGCTGCAGAGAGCTAAGCCCGTGCACCACAACTGTTGAGCCTGTGCTCTGGAGCCTGGAAGCCAGAACTACTGAGCCCATGAGCCCTGGAGCCTATGCTCTGCAACAGGAGAAGCCACGGCAATGAGAGACCCATGCAACAACTAGAGAGTAGCCTCTACTCACTGCAACTAGAGAAAAGCCTGGGCACAGCAACAAAGACCCAGCACAGTCAAAAAAAAAAAAAAAAAAAAAAAAACAGTGATATTCCATGTTCATGAAACCCTATAAATTTTCTAAGACAGCACCACCATCTCAGAGTAATTTCAATAGTATAAACTAGAACCTGTCTTACTTGACAAAGCTCCTTTTCTTGAATTCCCTTTTTGTGAGTTGTTTGACTGCAAATTAAGACCACAATGTACGAGTCTTTTTTCTCCTCCTGGCTCTCCAGCAAGTAATCTTGCAGTCCTCCCCTCAGCCACTTTCTACTTACCACTCAGGATATTCTGATAAAAATGCAAATCTGATTATACTCACTTCCCTTACTTTCCAAGCACCAAAGTCTTCTTCTGAAGACAGAGGCTGGGGAGACGGATGGCCTTTGTCTAATAGCTAATTGGAAAATTTCAAGAGGTAATTTCTACCTTTAACCAAGTCTTTGTGCAGCTAACTGAGTGGTCATTAAGAGGTATATGGCTTAGTAATGGGCCATTTCTTATTCTTGGCAAGCTCAAAGGAGGTAAAATTTGAGAGAAGGGGATAATAGAAAGGAACTAACACTGCTTTGCATAATTATGTACTGTACTAACTCCATGGTGAAAGAGGTGACCTTGTAAATTATGGAAACTTAGGGAATTATCGCCTTTTCCTTGTGAGACTTGTTTGTACTGTCTCTGCCAAATAATGTTTGTCCTCTGAAGACTATGGGTGAGGGTATGTGGGTACACATAAGTATGTGTTCCAACAGTTAACAGCTGGGTAATCAGAAAAACAGAGACTTTTGTACAAGTCATGCTGGTGGGAGGAGCTCAGAATTAAAACATGAGAGTGGTGCCAAGGAGCACCTGGAGGTTTCTATGTGATGTAGAATGTCAAAGATTACTGCGGATTGTCCCGCTGTACAAGACCTATCCACACTGGAAAGATGTCCTGAAAGGCTGGTAAAGATTTGTGAGACAGATATTAGAAGATGGTTGTCTTGGAGAGGAAGTGGATCTGAGAACATGAGTGTGAAATTTGGCACCCTTCCCTACATACATACTGGGTCCTTTTCCTTTAACTTAAAGGGGTAAACATATTTGGTATGTCCTCTTAGATATTTTTTTTTTAATTCCCTGTTCCAGTGTAATTTTTAACTATGTAAGGAATTCTAATAGCCATAGGGCTTTAAAGGGTGGAACTATTGGAATAAATTAATAGAACAAAAGAAGAAAATGTGTTCTGCTTCATTTCTCCTTCACTGGGGCCATACAGAGGTGCTGCAGCCCATTAGGGAACTCTGCTTAATGTCTAAGCTACAACTGCAGTGAAGTGACAAGGAGGGAGGCATCATGGAGAGGAGGGCAGCAATTTACAACACTGAGGAAACTTTTCTGTAGACAGCGCAGGAGCCAAATCAGCCAAGTCCTCCTCCCTTCCCAACATGCAGAAGAAGTGAAGCTTAGTGAGGAACTCAACTGCTATTTGCATCAATGATCTTGTTACTTTCCTGATTAGAATTCAATAGCTTACTACTGCCCTGAAGAAAATGAATGAAGTACTTAGCGTAGTCTACAAGGTGGGCTTCCCAGGTAGCTCAGTGGTAAAAAAAATTTGTGTGCCAACAAAGGAGACACAGGAGATGCCTGTTCAATCCGTGTTGGGAAGATCCCCTGGAGAAGGAAATGGCAACCCAGTCTAGTATTCTTGCCTGGAGAATCCTATGGACAGAGGAGCCTGGTGTGCTGTAGTCCATGGGGTCACAAAGAGTCAGACACACTTAGTGATTAAACCACCACCAGACTCTGTTACACCCCCTAGTTCAGAACTCCTAGTTCTGCTTAGTTAAGATCAGCCACAATTAGTCAATGTTTCTCATCTTTGCTAGACTATAAACGCCTTTGAGACAGCTATTATGTCTGAGGGCGACTAGAATATGCCACCCTCAAATATGCCACTTCAGCATAAGTGTTCTTTTGAGCAGAAGGCAAAGAGCTCTTTGCTCTCCTCCTTTCTAGAAGCAGAACATAAATTTCCATTGTAAAGGTGTCTCCCTCTCTGTACCAGGAAGAAAAGCACTCCTAGAAACAACTCTTAACTCCTAAAATGATTTTTATCTGCATAACAAACCTGACTAAACAACCCTTATCAATCATACATTTCTTCTCCTGACCGTCCCATTAACTTACCATCCCCTCTTCCAGGTATCGCTCTAACCATTTTTCCTTTGTCTAGCCAAAGGTGGTATATAAGCCTCAAATTCTAACCACCTCCTCGAGCCACATTTCTTTGTGAACTTCCATACATACATATATAATTAAATCTTTTTTTTTTTCGCTTCTGTTAATCTGTCTTTTGTCAATTTAATTTATAGGGGCCAGACTGAACCTAAGAAGCTACATAGAGGAAAAAGTTTCTTCCTCCAATATGATTCTGTCTTGTCCACTGATCAAGTCCTCAGCATCTAGCCAAATGCCTGAAATCCAGGGTGTATGAAAGTCGCTCAGTCATGCCCAACTCTTTGTGACCCCATGGACTATAGCCTGCCAGGCTCCCCTGTCCATGGAATTCTCTAGGCCAGAATACTGGAGTGGGTAGCCGTTCCCTTCTCCAGGGGATCTTTCCAACCCAGGGATCGAACCCAGGTCTCCTACATTGTGGGTGGACTCTTTACCGTCTGAGCCACCTGGGAAGCCCAAGAATACTGGAATGGGTAGCTTATCCCTTCTCCAGGGGATCTTCTTGACCCAGGAATTGAACTGGAGTCTCCTGCATTGCAGGTGGATTCTTTACCAGCTGAGATACCAGTTCAGTTCAGTTCAGTCGTTCAGTCGTGTCCGAGTCTTTGTGACCCCAGGGACTGCAGCACATCAGGCTTCCTTGTCCATCACCAACTCACGGAGCTTGCTCAAACTCATGTCCATCAAGTCGGTGATGCCATACAGCCATCTCATCCTCTGTTGTGCCCTTCTCCTCCTGCCTTCAATCTTTTCCAGCAAAAATATTGGGGTGGGTTGCTGTGCCTTCCTCCAGGGGATCTTCCTGACCCAGGGATCGAACCCATATCTCTTATGTCTCCTGCATTGGCAGGCGGGTTCTTTACCACTAGCACCACCTGGGAGCTACCAGGGAAGCCCTGAAATCCAGTAGGTACTCAAAATTATTTGTTGAGCATTTGAATTCATCAGGGCAACAAACAAAAATTTATGTATGAGATTATTAATTATACAGTTAACCCTTGAACAAGATGGGGAAATCCACATATAAGCTTTAAAGGTTCACATCCTCAGATTTAACCAACTACAGATTGTGTGGTTCCAGATGAAAAGCTGGATTTAGAAAGGCAGAGGAACCAGAGATCAAATTGCTAAAATCTGTTGGATCATAGAAAAAAGCAAGGGAATTCCAGAGAAACATCTGCTTCATTGACAACACTAAAGCCTTTGACTGTGTGGATCACAACAAACTGAAAAACTCTTAAAGAGATGGAAATATCAGACCACCTCACCTCTCTCCTGAGAAACCTGTATGCAGGAAAAGAAGCAACAATTAGAACCAGACATGGAACAATGGACTGGTTCAAAATTGGGAAAGGAGTACCTCAAGGCTGTTTATTGTCACCCTGCTTATTTAACTTATATGCAGAGTATATCATGTGAAAAGGCAGACTGGATGAATCACAAGCTGGAATCAAGATTGACAGGAGAAATATCAACAACCTCAGATAGGCAGATGATACCACTCTAATGGTAGAAAGTGAAGAGGAACTAAAGAGTTTCTTGATGAGAATGAAAGAGGAAAGTGAAAGGGCTGGCTTAAAACTCAACATTCAAAAAACTATGATCATGGCATCTGGTTCCATGACTTCATGGCAAATAGATTGGGGGAAAAGTGGAAACAGTGACAGATTTTATTTTGGGGGGCTCTAAAATCACTGCAGATGGTGACTGCAGCCATGAAATTAAAAGACACTTACTCCTTGAAAGAAAAACTATAACAAACCTAGATAGCATATTAAAAAGCAGAGACATCACATTGCCGACAAAGCTCTGTATAATCAAAACCATGATTTTTCCATTAGTCATGTACAGATGTGAGAGTTGGACCATAAAGAAGGCTGAGCACCAAAGAATTGATGCTTTCAAATTGTGGTGCTGGAAAAGACTCTTGAGAGTCCCTTGGCCATCAAGAATATCAAACCAGTCAACCTAGAGGAAATCAACCCTGAACATACATTGGAAAGACTGATGCTGAAACTGAAGCTTCACTACTTTGGCCACCTGGTGCGAAGAACCGACTCATTGGAAAAGACCCTGATGCTGGGAAAGGTTGAGGGCATGGGAAGGGGTCAACAGAGGATGAGATGGTTGGACGGCATTACTGACTCAATAAACATGAATCTGAGCAAACTCCAGGGGATGGTAAAAGACAGGGAAACCTGGCGTGCTGCAGTCCTGGGGTCGCAAAGAGTTGGACTTGACATAGTGACTAAACAACAAACAACAGATTGTGTAGTACTATGTGCATGCTAAGCCTGCCAGGCTCCTCTGTCCATGGAATTCTGCAAGCAAGAATACTGGATTGGGTTGTCATGCCCTTCTCCACGGGATGTACTACTATCAGATCAGATCAGATCAGTCGCTCAGTCGTGTCCGACTCTTTGCGACCCCATGAATCGCAGCATGCCAGGCCTCCCTGTCCATCACCAACTCCCGGAGTTCACTCAGACTCACGTCCATCGAGTCACTGATGCCACCCAGCCATCTCATCCTCTGTCGTCCCCTTCTCCTTCTGCCCCCAATCCCTCCCAGCATCAGAGTCTTTTCCAATGAGTCAACTCTTCGCATGAGGTGGCCAAAGTACTGGAGTTTCAGCTTTAGCATCATTCCTTCCAAGGAAATCTCAGGGCTGATCTCCTTCAGAATGGACTGGTTGGATCTCCTTGCAGTCCAAGGGACTCTCAAGAGTCTTCTCCAACATCTCAGTTCAAAAGCATCAATTCTACAGCGCTCAGCCTTCTTCACACTCCAACTCTCACATCCATACATGACCACAGGAAAAACCATAGCCTTGACTACACGAACCTTTGTTGGCAAAGTAATGTCTCTGCTTTTGAATATGCTATCTAGGTATCTGCATATATGTGGACCCAGGTAATTTAAACAGTGTTGTTCAAGGGTCAATTGTGTTATTATTTAAAACAATAAAGACTTGGATATTATATATATATGTATATTTAACATTGCAATGCAGCAGGACCCTATGGGACCTTCCCAGGACAGACCCATTCCCCCATATCCTCTGCTTTAGCTCCTCTCTGAAGTACCTAGATAAAAGCATCTGATGCATGCTAAAACCACCACAAAAGGGATGGAATTAACTACTTGATGATCAGGAGCACTTAGCCCACAGACCTTCTGGCATCAACCAACCAGAAAATTATGGATGAGCTGATCACATATTTTGGAATATCACTCCCTCACCTTGCCTTTAAAAATGCTTTGAGGAGTTCAGGGCTTTTGAAAGTGAGGCTCTCCTTCTCCTAGTATTGGTGTCTTACAATAAAGCTGCACTTTCTTTCACCACAATCCATGTCTGTAGATTTATTAGTGGGATCTGGCCAGGTATGATAGTAATCACTTGCATGAGTAGTTACAACGGGAGGTCCTGGTAAGGAACTTGGAATTATAAGCTACCACTAACCAGAAGAAGTCAGAAAAAGTCAAAAAGAGAGAGGGGATGCCAATCCTATGTCATATTAACTTTCCAGAATCCTTCTCACTGTAATCCATCTCGACTGAATGATGCACGTGCCACCAGGAAGGACCTTGAGTCAGAGTGATTGACCAGAAACAACCTGAAACCAATCCTGTCACCATAAAACCAGAGACTGCAAGCCTGTGTGGCACAGTAGTTCTCCTGGGTTTCCTTACCCTGCTGCTCTCCCCCCAGGTGCCCCTTCCCAATAAAGTCTCTTGCTTTGTCTCCTCAGACAGTTCATTTCCTATTGTTAGACAAGAGCCTACCCTCAGGCCCTGGAAGGAGTCTCCCTTCCTGCAACAGACTGGCCTTACTGAATGTGGGTGGCAGACTCAAGTTTTGTTCAGTCACATAGGAAAAGTGACTAAATTAGATGTATATGTTAAACTATTATTTGTCTACCAATCATTGTTTAGCCTATTGATGAAAAGCATTTCAAAGTGTTTTATCTACCAAAATATATTGAAAATGTCTCAAGTATTAGAAAGATAATTGTCCCTCCCCCCCACCCTTTTCACTGTCGAGTATAGTAGCAGTATCAGGCTTTTTAAAAGTTTCTGTTTCTTTTTCACTTCCCATTCATTTCAAGATTAACTCCAATTTGGAATCTTTCCCCATTTTTACCATCTACAGTGTCCTCCTAATCTTTACTCTACTTGACCTCTGCCAAAGTTGACTCTATTGAACTGTTTCACTTTCAGAACTACCATTATTAAAACCTACTAGGATAACTTTAGAGGTTGAAGAAGGGGTACTGAATGAACTGGAGCAGGAGGAAATTTTCTATGTTGACAGAATATTCTTCATCTTGATGTGAGTGATCAAGATTTGTACATTTTACTCTATGTTAATTATACATTAAAAAAAGGAGTCTGCTACCATTTAGAAAACACGCTTTAACCAGAGCTTCTCCAATCTTCATTTATTTAATACCTTTTTTTTTAATTCCATGATTTCTGCTTTATCTGACAGCCTGGTGCTATTTTTTAATTAAAGGTAAATTTACATACAGTAAAATGTACAAATCTCAAGTGTATAATTCAATGAGTTTTTAAAAAATACACATCTTTATATTGTACAGAAAGCATACATGTCTTCCTAAGCACTGCTTTAGTTACATCCCACACATTGTGATATGTTGTATTTTCATTATCATTCATTTCAAAATATTTTCTAATTTCTTTTGTGAATTCTTCTTTGGTCCATAGGTTATTTAGAAAATAATCTGTGAGACAGCTGAAGTATTTCAACATATCTTATTATTACTTATGTCTAATTTAATTCTATTGTGATCAGAGAACAAATAGAAATCTGTATGATTTCAGTCTTATGAAATGCATTGAAACCTATTTTATGCCCTAGACAATGGTTTGTCTTGGTCTTTTTCCCAGTTTTTAATTGGGCTGTCTTTTATTTTTGAGTTGAAAGTATTCTTTATATATTCTTGATACTAGATTTTAATTAGACATAAATTTGAAAATTTTTTTTTCACATTCTATAGGTGTCTTTTCACTTTCCTGATAGCTTCCTTTGAAGCATGAAACTTTTTTTTTTATAAAGTCTGTTTTATCTATTCTTTTTCTTTTCTAGCTTATGCGTTTTCATATCTATTTCCTAACACAAAACTATAAACATTTACCCTCTGTGTTTTCTTCTAAGAGTTTTATAGTTTGGGGTATTACATTTAGGCCTTTGATCTATTTTGAGTTAATTTTTATGTATGATATGAGGTAAGAGACCAACTTCATTCTTTTGCATGTAGATATCCAATTGTTCCAGCATCATTTGATGAAAAGACTATTCTTTTTTCCTATTAAATAATGGCACCCTTGTTGAAAATCATTTGACCATAAATGTGAGAGTTTATTTCTGAATTTTCAATTCTCTTCCATTAATTTATGTCTACCCTCATGCTAGTATATGTCTTCTTGATTACTGTTGCTTTGTAGTAAGTTTTGAAATATGGAAGTGTGAGTCATCCAACTTTATTCTTTTTTGAGATTGTTTTGGCTATTTTTGGTCCCTTACATTTCCATATGGACTTTTGGTTAAGCTTACCAGTTTCTACAAAGAAGCCTGATGGGATTCTAGTAGAGACCGTGTTGAATCTGTAGATAAATTTGGAGAGCATTACCATCTTAACAATATTAAGTTTTATGATCCATGAACACAGAAGTCCTTCTATTTGTTTTAATATTCTTTAATTTCTTTCAATAAGGTCTTGTAGCTTTACACTTACTTTATTAAATTTATTCCCATTTTACTCTTTTTGTTGCTATTATAAATGAAATTGCCTTCTTGATTTAATTTTGGCTTGTTCACTGAAAATGTATAAAAATACAATTGATTTTTGAGTATTAATCTTGTATCCTGCAAACGTGCTGAACCCATTTATTAGTTCTAATAGCTTTTTAGTGATTCTTCAGAAACTACTATACATAAGATCATGTCATCTGTGAATAGAAATAGTTTTACTTCTTCCCTTCCAACATAGATATCTTTTATTTCCTTTTCTTGTCTAATTTTCCTATCTGGAACCTCCAGTACAATGTTGAATAGAAGTGGCCTGAGTAGATATTCTTGTCTTATTCCTGATCTTAGGAGGAAAATATAAAAACATTCATCATTATATATTTTGTTAGCTATAGATTTTTGTAGATGTGCTGTATCAGATTGAGGAATTTTCTTTCTATCCCTCGTTTGTTGAGTGTTTTATCATGAAAGGTCTTGGATCTTATCAAATTCTTTTTCTACATCTATTGAAATGATCATGTGGTTTTTCTTTTCTTTTTTTAAATTCTATTGATATGGTGTAATACATTTTTGGATGTTAAACTGAGCTTGCATTACTGAGACAAAACCCACTTGGTCATGGTGTACAATTCTTTTTACATGTGGTTAAATTTGGTTTGCCAGTATTCTGTTGAGGATTTTTGTGCTTATATGCATAAGAGATATTGGTCTGTAACTTTCTTTATGATATCTTTGCCTGCTTTTAGTATCAGGGTAATAATGACCTCACAGAGTGAACTGGGAAGTGTGTCCTGCTTGTCTGTTCTTTGGAGGAATTTGAGAAGAATTGGTATTCATTTAAAATATATATTTGGTCTAATTCACCTGTGAAACCATCTGGGCTTGGGCTTTTAAATTTGTAGGTAATTTTTTGTACTAATTCAATTGCTTACATTTTTCAAATTGTGTGTATGTTGCTGCTGTTAGATTTTTGTTGTTGTTGTTCAGTCCCTCAATCATGTCTGACTCTTTGTGACCCTATGGACTGCAGCATGCCAGGCTCTCCTGTCCTTCACCATCTCCCAGAGTTTGCTCAGATTCATGTCCACTGAATCACTGATGCTATCTAACCATCTCATCCTCTGCAACCAGACTAGAACTCAAATTATGACAGTGAAAGGATCACTTTTGTGTGCAATCTTCCCCAGCATCAGGGTCTTTCCCACTGAGTCAGCTCTACCCATCAGGTGGCCAAAGTATTAGAGCTTCAGTTTCAGCATCAGTCCTTTCAATGTATATTTATGACTGATTTCCTTTAGGATTGATTGGTTTGATCTCCTTGCTGGCCAAGGGACTCTCAAGAGTCTTCTCCAGCAACACAATTTGAAAGCATCAATTCTTTGGTGCTCAGCTTTCTTTATGGTCCAACTCTCATCTGTACATGACTACTGGAAAAACCATAGCTTTAACTGAACAGAACTTTGTTGGCAGAGTGATGTCTCTGATTATCAATACACTGTCTAGGTTTCTCATAGCTTTCCTTCCAAGGAGCAAGCATCTTTTAATTTCATGGCTGCAGTCACCATCCACAGTGATTTTGGAGCCCAAGAAAATAAAAACTATTAGATGTAATGCTCTAAAAATATCAGTGAGACACACCAGTGATATTTGTTTGTAGTGTTCCTCCCTCCTCACAGCACAATTGAACAAGTCAGCCTAAATAAATGACCACCTTTGCCCCCTTGTGTCAGGGCAAAAGTGAGATACTGAAGAGACTTGCAAACAGAGGAAGCCAAAAAAACAAAGAAGAGGGAACTGCTTTGAAAGTGATAGGTGCAACAGATTAAAACCTTGTAGTTAGCATTGGCTACATTGGAAGGGATCTATAGACCTTGAGAAGAAGTATAAGCTGGAACAAGGAACTATCTGAAACTGAACTGACCCCACACTGCCCTCAACAGCTACAGAGAAATTCCTAGATATATTTTATTATCATTTTTAATTTTTTTATTTTTAAGTTCTTTATTACTCCTTTAATTTTCATTTTTTAAAACCTATTACCTTGCAAAAAAAAGACCCTATTTTTAAAGCAAATTTCATATTTTTTAATAACTTTTGTGATTTTTTTTTTAAATATTGTATTTTTGAGAGTCTAACCTCTACTCTAGATTTTTAATCTTTGCTTTTTGGTATTTGTTATCAATTCTGTACCTTTAAGAATCCAATCTTCAGTACCCATTTTTACTTAGGAGTGTGATTATTGGCTTGATTGCTCTCTCCCCTTTTGACTCTCCTTTTTCTCCCCTAGGTCATCTCTATCTCCTCCCTCCCCCTTCTCTTCTCTACTTAACTCTGTGACTCTCTTTGGGTGTTCCGGGCTGTGGAGAACACTTAGGGAACTGATCACAGGCTAGATTGGTCTCCCTCCTTTTGACTCCCCCTCCTCTCCTGCTGATCACCTCTATCTCCTTCCTCCCTCTTCTCTATGGAACTCTGTGAAGCTCTCTGAGTGTTCCAGACTGTGGAGAGCAAATAGGGAATTGATTACTGGCTAGATTGCTCTCCCCCACTTTTGATTCCCCCTCTTCTCATCCTGGTCACTTCTATCTCCCTCCTCCCTCTTCTCTTCTCCATGTAACTCTGTGAACCTCTCTGGGTGTCCCCCACTGTGGGGAATCTTTTCACCTTTAACTTAGATGTTTTAACATTGGTGCCATATGGATGGAGAAGCCTTGAGGCTATTGTAAGGATAAGACTGAAAGCCAGAGGCAGGAAGCTTAAATCCAAATCTGGAGAACACCAGAAAACTCCTGACTCCAGGGAACATTAATCGACAAAACCTCATCCAAAAGCCTGCATACCAACACTGAAACCAAGCTCCACTGAGGGCCAACAAGTTTCGTAGCAAGACATACCAAGTTAATTCTCCAACAATGCAGGAACATAACCCTGAGCATTAAAATACAGGCAGCCAAAAGTCACACCAAACCCATAGACACCTCAAAACTCACTACTGGACACTTCATTGCACTCCAGAAAGCAGAGATCCAGCTCCACCCACCAGAACACTGATGCAAACTTCCCTAACCAGGAAACTTTGACAAGCCACTTGTCCAACCCGACCCACAGGGAGGAACCTCCACAATAAAAAGGAACCACAAACTTCCAGCATATAGAAAGGCCACCCCAAACACAGCAACCTAAACAAGATGAAAAGGCAGAGAAATATTCAGCAGGTAAAGGAACATGATAAAAGCCCACCAACCAAACAAAAGAGGAGGAGATAGGGAGTCTACCTGAGAAAGAATTCAGAATAATGATACTAAAATGATCCAAAAACTTGAAAACAAAATGGAGTTACAGATAAATAGTCTGGAGACAAGGATTGAGAAGATGCAAGAAATGTTTAATTCCTAGAAGAAATAAAAAAGAGTCAATCAATAATGAATAATGCAATAACTGAGATCAAAAGCACTCTGGAGGGAGCCAACAGTAGAATAACTGAGGCAGAAGATAGGATAAGGGAGGTGGAAGATAGAATGGTGGAAATAAATGAAGCAGAGAGGAAAAAAGGAAAAAAAATAAAAGAAATGAGGACAACCTCAGAGACCTCTGGGACAATCTCAGATGCCCCAATATTTGAATCATAGGAGTCCCAGAAGAAGAAGACACAGAAAAAGGCCATGAGAAAATACTTGAGGTGATAATAGTTGAAAACTTCCCTAAAATGGGGAAGGAAATAGCCACCCAAGTCCAAGAAACCCAGAGAGTCCCAAACAGGATAAACCCAAGGTGAAACACCCCAAGACACATATTAATCAAATTAACAAAGATCAAACACAAAGAACAAATATTAAAAGCAGCAAGGGAAAAACAACAAATAACCCACAAAGGGATCCCCATAAGGATAACAGCTGATCTTTCAATAGAAACTTCAAGCCAGAAGGGAATGGCAGGACATACTTAAAGTGATGAAAGAGAAAAACCTACATCCCAGATTACTGTACCCAGCAAGGATCTCATTCAAATATGAAGGAGAAATCAGAAGCTTTACAGACAAGCAAAAGCTCAGAGAATTCAGCATCACCAAACCAGCTCTCCAACAAATGCTAAAGGACCTTCTCTAGACAGGAAACACAGAAAAGGTGTGTAAACTTGAACACAAAACAACAAAGTAAATGGCAATGGGATCATACTTATCAATAATTACCTTAAATGTAAATGGGTTGAATGCCCCAACCAAAAGACAAAGTCTAGCTGAATGAATACAAAAACAAGACCCCTGTATATGCTGTCTACAAGAGACCCACCTCAAAACAAGGGACACATACAGACTGAAAGTGAAGGGCTGGAAAAAGATATTTCACGCAAATGGAGACCAAGAGAAAGCAGGAGTAGCAATACTCATATCAGATAAAATAGACTTTGAAATAAAGGCCATGAAAAGAGACAAAGAAGGACACTACATAATGATCAAAGGATCAATCCAAACAGAAGATATAACAATTATAAATATATATGCACCCAACATAGGAGAATCTCAATATGTAAGGCGAATGCCAACAACTATGAAAGGGGAAACTAACAGTAACACAATAATAGTGGCAGACTTTAATACCCCACTCACACCTATGGATAGATCAACTAAACAGAAAATTAGCAAGGAAACACAAACTTTAAATGACACAATGGACCAGTTAGACCTGATTGATATCTATAGGACATTTCACCCCAAAACAGTGAATTTCATCTTTTTCTCAAGTGCACATGGAACCTTCTCCAGAATAGATCACATCCTGGGCCATAAATCTAGCCTTGGCAAATGAAAAAAAAATTGAAATCATCTCAAGCATCTTTTCTGATCACAGTGTGGTAAGATCAGATGTCGACTACAGGGAAAAACTATTAAAAATACAAACACATGGAGACTAAACAACACACTTCTGAATAACCAACAAATCACAGAGAAATCAAAAAAGAAATCAAAACGGGCATAGAAATGAATGAAAATGAAAACACAACAACCCAAAACCTATGGGATTCAGTAAAAATAGTGCTAAGGGGAAGGTTCGTAGCAAAACAAGCCTACCTCAAGAAACAGGAGAGAAATCAAATAAATAACCTAACTATACACCTAAAACAACTAGAAAAAGAAGAAATGAAGCACCCCATGGTTAGTAGAAGGAAAGAAATCATAAAAATTAGGGCAGAAATAAATGCAAAAGAAACAAAGGAGACCGTAGCCAATATCAACAAAGCCAAAAGCTGGTTCTTTGAGAAGATAAATAAAATAGACAAACTACTAACCAGACTCATCAAGAAACAAAGGGAGAAGAATCAAATCAACAAAATTAGAAATGAAAATTGAGAAATCAGAACAGACAACACAGAAATACAAAGGATCATAAGAGACTACTATCAGCAACTATATGCCAATAAAATGGACAACTTGGAAGAAATGGACAAATTCTTAGAAAAGTATAAATTTCCAAAACTGAACCAGGGAGAAATAGAAAATCTTAACAGACCCATCACAAGCACAGAAATTGAAACTGTAATCAGAAATCTTCCAACAAACAAAAGCCCAGGACCAGATGGCTTCACAGCTGAATTCTACCAAAAATTTAAAGAAGAGCTAACACCTATCCTACTCAAACTCTTCCAGAAAATTTCAGAAGAAGGTAAACTTCCAGACTCATTCTATGAGGCCACTATCACCCTAGTACCAAAACCTGACAAAGATGCCACCAAAAAAAAAAAAAAAAACAGGCCAATATCGCTGATGAACACAGATGCAAAAATCCTTAACACAATTCTAACAAACAGAACTCAACAACATATTAAAAAGATCATACATCATGACTAAGTGGGCTTTATCCCAGGGATGCAAGGATTCTTCAGTATTCACAAATCAATCAATGTGATACATCACATTAACAAATTGAAAGATTAAAAGCCATGTTATTATCTCAGTAGATGCAGAGAAAGCCTTTGACAAAAATTCAACATCCATTTATGATAAAAACCCTCCACAAAGCAGGCATAGAAGGAACATAACTCAACATAATAAAAGCCATATATGATAAACCCACAGCAAACATTATCCTTAATGGTGAAAAATTGAAAGCATTTCCCCTAAAGACAGGAACAAGGCAAGGATGCCCACTCTCACCACTACTATTCAACATAGTTTTGGAAGTTTTAGTCACAGCAATCAGAGAAGAAAAAGAAATAAAAGAAACCCAGATTGGAAAAGAAGAAGTAAAACTGTCACTGTTTGCAGATGACATGGTCCTCTACATAGAAAACCCTAAATATACCACCAGAAAATTACTAGAGCTAATCAATGAATATAGTAAAGCTGCAGGATATAAAATCAACACACAGAAATCCCTTGCATTCCTATACAGTAACAATGAGAAAACAGAAAGAGAAATTAAGGAAACAATTCCATTCACCATTGCAATGAAAAGAATAAAATACTCTGGAATAAAGCCACCTAAAGAATCAAAAGATCTGTATATAGAAAACTATAAAACACTGATGAAAGAAATAAAAGATGACACAAATAGATGGAGAAATATGCCATGTTCATGGATCAGAAGAATCAATATAGTGAAAATGTGTATACTACCCAAAGCAATCTATAGATTCAAAGCAATCCCTATCAAGCTACCAACGGTATTTTTCAGAGAACTAGAACAAATATTTTCACAATTTGTATGGAAATACAAAAAAACTCAAATAGCCAAAGCAATCTTGAGAAAGAAGAATGGAACTGGAAGAACCACCCTGCCTGACTTCAGGCTATACTACAAAGCAAAAGTCATCAAGACAGTATGGTACTGGCATAAAGATAGAAACATAGATCAATGGAACACCTAGAAAGCCCAGAGATAAATCCATGCACCTATGGACACCTTATCTTTGACAAAGGAGGCAAGGATATACAATGGAGAAAAGACAATCTCTAACAAGTGGTACTGGGAAAACTGGTCAACCACTTGTAAAAGAATGAAACTAGAACACTTTCTAACACCATACACAAAAATAAAGTCAAAATGGATTAAAGATCTAAATGTAAGACCAGAAACTATAAAACTCCTAGAGGAAAACATAGGCAAAACACTCTTTGACATAAATCATAGCAGGATCCTCTATGACCCACCTCCAAGAATAATGGAAATAAAGGCAAAAATAAACAAATGGGACCTAATTAAACTTAAAAGCTTTTGAACAATGAAGGAAACTATAAACAAGGTGAAAAGACGGCCTTCAGAATGGGAGAAAATAATGGCAAATGAAGAAACTGACAAAGAATTAGTCTCAAAAATATACAAGCAACTCCTGCAGCTCAATACCAGAAAAATAAGCAACCCAATAAAAAAACTGGGCCAAAGAACTAAACAAACATCTCTCCAACGAAGATATACAGATGGCTAACAAACACATGAAAAGATGTTCAACATCACTCATTATCAGAGAAATGCAAATCAAAACAACAATAAGGTACCATCTCACACTGGTCAGAATGGCTGCTATCCAAATGTCTACAAACAATAAATGCTGGAGAGGGTGCTGAGAAAAAGGAACCCTGTTACACTGTTGGTGGGAATGCAAACTAGTACAGCCACTATGGAGAACAGTGTGGAGATTCCTAAATAACTGGAAATAGAACTGCCGTACAACCCAGCAATCCCACTGCTGGGCATACACACCAAGGAAACCAGAACTGAAAGAGACATGTGTACCCCAATGTTCATCATAGCACTGTTTACAATAGCCAGGACATGGAAGCAACCTAGATGTCCATCAGCAGATGAATGGATAAGAAAACAGTGGTACATATACACAATGGAATATCACTCAACTATTAAAAAGAATGCTTTTGAATTAGTTTTAATGAGGTGGATTAAACTGGATTAAACCTATTACACAGAGTGAAGTAAGTCAGAAAGAAAAACACCAATACTGTATATTAATGCATATGTATGGAATTTAGAAAGATGGCAACAATGACCCTGTATGCAAGACAGCAAAAGAGACACAGATGTAAACAGACTTCAGACTCTGTGGGAGAAGGCGAGGGTGGGATGATTTGAGAGAATAGCGTTGAAAGATGTATATTATCATATGTGAAACAGATTGCCAGTCTAGGTGCGATGCATGAAACAGGGTGCTCAGGGCTGGTGCACTGGTATGACCCTGAGGGATGGGATGGGGAGGGAGGTGGGGTGGAGTGTCAGGATGGGGAACAGGATGGAGTGTCTGGCTGATTTCTGTGAATGTATGCCAAAAACCACCACAATAATTTAAACTAATTAGCCTCCAATTAAAATAAATAAAAAAAATAAAAATATCAGAGAGATCAACATCTTTTGTATTCCTGTTGATTTAGGAGAAGGGCTACTTATTCTGACATCTATTGAGAGGCATGCTAAAATTTCCAATTCTGATTATTGTTTTTTCTGTTTTTTCCTTTAGTTCTATAAGTTTTTATTTTATGTATAGTGAAGCTCTGTTATTAGATGGATACACATTTGGGATTATTAAGTCTTCTCAATGTATAGACTTTTATACAATTTTCTTTTCATCCCTGGTAATACTTCTACTTTGTCCTGAAGAAATCTACTTTGTCTAAGAGCAATACGGCTACACCTAGGTCTTATTTGATAAGATACTAGTCAGGTCTTTGGAACACCACGGAATCTTCTTTCTTCAACATGAGAATGAGCTTTCTAGGCAGTGTCTGTCTCAGGCTCTGCAGAGCCTTAAGACTCTTAAGACTAGAGGTATTTACCTGATGGTACTTGAATGATGTTTCCTTTCCATAATATTATCTTCTTATGTGTGCTCAGTTGCTCAGTCGTGTCTGGCTCTTTGTGGTCCCATGGACTGTAGCCCACTAGGTTCCTCTGGCCCTGGAATTTTCCAGGCAAGAATGCTGGAGTAGGGTGCCATTTTCTACTCCAAGGGACGTAGGTTTGATCTACATCCCTTGCGTCTCGTGCATTGGTAGGCAGGTGGATACTTTACCAGTAGTGCCACCTGGGAAACCCCATAATCTTCTAATTAATACTCAAAGCAAATATTTATGAATAACATAGCTTATGGTGAGATTCAGCACCACAAAATGAAGGGCCACGGAAGAGCTCTACTTATTCTTGGTTATTTTGAACAAACAACTATTATCATGATTTGAGGTAGAGATTGATGCTTAGGAAGGTGACTTCAAAAGGTCCCAGAAAAGAAAAGTTTCAATATGTATGCATGCTTTGAATAATGGAAAACAATGTTTCTGGTCTTAGATCACAAACTTGAGAGTGGTTTCCTTCTGCTTACGCTAAGTAGTTTGAAGTCAGATTCACTGCAGCATGACTAATGATGTAGCATTGCAATATAGTATGCCTGCAATTTATATACTTACTGATGTGCAGCCACAAATGATGGACTCTGATTATAATGATAGCTTCATATCTGAAAAACCTCTCAGGCCTCTTCTGTCTTGCTTGTCATCAGACTTACAGATTCAATTTGTGAATAGCCTCCAGTTGGTGCTAAACATTCTTTTCACAAATTGAATCTGTAAATCTAGTGACAAGTAAGACAGAAGAGGCTATAGAAGAAATTTTGAAATATGTCCACAGTTGTATGGATGTAAGAAGAATGGTTAGGAGCATGGACATTGGGTTAGAAATGGTTTCTTGTCTGGTTAAGTGTCCTTGCACATGTTAGTTAATCTAAGACTTAGTTTTTCTATCTGTAAAATAGAGATGATAATGATATCTGAAGGGTTTTGGTGAGGATTAAAAGATAATCCATTTAAAGCATTTAGCACAGTTCCTGACACATGGTAAACCTGCAATGATTTGCAGTTATTACTTTTATTATCATCACTATTGTTATTATTGCTACTGTGTTTTAATGGTCTAATTACCAATGACATCATTAAAGGAACTTATATTGGATGTATCTCCAGGAAAAAGAACACAAAAGGAACGTATGAGATGAAAGAAAGAAAGCTGAGCATATGCAATGGTCAACATGTAGGTAAAATTAAGTACATATTGAAATTAATAGCATAATTTTCAAGGTTAACACTAAAAATAGAATTTATGTGGGTGTATGGTCAATAACGGAGAAGGCAATGGCACCCCGCTCCAGTACTCTTGCCTGGAAAATCCCATGGACAGAGGAGCCTGGTAGGCTGCAGTCCATGGGGTCGCTAGGAGTCGGACACAACTGAGCGACTACACTTTCACTTTTCACTTTCATGCATTGGAGAAGGAAATGGCAACCGACTCCGGTGTTCTTGCCTGGAGAATCCCAGGGATGGGGGAGCCTGGTGGGCTGCCATCTATGGGGTCACACACGACTGAAGTGACTTAGCATGGTCAATAAAATCATAGGAGTTGTGAGTAAGGAGTGATTAGCATTTATGTTTTAAGGTCCTTGTATGGTCCTTGTATTATTTGAGAAGACACCATTATTGATTTACTTTAGATTTGATAAGTGTGTGTGAAAAATCCCAGAGTAATCACAAAAAGCATAGAAATACAGTATCCCTTCCAATCTTCCAGAAGCGAAAAATTGGAATCTGAGGAAATATAAGCAAAAATAAAACTTAGTCAATGCACATGGAGGTAAGAGAAGAGAACCCAAACACATTATGCCTATGTGTACTACTTCAGCCAAGTGGACAAGATATTCAATAAAGGCATTTTTTGTCTTTGATAGAGTAGGAAATGTTGAGTAAGGTGGTTTGGTTATGAAGTTCAAGAATTAATCATCTCATATAATCCAGACATCTGATTCATTTGTGATCTAGAACACAAGCAATGATGGTAAGGAGTTACCTGCCTCTGTGAATTCAACAGATCTTGCTCCAGATTTGAGGGAATCAGGCTAAACTAAGTTGGATCCAACTGAACCTGAAGCAGCCTAGAAGGTCTGGTTAGTCTAGGATCAGATAATTCCATCTTCTTAGATGGATTACTTGTAAGATCCTGACTGGAACCAACTCTGTTGTAGAGAGAATCTTAAGTATTTCTTCAGATCCAGATTTCCAGGTGTTTCCAGGGCAGCAGACAGGTGGTGAGATAAGATCCCCTAGTTATCCAGTAGAATGTGATGCTAGAGCTAAAAGGATCATAGAGAATGTCTTGTCCTATGCCAGTGGTTCATCTGGCCAAGGAGTTAGCCAACACAGTCTCCCTGGATGAGTTTAATCTACATCATAGTTCTGATGGCCACATGGACAATGAGGCATCACTAATGTATTTCTCCAGCTCAGGCCCCGTATTGGAGTCCCAGACTCACACATGGAAATGTTATTAACATTTCTAGTTAGACGTTTCACAGATACCTAAACACAACATTCCAAATGGTCTCATTAACTGATGCTTTTGAGGGTAATGATGGGAAAACTCACCTATAGTACAGTTGATGAACACTATACCAAATCAATTTTTTTTTTCTTGGCTGTCAAAATAGCAGCTGCTCAAGCCCCAAACCATTGGCTTAGTTATGTCTTATTTCTATTCTAGCTCATATTTCCTTATCTAATTTATATTTCCTCCGGTCCTAGTGCTTTACTTTTTATTTATTTCACTATCCTGTATATTTTCTGCAAGCCACGTCAAGTTCTTTGTGGAATTAAGCAGAGCATACATAATAGAAGAACTATTCTTTTCCTGCAAATTTGTTCCCCTTCTTATATTCTGCTACTGCTAAGTCACTTCAGTCATGTCTGACTGTGTGTGAACCCAGAGATGGCAGCCCACCAGGCTCCCCTGTCTCTGGGACTCTCCAGGCAAGAACACTGGAGTGGGTTGCCATTTCCTTCTCTAATGCATGCAAGTGAAAAGTGAAAGTGAAGTCGCTCAGTCGTGTCCGACTCTTAGCGACCCCATGGACTGCAGCCTACCAGGCTCTTCCATCCGTGGGATTTTCCAGGCAAGAGTACTGGAGTGGTATGTCATTGCCTTCTCCGTCTTATATTCTATATCCTGGTTTTTCCAGCCTTCTTTTCTGACTTTATCAAAGGGGTTCCCTACTGGTCTTCCTGTCCGTCTTGAGTCCTTCTCATACCTGGTTTATAGTTCATAAAGCTGCCAGAAAAAGCACTCTAAAACACATCATTGGTGATGCTCCTAGCCTGTTCTAGCCATTTTACTGATGACCCTCCACTCTCTAGGAATAAAATCCACATTCCACTGCATGGAAGTCCAGGCCAACCTCTGAAGATATGCCTCTAAATGTTTCTCCTCTCACTTTCTTCAGTTGGATTAAGTAAAATCTCCTGCACCTGACAGGAATGCCCCATGCTGTTCTACATCCACATGCCTCCACATGAGCCATCCTCTTTGCAGGCAAGCCTTGCTCTGATTAATCAAGTTCTATACCCTTCAGAACTCAGTTCAAGGGTAACTAATATCTCTTGGGAAGCCTTCCCGGAACTCACGTTACCCTATTTTTATAGAACCCCCGTACCTTCTATTTTCCTTTGGTATAGTCCTTAGCCCACAGCTGCAGAATTAAATATGTCCAGCCTTTTTTTGTTCTTTGAGTTCATCAACCACATTGTTTTATATTTGTAGTTCTCCCTAGAGCACCTAGGCAGTGGTCAATAAATCAATACTAACCACAAAAGCCAATATTTATAAAAATGTACTGTGCACTAAATACTAGTCTCCTCACAGTAATCCTAGGAGATTATTGTTAAACTCACTTTGTAGAAAAAGAAACTGAGGTTAAGATATATTAAGTATCTTACCCAAGGTCATACAGTTAATAAGAATTGGAGCCGGGATTCAAACTCTGCAATATTTAAGAGCCAGTGTGCTTAAAACCAAGGAGATTCCCATATAGCAAAAGATTCAAAATGAAGAAAACAGAGTCCCACAGAATTTAAAGGCCATGTCCAAAGCCAATAATGAATCAGTATTAAATATTCCAAGACAGACAGATTAATTTTAAAGATCAGTGATGTTGTTGGATGATGGTTGTGATTGTGGGTTCCAAGTTCTGACTCTGCCAAAGCAATTAGTATTTCTGATTATTGGGTGATTAGAAGACTTCCATAGGAACTCCTTTTAAAGTGAAATAAACTTTAATAGAATTTTAGTTTAGGTTTCCTTAAAGGATAGCCATTGGGAAAATGCTTTCTTCTGCTTCCAGGTCTACATCTGAATTGTGGTAAGTGTGGTTATACATGTATCACTTAACATTTAATCTCTTGGACACATTATGAACTATTTTTGTTAGTTTGGGTCTTTTGAGAAATACATGCCAAGATAATATTAAGTGATCAAGAAATTTATTAGGTGACATGCCTGTGAGAGAAAAATGGAGTGGCAGCTGTGAGAGGCTGAAAGAGCCATTAAACTGCAAAGCAGGTCTGAATCCAAGTGAAGGGGGCAGAGAGAAGGAAGTATGTTTGGTGGAAGCATCTTTGTCTACAATGCAGTTATAAGAGAATCCGGAAATACTGGAGGGGAGTCCTTGAGCCTAAGCTGTTCATCAAAGGAGCCCTGCATCTTCCTGGAACATTTTTGCTTTAGTACCGATGCTACACTCAGTCAGTAGCTGGGAGCAGCCCTGCAAAGCTGTCACTGCCTGGGAGTTATGGCTTTGGAGCAGAATGCAGATGGACCTCATAGTGCAACATCTGGGCTCCCCAGAGTAGGAGATCCAAGAGCATTCTCATGGCCATCACACAATGTTAATAGCCTAACACCTTTGAAATCATTGAAAGTTTTGTTAAACTTTCCTGCTGTTACAAAAATGACATACCAGCCCTGTTCTTCCAAGCATCATGGGTTTGTTGGTTGGTTTTTCTTTTTTTGAGAGAAGAAAATATAATTGCTATATTATATTTGTTTTTAATTGTTATAAAAATATAATTTTTTATTCATAACACATTAAAATCAAAGGAACTGACTTTAAAAAGGACAAAAGAACCACTGTTTCAGAAATTTAATTTGTGTGCCTTTGGGGTAGTTATTTAATATATCTTTATTCTATGCTGTTGGATTTCGATTTAAGTAAAATTATCAAATGAGAATTTGTCTCCAACAGTTCCTAAAGTGAAGGAGACAGGAGAGAGACTGAATGGGGAACATTGGGAACCCAGTGCTTTCATAAAGACTAAGGAAAATGTCAGTACTTTTCTTTTAAACCAAACCACCTTCTGAGACTTGTCTTCATCTCCCACTCTCCAATTCCCTATTTTATTTCTTCTCTCTCTTATTATGTAAGTACTAAATGTGGAGAACCTTTTTAGAAATGTAGATAATCAAATCAAGCAATATTAAAACAGCATGAAATTCTGTGACCTCAGGATAATCAATGATAACCCTTTGGTGTGATCTTTCTAATATTTCCAAGTGAAAATACATGAATGCAAAAATTAGAATCATATTATAATTACTATTTGTAATATAATTTTTTCACTTCTATATAAAAAATATTTTTCCATTAAGTAAACATGGATATGTCATCATTTTTGATGGCAGTATGGTATTCATGCTTTATATGTATGTACTGAAATGTATTGGAACAATTTCCTATTGTAAGATATTCAGATATTTAGATTGTTTCTGTTTCTTCATTATTTGTAAACAATGCATCCATAAATATATTCATGTATGTGTCTTTGCTAACTTGTCTAATTAGTTCCTTAAGATTAGGAAATAGGATTTTGAAATCTATTTTGAAATCCTTTCTTGAAATAAAATTGCTGGATGAAAGAGTATGAAATTATTACTTGTTATGATGTAAAGCAAGTTGAATTTATGCCATGAGTTGTGGTCAATATTAGCTAGAATCAGCTTAGTTTGAACTATACATTTCCCATATTTTGAGGCATCCAAAGGTTTAAGGTCTGCCTCATATCATTCAAAAAATGACCTCCCCTTTCTTTTTATGGCAACAGGAGAGGATTCTCAGAACCTCAAGTAGACATGCTTCTTTAGGGTAGAGGTAGAATGCCGGGAAAGAACAGAGATGTAGAAAGTACCAAAATGACCATGGGAAATAGAGACAAAGATTGAGGGGACAGAGAAAGAGAAGACAAATTCTCCAAGATGTCTCTCAGGCAAATTCTATATATACTAAAAGATAATTCAAACTAAGTGAACATTTACACCTCTTGGTCTCTGTGCATGTCTGAACATAAAATAAATAGTTTTTTTTTTTTCCCAGTGATTATTCCTGAATAAGGTACCAGACATAAGAAGCATAACAAAAGTACTATAGGTTATAGAAGGCACTGGCTATTTGATCACCAATATCAATGCTTTATTCCCCCTTATCACATGAATTAACTACATTTCCCTTTCCATTGAATTATGACCAATGAAAGGTAAGCAGAAGTGATGTATTCTGGCTTGAACCCTAAATCTCCCCATGGCTATGTTCTTCCTTTGTCTGGTGCTAGAGCTGAGTGATGGAAGAAGCCATTGGTCAATTATACTCTCTGCAGTTGAAGATACGAATGGTATATTCTCATAGCCACCATAAGAGTGAATGGGCACATTCTCAGTAATTTTACTAGGTCAGCAAATACAAATGAGAAATGCTCTGGTCAAAGAGGGACATAAGGACACTTTTCCAATGGGCCACACTTTAGCAACATAATGAAAGTGAAAGTGAAGTCAATTAGTCGTGTCTGACTCTTTGTGACCCCATGGACTGCAGCCTACCAGGCTCCTCTGCCCATGGGGTTTTCCAGGCAAGAATACTGGAGTGGGTTGCCATTTCCTTCTCCAGGAGATCTTCCCGACCCAGGGATTGAACCCGGGTCTCCCACACTGTAGGCAGATGCTTTACTGTCTGAGCCACCAGGGAAGCAACATAATAGTTAAGAGCATTAGCTTTGTAATCAGTGTGTATATGATACGGAAGCAGTTTTCAAACTAGCCTAATCTAACTACACTGGTTCTTTGGGAGACCTGATTAATCTCACTAAACTTCTGTTTACTCACTGATAAAATGGGAATATAACTAACGTAACTGCATTGCTAGCTTGCTGTGTGGAGAAAAAATTACATACGTGAAGCATACACAAAAATGGCTCAATGATACTATTGGTATTTTTCTTAGTTTATCTGGAGAGACAGTGTACACTTAAAACATACCAGCTCCAAATTACACCATGCAACCGGCCCATGAAGTGTCACTATTGCAGAATTGAGGACGCAGATCAGTTCAGTTCAGTTGCTCAGTCACGTCCGACCCTTTGCAACCCCATGGACTGCAGCACACCAGGCCTCCCTTTTCTTCACCAACTCCCAGAGTTTGCTCAAACTCATGTCCATTGAGTTGGTGATGCCATCCAACCATCTCATCCTCTCTCGTCCCCTTCTCTTCCCACCTTTTTCAAATGAATCAGTTCTTCGCATCAGGTGGCCAAAGTATTGGAGCTTCAGCTTCAACATCAGTCCTTCCAATGAATATTCAGAACTTATTTCCTTTAGGATGGACTAGTTGCATCTCCTTGCAGTCCAAGGGACTCTCAAGGGTCTTCTCCAACAAACACCACAGTTCAAAACCATCAATTCTTCAACACTCAGCTTTCTTTATAGTCCAACTCTCACATCCATATATGACCACTGGAAAAAATATAGCTTTGACTAGATGGACCTTTGTTGGCAAAGTAATGTTTCTGCATTTTAATATGCTGTCTAGGTTGGTTATAACTTTTCTTCCAGGGGGCAAGTATCTTTTAGTTTCATGGCTGCAGTCACCATCTTCAGTGATTTGGAACCCCCCCCCCCAAAATAAAGTCTGTCACTGTTTCCACTGTTTCCCCATCTATTTGCCATGAAGTGATGGGACCAGATGCCATGATCTTAGTTTTCTTAATGTTGAGCTTTAAGCCAACTTTTTCACTCTCCTCTTTCACTTTCATCAAGAGTTTCTTTATCAAGAGTCTCTTTAGTTCTTCTTCGCTTTCTGCCATAAAGGTGATGTCATCTCCATATCTGCTAAGTCGCTTCAGTCGTGTCCGATTCTGTGCAACCCCATAGATGGCGGCCCACCAGGTTCCCCCATCCCTGGGATTCTCCAGGCAAGAACACTGGAGTGGGTTGCCATTTCCTTCTCCAATGCATGAAAGGGAAAAGTGAAAGTGAAGTCGCTCAGTTGTGTCCAACTCTTCGCGACCCCATGGTCTGCAGCCTACCAGGCTCCTCCGTCCATGGGATTTTCCAGGCAAGAGTACTGGAGTGGGGTGCCATTGCCTTCTCCATCTCCATATCTGAGATTACTGATATTTCCCCTGGCAATCTTGATTCCAGTTTGTATTTCATCCAGCCCAGTGTTTCTCATGATGTACTCTGCATATAAGTTAAATAAGCACGGTGACAGTATACAGCCTTGATGTACTCCTTTCCCTATTTGGAACGAGTCTGCTGTTACATGTCCAGTTCTAACTGGTGCTTCCTGACCTGTATACAGGTTTCTCAAGAGGCAGGTCAGGTGGTCTGGTATTCCCATCTCTTTCAGAATTTTCCACAGTTTGTTATGATCCACACAGTCAAAGGCTTTAGCATAGTCAATAAAGGAGAAGTAGATGTTTTTCTGGAACTCTCTTGCTTTTTTGATGATCCAGCAGATATTGGCAATTTGATTTCTGGTTCCTCTGCCTTTTCTAAATCCAGCTTGAACATCTGGAAATACACCATTCATGTACCACTGAAGCCTGGCTTGGAGACTTTTGAGCATTACTTTACTAGTGTGTGAGATGAGTACAACTGTGCAGTAGTTTGAGCATTCTTTGGCATTGCCTTCCTTTGGGCTTCCCTGGTGGCTCAGATGGTAAAGTGTCTGCCTGCAATGCAGGAGACCCAGGTTCTATCTCTGGATCAGGAAGATCCCCTGGAGAAGGAAATGGCAATCCACTCTAGTACTCTTGCCTGAAAAATTCCATGGATGGAGGAGCCTGGTGGGCTACAGTCCATGGGGTCGCAAGGAGTTGGACGTGACTGAGTGACTTCACTTTCTTCTTTCTTTCTTTTCTTTGGGATTGGAATGAAAACTGACCTTTTCCAGTCCTGTGGCCACTGTTGAGTTTTCCAAATTTGCTGGGGTATTGAGTGCATCACTTTCACAGCATCATCTTTGGGGATTTGAAATAGCTCAACTGGAATTCCATTACCTCCATTAGCTTTGTTTGTAGTGATGCTTCCTAAGGCTCACTTGACTTCACATTCCAGGATGTCTGGTTCTCAGTCAGTGATCACTCCATCATGATTATCTGGGTCATGAAGATCTTTTTTGTATAGTTCTTCTGTGTATTCTTGCCACCTCTTCTTAATATCTTCTGATTCTGTTAGGTCCATACCATTTCTTTTATTGTCCCCATCATTGCATGAAATGTTCCCTTGGTATCTCTAATTTTCTTGAAGAGATCGCTAGTGTTTCCCATTCTATTGTTTTCCTCTATTTCTTTGCATTGATTACTGACGAAGGCTTTCTTATCTCTCCTTGCTGTTCTTTGGAACTTTGCATTCAGATGGGTATATCTTTGCTTTTCTCCTTTGCCTTTCACTTCTCTTCTTTTCATAGCTATTTGCAAGGCCTCCTCAGACAACCATTTTGCCTTTTTGCATTTCTTTTTCTTGGGGATGGTCTTGATCCCTGCCTCCTGCACAATGTCACAAATCTCTGTCCATAGTTCTTCAGGCACTCTGTCTATTATATCTAATCCCTTGAATCTATTTCTCACTTCTACTCTATAATCATAAGGGATTTGATTTAGGTCATACCTGAATGTCCTAGTGGTTTTCCCTACTTTCTTCAATTTCAGTCTGAATTTGGCAATAAGGAGTTCATGATCTGAGCCACAGTCAGCTCCCGGTCTTGTTTTTGCTGACTGTATAGAGCTTCTCCATCTTTGGCTGCAAAGAATAAAATCAATCTGATTTCAGTGTTGACCATCTGGTGATGTCCATGTGTAGAGTCTTCTCTTGTGTTGTTGGAAGAGGGTGTTTGCTATGACCAGTGCATTCTCTTGGGAAAACTCTATTAGCTTTTGTCCTGCTTCATTCTGTACTCCAAGGCCAAATTTGCCTGTTAATCCAGGTATCTCTTGACTTCCTGCTTTTGCATTCCAGTCCCCTATAATGAAAAAGACATCTTTTGGGGGTGTTAGTTCTAGAAGGTCTGTAGGTATTCACAGAACCAGTCAACTTCAGCTTCTTCAGCATTATTGGTCAGGGCATAGACTTGGATTAGTGTGATATTGAATGGTTTGCCTTGGAAACAAACAGAGATCATTCTGTCGTTTTGAGATTGCATCCAAATACTGCATTTTGGACTCTTTAGTTGACCATGATGGCTACTCCATTTCTTCTAAGGGATTCTTGCCCACAGTAGTAGATATAATGGTCATCTGAGTTAAATTCACCCATTCCAGTCCACTGATTCCTAAAATGTTGACGTTTACTCTTGCCATCTCCCGTTTGACCACTTCCAATTTGCCTTGATTCATGGACCTAACATTCCAGGTTCCTATGCAATATTGTTCTTTACAGCATCAGACTTTACTTCCATCACCAGTCACATCCACAACTGGGTGTTGTTTTTGCTTTGGCTCTGTCTATTCATTCTTTCAGGAGTTATTTCTCCACTGATCTCTAGTAGCATATTGGGCACCTACCGACCCGAGGAGTTCATCTTTCAGTGTCCTATCTTTTTACCTTTTCAGGCTGTTCATGGGGTTCTCAAGGCAAGAATACTGAAGTGGTTTGCCATTCCCTTCTCCAGTGGACTGTGTTTTGTCAGAACTCTCCACCATGACCCGTCCGTATTGGGTGACCCTACTCGATTCATGTCTCAAAGTTTGATCTGCAGCACATTAGCTGTAATTTTAAATGGCTAATTCTTGGAAAGGTAGGTGAAGGTGGCAGGAAGCCAAGGGTGAGATTTCTCAGGTGGAAAAGAGAATTTCACTGGGGTGAGAAAGCAGTGGCTGCACGGCACTGGAGCGGCTGTGAGGAGATAACCCATATCCAAAGGCAGAGAAGCCCCAGCAAGACAGTAGGTGCTCGGCTGTGCGGTGGTGGAATGACTTTGAGGAGATACCCCACATCCAAGGGCAAAGGAGAAGCCCCAGCAAGATGGTAGGAAGGGTGAAATCGTATTTAGAATCAAACCCCATACCTACCAGAGACACTCAGAGGGCTCAAACAAACCTTGTGCTCACCAGGACCCAGAAACCCCACAGAGACTGAGACAGAACTGTGTCTGAGTGTCTCCTGTGGAGGTACGGGTCATCAGTGGACTGCCACAGGGACAGGGGCTCTGGGTACAGCAGACCGGGGTACGGCATAAGCCCTCTTAGAGGAGGTCGCCATTAATCCTACAATAGAGCCATCATAACTTACACAGGACTGGGGAAACAGACTCTTGGAGGGCACAAACAGAAACTTGTGGGCGCCAGGACCCAGGAGAAAGGAGCAGTAACCCCACAAGAGACTGATCCAGCCTTGCCCATGAGTGTCCAGGAGTCTCCGGCAGAGTCATGGGTCGGCAGTGGCCTGCTGCAGGGTTGGAGCAGTGTGTGCATAGGACCTTTTGAAGGAGGTCACCATTATCTTCATTACCTCCACCATAGTTTGAAAGTGAAAGTGAAATCGCTCAGTCGTGTCTGACTCTTTGCGACCCCAGGGACTGTAGCCTATCAGGCTCCTCCGTCCATGGGATTTTCCAGGCAAGAGTGCTGGAGTGGATTGCCATTTCCTTCTCCAGGGGATCTTCCCGACCCAGGAATCGAACCCGGGTCTCCTGCATTGCAGGCAGACGCTTTACCATCTGAGTCACCAGGGAAGCCCCCCACCATAGTTTGGCTCCAGATCAATAACAGGGAGGGAACACAGCCCCACCCATCAACAGAAAATTGGATTAAAGATTTATTGAGCATGGCCCCACCTATCAGAACAAGACCCGGTTTCCCCCTCAGCCAGTCTCTCCTATCAGGAAACTCTCATAAGCCTCTTATCCTTCTCCATCAGAGGGAATTGAGGACTGGATGGTGGCAAATAGACCTCTTAGTCAGAAATAACTGGCTGGAAGAGTTGAGATTTGAACAATGAGTAGAGCAACCTCACCTCTATCAGAATGGCATTATTTAAGGGGCATGATCAGCTCTTTAACAAGACTGGCATTAATGAGTTCTCCAAGTTAGGTCAGAATTATTTTCTGGACTAATACAAAAGCCATTAACTGGCTTTTAAATAAGACCCTCCCATCCTTATGCCAAGTTTGAGCAAAAGAAACAACTTTTTGAACCTTCAGAGTATAGAGAATGGCTTCAGATAGAAGGCATTTTTAATCCTCTTGCAAAAAATACACAAGAAACAGAATTAATAGAATTAGCTATAACTCTTTACATTAAGGATGAAGTTTAGAAACTTCATAGCTCAGTTTAGAAACATAGCTTAGTTGGTAAAGAATCTGCCTGCAATGCAGGAGACTCCAGTTTGATTCCTGGGTCAGGGAGATTCCCTGGAGAAGGGATAGGTTACCCACTCCAGTATTCTTGGGCTTCCCTTATGACTCAGCTGGTAAAGAATCCACCTGTAATGCGGGAGACTTGGGTTTGATCCCTGGGTTGGGAAGATCCCCTGGAAAAGGGAAAGGCTACCCACTCCAGTATTCTGGCCTGGAGAATTCCATGGACTGTATAGTCCATGGGGTCTCAAAAGTTGGACACAACTGAGCGACTTTCACTTTACTTCACTGTACATAAAGGATGAAGTTTAGAAACTAGTTAGAAGTGTCTGGGGGATTTCTTTCTTTCTCTTTTTTTTTAATGGTAATATGCATAAATTCAGAAAGAACACTTAAAACTCTTATTTTTTTAATTTACAAAAGTTCACTTTTTGTAATAATGTTATAGTTAAGCTTACTCTGAAAACGTTTATTCACTATGCTACTAAACCTGACAGATTTTTAGTCTTAATTAGCTAAGATCACCCTTTTTGAACTTGGGTTAATTCCAGCTATTAATTTACCCCCTGAAGAGCAAATCTGCCAAAGATTCTCATTACCTATTCCTGTGAACAAGCAATTCACTCACTAGTATCTTCAATACTCTTTCTACTAACTTGTGGCCTCTTCTTTCCTCCCAATGATTCAGAGGTGTCTGATGATGAAGGACTTTTTTCTCTAAGCAAGGCTTTATTAGTCTATTTTTTAAACAGCTTTACTGAGATATAATTCACATACCACACAGTTCACCCATTTAAAGTGTACAATAAATGGCTTTTAGTAACCCATACACTTATTGTCAATTAATCTTTGACAAAAGAGGCAAGAATACAATGGAGAAAAGACAATCTTTTCAGCAAGTGGTATTGTGAAAGCTGGACATGTCAGTGAATGCTGCTATCACACCTTAGAACACTCCCTCACACCATACACAAAAATAAACTCAAAGTGGTTTAAAGGCTTAAATGTAAGCCTTTATATAATGCCACCATAAAACTCCTAGAAGAGAACATAGACAAAACACTTTCTGACATAAGGCATACCAATGTTTTCCTAGGTGAGTCTTCCAAGGCAATAGAAATAAAAGTAAAAATAAACAAATGGGACCTAGTCAAACTTACAAGCTTTTGCACAGCAGAGGAAACCATCAACAAAATGAAAAGCAACCTACAGGCTAGCAGAAAATATTTGCAAATGATGCACCCAACAAGGGCTTAATTTCCAAAATATACAAGCTCATACAACTCAATTAACAAAAAACACATAAACCAATCCAAAAAATGGGCAGAAAACCTAAATAGATATTTTGCCAACGAATACATACAGGTGGCCAATAGGCACAAGAAAAGATGCTCCACATCACAAATTATTAGAGAAGTACAAATTAAAACGACACTAAGGTATACCTCACACCAGTGAGGATGACCATCATTTCAAAGCCTACAAATAACAAATTCTAGACGGTGTGTAGAGAAAAAGGAATCCTGCTACACTGTTGGTGGAATGTAAGTTGGTGCAGCCACTAAAGAAAATAGCATGGAGGTTTCTCAGAAAACTGAAAACAGAATCACCATATGATCTAGCAATCCCACCCCTGGGCATATATCCAGAGAAAATCATCATTCAAAAGGATGCATGCACCCCAGTGTTTATTGCAGCACTATTTATAATAGCCAAGGCACAGAATTAAGACTCACTGACAGATGAATGGATAAAGAAGATGTGGTACATATATATAATGGAATACTACCCAGCCATAAGAAAGAATGAAATAAAGCTGTATGCAGCAGCATGGATGGACCTAGAGATTATCATACCACATGAAGTATGTCAGACAGAGAGAGAGAAATACTATATGATATCACTTGTATGTGGACTCTCAAATATGATAGAAATAAACTTATTTACAAAACAAACAGACTCACAGACACAGAAAGCAATATATATGTGTACATATAAATATATAACTGAATCACTTTGCTGTATACCAGAAGCACAATACTGTAAATCAACTATACTCCAATTTTTAATGGTTTTAAGTATATTCAGAAAGTTGTACATCAATTACCACAATAAATTTTGAATATTTTTATCACTCTCAAAAGAAATCTTGCCCCCCTTAGATGTCACCTCCAATTCCCTTATCCCTCCCATACCTAGGCAACCATTAACCACTAATCTATTCTATATTTTTAAGGATTTGCCTACTCTTGACATTTCATATACATGGAATCACACAATGTGTGGTCTTTTGGGACTGGCTTATTTCACTTAGCATAATGTTTTTAAGGTTTATCCATGCTGTAACATGTGCCAGTACTTCGTTTCTTTTTATTGCTTAATAATATTCCAGTGTGTGGATATACCACATTTTACTTATCTCTTCATCAGTTGATGGACATTTGGTATGATTCCACTTTTTGTTTTTTATGAATAATACTACTGTGAACATTCAGGTACAAGTTTTTGTGTGAACATATGTTTTCATTTCTCTTGGGTATACACTTAGGACTAGAATTACTAAGTCATATGCAAACTCTAAGTTTAACTATTTGAGGAACTTCTAGACTGTTTTCCAAAGTGACTGAAACATTTTACATTCCAACTAACAATATATGAGAGGTCCAATTTCTCTAGATCCTTGACAACACTTGTTATTATCTGTCTTTTGGATTATAGCCAATCCAGTGGCTGTGAAGTGATATCTCAATGTGGTCTTGATTTGTATTTCTCTGATGATTAGTGTTGTTGAGCCTCTTTTCATGTTTTTTTTTTCTTTTTAAATCAGCCATTTGTTTATCTTCTTTGGAGAAACTTCTATTCAAATTCTTTTCCTATTTTTAGATTGGGTTGTTTGTCTTTTACTATTAAGTTGTAAGAGTTCTTGATATATTTGAGATGTTTGTTCTAATCAGATCTCTGATTTGCAAAATTTTTCTCCCATCCTTCAAGTTGCTCTTTCACTTTCTTAATAGTGTCCTTTAAAGCACAAGTTATTTGAAATTTGATGATGTCTAGGTGACCTATATGTTTCTTTTGCTGCTTGCTTTTGATGTCATATCTTACTTAATCTAATTCAAAATAACAAATATTAATGCTTGTTCTAAGAATATTATAGTTTTAACTTTTACAATTGAGCCTTTTATCCATTTTGAGTTAACCTTTATGTATGGCATGAAGTAGTTCAACATCATTATTTTGCATGTACATATTCAGTTGTCTCAGCACTATTTGTTGAAACAGACTATTCTTTCTCTTGGCACCCTTGTTGAAAATCAGTTAACTGTAAATGTGAGGGTTTATTTCTGGACTCTCAACTGTATTCCGTTTATCTATATGTCTATCCTTGTGCCAGTTCCAGACTTTGTTGGTTATTGTTGTTTTGTAGTAAAGTTTGAGACTGTGATATGTGAGTCATCTAACTTTGCTTTTCTTTTTCAAGATTGTTTTGGCTATTTTAGGTCCATTTCATTTCCACTTGAATTTTAGGATGAGCTTGTCAAATGTGGCAAAGAAGTCAGCTGGTATTCTTACAGGGATTGCTTTGGATCTGTAGATCAATTTGTGAAGTACTTCCATCTTACCAATATTAGGTTTTCCAATCCATGTGCATGAAATGTCTTTCCATTTATTTGGGTCTTTTTTAATTCCTCTCAGCAATGTTTTGTGGTTTTTCAGAGTATATGTTTTGTACTACTTTTGCTAATTTTATTACTAATTATTTTATTATCTTTAATGCTACAGTAAAACTAATTATTTTCGTATAGAGGCCTTTGTTTTTAATTGAAAGTTTCACAAAAGATTGCAGGCTGAAACTCTGGAGGACAAAAATTGTTACAAACATAAGAAAAATATCAATTTTAGCTTACCCACTGCAGAGGACTGCTCAGGCTATGTAGTGTCCCATCACATCTAAAAGACTTGGCACAGTGTCCTAGTTGCTAAGAGTGTCACTACCAATTACTATGTTTGCAAGCAGCTTCTGTTCAGACTCAGGAAACAGGTAAGGTCTGTGTTGGGCTCCTCAACTCCACTTTGTTTGGAGCTTCAACAACAACTCCCCAAAGTCCTCTGAAGGCATGCCAGCTTTCCTGATATTCCTTGTAACCAAGGCCACTAAGAAGGTCTCCTATCTAGGCTTGCCTTTACTGATGGAATCCTGAATCCCTCACTCTCAACTACCCATCTCCCACCTCAAGCTCTCTGTGTGATGATATTCTTCTTAGCATAGAAGTCAGCATATTAGAGGGTTAAGGCATTGCTTTTGCAAAGACAGTGGCAGACTATGAGGGGATAGCAGGGGCAGGAGAGGTGGCTGTAAATGCATTATCACAGGCAGCAGGGATGTAGGAGGACTTCAGTGAGAAATGCAGTCACACACATAGATGGAAGATTCAGGAATAAGGTCAAGGAAAACTGGCCACAAAAAGGAGTCAAGGCAACAATAGTCAGTAGAACAGACTGAGATGACATAAGGGGCAGGATCAAAAAATAAGACGGTTTGTGGGTTGAACAAAGGCTAGAAGTCAGCAGTGGAGTCAGACCTTGAGACAGCAGCAAGAGAACTGATGTTCAGTGTAAGCTGGGTTCCTTAGTCACTATCAGTTTGACTCCTTCCCCGTGAGGTGGTCCTCCAAGTTCTTACAGAGTTCATGCTTCCGGTATCAGTTAGGGTTTGATCCTAAAAGCAGAATCAGGGACTTCCCTGGTAGCCTAGTGGTTAGGATTCCAGACTTTCACTGCCATGACCCAGGTTTGATCCCTGGTCCAGGAATTGAGATCCCACAAGCCATGTCGTGTGACCAAAGGGAAAAAAAGCAGAATCATTAGGAGATATATGTCCCTACCTCTATCACCAGCTCTTTCTGTGTTACCAGCTCTATCTCAAGCTACATCTATTTATTAATATCTATATCAATAGACAGGTATATTAAGGAATTTACTATATGAATTTTACCATAATCAATTTTGGAAGCTGATAAAATAACCAATGTGAAATTGTTGCTTCTGAGTCTGGCACTGGAGCCCAAACTCTCAGGGCTGGCATTTTAAAAGGAAAGACAAACATGAAGTAAAGGAAATGAATGTAAACTGGAACCAGCAAGGCCGAGCTGGGACTCACAACAATAAAGTGAAACCCTGTTGATTGCACATCATGAGCTTTATTTAAGACTCCAGCTTTGACGATGAGGGTCTCCTACATAAGTTGGCACCCTTTGCCTCAGAGCTTAACACCTAATTGTCCCAGAAGTTGGAAAAGCCATGGTGAGGCAGGAGATAAGAAAGAACCTATGTGAGCTGCAACAGCACCTTGTGCCCTGCAGTGATTTTTCAGAAGTAAGAAGATGGCCCTACTTCGTTTGTGTCTTCATAATCTGATACACAACATCTCTTGCGGCTCACTCTAACCCAAAACTGTGCAGGGAAGGGAACTCTGGAGAGATGTAGTTCCAGATTAGCTAAATCAATACTGAACAAATCTACAATACTTGTTAACACAGATCATGTTTTCTCAGTGAAGAACTACTTCTTATTCTTCTAGGAGCAGTTGATGTCCCATCTTCAGAAGAGAACCCTCACTCTGTAGAGTTCATGTTCCCAATGAATAAGTAGGGAACTACCTCAAAGCCTTCTGGAGTGAGAATCTTGATAGCTGGAATTTCAACTGGAGCCCTAAGAAGCATTTTTCACTCCATGAACTACCTTAAAAAACTACAAGAAACATAGGTAAAAGTATGGTTTCTCAGTTCAGTGACATCAAACTGGTCTCTAACAAAGCTGGCCCTTTATGTTCTCTTGGATTATGGTACAGTCTTATATTTTTACCACAATCTGTCTTCCTATGAAATTTGCTCCAAAGTAATGGGGGAATGGAACAAGTGAAGAGGGAGATGGTTTCTTGATAGTTAAAACTGGCTCTCTTTCTTTTGGAAGAAAAGCTATGGCAAACTTAGACAGCATATTAAAAGCAGAGACATTACATTGCCGACAAAGGTCTGTATAGTCAAAGCTATGGTTTTTCCAGTGGTCATGTATGGATGTGACAGCTGACCATAAAGAAGGCTGAACACCGAAGAACTGATGCTTTTGTACTGTGGTGTTGGAGAAGACTCTTGAGAGTTCCTTGGACTGCAAGGAGATCCAACCAGTCTATCCTAAAGGAAATCAGTCCTGAATATTCATTGGAAGGACTGATGCTGAAGCTGAAACTCCAATACTTTGGCCACCTGATGCAAAGAACTGACTCATTGGAAAAGACCCTGATGCTGGGAAAGATTGTAGGCAGGAGGAGAAGTGGACGATAGAGGACAAGATGGTTAGATGGCATCGCCAACTCAATGGACATGAGTTTGAGCAAGCTCTGGCAGATGATGAAGGACAAGGAAGCCTGGTGTGCTCAGTCCATAGGGTTGTAAAGAGTCAGAAATGACTGAGCGACTGAACAACAACAACACAGCTCTCTAAACAGGACTAAGAGTATCTTGTTGAAGAGCAAACAGATGTATAGTGGAACGACTCATATTCTCATTAAGGCAAGTGAATTATTTTCCTTCAGGCACTGATTTAGGATTTCCCTACTCTATAAAAATGAATGCACCCAGCATTACCCATTCACTTTCTTTCTAGTTTTGCTTGTGATAATTGTTAATGAATGGAAATAGAAAATCACAACAGAAAGGAAAAAGTCTGGCTTTGGATGGTTATATAAAACTAGACTTAGAAGAAATTCCAAGAATGAAAAGAATTATAGGTTAGCCTTACAAATTGTCAGATGCCCTGGGCCAAGCATGATTTATGTGTTCAGTAAAGCTTCAGTTTGTTTCTTGTTCTGCCCTAGGATTCCATCTCTCTTCTAGTAAAGATGACATCTCTCTCTATACACAAAAACCCATCCCCATCACCAATAATTCTGAAAAAGAAAAGTAGGCATTTGCAATGTTTAGAAATTTTGTATGCTTATTTTCAACAAATGGCCTGGATGGCTTTTTCCAATAAACTACAAAGCAAACATATTTTGGTTCCTCTAGAGGGAAATGTCTCTTCTTAAACACAAGCGAACAAGATAATGATTTATTTACCAAGAATGGAAAATACATTCTTCATTGAAATCTATAACTTGTATGTTTCTCTGGAGTAAATAGTTATGATAATTGATTACCTTCTATTTTTTATTTCTTTGCTACATAATCCTCTTCATTAGGAACTTCTTTAGAAATGGAATGCCCTATATTCTTAATGATTACAGAGCCAGATTTATCCCTCTAGTTTCATTCTTGTTGAAATCCCATTAGAAAAGATGGTCTATTGTTATATTTCCACTGCAAATTGCACACCTGATATTTCAGGACATTTAATAATTAAATGAGCAGCATGACTCCTGAGTAAATAAAATGATTTAATGGCAACTGACAAAAGTCTATACTTTAGATCCAACAGCTTCCAACCCAAGAGAAAAAGGTGCTAACACCCATTTAAAGAATAAGATGGAGAAAGATAGAACTGAAATTACTATGGATTGAAGAAAATCCAGCAATAAAAGCATAGGCCTTCTCTAAAGCTCTCTTATAATTGGGAACTGGGAATACTTTATACAGTGATTGGGGATGCCTGTTCTGTCTTTGTGACATGTCATATATTAATATCTTAGCCCATTACCTCTTTTGATCCAGTTTGGGGTGGTGGTAGTGTCTGTTTTATTTTTGTTTGCTTTGCAAATGCAATGTCTATTGAGAAATGAATGGTTCTTAACTTTAGAAAATACACAGTCTAAATATTGGGCTAATGGAAAGTCAAGGATGGTTAGAATTAGCGACCAGGCCACTAGCCTTTCAGCTGATGCTAAATCCATACTGACTTTCCCCTAATAGTGCCTCCAGGCCTGTTTGTTTTCACTCTTCACTGGAAAACATACTTTTGCCTTCATTTTCTTTATATCTCAAATAAAGGAGCCTTGGCTGGTTTGTAGGATTTTGCCTAAAAAGGCAAACCTTGACCTTGTCTACATTTCAGTGATTAGTAGTTATCACAGTTGTAACCTTATCAGCTATAAATGTGATGTACAAGAGGACATCAATCAACTGAAATTCAAAACAATGACTAGGTCATTTTTCCTAACTATAGAGAAGTAAGCAGTTTTATTATATTCTAAATAATTTTTGGTATATAGGAGTCAGAGTTTAGTGAAGTAACAAAGAAGGTTTGATCAAATTCCTTCCCAAGAACCATCACTGTCTTATTTGTATAGAATTCAGAAATTTTCTCAATTTCAAGAGTTTACTAGAATCAGATATAAATATAATCTAATAATCATGTTGCACTGGAATAACATTTTTAACATCTATTCTTATAAATGCCACTTACCATTAAGATCAGAAGTGGCTGATTTTGAATATTCTCTTGCCATCAAATTCATGTTTGTTAAAATGGCAATTAAAGAAATTTTCAGCTGGTGAAGTGGGGATTCTTTAAAAGAATTCAAGGAATTAATATGGGGACCACCAAGTTCTCTTCCTTCTTGATAACCTAAAGAAAGAAAGAAATACTAAAACGAGCATAGGCATAAAATTGAGTACTTGGTTGAAAGTGTTTCAAAGTCACCTGTACCACTAATTAGTCACAACATTGGATAATCCAAATTAAGTCTGTGGGTATAATTTTCCTCATAAAAAAAAACAGGATGGTCTTTGCTTGGCCTGCTTCTCTGTGTTTTGATGGCCAAATGAGGAAGGAGAAAGTACTTTGCCAGCTGCAGCGCATCATATAAAACTAAGATGTTATAACAGGAAGCTGTCTGTGGATGACAAGGCCACTGGGAGTCAGAAACAACTCAAGATGGACAAATGTTTGGCCTTGCTTTTCTCTGCATCAATGGTTCTTAACCCTAGCCGCATATTGGGAAACTCTAAAACATACTAATACCTGAGCCCTACCACCAGTGACTCTGTTGTCATTGGTCTGGGATTTGGCCTAGGCTTCAGTATTTCTTAAAATTCACCATTAATTCTAATGCATACCAAGGTCAATAAATAATTGCAGAAGGATTTTTGGATGCCTGACTTCTGCCTACACCTTGTGCTTCTGCTGCTGCTGCTAAGTCGCTTCAGTTGTGTCCGACTCTGTGCGACCCCAGAGACGGCAGCCCACCAGGCTTCCCCGTCCCTGGGATTCTCCAGTCAAGGACACTGGAGTGGGTTGCCATTTCCTTCTCCAATGCATGAAAGTGAAAAGTGAAAGTGAAATCACTCAGTCGTTCCCAACTCTTAGCGACCCCATGGACTGCAGCCTACCAGGCTCCTCTGTCCATGGATTTTCCAGGCAAGAGTACTGGAGTGGGGTGCCATTGCCTTGTGCTTCTGGTCTATCTTAAATGCAGACCTATAGAGATATCCTCCTGAGGATTCACTGGACTCAGCCACCGGAGGTGAATCACTGGAATAGGCTCAGAAAACTTGCACATGAGTCATGTATATGTCACCTTTAAGCTGTATGACTTTGGACATTTCACAACCTTGCCAATGATAGTAACAATATGAGAGGAAGCATTTATTGTGCACTGACTGTGGACTGGTAATTGGACGTAGTAAATATGTCTAGCCCCCAGTAACAACTCGAGGTAGACATTATTATCCCATTTTATAGCAGAGGAAACTGAAGCTTATCTATATTCAGTGACTTACTCCTGTTTTTCCTTATTTGCAAAATGGATAGAACAATAAGCTGTCATACATAATGATCAGATGAAATACATGGAAGTTCTTTATAAATTAAATCAACTGTATATAAATTCAGCAATCATACAGCAGTGTTGAAAAAAGCATAAGATTTAGCTTCAGACAGACTTGGGTTTCTTTTTTTAAATATAAATTTATTTATTTTAATTGGAGGCTAATTACTTTACAATATTGTATTGGTTTTGCCATACATCAACATGAATCTGCCATGGGTGTACATGTGTTCCCCATCCTGAACCCCCCTCCCATCTCCCTCCCCATACCATCTCTCTCACTTCCATCCAATTAATAACATTGCAACCTTAAGCAGTTTACTTAGCATCCTTTTGACTGTGTTTTCAAACCCATATAATGGAGATAATGATACTTTTGTAAGATTGCTGTGGATTACAGATAATGTACTTAACAAACAAAGCATAGTGTCTGGCATTACAGATCAATAAAAGCAGCCATTGTCATTTCCAACAGTTTGCATCTCTGTAAGATCAGGTAGTTCCTGCTCCCAATCTGAAGATTAATAGCTATTGAATCTGGAACTCATTTTTTTTTGTCTTTGTTGTGTTATTAGAGTTCTCTTTTTCTTATATTCCATCCAGGATTTGGAATCATTAGGGAGGGGCTTTTAGTTGAATATACTCTGTCTTTTGATCTATCTCTACAGTTAATCAGAGCTTACTGCTGCAGGCCCTGGAAAGTCAGTTCACCCTGGCCACCATAATCTTCATCATACTGGTCAGAGTATCCACTAGATGCTTCTAAATTTATACGTAAATTTGGAGACCCCAAGTCTCAGCCCCATTCTTCACAGGAGAATTCAAACTATGTCTGACAGTCATTACAGAGAAATGTGAGCCTTTCCCCCATTCCCTGCTCCTTAAAAAAAAATATATATATATATACATATATATATATATATATATGTATATATATATATAAACTCTTGAGCCATTTCAACCAATTAAGGTAAATTACTTTAATAAAAAATGAAAAAGTTTGAGAAGCCTAAGGGTCAACACTATAGGCTAAACTATCCATTGGGCAAGTAACTGTCCCCTTATGTGTGGTATGGGGTGGTGGCTCACCTTAACACTCCTGAGTGATTACTTAAATATTTTCTAGTGCATATGTCAAAAGAGAAGAACAGGGAATATGGTATGTTCTTAGTTCTGCTTGAAGAGTCACCAGGAGATGCTGTTACTAGCATGTGTGTCATGACATTTACACAACTCACATGCTCCTTTGGTTCCATTTCATCACCAATCATCTGTTTAATACTTACTATAAACATGACATGTAAGGGATTACAGATGCCATGTACAATGTAATCTCTGTGTTCAGGGAGTATGTAATTTATTCAGAAAGACAAGATTCCACATAGATTATAATTCAAAATCAATATATAATTTAATGATTGTTTCTGTAGTACACATGAGGTAGAAATGCTATTTGAGTTTTTATGAATGTGAGCTCAATGTGGGACAGGGTAATTCGGAAAATCTTTGTGGGGTGATAAAATATGAGATGGATCTTGAAAGAATGGAAATATGGAAATATTTTGGTAACAGAGAGAGAAAAGGCAATTTAGATAACATGACAATGGAGTGTTTCAAGTCAATGTTCTCTCTGTCACTCTCTCATCCTCTTTCTCTTCACTCTATCTTACTTTCCTGTCTCTTTTCTTCTATCACAGAACAAAAACTAGTTGCTGAACCAAGTAGAATTCGAGGAGAATCAAAACATTGTTAACTACTGGCTTCTATAGGGAACTGCCCTGCTTTGAAAAGATGCACTAGCCTTCTAGCACATAGTTGCCTCTCCCATGAAGATATTTACAACCGAGGCAGAGAATTGATAGCTCCCATGCTAGGAGTCAAACTTCCCTGGTCATGGTGTTGTATGAAGCTACTCATGATGCAGGTTCTCTTAATGTCATACCTTCATCTAATGACCATTCCTCTGTGTGAGATGATCTGTTAGTCAGTCACTGTGCTCCCCAAAGTACTCAGATCACACTTTTAACTGCTCCTACATCAACAGCATGGAAGCCTGTAGAGTGAGCATCAGCCTCTGCCTCCTCTGTGTTCCACTCTGGCTTTGGACAATCAACGCAGTTCACTGATTTCATGTCCATCTGTTTGTTCCATCTCGGCCTGAGCCCATGATTTCTGCTTTGCCTCTTTGTTCAAAGTATATATGTTCTCCCTTCTTTCTACATTAATTGACTTCCCTGACCCCTAGTTGTGACTCCTTTCTTGGCCATCCACTTTTCACTCATAATTGCACCCACAGCTATTACTGCCACCTCCACTTTGGCCATTCTAAAGTCTGGGTCTACATCCAAAACCTCTCTCTTGGTTTCAGACCTATATAACTGTGGTGTTGGAGAAGACTCTTGAGAGTCCCCTGGACTGTAAGATCAAACCAGTCAATCCTAAAGGAAATCAGTTCTGAATATTCATTGGAAGGACTGATGCTGAAGCTGAAACTCCAATGCTTTGGCTACCTAATGTGAAGAACTGACTCATTGGAAAAGACCCCGATGCTGGTAAAGATTGAAGGCAGGAGGAGAAGAGGACGACAGAAGACAAGATGGTTGGATGGCATCACCAACTCAATGGACATGAGTTTGAGCAAGCTCTGGGAGATGGTGAAGGACAAGGAAGCCTGGCTTGCTGCAGTCCATGGGGTTGCAAAGAGTTGGACACTGAGCAACTGAACTGAACTGAACTGAGAGGTGACTGCTGGCTTGATATTTCTATCTGGAAGTTCAGTACACAATTCAGCATTGACCTATCCAAATTTATATTCTTCCTCTCTCCCAAATTTATTCTTCCTTTCATTCACCTTCTCAATCCATCGTTTCACCATCTGTTTGCTTATCTGTTTTAAGATTCATTGTGGCTGTGAGCCACAGAAACCCAAAAGAACAGTGGCTTAGACAAAAAAGAAATTTATTTTTTCTTGCATGTAAATGAGAGTACTTCAGGGCTGATTTGGCAGCTCTGTAATCATAAGAGACCCTCTGCCCTCTGCCTTCCTCTATATGCAGTTTCCTCCTTATCTTCCAAAATGGCTGCTCTACCTCCCGTAATTATGGCTGAATTCCAGTCATCAAAAAGGAAGAGAAGGGCATGCTCCTTCCCATTAAGGACTCATCTTGGGACATTCACATACCACTTTCATGTACAGCCACTGGCCAGAATTGAGTTACTTGGCTGCAAAGGAGACTGGGAAATAAGGGCTTCTTCCATTCCCATTAAAATTCAAAGCTTCTATTACTAGGAAAGAAGGGCATAATGTAATGTGGGGAAACTAGCTAGAAATATGGGAGTCATTCTCATCTCCTGCATTTTCCTCACCTTCTGCCTTCAAGACCAATATTTCTCATAACTCTGTCCCCTAAAATGCTCTCAAGTTTACTCAGGTCCCATCTCTCACAAGGACTATGAAACAAACTTTCTGAAGAAATCCTCTGAGGTCAGTACCACAGGCTCCTATGTATTCAACCCATTCGCCACAAGCTCCTAAAGTTTTCTTTCAAACAGGCAAATTTAATTTTCAGTCTTGTTTGATTCTGTATCGCCTTCAGGACAAAATCTAAACTCCTGGGAGTGGTATACAAGCCCACCAATTCTTGAACTTATCCTATTCTCTAGTCATAAAATATACCTGTATTTACTGGAAGACATGACACTCCTCTGGGTCCCTTACCTTTTCCATACTGTTCATTTGCCTAGAATGTAAACACCTGCTTGCCCTCCCAGCCCCAGCACAGATTTCACCTGCTCTGTGAGGTCTCCTCTGACTCTCCCAGGCTGGACTGTGTGGCCTCACAGTACCTGCACTGACCCCCATACAAGCATATTGCCTTGGAATTTTAGATTTACAATTCCAGAATGTAAGCTCCAAGGCTGTGCCTTATTTGTCTTTAAACCTGCAATCTCCAAGTACAGTGCCTGGTCTGGGGCAAGGGTTTAATGGATGATTAAACAAGTGAATGAAGAAAATCAAATACCTAAGCTAGGTAGAACTGTGCGCAAAGTTAGAGTAAATAGACTCCAAGGGAAAGTTTGAGGACATTTCTTATATTCAGAGTAAAGAAACTTAGTACATAAGCTCAAATACATTTATTTGGAGTATCTAATCTTTTTAAGTTGCTTTCTGATTCTTAACTGTGTGCTGTGAGTAGTTAATATCATTAGATAAATGACTTTCAATACGGAGTATTATTTTGGTATGTTCAAAATTCAACAAAGTATGCAGCATAAAAAAAGAATAAAAAATATAATTCTCACTTTGAAGTCTATTTATAGACCTCCTTGATAGGAGTCAGACAACCTCCTTCCTACTATTGGTTCAGCAGCTAGCTTGGACAAGTTGACTAACTTTTCTGGGTTTCAGTTGCCCCCAAATAAGAGATTTGAAAAATGATGTCTAAGTTCTCCTGCAGCTCAAACATACTCTAGTTGCGTAAAACCATGCCCTGAAAAGAAGGTTGATGTGTTTTGCATTACAGAGCATTTTCTGCCTTGAGTATTTTATTCTGACTTGGGAAAATAAACTCAGGATTTCTTAAAAGAAGGATCAAGAATGCAGGGGAGTAAGGTCCAGGTAAAATCTTAAAACAAAAGAGCAAGAGTTGAGGTAGAAAATGAGGTTTGTGACCCAGTGTCTCTTTTACTCCTCTATTCTCACACTGTCCTATTTATTTTTTAGGGCAAGAGATGAAAGTAGGTTGGACTGGACGGGGGATGGGCAAAGGGGCATCCTGCAGCTGCAGTTTCCTTTCATGTCCCCCTTAAACCAGGTGACAGGGTGGAGGAAAAACTAATTGAGGTGGGATGACTTCCGATGTGCCTGAGGGTCCCAAGTTCTTTCATCTCCCCTTTCCTTCTCAACATTTCAAATACGCATAATAGCAAATACCAGGACTGCAATCCTGACAGGGCTGGGCTGAACATTTTCTGCTGAAAATATGTGCTTTCTTGACTCTGGGACCTGGGGTATTTTGTGACAAGAGACTGAGCACTTTGGCTGCCTTTTTCTCTTCCAGATGAAAAGGTGGCTGCATTTGGAATTTCTGTGTTGGTAGTTTGACAGACATGAAGGTGGAAATATATGTGATTGAGAAAGCAAATGAGAGGCTGATTTCTCCTAAAAGATGGGAATTGTGCTCTCTGAGGTATGCGGTGTGATGTGAGAGTGTGTGAACTAGTCCCCAGAAGGTTCTAATGGGATTCTCCCCTTCAATAACTTTTTTAAGCCCTGAGGCTCTGTCATACAAGGCTCCATTCTGCTGACTGAGTGTGTTCCTGAGGTGGTTAACAAGTAACTCTGCTCTTAGCTCTTAGCTGGCAGGAGTTTTCAGTTGTTCCAGTACTAACACACACCTTAGCCTCTCTAGAGGATGTTCAGATTCACAGTTGCATTTTGTTTTGTTTTTGATAGTTTATGTGGCAAATGGATGGGGTGGTCTTCAAAAAAGATCTCCCAAGCTTCCAGATTCCTCATTATGTTGGGGAACTAGTCAAAAGAGGAGCCATTAGCTCTACCAAATAAGTTGCAGTGGTCTTTTGTAATGGCTTTCACTGTGAATAATTCCCCTTGACCTCTTCACCCCAAATAGGATCAATGCCATATTGTTTGCAAGCTACTTCTTTTGCAAGCCCTCATTTCCCTGTACTTGGAAACCTGGCAACTGGTCAAACCTGGCAACTGCTACTGCCGCTGTAAGTAGCAGGGCCAGCGGATGCTTTCTCACCCTCTCTAGTACCAGTTTTCTGTGGGGCTTGCAAGAGGGGTGAGTTATCTTCCAAATGTCTTTACATTTACTAGGCCATTTTCTTTCTAATTTTACATTTTATTTCCTTTATTTTTTGAATGAGTATTAAATTCACATGGCACAAAATGAAAAAGTTGTAAGAGTATTAGGTACAAAGTCTTGCTCTTACTCCTGTCCCCTATCCTACCTGTCCTCCCCTCCAGAGGCAACCAACGTTACTGGTTTTTAGAATACTTCCAAAGATATTCCGTAGGGCTTCCCAGGTGGCTCAGTGGTAAAGAATCTGCCTACCAATGCAGAAGATCCCTGGAGTAGGAAATGGCAACTCATTCCAGTACTCTTGCCTGGGAAAGCCCATGGACAGAGGAGCCTGGCGGGCTACAGTCCATGGGGTTGAAAAGAGTTGGACATGACTGAAGCAACTAAACAACAACAAAGATTTTCTGTACTTATACAAGTAAATATGTATATAGCCTATTTTTTATTCCTTTATAAATACAAATGGTAGCACACTATTCACAGCTGGCCCCTTGTTTGACTGACTAACATGTCTTGTTTTTCCCATCACCAGTCCACATACAACTACCTCACTCTTTTTTTAACGGCTGCACAGTATTACATGGCATGGACATACGATCGTATATTTAATCAATTATGAGACCATTTTTATCTTTAGAAATATGTGTACAGAAGTCATTGCTACAGGGAACAGCATCATCACAGCTTCCTCCTCCTCTATTAAGGTAAGTCATGTGGGTATCTGCGCCTCCTCCCAGGGGCACTAAGTTTGGTGATGAACTTCCCTGTAGCCTGCAGCATGCACAGCCCCTCACCTCTCTGCTACCAGATGTCAGATACAGGGGGATCATCTTCTTTGCTCCAGTGAGAAAGCTGAATTTCTACCCTCTCAACCTATATTATTTTATTAGCAATACTATTTTTATATAGTTTCTATTATTATCCTCTGGGCATGGGAAAGATTGGTTTTACATTTCCAGGCCACTTAAGACTGTGACGTTGACTTCCCTGGTGGCTCAGATGGTGAAGCGTCTGCATATAATGCCGGAGACCCAGGTTCAAATCCTGCATTGGGAAGATCTCCTGGAGAAGGAAATGGCAACTCACTCCAGTATTCTTGCCTGGAAAATCCCATGGATGGAGGAGCCTGGTAGGCTACAGTCCATGGGGTCGCAAAGAGTCAGACACAACTGAGTGACATCACTGGGATGTCACAACAACTAAGTACCATGTTATCCTTTTCCCTAGTGTCATACACATGTCATCAGGCAATTCCACTGTACCTAGATACATATCACAGGTTACAGAGAAATCACTAGAGCACCAAGGTTTGTTCTAGGAGTTGGATAATAATATTCTCTGTATTTAACAGTTCTACTGGTTCCTTTACATAACTCTGCAATATATATGGGGACCCAACTGAGCTTAACAGGGCAGGAATCAACTATCTTATTCATTTTGTTTCCTTTAGTGCCTACCAAAGTACTTGGCATCTAGTAAGTATTTACTATAGGCTAAAAGACTTGGGTATTTGGAAAAAAATATTAGAAAAGATAAATCATATTGAGTTTCACATAAGGTTCTTGCATTTGTTTGCCAAACCTGTATGCAGGTCAAGAAGCAACAGTTAGAACTGGACATGGAACAAAGAGCTGGTTCAAAATTGGGAAAGGAGTACATCAAGGCTGTATATTGTCACCCTGCTTATTTAACTTATATGTAGAGTACATTATGAGAAATGCTGTGATGGATGAAGCACAGGCTGGAATCAAGGTTGCCAGGAGAAATATCAATAACCTCAGATATGCAGATGACAACACCTTTATGGCAGAAAGCCAAGAGGAACTAAGGAGTCTCTCGATGAAGGTGAAAGAAGAAAGTAAAAAATCTGGCTTAAAACTCAACATTCTAAAAAAAAAAGATCATGGCATCCGGTCCCATCACTTCATGGCAAATAGATGGGGAAACAATAGAAACCAGTGACAGACTCTATTTTCTTGGGCTCCAAAATGACTGCAGATGGTGACTGCAGCCAGGAAATTAAAAGATGCTTGCTCATTGGAAGAAAAGTTATGACAAACCTAGACAGCATATTAAAAAGCTGAGACACTACTTTGCCAACAAAGGTCTATATAGTCAAAGCTATGGTTTTTCCAGTAGTTGTGTATGGATGTGAAAGTTGGATCATAAAGAAGGCTGAGTGCAGGAGAATTGATACTTTTGAACTGTGGTGTTGGAGAAGACTCTTGAGAGTTACTTGGACAGCAAGGAGATCAAACCAGTTAATCTTAGAGGAAATAAACCCTGAATATTCATTGGGCTGATGCTGAAGCTGAAGTTCCAATACTTTGGCCACCTGATGCAAAGAGCCAACTCACTAGAAAAGACCCTGATGCTGGGAAAGATTGAAGGCAGGAGGAGAAGGGGACGACAGAAGACAAGATGGTTGGATGGTATCACTGACACAATGGACATAAGTTTGAGCAAGCTCCGGGAGATGCTGAAGGACAGGGAAGCCTGGCATGCTGTGGTCTATGGGGCCACAGAGTCAGACATGACTGAGCGATTAAACAACAACAACAACTTGTATTTGTCAGTGTTTGATCAGAGAAGCAAAACCGTAAGCAATTATGTTAAATAAGAAAGTTATTACAGGAATTTGACCTTATATAATCAAGGAAGCTGATTAGTTTTTGTTTGGCTGTTGCTTCTGCACCAGGCACTGGGTCTAAATTCAAAACAGGCAGCCCAGAAGGAAAGCTGGAAGTTGAGGACTAACTAGAACTTGTATCAGTCTCTTAACGGCCCTCAAGCCTCTAGTCAGTGATGGATTGACATGAAGGAGAACCTGACACCCTTTATCACAAAGCTGTACACAGACTTGATGCAGGTATCAGAGAAGCTGAAGAGGTAGGTAGAAGGAGCAGACCTTACTGTTGTCCCAGAAGCTGCATATACTGTCTTAGGACTGAAGAAGCTGTAGAGTGTCTGGCAGCACCTGGAGGAGCTGTGAACCCATCTGCTGCCCCACACCAAGAAGGTGAGCTATCAGATCAGCAACACCATGTGGGCATTGCAAGAGCACTGTGACCATGCACTGTCTTTCCAAGTATAAAAAAGAATATGTATGTTGCTTTATTTCCACCATTCAAATCTTACCCAAAATGTCTCTGTGTGTGCTCAGTCATGTCCGACTCTTTGTGACCCCATGGACTGTAGCCTGCCAGGCTCCTCTATCCATAGAATTTTCCAGGCAAGAATACTAGAGTGGGTTGCCACATCCTTCTCTAGGGTATCTTCCTGACCCAGGGGTTAAGCCCGTGTCTCCTGTATTGGCAGGCGGATTCTTTACCCCTGCACCACCTGGGGAGCCACAAAATGTCTCTAGTGATCCATATTAACAAAAAACTATGCAGAGAAGGGAGTTCTGGGAAATGTAGTTCCTTGTTAGCCAAAATCAGATTCTCTAAAAGGAAACATTCACATCATATCAGTCAAAATGGACATCATTAAAACTCTACAAACAGTAAATGCTCCAGAGGGTGTGAAGAAAAGGGAACCCTCCTACACTGTTGGTGGCACTGTAAATTGGTGCAGCCACTATGGAGAACAGTATGAGGGTTCCTCAAAAACTAAAGACAGAGCTAGCATATAACCCAGCAAACCCACTCCTGGACACTTTCTGGAGGAAGTCATAATTTGAAAAGATACATGCACCCCAATATTCACTGTAGCCCTATTTACAATAGCCAAGACATGGTAGCAACCTAAGTGACCATCAACACATGAGTGAATAAAGAAAATGTGGTGTATATATATATATATATATACAATAGAATATTACTCAGCCATAAAAAGAATGAAATAATGCCATCTGCAGCAACATGGATAGACCTAAAGATTATCATACTGAGTGAAGTTAAGTCAAAGTCAAATATATGATATCACTTACACGTGGAACCAAAAAAATTATATAAATGAACTTATTTATAAAACAGAAACAGATTCGTAGACTTCAAAAACAAACTTTTGGTTATCAAAGGGGAAAGGTAGGGGAGGGATAAATTAGGAGTTTGGGATTAGTAATATACTACTATATATAAAATAGATAATCAACAAGGGTCCACTGTATAGCACAGGGGACTCTAGTCAGTACTCTGTAATAACCTATATGGGAAAAGAATCTGAAAAAGAATGGATATACATATATGTGTAACTGATTCACTTTGCTGTACACCTGAAACAAATACAACATGGTAAATCAACTATACTCCAATATAAAATAAGAATTAAATTAAAAAAGAAACATTCAAAGACTATAAGTTAGCTTCCCAATTTAATTTTCAGTAGCTATAGAAAGGCAAAGAAAAATAATATGTCTTTATGCTATTCCCTAAAGATAGTATTTTTATTCTCATGGGAAACCCATGATTTTTACTGGGAATGCAGTAAACACTTCCCTTGAGAGAATCTGATTTACAAAGGCAAAAGAGTCTTTATCTCCAGATTATATTGCACAGTGCAGTTTAGGCAGGAAACAAGGCAATTGCATTTTTCTAGTAGCTGTTTTTTCTTAGTTAAGTATTTTTCTCAGCCCACTCAAGGTTAAAAATGTGCATATGAATTCTTTTTTTCTTCTTCTTGAATTTCCTTTAATTTTATTCTTAAATTTTCTAAAATCAGTAAAACTTCCTGGTAGTAGATCTCAGAGAATCTATTAATGCTTTAAAATTAACAGAGATATTTCAGCCCAAAGTTGCTGAGTTCTATTCACTATGGTAGATCACACAATTGCTCCCAATTTTTCACTCCTTCTTGTTTCCCCTCTTTGCTGTGTCACTTCACAGCTCCTCTGATTACAGGGAGAAAGTATATTTCTTCACCACCTGCCTTTGGGCTTGGCCATGTGACTTGCTTTGGCCAGTGGTATGCTGGCAGAAGCTACAGTGGCAAGTTCTGAGCTTGGGCCTTGTGTCTTTCACTCTCCTCTTGGACTCCTGCCATCTCATGAGAAGAGCTTGTGCTAGAGAGTATAGCCCCTCAGACTGGCCTCCCAGATGAGCACACACAGAGTAGAGCTGCCCTAGGTGACCTGAAGATCTGTGAGAATAAATGACTGCTATTTAAAGCCAATGAGTTAGGGGGTGGTTTGTTATATAGCATTTTTGTAGAAATACCTGTTCCAGTTATTTTCTGCCACTTAATCCCCTTACCACTACCAAAACAAAACAAAATTTAGTGGCTTGCAGCAGCAATAACCATTTATTTATCCACAGATCAGCAGTTTGGGTAGAGCTCTGCAAGGAAGACAAGAGGCTCACTCATCTGACTGGCAAGGTGGTGATGGCCGCCAGCTATAGCTCACTGAGGCTTCTCCTTGGGTTGCTGGCTTTCTCACACATGGTAGCTGTGTTTCAAGAATGACCATCTCAAGAGACAGAAAATAAAACATGCCCGTTTCTTAAGGCCCAGGCCCAGAAACTGAGCCACTCTCACCTTTGCCACACTCTAGCAATCAAGCATTCACAGAACCCTTATTAAAGGATACAGGATATAGACTTTGCTTCTTGAGGAGTATATAAGAATTTCGGGACCATGTTCTAAAACTGTCACAATATATATCTGATAGACACCTCCAAGCATAAACCCTTCTACCAGCATTGGAAAACATCTTTGGGGGTAAAATAATGAAAAGAAAGGAGTAAGGGAAAAGGCAGAAAAGGTACATGAGAGCTATCACCCATCTTCTGCCCTTCTTCTTCAAAGTTTCCTGGTTTCTAATCTAGCAACCTCAGATATTCAGATGACACCACCCTAATGGCAGAAAGCAAAGAGGAACTGAAGAGCCTCTTGATGAAAGGAAAAGACGAGAGTGAAAAAGCTGGCTTAAAACTCAACATTCAAAAAATGAAAGTCACGGTATCTGGTCCCATCACTTCATGGCAAATAGATGGGAAAACAATGGAAAGAGTTAGAAACTTTATTTTCTTGGGTTCTAAAATCACTGCAGATGGTGACTGCAGCCATAAAATTAAAACATGCTTGCTTCTTGGAAGAAAAGCGATGAGCAACCTAGACAGCATTTTAAAAAGCAGAGACATTACTTTGCTGACAAAGGTCCGTCTAGTCAAAGTTATGGTTTTTCCAGTAGTCATGTATGTATGTGAGAGTTGGACTATAAAGAAAGCTGAGCCCTGAAGAATTGATGCTTTTGAACTGTGGTGTTGGAGAAGACTCTTGAGAGTCCCTTGCACTGCAAGGAGATCAAACCAGTCCATCCTAAAGGAGATCAATCCTGGGTGTTCATTGAAAGGACTGATGCTGAAGCTCCAATACTTTGGCCATCTGATGCAAAGAACTGACTCATTGGAAAAGACCCTGATGCTGGGAAAGATTGAAGGTGGGAGGAGAAGGGGATGACAGAGGGTGAGATGGTTGGATGGCATCACCAACTCGATGGACATGAGTTTGAGCAAGCTGCTGGAGTTGGTGCTGGACAGGGAGGCCTGGGGTGTTGCAGTCCATGGGGCCTCAAAGAGTCAGACACGACTGAGTAATTGAACTGAACTGAACTGAATCTAGCAACAGAACAAAAGAAGAGACTGATATTTGTGTGGCCCACTTGGAAGTTAGAGACATTAAAAGAACTTTGGACTTGAGTCAGAGAGTAGGAATCTGACAAAACCAAATTTTGGCCACTGTGATGTTAAGGATAGAAAAAAGAAGTTTAATCAGGTGATTTGGCTCTGTCTATTCCATACTACCTGAGTGAGACCTCTGGAACATTACTTAACCACTCTGGGTCTCAGGTCTTGTGTCTGTAAAATGAAGTGAACAGGATGGTTTTTGAAATTTCTTCCTATTCTGACACTCTATGAATCATTGTCATTTTCTTTATGACTCTGACATCTAGATGATGGCCTGGACTTTCTATATTTAACTCATCAGAATCTATTTTTGCTACATGCCCTAAATAATGAATGGGATTCCTCAGTAAAACCAAACCTTACAAGGTCTGAGCAATAATGAGCTTCAGAATAATGATGGCTGAGCTGAGTGGGACAGCTATGCTAGTGACTGAGCACTCACTTCTCCCTGTAATTGGAATAAAATGAAAACATCTTTTCTTCTACTTCAGCAAAGAAGAGACAGACTAATATTTTCAAAGGGAAGTTTACTAAAAGCTAGGGAAACAAAATAGAAACAACTGTTTCCCAAATAATAGTAATACAAAACTAAAATACTCATTTCTAAATATAGGAAATAAAAGCAGTGAAGAGTTTTTCTGAACTGAAATCTTATGTAAATAGTGACCTTCTGTCTCTGTGGTGCTATGGATTAATCCTGTTAAGACATGGGTTCAAATCCTATATCTGCTGCTGAATCTTTTACCTGGGTGAAGTTACCAAAGCATATTGAGCCTTAATTTCTTCACCTCTAAAATGAGAATAATCATACCTGCTATGGTCTGAATATTGATGTCCCCCAAATCCACATGTTGACACCCTAACCCTGTAGGTAATGATATTTGGAGGAAGGGTCTTTGGGAGGTGCTTAGGTCATGCTTAGGTTAACCTCTAACTTGTTTCCAGATATTCTCTCTACCTCCTTGCTTTATTAGAGACTTCACTCTTCTTGTCCTAAAACTGGGAAGATTGCAAAATTTGATTTCTGAGTCTCTTCCTCAGACTCCTTTAAGCCTGAACTGCACCACTGTACTTATTTTGAAACCATGCAGATTGGTGCCACTATAAATTTCTGGTCATCAATATTAACGTATCAAAGAGACCCTTAGCTCAGGTCTTCCAGCTTGCTGGGTTTTCCTGCTCCATGGCAACTATTTCCAGCTGCTCATACTCCTGACTTTCTCCTGGGCCATCATTCTCAACAAATGATTTTGCCTCCTACTTCACAGAGAAATTAGAGGCCATTAGTCAAGACTTTTTTTATGCCTTGTTAAGTCAGTCCTCAGCCTTTCATCTTTCCCTGCTGTTATGTAGGAGAAGGCTAATGCCTCTGTTCCCTCGTTGTATGAATCCATCCCTTCCTACCTTCTCAAGAATCTTGCCATCTTAACTCTGCCCACTATCTTTAATCTTGAAGTTCTCAATTACTAATCAGCATTTAAACATGCTCAAGCCTAATTCATTCAAGCAAGACTAAATAACTATAAAACCAAAAATCTTCACGTGATTCCATTGTATAATAAAGACTTTGACCTTCTCAAAAAGAAGTATGTACATCCCTGGTTCCTGGGAAGTAAACTCTGAGCTCTTGGAATTTCCCAAGTGATAAGACTGTCCTTGTCATTCAAAGCAGGCCCCTAGTACCATGTGAAATCAGCCCAATATCCTGGGAGTGGACAGCTGCAGACAGAGTTCAACCACATGGATGACCAATCAATCAATCATATCTACATACTGAAGCTCCAATAAAAATTCTGATAGCACAGCTGGGTGAGCTTCACAGGTTGGCAGTACTCTGTGCATATTTTCACACATTAATACTGGGGAGGTAATACATCCTAAGAACAATGGAGGCTTCACCTATGACCCTCCCAAACTCTGTCCTACATATCATTTACTTTATTTAGCTGGTTCTAATTTGTATCCTTTCCCTGTAATAAACTATGAGTATAATAAGTTTCAATGAGCTCTGTGAATCTTTCTGATAAATTATTGAAGCTTACAGGTGTTTGGGGAACTCTCAAAGTTACAGTTGGTGTCAGAAGTGAGGGTGATTTTGTGTGGACTCTTCTAACTTTGTAGTTGAACCCCAACTCCTTGTATTAATAGTTGGGATGAGAAATCTTAGACAGACTTGGTAGTCTAAAGGACTGTGTCCTCAACATTGCAGTTTGTGTAACTCGGGGCACCACATTCCTTTTCCAGCTATTATTGATGTTACTTTCCCCTTTTAGAGTCGAAACACGGTTTTTGGTCTGAAAAAATTATCCATTTAATTGAAAAACCTGGAGTATACTACCCCACTGCCCTGGTTAAGCGGGCTGAAGAGACCAGACCCCTGACATCATCATAGCCACGTCGGATGCCCTTCACAAGGCAGCAGGCAAAGACAATAACCAGGACCTCCATAAAGGCAATGCTCAAGCCCGTTGCAATCACCACTTTGCTCCTCAGCCAGCCCCCCGTCTTTGCCACACAGCTTTCAGCATGCATCTCCTTTATGCTGAAATTAATCCCACAGCCTTTAGTGATGCTGACACAGTAGGAGCCAGGGACTCGCTTGGTCGTGAGCAGGATGTATTCCCAGTCTGTGTAGTTAGCTGCCCTGCAGCACTTAAAATGTTCCTGCATCCTGTCCATAATCGGTGACATGTGATTGTTTTTTTGATAATTCTGTATCTGCTGCTGGAAGTCCTTATTAGATTCTGACATCACCTTATCTTCAAGCATATAGCCAGCAACGACTGCAGCCACCTCCGCCAGCATGATTAGGGACAAGCAGATGGCAAGCATGATCATAAGACAGTAGTCTTCCTTCCAGGCCCCATAGCAGCCCACAAAGGCCACTAGGAAGAGGCATATACTCATTGCGATGATGACCACGGGCACCAGGGATTCAGGGGTGGCCTCCCAGTTAGTGGTCTGATTCAGGTCGAGCTTGGCCCCTAAGCCCACAGCAATCAGTCCCACTGCACAGATGCAACAGGTCAGCAGAAGAACATAGAGCAAGGCCTTGACACATTTCATTCTTCCTTCCACCACCATGGCTGCCAGGCTTGGGCTCCAGAAGGCTGTGCACGCTCTTGCCTTGGCTCAGGGGCTTTCTATATAGCTAAAATTTGGGGGAAAATATTATCTACAAAGTCCATCTCCATTTCCTTTCCTATTCATTCCTAAACCCACAGCAACTGGTTTCTGCCCATATCATTCTGATGATATTCCCACATACCTCACCAATGAGCACCTTGTCACTAAATCCAATGGACAGTGACTTTCTCCTCTGATCTGTCAGAAACATTCATCACTCCATCTTTGAATGACTTATCTCTTGGCTTCTGTGATACCACATTTCCTGATTTCCCTCCTATCTCTGGCCACTACCTCTCAGTTTTCTTTTTGGTACCTCTTCCTCAACCCTGCCCCACATATTAACATTTTCTAGAGACTCTCTGAATGATTTCATGCACTAGTGAGTCCCAAACCTATAACTTAGCTTTAAACTCATCCTTAGCTTCATTCAAATACCAACATGTCTGTGCATGCATGCTAAGTTGCTTCAGTCTTGTCCTACATTTTGTGACCCCATGGACTGTAGCCCACCAGGCTCCTCTGTCCAGGAGATTCTTTACGTAAGAATACTGGAGTGGGTTGCCATGCCATCCTCCAGGGAATCTTCCCGACCCAGGGATCGAACCCATGTCTCTTTTGTCTCCTGCATTGGCAGGCAGGTTCTTTACCAGTAGCGCCACCTGGGAAGCTCATCAACATGTCTACTTGAATTTAAACTAGACTGTCTTCATTGCTCTAGTCCCAGAATATAGCATAGTACCTGGCATATAGTAGGTACTCAGTAAATATTTGTTGAGTGAAGGAATAAATGAATTAGTGTGCTATGTCTCACAGGAACTGAAGCTCAATTTTTTCATAATTAAACTCATCAATAGAGCCCAAACACACTCCTCTCCTGGAGTTTCTTGTCTCAAATAAATTGTGTCACCATCCTCTCTGTTGCCTAAGTTAGAAACCTTGGGAATCATCCTTTAATTTTCTCTCTCCTTCATCTCCACATCCCATCCATCAAAAAGCTCTGTCAATTCTCACTTCCTTAAAATCCTTCATATCCATCTACTTCTCTCCACCTCACAGGCAATGCATTAATCCAGTCACTGCCATCCATTACAAGGATTACTCCAGCAGCCTCCATATTGTTCTCCCTTAGGTCTTACCCCTTCTACTCATTCTGCATATTTCAGCCAGTAATGTTTCTGGCTGGACCTCTCTTCTACGGTTAACCTATTGAGCATTGATTCTTTGATATTCTTATTATCTTGATTTTTATGCAGTATTTTCTTTCCATTAGCCCTCACATTCAATCAATTATCAACTCCTGCCCAATTGACATCCAGCATAATTTTGAGCCTTTCCTTCCCCTCCATTCCTCCATACTGCCATTGCCCTGATTTAAGCTTTTACATTTCCTCAGTAGGATATTACAAAAGTCTCCTAACAGATCTCCTTGCTTCTGGTCTTGCCTCATTAAAAATGTATTCATTCTTCCACCACAGTCAGAAACATTATCTATCATGACATCTGACTGCATCACTCTCTCTAAAACCTCAAATGTTTCTCCACTGCTTATAAAAGAAAGTTTAAGCTTCTCAGTATGGCATATAAAGCCCTCCATGACTTAGCCTCTGACTATCCTACAAGCTTACACCATTTTCCATTTAATACTTTATCCTTAAAGAAAACTTAATGACTTGTAGACACACACATAGAACATACAAGCCATGTTTTCCCCTTCATACATTTGATAATGTTGTTTCTTTTTGTCTACAATGTTTTCCCCACCTTTCTTTGCTTAAGGGCCTCTTCTGAGACCCTATAATACCTTGAAAATGTCTCAGGTATTATCAGATACCATTATATTGAAATTAATTATTTAACACCTGCACTCCACTAGACAGGTAGCTCTTCAAGGACAGGGACCGTATCCTTGGCAGCGAGCATTGTGACTTAAGCGAGCTGAGATTCTAACTTCTTGGGGAGCCAATAGAACTGGATAGCCAGTTCTCTTGGTAGTAGTTCAATTGATTTTAGTCAGTGACTCTTGTAGATGGCAGGTACCTTTTGGGTCATTCAGTCCCACTTCCCCTCATAGGAAACTCCTCTACAATAGGGGCCAAAATAATTCAGTTAAATGTGATAGAGCATTTCAACCTCAGACAGCTCTTTTTTTTTTTTTTCATACAGCTCTTATTTGTAATGTATACATATGGTCCCTTCTGGTGAAAGTGAAAATTGATAATACTTTCTTAGGAAATAATTTGGGAACACATGTGTTTATGTGTGTTTTTATTTATATTTTTATTCCTAAAATTTGTATATCTTTATTCCTAGCAATGTCTCTTTCAGAAATCTCTTCTCAGAAAATTGTCCAAAAATCTGGAGAAAATTTATCACATAATAATGTTCATCATGGTTGAATGGATAAAGAAGATGTGAGATACACACACACACACACACACACATATATTTACACACACACACATATACATACAATGGAATATTACTCAGCCACTAAAAAAGAATGAAATTTTGCCATTTGCAACAACATGGATCTGGAGGGTATTATGCTAAGTGAAGCATGTGAGACAGAGAAAGACAAATACTGTATGCTTTCACTTATATGTAAAACAAAAAAAATAAGCAAATGAACATAACAAAACAGAAATAGAATAGACTCAGATAGAGAACAAGCTAGTGGTCACCAGTGGGGAGAGGGGTGGGATGGAGAGGCAAGACGGGAAAGGGATTAAGAGGTACAAACTACTAGGTATAAAATAAGATACAAGAATATAATGTACAGCACAGGGAATATAGTCAATATTTTATAATAACTTTAAATGGGGTATAAGCTATAAAAATATCAAATCACTATGCTGTACATCTAAAACTAATATAACTATACTTCAATAAAATAAATAAATAATAACATTCATCACAGAAATACTCTTAGAGAAAAACTATAAATAGGGAGAGCTTCCCTCATAGCTCAGTCAGTAAACAATCCACCTGCAATGCAGGAGGCCCAGGTTCAATTCCTGGTTTGGGAAGATTCCCTGGATAAGGAAATGGCAACCCACTCCAGTATTCTTGCCTGGGAAATCCCATTAACAGAGGAGCTTGGCATGCTACAGTCCATAGGGTTGCAAGAGTCAGACACGACTTAATGACTAAACCATAAATAGGGAAAAGTAGGAGAATTGTTAAGTAAATTATGGTACATTCATAAAGTAGAATTTAAATCAAGTCATTTTAAGTGAAAAGTCAAGGTATAAATTTGCTTAATCAGTATAATAGTATGTATACAAAAAAAGATGTTTAGAAAAAAATACTGAAAAGAAATAGTTGATGATTGTGGTTGATAGTGTCCTCATTTTACCTCCAAAATTTTCTACAGTAAGTGTGGACTATTTTTACAATAAGAAAAATTGCAGGTTTTGTTTTATTTTGATTTTTGTTAAGTTTTGTTGCTATTGTCTTAAGGAAACTATCACTACTCTCTTAAGAAACAAGTTTCTGGTCTTGGAATTCTCTGACTTCTGAGTCACTTCTCTCTTGCTACCGTGTTTCCACAATTTATTTCCTAAATACAGCCCAGCACACCCAAAAGAGTAGAGTACTTATTTGTGTTCCCTTCCTCATTCCTCTTGTGCTCACACCCTTGTTACTCTTGCCTCACAGCAATTCAGAGTACACCAGCCTCATCCTTTCTTCCATAAAGGCTGTGGTTTTATGCTTGGTCTATATCCCCAGCAGGGTTGACTAAATTACAGTTCCTGATTTGAAGGGTCTCATATCCCTGCTAAGAGAGCTGTGCATGATAAATAGAAAAATAAGGGTGTGCACAAGACAACCAAATTAAAAGGAAGAGATTGGTGCTCTCTTTCTGAAGGTATCAGAAAGGCTTCTCTGTATAAATGGATGCAGGAAGCCTCAACATTTTCTCCCTTAGAATCACAGCCTTCTAGCTAATACAAGCGTTTCTTATTTTACAGATGGGAATGCTGATGTACTCTGAATTCAAGTGATGTGATCAAGGTTTCATAACAAATTAGTAACATAACCCAGGACTAGAACTCAGGCTTTATGACTACCATGACCACGCTTTCCAGTGTTCTACAACTCAGCTTACTAACAAGAGGACAGCTGCTTTCTCAAGATTTTCAGAATAAGAGCCCATAACCCAAAGCAAAACAAAAAACAAAACAAACAAAAGCAGCAACAAAAACAAAGTAGGATCTGCAGAAACTAATGAAAACAGAAACACTCTAGTTTCTGTTTTGGGGAACAAGTAGGGACTCTGAGAACTACTTTGACCCTGAGGTTATTTCCAGAGGGCATATTGGAAAAACAAACAAGAGTCAATGACTATTTTGACTCCAATTATCTGGGAAAAAAATTTAAAACTATTGCCTCCTTTCATCTCTTGAATGCTGTTGACTAAAGGAGTTGCTGATTAGAGCTGTTAGTCAGGAATGCTGAGCAGCTCCGGGCAAGGACCCTGCATTCCAGACTGACCGTGCCGACCAGGAACAGCAGGGTGAAAAGAAGCACTGAGCACACATTCCCAACTCCTTGCTACCCTCTGGCAAACAGACTGTGTTTACTTAGATTGCTATAAAAGGTATTTATCTAATTAGAGAGTGTTTCCCCCCTTTTATTAGTAAGCAATTAGACCACACTTTAGTACATTAAGGAGGTTTTGTAAATCCAACTGCAAGCATATAAATTCTGTAATTGTGTAATTGTATATTGGGCACAAAACCACGGATTTTCTTCTATTTTGGCTTGACCATTTTTTAAAGCAATTTAGGGTTTTCTAAGCTAATGCTTATGTGGTGAGTGTTTTTTTAAAGCCTAGGCTAATACATATAATTTAGCCATTCTTTGGTCTTAAACCCAAACCAGAAAATGACACAAATTCCACACAAACTTGTATCAACTATTTGTCTTCCTTCTTCATCTTAAAGCTTAGGGATATTTGTTTCACAATGTTTAACAGTACAGTGGTAGCATAGTATCATTTTTTAGCAAAGAAACCATAAAATTCTCATAGCCAAATCATTCCACAAATCCTAATTTAAACATCTGTAGCTCACAGGTATGTGACTGAATTTATCTTAATTAGATTATGTTTGTAAGACAGGAGTGGGAAAGAAAAGTAAAGATCATATCAATTTGAATATTCACTTTGTTATGTTAAAAGTATTAGGTTGAACTATATAATATTCCTAACACTTGGCCATTCTTTACTTACAATGGTACTTTTATGTTTCAACTTCTAGTATATGTGTTGTCTCTAGTTTCCACAAGGACATCATAAATATCGAAAATATAAACCATCTGGTTCATACCCTTAATAAATGATTCATCCACTTATGAAAGGTGTCAAAAGACTTTATAAGATACATTGATAACATATATTACTACCATTTTACTACTAGAGGCCTGTGGAATCTTGGGCAAAATACTAGGCTTTTGGAACTCTCTTTCTTTCTCTGACAAATCAATGGATTATACTAAAACTCACAAACCTTTTAAAAATTTCTGTAAAAGGTATATCACTTATCAAAATTAGGACAAGCTGTAGATAAGGCTATTACGTTAATTAAGTTGAGATCTATATCATTATGGAAACAGATGACAGTACTGAATTTTTTTATCCTCTAAGAAATCTTTCAGCGCATTGAATTAGATAATAAACAACTGATTCACTGATTGATAACAGTACTAATGAGAACCATCATTTATTAAGTACCTATTATGAGCTATATACTTAAGCACCTTTTATACATTATTTCATATTAATTCTTATATCACATACATGAGCAGTGGTGTGCAGGCAAACAGTTATAAGCAACTATGCCAAGGGACCAAAAGCCTTGATTTGTAGTGTTTGCTAATTTCCATGGTGTAAATATTTCCACTCTGGTTGATTTCCAACTAAACATGGGCTGGCACGGGAAGAGATGTGCAGTACTATATATAAGCACACCATTTATGTATTACTTCCACTATACTCGGCTTCCCTGGTAGCTCAGTTGGTAAAGAATCTGCCTGCAATGCAGCAGACCCCAGTTCAATTCCTGGGTTGGAAAGATCCACTGGAGAAGGGATTGGCGATACACTACAGTATTGTTGAGCTTCCCTTGTGGCTCAACTGGTGAAGAATCCACCTGTAATGTGAGAGACCTGGGTTCAATCCCTGGGTTGGGAAGATCCCCTGGAGAAGGGAAAGGCTACCCACTCCAGTATTCTTGCCTGGAGAATTCCATGGGCTGTATAGTCCATGGGGTTGCAAAGAGTCGGACATGACTGAGAGACTTGCACTTTCACTTTCTACTAAACTTAACTTCAGAATCATAGATGATGATAAAATGTAGCAAGATAATTAGGAACTGATGAGTTTTGAGCATTCATTATTTTTGTCTTAAGCATTTTAAGCATAAATTTATATAATTTAATTTTTTAACAATGACACTGTTTAATAACCAACATACAAAATTCTTGAACATTCAGCAGTCTTTGTGAACCAAGGGCACCAATGTATGTGAAGTTGATTTTACTACCTGATTTCATTGAGAATAGGGAATAGTAATATATAAAGTATTAAGTACTAAGGCTATCCAATAGTAAGTTCAAATCCTGATTTGCCAGACTATAAACCTTAATTTCTTAATTCTGAGGAAGCTTATACAATGGATTTTAAGAGGGTAACTTTTTAAAAATATAAACCAAAAAATGTGGTTTTGGTTACAGATGAAAAGATACTAATAAGCAAGGCAAAAGTGAAAGGAGAAAGCAAGATGAGAATTTAAAGGACTGTCTTCCAGAAGAGGGCCTGTTAAAAGATGCAGGTTACTGGTGACAAGTTTCTTTTTCATGACATTCTCTAAGGTTAGTCAGAAAGAACTAGCAATTGAAAAAAGGGAAGTCAGAACAGTGAACAAGCCAATCTATTCTAAGACATCACTAAGGGGTACTGAGGTGTAAAGTCCCAGTGGGAGGGGCTCACGAGTCTGAAATGCTTCAAAGACTGCTGTCTCCTTTATTTGCCTGCACCACGGTCCCTATGACAGACACTGCCATACTTTCCCCAATTGTCTGAGCCTATTTTCTCCAGATAAGAGAAGGAAAATGCCACATTCATGTTGGTAACTTTTTGATCCCTAAGTAATTTCCAGTATAGTTTACAAAATCATTTAAGCAAATTGTGTTGTATATAGCATTCCATCTCTTCAGAAGTTTAAAGCATTTTGATTAGGCAGTGCTTTGATGGCACCATTGGCCAAGTAGTCTGTGCTTAGTGTGAATGGGCCAAACTTTCATGTAATTTATGATGACTCAGGCTCATTCGACCACCAGACACCAAGATCAGTATCTGGCCCATAGGAAGTGCTGTATAATCATTAGCTTTTTATTGCTACCATTTAGAATTCCTGGGTTTCTGGTGAATCCCAGGGTATGGAAAGACTTTTCTCAGCATGTTGTCTGAGAACAACATATTGTAGAATTCTCTCCATAAGCAATATATTAACTACTGATTTGCTCTTTCCTAGGGCTGGTGTGGCCAATGTTTGCAGTTGGTCTTTGGTGTACTTGCATGTTTGATGCTAGAAACATTTCATTTAATCACTTTTGGTGGCCTTTTGTAAAAACAGCCTTTTCTCCCTAAAGAGGTTGAGCTCCGGTTGTCTTTTGATGTGGGGTCATAAGGTGTCTGGTTGATGATGGGTGACATGCACTGATGTGAAAACTGTGCTCTTGATAGTGCAGCCAGTGTGTCTTCGCCAGGGCTGAGATCAAAGAAACTGACTCATGAGAGCTAGGAAATGATTCCTTTGATGATCAACTCTTGCTTTTCAGTGGCTTAGTAAAAGTTGTTAAAGGGCTATGTGAACAAATTCAAAGTAATACATCTTTTAGTGTTTACAGCAAATTGTAGATTAAACTTATGGGCTCCACTAGAATCAATAAGTGGAATTTTTTTTTAATAATGGACAGTGAGAACAGTGTGCAGTCTAAGAAAATTCTCTTTCTCAGACTTTCTGCATCAAAGCAAGACTCTTCAGATTTATCTTATACTTTACTATTATGTCTTACTAGTGTTCCTTGTAATTATATTGAATTCATATTTATTACTAAATTTGTAATAGTCTTATCCAAAATGTTAGCCATCTCCATAACTTTATTTCTTTGAACACATATGATTTTTTCACCATCATAGCAGCTATTTCAAATCACATTTTTTTTAGAGCTAGGAAAGGGCTTCAGGTTCATTTAGTACAAACACCTTATTTTACAGTTGATGAATCAAAGGTCCAGGGAGGTTAAATGCCTAGACCCAAACCTAGCACATCAGTATCTTACTAATTCTGAACTTAAACTTTTTAAATTAATTATAAGTGATGTGTGTAATACCATCCATTTCTAAAGATGAATAAGCTTTTCTTTAGCAATTCTAACTTCCTGGAAAGAATTTTTCAAGATGTCTTAATTTGATATCATCAAAATCAATCATATGGTTTTGATAGGTAATAAAGGCTTGAGTGGTGACCACTGAAAACACAGGATGACAGAGATTGGGAGAGGGGTGGAAAGGTGCCTAAATTGTGTTGCCCAACTCAGTAGCTACTAGCCACATGTAGACATTTTAAAGTTTACATTCATTAAAAGTAAATAAAATTTAAAACTTTTTTCCTCATTCCTACTAGTCATAGTTCAAGTATTTAAGAGCCACATTCAGCTATGGTTTTGGACAACACAGAAGAGAACTTTTCTGTTGGACAGCACTGTAAGTTTGGTTTGGACCTCAACTCAGCTTTTAATTTTGCTGGGGGCTTCCCAACTTGGAAGGTCCTTCCTTCTTAAGGTAGGCTTCAGTCCCAACTCCAGACCAAACTCTCAGGGAGCAGACAAACGCTTTTTGGAGTGACAGTCTACTCGGCTCCTAAATTGCACCACCACCACCAGTCTGTAACAGAAGAGTGAGATTCCACATGCCAGACTCTTGGCCCATCTCAGCCTTGGCCTTTTTGGGGAATGAGGGTGCAGGGAAGAGCATGAAGAAGAGAGGGGTGATGTTTGGCATTTTGGAGACATATCCTGAACTTTCTAAAACTTGTTTAACTTTTAACTTTCCTCCCCTCCTTTTACCACCAATACCCAATTCCTCCATCCTCAGTAGATGATAGAAGTGTTGCTTTGGTGAGTTCCAGCTACCTTCTTTCCCTTTAGGGCTAGAGGCAGTGCTTAGACAGAAGCAGGGGAAAGAGACAAGTGAAGGCAGGAGCTTCAGTCAATCCCTCACTGAGTCTGCTGAGGCCCTCAGCATGCTCAGCACAGTCAGCTTCACTGAGGATACAGAGATGGCAAAAATCACTTTATAATGACTCCTTTGCCCAGCTTTTCATTTTCAGCTCCCTCAGCCTGAAGGCCTGAAGCTGGGCCTCACTGTCAAGATCCTTCCTTGCCCACCTTGGCAGCACCTTGGTCCAAGCCAGACTGTAGGATCCTTCCCCTACCCTACACCGCAAACACCAGAGTAGTTCACAATAAGGGGTTAAGGACTTAACAGGTCTGCCTTTGTGTGCTCCCTTGCACAGTCCTGCTGATTGTTTGCGACCCCATATGTCTCCTGCATTGTAGGTGGATTCTTTACCACTGAGCCACCGGGGAATCATCCCAACAGGTCTGCCTACTCAGAGGAATGTACGTTTCAGAAACTACCTTCGCACTCTTCCTCCTCCCCTCCTGCCACTCTCTGTTTACTGCCCAATAAGATGGGGTTGTTGTTGTTGTTGAGTCTCCAAGTCTTGCATGAGTCAAACTGATTTCTAAATCCCTTCCAAGCACAGAAGTTGTCAGAGCTGCTGTTTCTGGGGATTCTCACCGTTAGCCCCAAAAAACACTGGCCCCCTGGGGCGAGAGATACTTCTTGGCAGCAAAAGTGTCTTCTAATCTCCATCCACATTTTTCCTCAAACTTTTTACTCTTCCTCCATTTTAAGGTACATTCCCAAATTAGCAGAGGAAAAAGCCCCCCAAATACTCTCATGTGTTGGGTTGTCAAAACTGGGATCCTTAAAGCACCTGATAGAAGTCATAAAAGATAGAAAGGTTGTCTCCTTGGCCATCACCATGCCCAAAGTAAACCACAGTTTTTGAACAACAAAATTCTTCAGAAACCCCCAGCACAGAGCTTCTTTAGAGCAACAGTACAAACTTAAGTGTTTCCCCTAGACAATAACAGTAGCTGCCATTTTCTGAGCAACTATTATATGCCAGGCATACCTACTTACCTCTTTATAAGTGATACCTCATTTACTCCAGTTCTAGCATCATCTCTATTCCACAGATGCAAAAAAAAGTTCAGAGAGTTCTGATGATTTGCACTGATTCATACAGCTTATATTTGGGGGCCAGGATTAGAATAAGACTTCATCAATTGCTTCAGTCCATGTGTTTGATACTCTGCCATTAATTTTCAAATTATGTTCCAAGAAATTTAACTATCCTCTCAAGATGACCAAGACTATTGAGGGGCTTGAGAAAGGGGTGGAGAAAGAGAGGAGAGAGAGGCCACAAGGTCACTCCATCCCTGTCCATGTCTTATCTATCCCACTCATAACCCCCTCCCACACTCTCTACCCGCCCCTTTGCTCCCCGCTCACGCAACCCCTGGCAGCCCGAATACAGCTCCAGCAGATACTCTTAACTGTTTTAAGTACTGAGATTTTACATTCTATCTCTTGGCTTTATAAAAAAGTTCAAAAACCGTTGTGCTAGGGTCTGCTTTCTCCAGTGTCCCTCTGACACCATCTCAGCAATAGCCTCTGTCCTTTTATAACTAATTGACATTTACATGTAATTTATCCCACAATTGAAGAATGATTAATTTAAAAAATCATTGTACATCTTTAACTATATTGTCTTAATTACAAATTCAGAAATGCTCTGGCAGAAATGGATTATTCATAGGCATGTGAGGTCAATTCATCAGAATGTGAAAGAAGGTGTCTGGGCCACTGCTGCTTACTTCCTCACAAATAATGAATTAGGTTTCAAGAAGATGATCATTTGATGTGTGATGGCCCTTGGCCAAACAAAATATATTCACTTTCACTTTCTTCCAAAAGGATAATTTTCTCAATCAGAGGCAATAGGAAAGACTTTCAAAGAAGGGTTTGTTCACCCTTTTTTTTCTCTCATTTTTTAACCACCAAGAGGATTTATAGCCTCATATATTTTTCTATTAGGTATAACCAGTTGTAAGCCTAAACAGAGTTAAGTTTCTATTCAATTTTACTCCCCACGGTGTTTTTTTGAATATATTTATATATAAAAAAGTATCAAGATGTTTTCCCAAAGATTTCTTGTTTTACTCAAGGTGTTCTTGGAGGTTCACTTTTGTTTGTTAGTATGCTTGCATATGCATGCATACTCACACACAGACCAAGAGGTTCCTGTGTGTAAGGGGGTCACAGGGATAGTATTCTCCAGGTATCACAGACTGAAATACTGTGGAACAAAGAACAGTGCAAGTTACTTGGTAGAGGAGGAAGCTGCCCTTGGACAACATCTTAGTTCAGCCAACTCACCAAACAGCTATCAACATCAAGCAAATATCTTTTATGAGTAACCAGAGAAGGGAAAAAGAAATGTTCATTAGGGGTTGAATAAATCACTTAGCAAAGAGATTATTGTGACATGTAGATCTGGATCCAGAGGCAAGTATGGCATTTAGCTCACAGTGATGATTGGATATCTCTATTTGTCAAGAATGACTCTGGCTCTTACGTAGAGGAACGGATCTTTATCTAGAGTAGAAAGTTGCCACATGGCTTGAGGGGGGACCATGTGAGATGCATGGTCATAAAATGAAACTGAGAAAATACACTCCAAGGGAGACAAGGATATAATTTTATGTTCCTGGGAGAATGTTTGTTCACAGTGAAGTGCATATATATTTTTTCCTGGTTATTTTCACTGATCTTCCAGGGAGAGAGGAAAGGAAAATGATGATACCCTGTGGAAGAATGGAAACTTTGCTGGGGAAGAGTACCTCCAAGGCCTGGAAAAATCATAACAAGGATCTGTCTAAGAGGCAGCCCGGCAGTACTTATGTCAGTGAGCAGAGAGTCTGTCCAGGCCTAAGGAAGCTCCAAGCGCTGCATCCAGAAAAGGGTGATAACCAAAAGAACTGAGAGACCATGAAGATGGAAAAAGATTGTCTTCTGAATTGCACTTTTGTATATGATATATTCTTTACAATGTGTCAAATCTGGCTGCAAGTATGGAGCCCCGTGAAGTCCATTCTTTCCCATGTGCAGGGATAGGAGGCACTCAACGCCAAGAGACGGATGACCGACCTCTAAAATAACCAGTCACTTACCTCTTCTCTAGAAGCCTTACTCCATAATTGAAATCTGAGTAGTTATCAAAACCTATGAATGAGTTCATACAAATGAGGTATCTAGTGGGCAGAGCACACAAGTTCTCTCCTTTTACCATGAAGAGTTATACCACATCATTTGACCCTTAATATAACCTCATGAGGAAGATGAAATTAAAGTTCCTAGGGATTTAGTAACTTGCTCAAGGCCACACAGGTAGGTGGTGGTACTACAGTTGAGCCTATATCTGTCTGGATCCAAACCTAACCTTTGTCACATACTTTCTCATGACTCGTCAGACAGGAAGTTAGGAAAATGTAGGAAAGTTTATGGTGATAGCCAAATTAATGGTGGAAACCAAACTATGTTACAGGATTTCCTTCCCTTTGCTATTACAAAAACTTTTTTCCCTAATGTTCTAAGTAAGCATTCTCTAATTTAGCCACAGGAAAGGGAAAGAGGTCCTGTTCGTTGGTAATTTGTTTAATTTATTTAAAAATAAGATCGATAAACACAATTTATAATGAATATTTGACTTTGAGATAATTTTTCTTTGCTTAACCCTGGATAGAGAATCAATGTTTTTTCCAGAGAAGGGGTGAAAAATGCCAAGTTAATCAAGAACCAACAGCAACTTAATTTAGTGTGGCTTCCATTAGAGTATAAAACAATCAAATTGCCCACATTTAAATTCAAGTGCAGAGAACAGAACATTTTTTCATAAGAACAAATTGTATTAAATACTTTAGTTCTTTATGAAGATTGGACTAGTCCAAGATGTGATAGGAAAAATATGTAAAGAAGAGCAGAGATGTCGAAGAGACTGTTTTTGACAAGCTCTCAGTGGGCTATGCTCTATTTTCAGTTCTAAATTGTTTAGCTGCCTGAACCTGGACAAACTCTAGAGTCAGATACTATAGAATGCAAAATTTTCAACTCTGAGAGCATCATATTATAGATGAGCACACGAAGTTTCATTTCATAGTAAGTGACTTGCCAATCATCAAATATTGGAGAACTAGGACTGTCCCCTGCTTCATTCTTTTAACTTCCAGATGCCTGCTTCCTACTCTGTGAAATAAAGAAATAGGAAGCAAGTTGATATCTCAGAAGAGGCACTTCACTTGGAGATGACAGCCTGGATTTGAGATTCCTTCTTCACTACCCACCCATTGATCTCAGGCAAGTTCATAGCTCTTGTTCAGTTTTCACAACTTCTAAAACTAAAATTAAAATTCCTGTCCAAGCTATATCACAGAGGTGTCGAAAAAAACTGAAATGATAACGTATAGGTAAGTACTTTGAAAACAGTGAAGCACTTCAGAGGAGCAAAGGAAATACAATAATACTGATGATGATTAAATCCTCTTGCTCTCAAATTCTAGTTGGAAGGGAGAGCTTGCATTTGGAAAAAGTGAGTTCTTTGGTAGAATGGGGGCCAAATTATAGAGATTCATAAATGACAAGATGTGAGTTTAGATGGCTTTTTAAAAACAGTACAACTGGTAGAATTGCCAAATAAAATATAGGACGTCTGGTCAAATTTGAATTTCAGATAAACAACAGATAATTTGTTAGTGTAAATATGTCCCAAATATTGCACAAGACACATTTAAACTAATAAATTATCTATTGTTTTTATGTGAAATTTAAATTTTATTTTATTTTTTACTGTAATGATTGGGGGGGTGGGCTTCCTTGGTAGCTCAGCTGGTAAAGAATAGCCTGCAATGTTCAATTCCTGGGTCAGGAAGTTCCCCTGGAGAAGGGATAGGCTACCCACTCCAGTATCCTTGGGCTTCCTTGGTGGCTCAGACAGTAAAGAATCTGCCTGCAATGAGGGAGACCTGGGTTTGATTCTTGGGTTGGGAAGATTCCCCTGGAAAAGAGGACATGGCAACCCACTCCAGTATTCTTGCCTGGAGAATCCCCATGGACCGAGGAACCTGGTGGGATGCAGTCCATGGAGGTGCAAAGAGTCAGATACAACTGAGCAACTAAGCACAATGATTGAGGGATTTCTGTGCAGGGTAGCAAGTGATGTCTGAAAGTAATGGTTCAAGACTACTGTGGGTACATGGGTATTAGGAAGAAGTGGAAGTAAGGAGACCACACTGGTTTGGGTTCCCTTAAAAAGACAGCCTAAAAAAGATTTAAGGGCAGTCATTTATATGGGAGGTGCTGCTGCTGCTCAGAAAAATTGATAAGGAATAGAGGAAAGTGAGAACCATTCTTAAGGGTGCATTATATGAGTCCTTCTTGTAAGCAGTGGGATATAGATTTCACTGGTTTCAATGAAAATCTATAAATTACCTCCTAGGAGGAAAGCTAAGGTATTCATTCACCACCTCCCAAAACCCTATTGATTAAGGGTTTCCCATGGAGAGTGAAAGAGATCAGAATAAAGCACCTCAAAATGTTCTACTTTGGCATATGGATTATTTTGAGTGAAGGTAATTGAAAATCAGCAGACACAGAAAAAAAACTCTGTACCTTAACCTATTTGCATAAAAGCAGGGCATAAATCTCCCCTTGTGAATGTGTTCTCCCTCCATTCTTTCATAACAAGAGGGCCAGAATTACTCTTCATCACTGGAGATGACTCTCAGTTCAGTTCAGTTGCTCAGTCGTGTCCGACTCTTTGTGACCCCATGAATCGCAGCATGCCAGGCCTCCCTGTCCATCAACAACTCCCAGAGTTCACTCAGACTCATGTCCATCGAGTCAGTGATGCCATCCAGCCATCTCATCCTCTGTCATCCCCTTCTCCTCCTGCCCCCAATCCCTCCCAGCATCAGAGTCTTTTCCAATGAGTCAACTCTTCGCATGAGGTGGCCAAAGTACTGGAGTTTCAGCTTTAGCATCATTCCTTCCAAAGAAATCCCAGGGCTGATCTCCTTTAGAATGGACTGGTTGGATATCCTTGCAGTCCAAGGGACTCTCAAGAGTCTTCTCCAACACCACAGTTCAAAAGCATCAATTCTTCGGTGCTCAGCCTTCTTCACAGTCCAACTCTCACATCCATACATGACCACAGGAAAAACTACAGCCTTGACTAGACGAATCTTTGTTGGCAAACTCATGTCTCTGCTTTTGAATATGCTATCTAGGTTGGTCATAATTTTCCTTCCAAGGAGTAAGCGTCTTTTAATTTCATGGCTGCAGTCACCATCTGCAGTGATTTTGGAGCCCAAAAAAATAAAATCTGACACTGTTTCCACTGTTTCCCCATCTCTTTCCCATGAAGTGATGGGACCGGATGCCATGATCTTCGTTTTCTGAATGTTGAGCTTTAAGCCAACTTTTTCACTCTCCACTTTCACTTTCATCAAGAGGCTTTTTAGTTCCTCTTCACTTTCTGCCATAAGGGTGGTGTCATCCGCATATCTGAGGCTATTGATATTTCTCCCAGCAATCTGGATTCCAGCTTGTGTTTCCTTCAGTCCAGCGTTTCTCATGATGTACTCTGCATAGAAGTTAAATAAGCAGGGTGACAATATACAGCCTTGACGTACTCCTTTCCCTATTTGGAACCAGTCTGTTGTTCCATGTCCAGTTCTAACTGTTGCTTCCTGACCTGCATACAAATTTCTCAAGAGGCAGGTCAGGTGGTCGGTATTCCCATCTCTTTCAGAATTTTCCACAGTTTATTGTGATCGACACAGTCAACGGCTTTGGCATAGTCAATCAAGCAGAAATAGATGTTTTTCTGGAACTCTCTTGCTTTTTCCATGATCCAGCGGATATCGGCAATTTGATCTCTGGTTCCTCTGCCTTTTCTAAAACCAGCTTGAACATCAGGAAGTTCACGGTTCACATATTGCTGAAGCCTGGCTTGGAGAATTTGGAGCATTACTTTACTAGTGTGTGAGATGAGTGCAATTGTGCGGTAGTTTGAGCATTCTTTGGCATTGCCTTTCTTTGGGATTGGAATGAAAACTGATCTTTTCCAGTCCTGTGGCCACTGCTGAGTTTTCCAAATTTGCTGGCATACTGAGTGCAGCACTTTCAAAGCATCACCTTTCAGGATTTGAAATAGCTCAACTGGAATTCCATCACCTCCACTAGCTTTGTTCATAGTGATGCTTTCTAAGGCCCACTTGACTTTGCATTCCAGGATGTCTGGCTCTAGGTGAGTGATCACACCATCGTGATTATCTTGGTCGTGAAGATCTTTTCTGTATAGTTCTTCTGTGTATTCTTGCCACCTCTTCTTAATATCTTCTGCTTCTGTTAGGTCCATACCATTTCTCTCCTTTATCGTGCCCATCTTTGCATGAAATGTTCCCTTGGTATCTCTAATTTTCCTGAAGAGATCTCTAGTCTTTCCTATTCTGTTATTTTCCTCTATTTCTTTGCATTGATCGCTGAGGAAGGATTTCTTATCTCTTCTTGCTATTCTTTGGAACTCTGCATTCAGATGCTTATATCTTTTCTTTTCTCCTTTGCTTTTCACTTCTCTTCTTTTCACAGCTATTTGTAAGGCCTCCCCAGACAGCCATTTTGCTTTTTTGCATTTCTTTTTCTTGGGGATGGTCTTGATCCCTGTCTCCTGTACAATGTCACGAACCTCAGTCCATAGTTCATCAGGCACTCTATCTATCAGATCTAGGCCCTTAAATCTATTTCTCACTTCCACTGTATAATCATAAGGGATTTGATTTAGGTAGTACCTGAATGGTCTAGTGGTTTTCCCTACTTTCTTCAATTTCAGTCTGAATTTGGCAATAAGGAATTCATGATCTGAGCCACAGTCGGCTCCTGGTCTTGTTTTTGTTGACCGTATAGAGCTTCTCCATCTTTGGCTGCAAAGAATATAATCAATCTGATTTCGGTGTTGACCATCTGGTGATGTCCATGTGTAGAGTCTTCTCTTGTGTTGTTGGAATAGGGTGTTTGTTATGACCAGTGCATTTTCTTGGCAAAACTCTATTAGTCTTTGCCCTGCTTCATTCCGTATTCCAAGGCCAAATTTGCCATTACTCCTGGTGTTTCTTGACTTCCTACTTTTGCATTCCAGTCCCCTATAATGAAAAGGATATCTTTTTTGGGTGTTAGTTCTAAAAGATCTTGTAGGTCTTCATAAAACCATTCAACTTCAGCTTCTTCAGCATTACTGGTTGGGGCATAGACTTGGATTACTGTGATATTGAATGGTTTGCCTTGGAAACGAATAGAAATGACTCTAGACTCTTATTATCTCAGAAACAGGGAAGCCCAAGGACACTGGAGTCGGTAGCCTACTCCTTCTCCAGGGGAACTTCCCGACCCAGGAATCGAACTGGGGTCTTCAGCATTGCAGGTGGATTTTTTACCAGCTGAGCTACCAGGGAAGCCCCCCTCAATCAATAGAGTTGCTTGATTTAGAAGAATCAAGTTGCACCAAGAAGAATATGTATAATAAACCTTACTAAATAACCCTTACCTTCCATTAGTTTCCCCCATATATTTACATTTCCATAATTTACTACCCCTAAGAGCTCAACACCTCCCTCCAATTTTTTGATCATGTCACTTTTTCCAAAATATATTTCCTTTTGTTAAAATGGTATATAAGCTTCCAGGACTGAGTGTCTCTTTGACGTTTTACTTCCTTTTCTGTGAGACTTCCATACTATGTAAAAATATTAGCATCAAATAAAACTTATCTGTCTTTGTCCCCTTTGATTTGTATTTTGTCAATTTAGTTTGCAGGTCCCAAACCCTAAACTAAGAGGGTATTTTTCTTCTACCCCTACAAAGGTCTTAAGTCCCTTACACATCTGCAATGTATACCTCCTTGGGATGAGCAGTTTCCAAAAGCTTCAGAGAAAGCTGGAGATAGTCAGGGTTCAAGAAGTTTAGGGTACCTGTGGAGGGATGTGTCAGCAGTCATCTGACCCTACACTAACTGTCTAGAACAGCTGCAGCTGAAATAAGAAGAGAATGGAGGGGATGTGATGTGGGACACCTAAAATATCTACAGAGTACAAATAGGCCGCTAATGCAGAAATGATGAAGTTATCCATTTGTTCCCTGGGTTGGGAAGATCCCCTGGAGGAGGAAATGGCAACCCACTCCAGTATTCTTGCTTGGAAAATCCCATGGGCAGAGGAGCCTGACAAACTGCAGCCCATGGGGTCACAAAGGGTTGGACATGACTGAGCATGCACAAGTGACAAATAATGCCCCACTACACATATTCTCTGGACAAATATCATTTATAAGCAGGTTTCACCCCTACTTCTTTGGAGGAGTTTCCCTCAAAGCTTCTAAGAGGCTGTCTCCCAGACTATAGTACTCAGGCCCCTAAGTAAAACTTAAACTTACAACTCTAATATTATGCAGTTTCCTTTATGTCAATAATGGTAAGCATATTGTAAACCCTGGGAATTCAAAGACTGATAAAGTTTCTGCTTTCAGAGAACTTCCAGTATATTAGAAAAAGAAAGTAAAATATAAATATAGCAATTAGAATGTAATTTGCTAGGTATTATCACAGAGGTAATACAGTATTACCAAAATAAAAGCAAGTGACCAGAAAAAGAGAGCAAAAAGCAAAAGTGATTTTAAAGGCTAATCAGTCAAATTAGGTAAATTATCTCTCCCCTGTGTCCCACATCCAGCATCTAAATATGACTCTAAGATTTTGAATGAAGGTAACTCAGAAATGATAGAATTTATAGACCCAGGAAGCTGGGAAGATGAGCATGTTTTATGATGAAAAAATGAGTTATCTCCAGATTGCATGAAGTTAGAAGTGGTTAGGATCTGTAAAGATAGCTAGAAGATCTGTGAAGATAAAGGGCTGGTGTTTGGTCTAAAGATCAGGGCTGGAACTCATCTGAAAATCTGGAAGGCTTGAAAGAGAATGAGTCAGCAGGAGGGCATATTCAGTAAGTAAAATATTGATGAAAGAATGAAGTTGGTGCCAAGAATAATGCCTCAGAGAATATTGTGACTAGAGATCAAGGGGAAAAAGATGACATAGTAGGAATAAACCTACCTAAGGAGGCAAAAGACCTGTACTCAAAAACTGGGAGATACTGATGAAAGAAAGTGAAGATGACACAAACAGATAAAGAGATATACTGTGTTCTTGGGTTGGAAAACCAATTTTCTTGAAATAACTATCCTATCCAAGGTAATCTACAGATTCAATGCAATCCTTATCACATTACCAATGGCATTTTCCACAGAACTAGAACGAAAAAATTAATTTGTATGGAAACATCCAGAATTTCCAAAACAATTTTGAGAAAGAAAAATGGGTGTGGAGCAATCATGCTCCCTGACTTTAGACTGTACTACAAATCTACAGTAGTCAAAACAGTATAGCACTGGCACCAAAACAAACATATATATCAGTGGAACAGAAATCCTAGAAATAAACATACACACTTACGGTCAATTAATCTATGACAAAGGAGGCAAGACTATATATACAATGAGGAAAAGACAGCCTCTTCAATAAGTGGTGCTAGCAAAACTGGACAACTACATATAAAAGAATGGAGTTAAAGCATTCTCTAATATCATATATAAAAATAAAGTGCATTAAAGACTAATATGTAAGACCAGATACTATAAAACTCCTAGAGGAAAACATAAGCAGAGCAGTCTTTGACATAAATTGCAGCAACATCTTTTTGGATTCATCTCCTAGAGTAATGGAAACAAAAGTAAAAATAAATGGGACCTAATCAAACTTACAAGATTTTGCACAGCATATGAAACCATATACAAAATGAAATAGGAGAAAATACTTGCAAAGGATGAAACTGGTGAGGAATTAATCTCCAAAACATATAAACAGCTCATACAGCTCAATATCAAGAAAACAAACAACCCAATCAAAAAGTGGGCAGATCTATAAAGCCATTTCTCCAAAGAAAACATACAGGTGGCCAGCAGGAACATAAAAAATGCTCAACATTGCTAATTATTAGATAAATGCAAATCAAAACTACAATAAGGTACCACCACACACTGGTCAGAATGACCATCATTAAAACATCTACAGATAAGAAATGTTGGAGAGGGTGTAGAGAAAAAGGAACCCTCCTACACTGTTGGTGAGAACGTAAATTGGTGCACCCACTATGGAAAACAGTATGAGGTTCCTTGAAAAACTAAAAATAGAGCTAACACATATCTAGTAATCCCACTCCTGGGTGTATATCTAGAAAAGATGAAAACTCTAATTCAAAAAGATACATGTACCCCAATTTTCACTGTAGCACTATTTACAATAGCAAAGACACAGAAGCAACCTAAACATCCATCAACAGATGAATGGATAAAGAAGAGGTGGTATATATGTATGTGTGTGTGTGTGTGTGTATATATATGTATATATGAATATTACTCAGCCAAGAAAAATGAATGAAATAATGCCATTTGCAGGAACATGGATGCACTTAGAGATTATCATACTAAGTAAAATAAGTCAGAGAAAGACAAATATTACATGATATCACTTATATGTGGAATCTAAAAAAAATGATACAAATGAACTTATTTACAAAACAGGAACTGACTCACAAGAATACCAAAAACAAACATAGTTATCAAAGGGAAAAGAGAGGAATAAATTAGAAACTTGGGACTAACAGATACACAGTACTATATATAAAACAGATTAATAACAAGGACTTACTGTATAGCACAGGGAACTATATTCAATATCTTATAATAAGATACTGTGAAAAAGAATAGACATATATGTTATATATTATGTATAACTGAATCACTTTGCTGTATTCCTGGAACATTGCAAATCAACTATACTTCAATTTTTTTAAAAAAGGATTACATAGGGACTGAGACAGAGTTATACAGCAAACCAAGAGAGGAGTTACAAGAGGGAGACTGTCTGGCAAGGAAGTAAGCAAGGTTAGCTAAGCTGGTCATTCAGTAAAACACCAAACCATTGTGGTCACGTTAAACCCAAATGGACAATAGTTTAGTCAAAATTTACAAATGTTTAAGGAAAATTCAATTCTTAACCTCGACAATCAAACAAAAGGAAGTTAAAAGAAGGCTAATACAGCAAAAATACCTGACTGCCATCACAGCATAAGCCACAGTCTACCGAAAGTTAGGCAGGTCAAGTGAGTCTCAGGAGCATATGCTTTTCTAGTCCTAGGAGAGGTATCTGTTCTTTGAATGGTCTCAAGTTAATCCTCAGTGGGGAGAAGGCAATGGCAACCCAATCCAGTACTCTTGTCTGGAAAATCCCATGGACAGAGGAGCCTGGTAGGCTGCAGTCCATGGGGTCACTACGAGTCAGACATGACTGAGCGACTTCACTTTCACTTTTCACTTTCATGCACTGGAGAAGGAAATGGCAATCCACTCCAGTGTTCTTGCCTGGAGAATCCCAGGGACGGGGAGCCTGGTGGGCTGCCGTCTATGGGGTTGCACAGAGTTGGACACAACTGAAGCGACTTAGCAGCAGCAGCAGGAATCCTCAGTGGTGGGCACTGTCATCAACCATGCAGATTCCTCTTCAATGAAGAATATGTTGTCACAGATTCTGGGAGTGCCATCCACCTTCAACTACCCCCTCAGGGATTGCCTTAGCTCCTGAGAGCTGCTAGGTCCCAGGTCACAGTGTTCTAAGGACAGATGCATTCCAATGACTAATGAAGATAGAGAGATAAGGCCTGGATATATAAACCCAAATAGAACCTCTTGATGAGGTCACCCATGGTCATCATTGCCTACCTCACAGCTTCACTTTGTTTGCCTAGTTTTTTTTTTTTCCCCACTCCCTTCCACAAAACACTGCTTATGAAATCTCCTGCAAAGTAAACTCTATGTCAAAATCTGCTTCCAAGGGAAACCACTCTGTGGTATCATGTGATCTATCTTATCAATTAAGTGTCTGCAAGAAATAGACAACTCCATCTCAACCGGCTTAAACAATAAGAAAACACTGCTTTCTCATGTTACTTGAAGTCCAGAGGTGGGATTGCTCCAGGGTTCATTAATCCAGTGGCTCACTAAAACTATCCAGTCCCCTAAGTTTCTGTCTTTCTCCTCTGCCATCCTCAGCATGGTAGCTTTGTACCTCAGCCTTGCATTCCTCACACTAACAAAATGGATCACATGGAGGCAGCAAAAGGGAAAGGACTGATATTTTCCAGGTGAATCTTTTTTAAGACCAAGACACCCTTTCCCAGAAAGGGTGACCTCTGGCTGACCTCCCTTCAGTCACTGGCCAGAAATGGGGCTCACATCTCCCTCCAAACCAGTCACTGGCAGGGGAATGGGATGGCCTTGATTTGCAGAAAACAATCAAAGTTTGCTCATGAATATTTTTGTGGAATGGACATACTCCTGAAAAATAAAATAGGGTAACTACATTGCCACACCCTAGAACGTGTTTATTCAGGTTTTTTCTTCCAACTAATTTTACATAATTTAAAATCTAGGTTAGGTAGCTGGAGGGAACTGTTATTTTAATAGAAAGCACCTGGATGGGCCTTCTGTGAATCTTCTTGCAAGGACAATGAAATCACTTTTTTTTTTGCCCAGAGGTAAGATACATGGTATTGTTTTGTAATCATCAGTGAACCTTCTATGCATTAGATATACATGCACTTTCACCAGTGGAAAGCAGCAGCACCTGACATCCTGTACCAATTTTTCTGAATTTGGAAGGAAAAGAGGCACATTTTCAAATAAGCCAGTCGCAAAAGGACAAATACTGTAGGATTCCACTTATATTGAAGCAAAGGATTGAAGGCAAAAGGAGACGAGGGTGACAGAGGATGAGATAGTTAGATATCATCACTGACTCAGTGGACATGAATCTGAGCAAACCCTGAGAGACAGTGAAGGAGAGGGAAGCTTGGCATTGGTGCAGTCCATAGGGTTGCAAGGAGTCGGACAAAACTTAGCAACTGAACAACAACAGATGTGAGATACCTAGAATAATCATGCTCATAAAGACAGGAGAATGGTAGTTGCCAGGAGCTGAGGGGGGTGGGAAGGGGGATGGGCAGTTACTGTTTAAGGGGAACAGAGTTTCTGTTTGGCAGAATGGAAAGAATTCTTCCAATGGATGATGCTGATGGCTGCAAAACAGTATAAATGTACTTAATGTCACTGAAGTATACACATAAAAATGGTAAAATGGTAAATTTTACATATATGTTACCATAATTTTAAAAAAGAAGAAGCATATTTTCATTGAACACCTGTGGGAAGAAAACCCAACAGCTGGAGTTTAGGAAAAAAGTTTTTTTTAAAACAACTTGAAAAGCCTTAATCACTAACTGGAACTGCTTTACCTTATAAACACCTACTGCAAACATATTTTATTGTGTTATATTGGTAAAATGGCTTTGTGTTTCTTAAACGGTGGGAAAGATTGAAGGCGGGAGGAGAAGGGGATGACAGGACGAGATGGTTGGATGGCATCACCAACTCAATGGACATGAGTTTGAGTAAACTCCAGGAGTTGGTGATGGACAGGGAGGCCTGGCGTGCTGCAGTCCATGGGGTCACAAAGAGTTGGACATGACTGAGCGACTGAACTGAACTGATCTTAAATGGTTGTAGCTGTTAGTTCATCATGTAGCAAAATTAATTCTAAAGAAAGCTTTGATTTTAAATGGTTAATTATTCCTAAAGTTCTATTATTTTAATAATAGATTTCAATCATCCTATTCAGAAGATAAGTGTCTACTTATTTAAATCTTATTTATGTCCACATTCATGTTATTTTCTGAATTAGGTGAAAATAATAAACTATGTTGGGGCCAAAAAATGATCAAAATTGGATGAACATATTAATGTATTTTAATAGCTTGACTGGGAGTTTATGAAAAACCTCATCCCTAGCCAAAGTATATCACTTGAAATAAATTCCAACTTATCTCCTGCTCAGAAAAGAATACTCCACTGAAATATTTTCTAGCTACTCAAAGCCAAAAAGGGATATTCATCTATTGATGTAAAATAAATTTTTGCACTAGGCAGAGGCTGCAACAGATAATTGATAAGAGCTTTTTCAACTCCATGATGCTGTGATATACTGAATTTTTGAAAATGACTTTAAGAGAGAGAGGGAGTGATGAATTTCTGGTGCATATCCCCTCCTAGAAATAACAATTTGAAAACATCCACATAGGAAAATATCTTCACAAGAGCTAAGGATGCCAGCTGAGTGTTTGCAGCACATGGGTAAAGCTAGAAATAAGAAAAGATGCACCAAAGAAGAAAGGAGAGATATATTCACACTACCCCATCACCCCTCCTCCAAGCCCAGGCAGTCTAGCATGGAGAGAGATACCCTCTTCATGAGAGAAGGAAAATCAAGTGAATGCCCAATTTTACCACAGATGCCAGCACCAGCCCACCCCAGCAACAGGCCAGTGCCCATGATGCTAGGTGGATCCTTGTGAATTTCCAGGAACTTAGGTCTTTGGCCCACCCAGATACCTGCTGGCTCCAGCATACCCAGGTAGCTCCTGTGATACCAGACTCCTAGAGGGCTTCCACAAACCCAGGCTCCCAGTACACCCTAGCACCACCCATCTCTTATGGTACCAGGTTCCCAAAAAGTTCCTATGAACCTAGGTCTGGGCACATCCCAAGGCCGGCTGGGAGAAGGCAATGGCACCCCACTCCAGTACTCTTGCCTGAAAAATCCCATGGATGGAGGAGCTTGGTAGGCTGCAGTCCATGGGGTCTCAAAGAGTAGGACATGACTGAGTGACTTCACTTTCATGTTTCACTTTCATGTATTGGAGAAGGAAATGGCAACCCACTCCAGTGTTCTTGCCTGAGAATCCCAGGGACGGGGGAGCCTGGTGGGCTGCCGTCTATGGTGTCACACAGAGTCGGACACGACTGAAGCAACTTAGCAGCAGCAGTAGCAGCAGCAGGGCCAGCTGGCTCTCAAGGCCCAGGGTGGCTCCTGTGGCCCCAGACTCCCAATCAGCACCCCATAAACACAGGCTCTAGGTGGACACCCACACACTCAGTCTCCCAGCTAGGCTCAGCCTCAGGTTGACTACCACAGATCCAGGCTTTCATCCAACTCCAGTATCAGGCTAGCCCCCACATACCTAGCATCCAGACTGTCTCCTGTGGACCTAGGTTTCCAGCTGGCTCCTGTGGTCTCAACCTCCAGGCCAGCTACTGTGAAACCAGGCTCTGAGATGACTTCTGTAACAAACTGACCCTCAGGGACCAACACTCTTGGCCTTCCCCAGGGTCCTCAGTGTCTGGATGGCCCCTGTGAAACCAGGATCCAGGTTTACCCACATAAACCCAGGACCCAGGCTCATTCATCAGAGACTCAAGTGACAGGCCTACACCCGTGAACCCAGCTCCAGGCCCCTCATCCACTGACCCAGGTACTAGGATGGTCTCTATGTATCTAACCACCAGGTCTTTCCACCTGCTGATCTAGGTATCAGATCTACCCACTCAAGGATTCCAGCAGCAAGCCTGCCCATGGACACCACCAGACTGCCCATACAGAATCTTGGACTGGCTGATTGGTGAAAGGCTTACCTGCTGAAGCTAGTCTATAAAGATTGGCAGGAGTATTACTTCAAATGTGTGAACACTAATGCAAGGCATCAATGATCATGAATAACCAAGGAAACAGGACATCACCAAAGGAAACTAATAAACTCCAATGACTAACCCTAAAAAACTGAAAATCTATGAACTATCTGGTGAAGAATTCAGAATAATCCTCTTAAAGAAATTCAGAGAACTACAAAATACACAGATAAATAACTAAATGAAATTGGAAAACAATGCATGAACAAAATGGGAAGTACAACAAAGAAATAGAAATCTTAAAGCAAATCAAACAGAAACCCTGGAGTTGAAGAATACAGTGACCTCTGTCTTACACCACTCACAAAAATTAACTTGAAATGTATTAAAGCATTAAATGTAAGATCGGAAGCTGTAAAGGCACTAGAAGAAAGCACAGGGGAAAAGCTCCTTGACATTTATTGGCAATGAGTTTTTTCTATATGATACCAAAAGTACAAGCAACAAGAGCAAAAAATCAGTAAGTGGGACTACATCATAAAAAGCTTCTTTATAGTGAAAAAAATCATCAAAATGATAAAGCAAACTATGGAATGGGAGAAAATATTTGCAAACCATCTATCTAATAAGAGGCTAATATCCAAAATATATAAGGAACTCCATAGCAAAAAACAAACAATCTGATTAAAAAACAGGCAGAGAATTTGGATAGACATTTTTCCAAAGAAGACATACAAATGGCTCACAGATACACAAAAAATTGTTCAATGTCACTCATCATCAGGAAAATGCAAATTGAAATCACAATGAATTATCACCTCGTACCTATTAGATGGCTTTTATTTAAAAAAATGAAGAGATAACAGGTATTGGCAATAAAGAAGAGAAAAGGGACTCTTTTGGTAGGAAAATAAATGATTGGTTGGACTTGGGCTTCCCTGGTGGCCCAGCAGTAAAGAATCCGCCTGCCAGTGCAGGAGACACAGGTTTGATTCCTGGGTTGGGAGGATCCCCTGGAGAAGGAAATGGCTACCCAATTCCATATTCTTTCCTGGGAAATCCCATGGACAGAGGAGCCTGGCGGGCTACAGTCCATGGGATTGCAAAGAGTCAGACGTGATTTAGCAACTAAACAACAGAAACAACACTGTCTTGGGTAATTTCTGTAGTGATAAAGAGAAACACATTCAGACTACCTGAAACATTGGTACTCAAGAGATGGTTCTTGAGTACCATCTAATGGTTCTTTTTCCAAGCACACAGGATTATCTACGAGTTTTCTCTGGCCATAAAATCATGCCCAGCCCAAGCAAGGAGCACATCAGAAGTGCCAAGGAATTCCGAGTCCTAGAAGTAACCATCCACCAATGATAATTGAGTGTGGTAAATAAATATCTCTGCTTTGTTGTCCCTTGAGTAGACAACCAAATTGCCCTTTATGCTGTCTTCCGGGAGCTCCCAGCGTGAATAAGCCCCAGTTGCCTATAGTAGTAATATGCTCGTGAAAATACCTATATCGGCTTTCTTCCCTTCTCTGTCTCAAATCCCCACCCACTACCAGTGTTTCATTGAACCACTTACTAAATAAATTACTTGCACTGAAATTCTTGTCCTAAGGTCTGCTTCCAGGGAAACTTAAACAAAGATAATCAGTATGGTCCCATCACTTCATTGCAAATAGATGGAGAAACAGTGGAAACAGTGGCTGACTTTATTTTTCTGGGCTCCAAAATCACTGCAGATGGTGATTGCCGCCATGAAATTAAAAGACGGTTACTCCTTGGAAGGAAAGTTATGACCAAACTAGACAGCATATTGAAAAGCAGAGACATTACTTTGTCAACAAAGGTCTGTCCAGTCAAGGTTATGGTTTTTCCAGTGGTCATCTATGGTTGTGAGAGTTGAAAGGCTGAGTGCCGAAGAATTGATGCTTTTGAACTGTGGTGTTGGAGAAGACTCTTTAGAGTCCCTTGGACTGCAAGGACATCCAACCAGTCCATCCTAAAGGAGATCAGTCCTGGACGTTCATTGGTAGGACTGATGTTGAAGCTGAAAGTCCAGTACTTTGGCCACCTGATGCGAAGAGCTAACTCATTTGAAAAGACCTTGATGCTGGGAAAGGTTGACAGCAGGAGGAGAAGGGGACGACAGAGGATGAGATGGTTGGATGGCATCACTGACTCGATGGACATGGGTCTGGGTGGACTCTGGGAGTTGGTGATGGACAGGGAGGCCTGGCGTGCTGCAGTTCATGGGGTCGCAAAGAGTCGGACATGACTGAGTGACTGAACTGAACTGAACTGAACTGAATCAGTATGGAAGAAATGATCCCATAGAAATCCAAGAACTGGCTCTGGAATGAGACTCAGTCTCATGGCAAACGGGTTTGGCATTGGGAACCCATGAGTATTCACTATAAGCTTCCATCATTATTACATAGAACATGCTGGGTTTCTTTGTCAGTCTCTTCTCCTCTTACCTCCAAACTAATTTCTCACTCTTTATTCTGCAGATCTTTTCTCAACTTCAGAGCTCTTACTTATTCATAAATTTGAATTACTCATAATGTTGACTCACTCATGCCCTATCATGACCCTCCCATTTCTCTCTACTTCATGAATTTTCAGTTTCAGGCTTCACTATTAATCATAGGAATCTAATTTCATCTTTCAATTCAAATGGTGGAGAGTGAAAATCTAACATACTTAATCTTTGAGCAGAGTTATTTACAATAGATTAGTGATGCACAGTTAGGCACCATCTAATCCAGAACACTTATATGAGAACAAAAGAGGCACTGTTAATAATTAAGGCAAAACAATAGGTACTGTTCTGGGCAAATTGGGACATATGGTCACCTGGGCATATGACACTTATCAATTTATACTTATTTCCCTAAGTTCAGTTGTCCAGTGATTGTTAAATTAGCCATGCCTGTTGTGTATGTACAAGGAGTAAGGGGTGGTAGCTGGCACATGACTGTTCCTTAAATAGACCAATGATTTTCGAAGCAAATAAAAACATGGTCATTGTTAATTTTGGAGAAGGCAATGGCACCCCACTCCAGTACTCTTGCCTGGAAAATCCCTTGGATGGAGGAGCCTGGTAGGCTGCAGTCTATGGGGTCGCTAAGAGTCGGACACGACCGAGCGACTTCACTTTCACTTTTCACTTTCATGCATTGGAGAAGGAAATGGCAACCCACTCCAGTGTTCTTGCTTGGAGAATCCCAGGGATGGGAGAGTCTGGTGGGCTGCCGTCTATGGGGTTGCACTGAGTCGGACACGACTGAAGCAACTTAGCAGCAGCAGCAGCATTGTTAATTTATAGAACATTCATACTACTGGACTCTAAGGGATCCTATCTTATCTAGCCTATCTTATGGATCACCAGTGATCCTCATACCAAATTTGCTGCTGCTCCGTCATGGGATTTTCCAGGCAAGAGTACTGGAGTGGGGTGCCATTGCCTTCTCCGATACCAAATTTGGGTACCTCTAAATCAATCCACTCTTTGATGCATTATCAGAACACATTCTAAGGCTGAATATAACTTGGTCATGAATCCAACTATGGTATATTTAGTAAAGATGCATGGAGAAGGCAATGGCACCCCACTCCAGTACTCTTGCCTGGAAAATCCCATGGGTGGAGGAGCCTGGAAGGCTGCAGTCCATGGGGTCGCTGAGGGTCAGACACGACTGAGCGACTTCACTTTCACTTTTCCCTTTCATGCATTGGAGAAGGAAATGGCAATTCACTCCAGTGTTCTTGCCTGGAGAATCCCAGGGACAGGGGAGCCTGGTGGGCTGCCGTCTATGGGGTCGCACAGAGTTGGACACAACTGAAGTGACTTAGTAGTAGTAGTAGTAAAGATGCAAAGCCATTTAGTAAAGCATCATTCCTCAATCAGTTCAGTTCAGTCACTCAGTTGTGTTCGACTCTTTGCGACCCCATGAAACACAGCATGCCAAGCCTCCCTGGTCCATCACCAACTCCCGGAGTCCACCCAAACCCATGTCCCTTGAGTCGGTAATGCCATCCAACCATCTCATCCTCTGTCGTCCCCTTCTCCTCCTGCCCTCAATACTTCCCAGCATCAGGGTCTTTTCCAATGAGTCAACTCTTCGCATGACATGTCCAAAGTATTGGAGTTTCAGCTTCAACATCAGTCCTTCCAATGAACACCCAGGACCAATCTCCTTTAGGATGGACTGGTTGGATCTCCTTGCAGTCCAAGGGACTCTCAAGAGTCTTCTCCAACACCACAGCTCAAAAGCATCATGGAACATTTCAAATCAGTATTGATGAAGTTGGGTATGGAAGCCGATTGTATCCAGTTAGTATTAGGATTCTCCAAAATAAATAATCTTGGGAGACACTGGTGTCTCAGATTGACAACATTGGTTGAGATGTAATTGAAATTAAAACATTCAGAAGTGTATTCAGGCTATCTGGGATACAATGACTAGGAAGAGAAGTCCTTGATATTACCAAGGGAGCAAATGACTTCTTTTAGTGTTTCATATCTATAAAAGTTAATTTTCCAACCATTGTTCTGTGTCAATGTATTATAAAAGATTTGTCTTTCTAAGTTGATCTTGTAAATACAGTTTCTACAATTATTGCAGTAAAATTGTAGAGAATGTATATTTCTTTAAGTGGGGTTTCAGATAGACAAGGTAACTAAACTTTTTTTCTAGTACAGGATAACTAAAGATACAAGCTTTCAGTCACTCTCCAGGTATACTGAGCAATAACTGGGTGAGGTAGCAGTCAGGAATCTCAGGCTCCAGTATCTTCTCAGTGTTTTCTGTCTCTAAATCTGTTTGTCTATCTGAGAAATGGAAAGATTGCACTAAATCAGATTTTCCAACTGGGCTCTGCTGGCCTACAGAATTCCATGTATCCAAGTCAGTCATTTGGAAGAAGAAAGGGAGGGGGAAGGAAGAAAGATTCCCTTTCATGTTTCAAGTAGTCAAAAATTTCAAGTTTCAAGCAATACATTTTAACCAGATGATGGGTCTGATGTACCTCATGCCCACAACTTCAGTAACCCTCTCCAAGCAGAAAACTTCTCAATTTGTATCTCCAAGTGATATGCCTCCTCTAAGTATCCAGTTGCCTGCTTAAAATCTCCCTCCAACTGTATGATGTTCCAAAGCCTCTTTAAACTCAACATGCCCAAGACCAAAATCTTTATCTCCCACAATGAAACAGTTTCCTGCTGTGTTCCTTATCTCAATGAGTGGCATCAGTATCCTTCTGTCTGTGCACTCCTCAAAACTAGGTGTTCCTCCAGACATCGTCTATTTCCTTACTTAAATTCACCCTTACTCTCATGTTCTATGAATTTGACTTTTTAATATTTCTTGAATGATTTCACTTCTCTCCATTTACCCTGCAACCAACCTAGTCCAAACTGCTGTCATCTCTTACCTGGATCTTGGCAACAGTTTTCTAACTGGTCCCTCTGTTTCTTTTCTGAACCCTCACCCCCTTAATCCATTTTCCATATTTAAAGAATATTGGATCTTTCTGAAAGCTAAATCTGACCTTGTCTCTCCCTTTATTAAAATCTTTCAGTTTGTCATCACTGACTTTAGGATAAAGACCAAAGTCCTTTACATGTCCTGCAAAGCCCTATATATTTGATCTTTTCCTACTTCTTTCTCTAGCCTTAGCTCTTCTTATATTCTCTCTTTTGTTCTTCAGATAACTGAGATTTCCTTTCAAGTCATTGTACAAGCCACAGCCTCTTCTGCCACAGAACCTTTGCATATGTTGTTATCATCATTTGAAATGCTTTCTGCTCCATTCTATCTCTAAACACCTTTCCTGGTTAATTCCTACTCATCATTTAGATAATCATTCAAGAGCTGGTTGCTCAGGGAAACTACACAATCCTTATTTCACGTCAGATTCTTGTTACTGTATTTTTATAATCACATCCTCCTCCTTCTTTTACACTCAGTCCACTCATTTGTGTGATTTTATTAATAAATGAATTCTCCAGTAATTGTAACTCTGTAAGAGTTCATAGTGCAGATGGTGACTGCAGCCATGAAATTAAAAGACGCTTACTCCTTGGAAAGAAAGTTATGACCAACCTAGATAGCATATTGAAAAGCAGAGACATTACTTTGCCAACAAAGGTTCGTCTAGTCAAGGCTATGGTTTTTCCAGTGGTCATGTATGGATGTGAGAGTTGGACTGTGAAGAAAGCTGAGCGCCGAAGAATTGATGCTTTTGAACTGTGGTGTTGGAGAAGACTCTTGAGAGTCCCTTGGACTGCAAGGAGATCCAACCAGTCCATTCTAAAGGAGATCAGCCCTGGGATTTCTTTGGAAGGAATGATGCTAAAGCTGAAACTGCAGTACTTTGACCACCTCATGCGAAGAGTTGACTCATTGGAAAAGACTCTGATGCTAGGAGGGGATTGGGGGAAGGAGGAGAAGGGGATGACAAAGGATGAGATGGCTGGATGACATCACTGACTCAATGGATGTGAGTCTGAGTGAACTCCGGGAGTTGGTGATGGACAGGGAGGCCTGGCGTGCTGCTATTCATGGGGTCGCAAAGAGTCGGACATGACTGAGCAACTGAACTGAAGAGTTCATGGTAGAGTAGATTATATTCTTGAAAGATGGTTGTAATAACATCTTATCCAACATAGTTCTCTATGACGTGACTTTGTGAATTCCGCATCAAGTGCATGTGTGCTAAGACACCTCAGTTGTGTCTGACTCTTTGTGACCCTTTGGACTGTAGCTGATCAGGCTCCTCTGTCCATGGGGTTTTCCAGGCAAGAATATTGGAGTGGTTGTCATGCCCTCCTCCATGGGATCTTCCCGACCCAGGGACAGAACCCCGTCTCTATGTTTCCTGCACTGGCAGGCAGGTTTTTTTTAACCACTAGCACCACCTGGGATTAATTCCTCTCCCTTTGAGTTGGAACAGGCCTATGACTATATTCCCTGTATTGGCAGGCAGGTTCTTTACCACTGTGTCACCTGGGAAGTTTTTCCTTGACCTATAGAGCAAAGCAGAAAAGAGCAGGAAATGGATGTGAGAGTAAACAGGCAAATAACTGTCATAGCAACCAACACACAAACACATAGGCACGTTTATGCATGCAGGTGCCTAGTAGACCAGGCCTGTGTGTAGGCACCTGTGTGCATGAGAGTGCATATGTGTTTGTGTGTTGGATGCCTGCCAATACAGGAAACGCCAGAGACACAGGTTCGATCCCTGGGTTGGGAAGATCTCTTGGAGAAGGAAATGGCAACTCACTCCAGTATTCTTGCCTGGAGAATTCCATGGACAGGGGAGCCTGGCGGGCTAAAGTGCATGGTGTCGCAAAGAATTCGACACAAATGAGCAACTGGGCATGCACACATGGACTGTAGGTCAAAGAACCCACATATCCCAGACTCCTTTGCTAACTGGCTTCCAGGCATAATAAACCAGTCAGAGGCACTGGTGGAGAACTATATAGTAAAAGGAGGGGAGAAGCAAGAGAATGTCCCTCTCTTTCTCTGTTTTGGTGTGTCTCCAGCACTGGCCGTATCTCTTCTGTGGCTCTAATTCTTGACAGCCTCTCTCTTCCTGGTCCCACTTGCCCCTGATTAGGCATGCCTTGATTAGTTTCCACTGGGTTTCCATGATTCCTGGACTCTGGGAGTACTGTCTCCTCTGTTCTCTCTCCAAACCTTGGGTTGGTAGTGGTATTATGCTGTTCCTAATTTCTAGGATAGCTCTCTGTCTCATGTTTGATTCCTTAGATCTTTAAACATCTCTGTAACAAACTTCCTATAGTAAATTCCTCCCATTTGAAACATCCAGCATGGTTTCCATCTTCTGACAGTTCTCTGTCTCATACAATTCTTGGCATAAGGGTAGTCCAACAAAACTAACTCTCAGAATCAAACTATTTGGGGTTAAACACAATTATGACTTCCTTGGTGTGAAAAATGGGATATTAGTAAGCCATGATCCTAGTAGACCATGACCTCATTTGTAATTTATGCTGAAGCTGAAACTCCAATACTTTGACCACTTGATGTGGTTATTTGAAAAGACCCTGATGCTGGGAAAGATTGAAGGCGGGAGAGGAGAAGGGGACGGCAGAGGATGAGATGGTTGGATGGCATCACCGACTCAATGGACATGAGTTTGAGTAAATTCCAGGAGTTGGTGATGGACAGGGAGGCCTGGTGTGCTGCAGTCCAGGGGTTCACAAAGAGTCAGACACGACTGAGCGGCTGAACTGAATATTTATTGCCAGTTGAAATAATATAGATCAGGCATTTTATGATGAGACACACTGCTATAGATATCTTGTGTTAGATGTTTTAAATGAACCTTTAGCTTGTGCTGCACTAAAACAATTCACAGCTGCTTGCTTTTTCTTTTTTAACTTTGCAGCTGGATACTTTAGGGAACAGATGATGACATGGGGAAGGACAAATTGTTATTCTCTTAAGAACATTTAAGGGCTTGATTTTGAAGGGTTTATCTCTATTCCCACTCGTACAGAAGACCAGTCCTCTACATCAGAAGCATGAGTTGCAGAAGTGCAGAGGAGTAGGAAAAACATACACTACAGAATCATGAAAGTCCTTGTTTGAAACCCCGAATTTTGGAATTATATAGTATTGAAGGAATCTTTTTAACACATACTTTATAAGGACGGGAATGTAGAGTGAAAATAAGATTCTCCATCTAAATGCTATGGAACAACTACTTTTGAAATTCCAAACTCTATTCTAGATATTTAATTTATGCTTTTTGGTATTTGTTATCAATTTTGTACCTGTATTCTTTTTTTTTTTTTTTTTATAATTTATGCGACCTTGTTTGTTCTTGTTTGTTTGTTTTTTTTTTTTTCCTCTCTCTTTCTTTTTCTTCTTCTTCTTTTTTTTTAACATTGTATTTTTTAAATTCCAAACTCTACTCTAGATTTTTAACTTTTGCTTTTTGGTATTAGTTATCAATTTTGTACCTATATTTTCTTTATAATTTTTGCGACCTTGTTTTTTTTGTTTGTTTGTTTTTTCTCTCTTTCTTTTCCTTCTTCTTTTCTTTAACATCGTATTTTTGAAATTCCAAATTCTACTCTAGATTTTAAAATTTTGTTTTTATGTATTTGTTACCAATTCTGTACCTTAAGAACCCAATCTTCAGTACTCATTTTTCACTAGGGAGCGAGATTACTGGCTTAACTGCTCTCTCTCCCTTTGGACTCTCCTTTTTCCCCACTAGGTCGCCTGTGTCTCCTCCTTAACCCCTCTCTACTCTACCCAACTCTGTGAATTTCTGTGTGTTCCAGATGGTGGAGAACACTTAGGGAACTGATTACTGGCTGGATCTGTCTCCCTCCTTTTCATTCCCCCCATTTATCCTCCTGGCCACCTCTGCCATTTTCTTCCTTCTTCTCTTCTCTGTATAACTCTGTGAACAACTCTGAGCAGTCGAGTTGTGGAGTGCACATAAGGAAGAGATTACTGAATAGCCCACTCTCTCCTCTATTGATTCCACCTCATGTCATTTGGGTCACCTCTAACTCTCTCCTCACTCTTCTCTTCTACATATAATGCTGTAAACCTCTCTGGGCGAAATAAGTTTCAGGGCAAGACATACCAAGCAAATTCTCCAGCAGCAAGGAACACAGCCCTGAGCTCCAAGATACAGGCAGCCCAAAGTCACCCCAAAACCATAGACATCCCATAACTCATTACTGGACATTTTATTGCACTCCAGAGAGAAGAAATACAGCTCCACTCACCAGAACACCGACACAAGCTTCCCTAACCAAGAAACCTTGACAAGCCACCTGTACAAACCCACACAGAGCGAGGAAACGCCACAATAAATAGAACCCCACAAACTGCCAGAATACAGAAAGGACACCCCAAACTCAGCAATTTAAACAAGATGAAGAGACAGAGGAATACCCAGCAGATAAAGGAACAGGATAAATGCCCAAGAGATAGGGAATCTACCTGATAAAGAATTCCAAATAATGATAGTGAAATTGATCCAAAATCTTGAAATCAAAATGGAATCACAGATAAATAGCTTGGAGACAAAGATTGAGAAGATGCAAGAAAGGTTTAACAAGGACCTAGAAGAAATAAAAGAGAGTCAATATAAAATGAATAATGCAATAAATGAAATTAAAAACACTCTGGAGGCAACAAATAGTAGAATAACAGAGGCAGAAGATAGGATTAGTGAATTAGAAGATAGAATGGTAGAAATAAATGAATCAGAGAGGATAAAAGAAAAACGAATTAAAAGAAATGAGGACAATCTCAGAGACCTCCAGGACAATATTAAACGCTACAACATTCAATCATAGGGTCCCAGAAGAAGAAGACAAAAGAAAGACCATGAGAAAATACTTGAGGAGATAATAGTTGAAAACTTCCTAAAATGGGGAAGGAAATAATCACCAAGTCCAAGAAACCCAGAGAGTCCCAAACAGGATGAACCCAAGGCAAAAACACCCCAAGACACATATTAATCAAATTAACAAAGATCAAACACAAAGAACAAATATTAAAAGCAGCAAGAGAAAAACAACAAATAACACACAAGGGAATTCCCAGTAGGATAACAGCTGATCTTTCAATAGAAACTCTTCAAGCCAGGAGGGAATGGCAAGACATACTTAAAGTGATGAAAGAAAATAACCTACAGCCCAGATTATTGTACCCAGCAAGGATCTCATTCAAGTATGAAGGAGAAATCAAAAGCTTCTCAGACAAGCAAAAGCTGAGAGAATTCAGCACCACAAAACCAGCTCTCCAACAAATACTAAAGGATTTTCTCTAGACAGAAAACACAAAAATAGTGTATAAACTCGAACCCAAAACAATAAAGTAAATGGCAAAGGGATCATACTTATCAGTAATTACCTTAAATGTAAATGGGTTGAATGCCCCAACCAAAAGACAAAGACTGGCTGAATGGACACAAAAACAAGACCCCTACATATGTTGTCTACAAGAGACCCACCTCAAAACAGGGGACACATACAGACTGAAAGTGAAGGGCTGGAAAAAGATTTTCCATGCAAATAGGGACCAAAAGAAAGCAGGAGTAGCAATACTTATATCAGATAAAATAGACTTTAAAAACAAAGGCTGTGAAAAGAGACAAAGATGGTCACTACATAATGATCAAAGGATCAATCCAAGAAGAAGATATAACAATTATAAATATATATGCACCCAACACAGGAGCGCCTCAATATGTGAGACAAATGCTAACAAGTATGAAAGGAGAAATTAACAATAACACAATAATAGTGGGAGACTTTAATACCCCACTCATATCTATGGATAGATTAACTAAACAGAAAATTAACAAGGAAACACAAATGTTAAACGATACAATAGACCAGTTAGACCTAATTGATATCTATAGGACATTTCATCCCAAAACAGTGAATTTCACCTTTTTCTCAAGCGCACATGGAACCTTCTCCAGGATAGATCACATCCTGGGCCATAAATCTAGCCTTGGTAAATTCAAAAAAATAGAAATCATTCCAAGCATCTTTTCTGACCACAATGCAGTAAGATTAGATTTCAATTACAGGAGAAAAACTATTAAAAATTCCAACATATGGAGGATGAACAACACGCTGCTGAATAACCAACAAATCACAGAAGAAATCAAAATTTACATAGAAACTAATGAAAATGAAAACACAACAACTCAAAACCTGTGGGACACTTTAAAAGCAGTCCTAAGGGGAAAGTTCATAGCAATACAGGCATACCTAAAGAAACAAGAAAAAACTCAAATAAATAACCTAACCCTACACCTAAAGCAACTAGAAAAGGAAGAAATGAAGAACCCCAGGGTTAGTAGAAGGAAAGAAATCTTAAAAATTAGGGCAGAAATAAATGCAGAAGAAACAAAAGAGACCATAGCAAAAATCAACAAAGCCAAAAGCTGGTTCTTTGAAAGGATAAATAAAATTGACAAACCATTAGCCAGACTCATCAAGAAACAAAGGGAGAAAAATCAAATCAATAAAATTAGAAATGAAAATGGAGAGATCACAACAGACAACACAGAAATACAAAGGAGCATAAGAGACTACTATCAACAATTATATGCCAATAAAATGGACAACGTGGAAGAAATGGACAAATTATTAGAAAAGTACAACTTTCCAAAACTGGACCAGGAAGAAATAGAAAATCTTAACAGACCCATCACAAGCATGGAAATTGAAACTGTAATCAAAAATCTTCCAGCAAACAAAAGCCCCGGTCCAGATGGCTTCACAGCTGAATTCTACCAAAAATTTAGAGAAGAGCTAACACCTATCCTGCTCAAACTCTTCCAGAAAATTGCAGAGGAAGGTAAACTTCCAAACTCATTCTATGAGGCCACCATCACCCTAATACCAAAACCTGACAAAGATCCCACAAAAAAAAAGAAAACTACAGGCCAATATAACTGATGAATATAGATGCAGAAATCCTTAACAAAATTCTAGCAATCAGAATCCAACAACACATTAAAAAGATCATACACCATGACCAAGTGGGCTTTATCCCAGGGATGCAAGGATTCTTCAATATCCACAAATCAATCAATGTAATACACCACATTAACAAATTGAAAAACAAAAACCATATGATTATCTCAATAGATGCAGAGAAAGCCTTTGACAAAATTCAACATCCATTTATGATAAGAACTCTCCAGAAAGCAGGAATAGAAGGAACATAACTCAACATAATAAAAGCTATATATGACAAACCCACAGCAAACATTATCCTCAATGGTGAAAAATTGAAAGCATTTCCTCTAAAGTCAGGAACAAGACAAGGGTGCCCTCTTTCACCATTACTATTCAACATAGTTTTGGAAGTTTTGGCCACAGCAATCAGAGCAGAAAAAGAAATAAAAGGAATCCAAATTGGAAAAGAAGAAGTAAAACTCTCACTGTTTGCAGATGACATGATCCTTTACATAGAAAACCCTAAAGACTCCACCAGAAAATTACTAGAACTAATCAATGATTATAGTAAAGTTGCAGGATATAAAATCAACACACAGAAATCCCTTGCATTCCTATACACTAATAATGAGAAAACTGAAAGAGAAATTAAGAAACAATTCCGTTCACCATTGCAACGGAAAGAATAAAATACTTAGGAATATATCTACCTAAAGAAACCAAGACCTATATATAGAAAAACTATAAAAGAAATCAAAGAGGACACTAATAGATGGAGAAATATACCATGTTCGTGGATTGGAAGAATCAATATAGTGAAAATGAGTATACTACCCAAAGCAATTTATAGATTCAATGCAATCCCTATCAAGCTACCAATGGTATTCTTCAAAGAGCTAGAACAAATAATTTCACAATTTGTATGGAAATACAAAAAACCTCGAATAGCCAAAGCTATCTTGAGAAAGAAGAATGGAACTGGAGGAATCAACCTGCCTGACTTCAGGCTCTATTACAAAGCCACAGTTATCAAGACAGTATGGTACTGGCACAAAGACGAAATATTGATCAATGGAACAAAATAGAAAGCCCAGAGATAAATCCACGCACATATGGACACCTTATCTTTGACAAAGGAGGCAAGAATATACAATGGATTAAAGACAACCTCTTTAACAAGTGGTGCTGGGAAAACTGGTCAACCACTTGTAAAAGAATGAAACTAGACCACTTTCTAACACCATACACAAAAATAAACTCAAAATGGATTAAAGATCTCAATGTAAGACCAGAAACTATAAAACTCCTAGAGGAGAACATAGGCAAAACACTCTCTGACATACATCACAGCAGGATCCTCTATGACCCACCTCCCAGAATATTGGAAATAAAAGCAAAAATAAACAAATGGGACCTAATTAAACTTAAAAGCTTCTGCACAACAAAGGAAACTATTAGCAAGGTGAAAAGGCAGCCTTCAGAATGGGAGAAAATAATAGCAAATGAAGCAACCGACAAACAACTAATCTCAAAAATATACAAGCAACTCCTACAGCTCAATTCCAGAAAAATAAATGACCCAATCAAAAAATGGGCCAAAGAACTAAATAGACACTTCTCCAAAGAAGACATACAGATGGCTAACAAACACATGAAAAGATGCTCAGTATCACTCATTATCAGAGAAATGCAAATCAAAACCACTATGAGGTACCATTTCACGCCAGTCAGAATGGCTGCGATCCATAAGTCTACAAGCAATAAATGCTGGAGAGGGTGTGGAGAAAAGGGAACTCTCTTACACTGTTGGTGGAAATGCAAACTAGTACAGCCACTATGGAGAACAGTGTGGAGATTCCTTAAAAAACTGGAAATAGAACTGCCTTATGATCCAGCAATCCCACTGCTGGGCATACACACTGAGGAAACCAGAAGGGAAAGAGACACGTGTACCCCAATGTTCATCGCAGCACTGTTTATAATAGCCAGGACATGGAAGCAACCTAGATGTCCATCAGCAGATGAATGGATAAGAAAGCTGTGGTACATATACACAATGGAGTATTACTCAGCCATTAAAAAGAATGCATTTGAATCAGTTCTAATGAGATGGATGAAACTGGAACCTATTATACAGAGTGAAGTAAGCCAGAAAGAAAAACACCAATACAGTATACTAACGCATATATATGGAATTTAGAAAGATGGAAACAATAACCCTGTGTACAAGACAGCAAAAGAGACACCGATGTATAGATCAGTCTTATGGACTCTGTGGGAGAGGGAGAGGGTGGGGAGATTTGGGAAAATAGCATTGAAAAAAAAAAAAAAAAAAGAATTGTATCTTATATGTGGTTCTGGAAAGATAAGATAGTTACAAAATGTTTCCCAAATATTGGTAACAAGACACACTGATCCGGTGGCTGTAATTGTTTGAAACAGAAGAGTTAAATATTTGGATAGCCCCAAAGTCAGGTTTCTCAAGCATCTGGGAAAACTACATCCTTTATATCAGGAATGGGGTGTTCCTATTCATCATTGGGCCTTAGAAACCATCAATTCTGAGTCATGATAAATGACTTCACTCTCACTGCAAAATGACTCATAAACAATTTAGAGCCGAAGAGATTGTTCTGCAAGCTATATTAAATATATTTGGCTATCTTCCTTACTTAAAAATCAATATCCATATGGATCTTTAGATAAATTCCCTTTCAGAACAGGTTAAATCAGCAAGCAGTCCATGAAATTGGAATGTCTGTAGGTACTTTAGTATTACACAGAATATTTTGTTGTGCCTCAATTTTTGTTAAATTTTAAGTGCTTTTAGTTTCCTTATTCTCCTCTTTGACAACCAGACATTGACAGGTGTGCTGGGTTAGAAGAACCACATAAAAAGTTCCACAAGACCACTTTTAGATTATTTCATAATTTAATTTAATAGAGGCTGAGGGTCCAGTATAGAATTTTATTTTGTGTGCTGTAATATTAAATATATATGTGTGAGGACTCTTCCATCCCTGAGATAAGGAAATCAGTAAGACTTCCCTATTAACCCACTGTCTTCAAGGTTAATGAGGAAGAAAAAGTAAAAGGAAAATGGTCTCTAGGTTTACCAAAAGGTGAAGAAACATTTAAAGTCTAAACTCACATCATCAGTTTACGAATGTGAAGAAGATTAACAAGACCCAGTGTGGCCAAGGGTGAGAGGAAATGGACAGCTGTTCTTCCAGAAGACAGTTTGATATGGCAAAAAAATTTTTAGGATATTATCTTAAGGATGTGATCCCATAGGTATAATTGTCCCAAGGATATTCCTCAAAACATAAAAAATTGGAAGGGGAAGGAAATAAAGTCAATATTTATCAATAGGGTATCAGTCAAGTAAAATATGGTTGTCTATGTCTTAGTTTGGTTTCTCCAGATTTGTGCTATCTAAAATGTTAGCCACTAGCCATATGTAACTAATGAACACTGGACATGTGGCTAGCTACACATACTTGATTTCAAAGATACAATACAACAAAAAGATATAAAATATTTCATTAATAATTTTTACTTTTATTTTCTGTTGAAATGATAATTTTTACATATTAGGTAACATAAAGCATTAAAATTAATTTCATCTGTTTCTTTTTACTTTTTAATGTGGCTACTAAAATAATTTTAAATGACATATATGATTCACACTTGTGATTTGCATTATACTTCTAGTATAGTACTAGTCTATAGTACTATACTAGATAGTACTAGTCTAGAAGCAGATCTTTAGATGAACTTATATGCAAGTAATTTATTAACGAAGTGACTATAGGAGAAACTGATAAAGGAGCAGGAAAAGCAGGATAGGGAATCAGAGGAAGCTGAACAAGGGTGTAATTCAGATGAAACCTCAGTCTCAGCCTGATCCTGCAAGGAGCTCTGGAGCATGAATTACATGTCAGAGTTTGTCCCACCTTGAGGCAAGAGAGCTTGGTTTTCATACCCTTACATTAGTCAGTCCTTGGCTGTGGAGCCACTCTGAGGGTATGTAAACACTCAGGCATTTTTGGCTTTCCATTGCATTGAAGCAGTTCCAGTAGTGCAAGGGATGCTCTCTTACAGATCATAGGTGCAAGTCACTGGAAGCAAGGCCTACAGAAACTGGAAGATGGGCACATAGAGTAAATTATAGGGACCTAAAGGGATTAGAATAGTCCACTGACAGTAACAGGTACACTTTATAAAATGGAATGTTAGACAATAATTTTGTATATCTAGATTTTTAGACATAGAAAATGCTAGTAACATAGAGTGGCATATTAAAAACTTTATTAAACATCATATACAGAATGATCTCAAGTATACAAAATAGTATACATATTCATAACTGTATGGAAAATATTTGGAAATATCTTCCACCAAAACAAATATTTTAAGTCTGAGTTTTGATAGTTCACTTTTTTTCATTTGATTACTTTTAAACAATACATATGCTTCATGTATCAGAAAAACAATAAAGCTATTGAATGCATTAATAAAGTGAAAGTGATAAGCAAAACCTAAGATCTCCAATTTGAGAAGGGACAGCTTCTGTAAAATTATATTAAATTTATATCTTGGCTCTCCACAAAATTTTTATGATACCTGGAATGTATTTGGTGATACGACTATGGCTGACATTCATCTAGTAGGCATCGGTATGGTCAAGTAGCCAGCATCTGCTCTGGTTGGCCAATGTGTGCTGTACTGGTTATTAACTTGATGAAAAGAACCATTAAGACATAAGTGTATATGGTCAAATCATCCCTGAGTTAGCTAGAGGATAAATGAGGAGGGTGCTGGATCAGAAGACCAGCAAGATTCAAGACATCTAAATAATACCAAAAAATACTAATGATTACAGAACAAAATAACAACATTTGGAATAAAGATGGGATAAATAACAGTGACTTGAAGAACCATATTGAAGCCTAAAGCAAAAAAAAAAATCAGTAATGCTAATCCTGTCTTTGCTAAAAAATGTTTATTTTGTTCATGATGAATTTTTGCATTAATTATAAGGTACTGCATTAAAATATTATTTATTTTGACTGCTGAGATTTTGGTAAGTACCTCACTTGCCTCACTCATTCACTATACTACTCCTAGCACAGCCCTGACATGGAGATGTGTCACGAAACAACCTTAGTCTAATGATTTAGTGCATGCACGCTTGTCTGAATATTACTTTTGAAGGTTGGCTGCTAGAGTAACATCTAAAAAACCTTGATGTAAATCCTTCCCTTCATCAACAGCAATCTAACACTGTATTTACCTAAATTGCAACAAGAAAAAAAGACAAAAACATTTTATATCCAGACATTTCTGCAGGCATTGAACAATGCCATGTATGTTCTTATGTTAACACACAAAGATTTCCAGATCTATTTGTGAACTGCTGACAGAGCAGTAAATAATTTGTGTTGAAGGCATGCTAACATTTATATGCAGTTAATACAAAGCAAACAAAAGTGAAAACATTAAGGGGAAAAATGATTCATACAGACACAAAAGTGATTATTAAAAAGAAAACTCATAGGCCAGGATTAAAGAGAAATAGCCTCCAGCAAAATAGTTTTGTCAGAAATTCCAACATTCATTCTTGGTTCCACGGGACCTTATGCTAAAGTTGACAGATAAGTGCAGGATGATGCTGCAATGCATTTTTATATTATTTGCCAATTTTTTTGCTCCCAGATATTTAGATTCCCAGAGTATAGTGTATGTTGAAAGCATAGATATACTGCAAATTGCTAGCCTCCCCCTTTCTCATTCATTCCCACAAATATCTCTTTCATAAAACCCTGCCCTTAAATAGTTGGCACTATGAGTGGTAAAAATAGAAACTTTGAGATTGAGCATTGTTTCCTGGTGGTGGTTTTCTCCTGAAAGCTTCATGTTAAATTGTGTATGAAGTAACATATTTATTATTGTCTCAATGCATTTATGTAACTATGGTATTTAATTGTTCCTTCAAATCTTACTGCATATTTTCAAATTGCATTTCTGATGTTGATCCTAGACTTTACAAAGTATCCTTTTGTTTAAAAATATAGTGATTTATACTCTTGCTTGAAAACAAAATCTCAAATAGGACTGATTAGTCAGCTATGAAGCAGTTCAGAATTAATGCTTGAATAATTTTCTTTTTTTTTTTTTTTTTCTGGGACCCCTATAATTGAATGTTGGTGCATTTGATATTGCCCCAGAGGTCTCTGAGACTATCCTCAGTTCTTTTCATTCTTTTTACTTTATTCTGCTCTTCAGAAGTTATTTCCACCATTTTACCTTTCAGCTCACTGATTCATTCTTCTGTTTCAGATATTCTGTGATTGAATCCTTCTAGAGTATTTTTAATTTCAGTAATTGTGTTGTTTGTCTCTGTATATTCTTTAATTCTTCTAGGTCTTTGTTATTTGATTCTTGCATTTTCTCCATTTTGTTTTCAAGGCTTCTGATCATCTTTACTATCATTATTTTGAATTTTTTTCAGGTAGTTTGCCTATTTCCTCTTCATTTATTTGGACTTCTGTGTTTCTAGTTTGTTCCTTCATTTGTATGGTAATTCTCTGCTGTTTCAGAGAATTACCATAAAAAAAAATTTTTTTTAACTTATTGTGTTTGAGGTCTTCTTTTCCCAGGCTTCAAAGTTGAATTCTTTCTTCCTTTTGGTTTCTGCCCTCCTAAAGTCGGTGCAGTGGTTTGTGTAAGCTTTGTATAGGGTGAGATTGTTGCTGAGTTTTTATTTGTTTGTTTTTCCTCTGATGGGCAAGGCTGAGTGAGATGGTAATCCTGTCTGCTGATGACTGGGTTTGTAGTTTTGGTTTGTTTGTTGTTTAGATGAGGTGTCCTGCACAGGGTGCTACTAATGATTGGGTGATGCTGGGTCTTGTAATCAAGTGGTTTCCTTTTTTTTTTTTTTTAGATGAGCTCACACTTTATTGGTTGCATCAACAATAAATCCAATAGTATGTCTAGAAGTGGAAAACCATGCTTATTTCCATTCTCAGAAAATGCACAACATGTCTAAGGATTTAAGGGTTCTTTGCAACAATTCCATGCCCTATTCCTCCCACACTGGGTCCTCAAGCTGAAAGTACAAGTTCGGGAAATGGTACCCATAGAGTTTCTCCTCTCTTATTTTCATTTTTTTTTTTTTTTTATGTCTATCACAGGGCTACCATTAGGATTAAATAAGACAAAGTATGTGAAATTGCCCTGCATATCACCTGCTCAATATGGGATTTCAGTGGTGATTTTTTTTTTTTTTTTATTGCCATACCTCATTTTACTGTGCTTTGCTTTAGTGAGCTTTATAGATACATGTTGTTTTTTTTTTTTTTTCCTTGTTAATTTTCTGTTTAGTTGATCTATCCATAAGTGTGAGTGGGGTATTAAAGTCTCCCACTATTATTGTGTTATTGTTAATTTCTCCTTTCATACTTGTTAGGATTTGTCTTACATACTGTGGTGCTCCCATGTTGGGTGGATATATATTTATAATTGTTATATCTTCTTCTTGGATTGATCCTTTGATCATTATGTAGTGACCTTCTTTGTCTCTTTTCACAGCCTTTGTTTTAAAGTCTAATTTATCTGATACGAGTATTGTGACTCCTGCTTTCTTTTGGTCCCAATTTGCATGGAAAATCTTTTTCCAGCCCTTCACTTTCAGTCTGTATGTGTCCCTGTTTTGAGGTGGGTCTCTTGTAGACAACATATGTAGGGGTCTTGTTTTTGTATCCATTCAGCCAGTCTTTGTCTTTTGGTTGGGGCATTCAACCCATTTACGCTTAAGGTAATTACTAATAAGTATGATCCTGCTGCCATTTACTTTATTGTTTTGGGTCTGAGTTTATACACCATTTTTGTGTTTCCTGTCTAGAGAATATCCTTTAGTATTTGTTGAGAGCTGGTTTGGTGGTGCAGAATTCTCTCAGCTTTTGCTTGTCTGAAAAGCTTTGATTTCTCCTTCATACTTGAATGAGATCCTTGCTGGGTACAATAATCTGGGCTGTAGGTTATTTTCTTTCATCATTTTAAGTATGTCTTGCCATTCCTCCTGGCTTGAAGAGTTTCTATTGAAAGATCAGCTGTTATCCTTATGGGAATTCCCTTGTGTGTTATTTGTTGTTTTTCCCTTGCTGCTTTTAATATTTGTTCTTTGTGTTTGATCTTTGTTAATTTGATTAATATGTGTCTTGGGGTGTTTCTCCTGGGTTTATCCTGTTTGGGACTCTCTGGGTTTCTTGGACTTGGGTGATTATTTCTTCCCCATTTTAGGAAGTTTTCAACTATTATCTCCTCAAGTATTTTCTCATGGTCTTTCTTTTTGTCTTCTTCTTCTGGGACCCCTATGATTCAATGTTGTAGCGTTTAATATTGTCCTGGAGGTCTCTGAGATTGTCCTCATTTCTTTTAATTCGCTTTTTCTTTTATCCTCTCTGATTCATTTATTTCTACCATTCTATCTTCTAATTCACTAATCCTATCTTCTGCCTCTGTTATTCTACTATTTGTTGGCTCCAGAGTGTTTTTAATTTCATTTATTGCATTATTCATTATATATTGACTCTTTTTATTTCTTCTAGGTCCTTGTTAAACTTTTCTTGCATCTTCTCAATCTTTGTCTCCAGGCTATTTATCTGTGATTCCATTTTAATTTCAAGATTTTGGATCAATTTCACTATCATTATTTGGAATTCTTTATCAGGTAGATTCCCTATCTCTTCCTCTTTTGTTTGGTTTGGTGGGCATTTATCCTGTTCCTTTATCTGCTGGGTATTCCTCTGTCTCTTCATCTTGTTTAAATTGCTGAGTTTGGGAGTCCTTTCTGTATTCTGGCAGTTTGTGGAGTTCTCTTTATTGTGCGTTTCCTCGCTGTGTGGGGTATGTAGAGGTGGCTTGTCAAGGTTTCCTGGTTAGGGAAGCTTGTGTCGGTGTTCTGGTGGGTGGAGCTGTATTTCTTCTCTTTGTTCAGTCGCGCTATGGGGAGGGGAGGGAGGGATGCTGCAAACAAATGACACTGGCGTGTGCCGCAGTGCCTCAGCCACACTGGGTCTGCCCCACCACGGCGCTGCGTGTAGCCTCCCTGCCCACACTGCTCAGGCTCTAGGTTGTTCCGCCGAACAATCCGAGGCTGGCCCTGGGCTGCATGCACCTCCCAGGTCCAAGCCGCCAGGTTCAGGCACTCAGGTAGTCCTCAGAGGCGCAGACTCAGTTGGGGCTGCGCTTTGTGCTCTTCCCAGGTCCGAGCAGCTCAGGTGATGAGGTGTTTGGCGAGCGCCAATGCTGCGACTTATCGCCTCCCCCCCCACTTGGTTATCTGGGTGTAAACCGCGCACCTTCTCAGGCAGATGTTAACCGTCCAGACCCCAATAAGTTTTAGTTAGCAAAGAAGCCAGTTTTATAGATAATGTCTCTCTGGGGCTGCGATTGCCCACTTCCGGCTCTGGCTGCCTGTCACCGAGGGGGAAGGTTTGCAGCCGCTACCTCTGTTTAGTCCTTTGTTCCGTCGCGCTGGCTGGCGTGTCTTAGGTTAGGGCTGGCTTTTCGCATGGTAGATATCCCACAGTCTGGTTTGCTAGCCCAAATTATTTCGCTCAGATAGTGCTCAAGGTATTCAGGCCAGATTCTTACTCTCAGCGATGCAGCCCGCGCCAAGCGCCTCCCTGCCCAACCCCGCTTGCTAATGGCGGATGCAGGCGTCTGCGCTGCTTCTCCGCTGGAGGAGTTACCATAGGGCTGCAAATCTGCGAGTTTTAATTGTTTATTTATTTTTCTCCTGTTATGTTGTCCTCTGTGCTTCCAAAGCTCGGCACGGATTCGCAGTGAGAAAGTTTCCTGGTGTTTGGAAACTTCTCTCTTTTAAGACTCCTTCCCGGGACGGAACTCCGCCCCTCCCTCTTTGTCTCTTTTATTGTCTTTAATATTTTTTCCTACCTCCTTTCGAGGAGTTGGATTGCTTTTCTGGGTGCCTGATGTCCTCTGCCGGCATTCAGAAGTTGTTTTGTGGAATTTACTCACGCTTAAATGCTCTTTTTGATGAATTTGTGGGGAGAAAGTGTTTTCCCATCCTACTCCTCCGCCATCTTGGCACCTTCCCTGAATAATTTTCTTAAATGATACTATATAGTTTCTCCACAGGGGGAAATACGATATATGAAATGTTCAGTTATTTGGGGCATACTTGTTTTGTATTGTGAAATTCAGAGCTTGAAGTAAATCCTTTAGAAATAAATAGCACTCAAAACCAAAAATTATTATATGCCTATTTAGCAAGGTGAATACAACAGAGGATAGGTGATTCCTGAGAACAACTATGTATCATAAAATGCATAGGGTGATGGACTCTTTTACATGATTGCTTGAGATGACTTGAAATGAAAAAGAACTTGGGCAGCAGAAAATTGAGCTCATAGTAGATTCTGTTGGTGTTCAAACCATATCTCCTTGGCACACACTGTTCCAGAGCATTTTGAGGGCATTGGATGAAAAATAAATGCCCCTGTATCTTGTCCTACATTGTCTCCCACAGCTATTGAGTGCACTGAGTTCCAGGAGTTCACAGTGACAGCATGACAGTAAGCTCTGCATGGGCTTACTTCCCTTCCCTGTTTCAATTCCGTTTTCTTACGAGGGTGTCCCAAGATCACCTTCCAAACAATTAATTTGCATTTGAGCCCTTGATGCAGGGTCTACTTCAGGAAGGATACCAAACTAAAATAATCTCTCTGGATTAAGCCAATGAAGAAATGAACCTAGTAATTAACTTAAATTGATCATTCTGTAAATCCACAAATCCTTGAGTTTGATGCATCTCTCCTAGGACTGTTAGAGGCTGTAAGCTCTGCTGTCTTCTACAAAATAAAAATGAGAAATATCTCATTTGATAGACCTCCTTCCTCTCTTCTCAAAGTATCTAGTGCTTGAAAACAAACTCTCATGGCTGGCAGTGTACAATATTGATGTCAAAAATTAGGCACATAATTTAAAAAATGGATAATTTTGCACTAACATTCTCAAAGACTCTACATAATTACAATTTTTATGGCTCAGTGTTGACAAATGAAAGGATACCCTGCAGGCCAACTGTGTACATCCACAAAATAAACTATTGAACAGCTTGGGGGGGGACTTTTTTTTTTTTTTAATAAATGAAACAGGCCCACTTGAGCCGAGTTTGTTCAAAAGTCATTAGCAACCTTTGGCATTTCATTTGGACTTCTATATGCTTGCCACTGGGGCTACACTAATATTTGAACATCACACTAGCAAAACACAGGTGCATAAAGGCAGTGAAAAGACAAGATATTAGAACTGTCTTCCACTCTGTCTAAATAAATCAGCAGGATAATGCTGAGAAGACTAGATATATCTGTGTCCTTTTTAAATATACAACAGAGAGACAAATGAAATGTGTTGTCATAAACAGCAGTGATCTTTTTATGTCCCAAATTCCACCCTTCATTCCCATGTTTGAGTCTAAATGTCCTGCCCTTTTATCATTATTTTGTATCATTTACCACTGGAAAATATGGTGTATTATTCAGATGTCAGTCTAGGTATATTTTAATTCACACCTGAAAATCCCAGTCATTCTGTATGTGAATGTTTTTAGCTGTATTCATGATAGCCAAAAAAACTGTACTCAATCCAAATGCTCATCAACAGGTAAGTGGATAAACAAACCATGGCATATACTTACAATGAAATACTATACTACAATAGAAAGGAACAGCATGAATGAATCTCAAAAATATACAATAAGTGAAAGAAGCCAGACACAAAAGGCTGTACCCTGTATTTTCCATTTATATGAAATTCTAGAAAAGGGGAATCTATAATAGAAAGCAGATCAGTGGTTGCCTGGAGCCAGGGGAGGAATGACTGCAAAAGGGCATGAGGGAACTTCCTAAGGTGATGAAAATGTTCTATATCTTTAGTAAGTATGGCATTCAGAAAAAAGACTGAGCACAGTTGTACTTTGTCTGGGGTTCAGACAGAACTGAGTATCATCTTGAATTGTTGGATCCTAAAGGAGCCTGAGACCAAAAACAAAACAAAAAATAAACTCCTGATGTCTGGAGAAATTCATCTAGAAGAGTTAGAGAGGTAGAAGGAGGACCAGTAAAGGGAGAGGGAAATAGGAGTACATGAAAATGAAGGCGTGTTGACCCACATTAGAATTTTGCCTGCAGACAAACAATGCTATTTCGGTATCATCACCCTACTTGTCTGTGGCTAAGGGTACCATTCTGGTGGGGGTGCAGGAGGGAAGGGCAGTGAAGAGGGACAAAGGTGTTAACACAGGGAGTTTCTTGAGATCCAAAATTTAGGGATATATTTTGATGTGAAGGTGACCTAGATTAACGTTTCTCAAACGTTAGTGAACATCAGAGTAATGTGCAGAGCTAGTAAACATGTAGATGCCTGGGACCCACCACAGAGATCAGAATGCAGTAGGTCTGAAGTGGTGCTGAGATGCTGCATTTTTGCAACTTCTGGGTGATGCTGGTACTGCTGGTTAAGGGATCACACTTTGAGAGGGCCTCATCTAAAGCTCTAGAGGGATTCCAGAGTAAGGATAGACTTTCACATTTAATCATTGCTAAAAATTGTTCTGTTTTCATGGCCAGGACATGTAGGTTCAGAAGTTTTATAGTACAGAGGACTTATTCAAGAGAGCTCTGAATTTGTCCCTTGCTCTAAATTTGGTCAGTTTTAAATGAACGTTCCTTGAGATCTGTTGATAAGAGGAAGTGAAGGAGCTTTTGAAAATTCTTCCTGGTTGCTTACTATTTCTTTTTTTTACAAAATTGCAGGTGTCATCTGTAGGCATGTGTAGGATCCTTTTGTCCTGCAGTCAGAATGTGAGGGTCGATTGTCTCAATCCTTTCAGATAGAAGTTAATGGTTTTGTGGTCCCCAGAATATACAATTAATGAGTTTCACTCTACTGACATTTTTAATGTCAACATTACCAACAACAGATGGGAGTTGTCTGCATTGGGTGTCTATTTCCAATTAAGATGTTTAATTTATGATAAATTAATACATTTCAATCAAGTCTGCCTTGCATTCAGTGTATGCTTGGTTGATCAACAATAAAAACTGCTGTGGATGTTTTGGCAAACAATGAGAGATTGAGTCAGCCCACAGGAAGGAGGCTCACTATTTTAGTGGTTCCTTAAATACTTACATTAAACCAGGAAAACCCAGAAAAATGTAACAAATGTGCTTTGCAGTTTTTCTTTCTATATATGTAAGTGAAAACTTGGATAATATAAAGGGGAAAAACACACTTGTAGATATCACCACCCTAACACAAACCCTGTTAACATTTAGGTATTTTCTTCCAGTCTCTGGGTCATGCATAGAACCATTTAGATAGGCATAATTATAGTGATTCGTGACCCCTAAGCTCTATTTTCCTTGTTTTTATATAGTCTGCTCTGATTATCTATTGCTGCATAAAAAATCATCCTAAAACATAGTGGTTTAAAATAAGACTAATTTGGATCAAGAATCTGCAATTTGATCAGGACAGCTCCACTTTGGTCTCAGCATTAACTGGGGAATTTGAAAGACTGGGTGCTGAAATCATATGACTAGTCCTCTTGCGTGTTTCTCAGTAGATGCTGACTGTTGCCAGGGACCTTTAGTTTGGGCTGTCAATAGAAATACCACTTGTGACTTCTCCATGTTGCTTGAACTTCCTCAAAATGTGGTAGCTGGATTCTAAGGGTGAATTCCTGTGAAACTTGAGTTAGGTGGAAGTGGTATTGTCTTTCACGATATAGCTTCAGAAGTCACAAAGCATGACTTTCATCATTTTCTGTTCATTAGAAATGAGTCACTAAGACAAGACCATATTCAAGAGGTGGGAAATTAGACTTCACCTTTTTATGGCAGGAGCATCAAAGAACTTGCTGATATATTTTATAAAATGATGGCATAATATTCTATCTAGTAAATACAGCAAGTGTAACCATTTCACCTACAGTTACACATTTAGGTTGCTTCCATTCTTAGACTGTGATTAATATATGTATTTGTCAGGTCTTCTAGAAGTAATTATATATTGCATTATACCACCTAGATTCCAAAAGAGAATTTATATTAAACATGTGAGCACTTAGTAAAGGTACTTTGATTTTGAAATAATGTCATTTTAAGAGCTAAGACTGCCTTAATTGGCGATAGATAACCTTAGAAAGAGATGGGGAAGCAGGCAGATGCTCCTACCATAGAAGTCCAAGAAAGCTGAATGCATCCAAAACTATAAATTCATATTGTGAGCAATAACATTTTCCAATCTAAGACAGACTATCAGAGTGAATGTTCCAAGCTTACTTGGCATTGGCAGCTACAGGAACTGGAAAGCCAATATGCCTCATGGGATGGGGGTGGGGCTCTGGCTGATGAGAAACACCGTTATGGTCTTCCCTAGGTTGTGTAAGATCCTCAAGAAAATATATATTGCAGATTTTTGTCTATATAAATAATTTGATTTTTAAATGTATGACAAAATTTATGGGCTCATTTGAATTAATTTTTTTTATGACACTAACTGTTTGGTTTATTTTTCCTTGTACAAGCTCCTTGATGTTTATGACACAAGAGATCGGTCTTAAGTAACTGTCAACTCTACTTGGATTTCTGTAATTTTTAACATTTAGAGTTATGGATCGAGAAGAGGCACTTAGATATCTCTTTATTTTTCAATCAAAGCACATGAGGATTCTTAGTGGTATCTAGGTACCACCTTTTCTTGTTCAGATCCTGGACCCATATCTTCATGTTATTATTTTCAAATATGCAACTCCCAGATAATTTTATATATCCTGACAGGAGAAAAAGGTACTAACACTGTTATCATTCACAACACCATGACTCTTCAGAACCTCTTTGTACTGAAATAATGTAGATCTTCTTGCCATTGTAACATCCTAATACCTTGCATCATTACTCATGATTCTTCATCTCATGATCTCTATGATGCTGCCTATGAATATAGACTTCCAGTGACTCTCTTAAAGATCATTACTGTGCTTCATTGGTGATGAACACATATGCAAATCTTACCCAGAATATGCAGGAAAATGTGAACAATAATTCATTTTCTGAAATATTAAATCATTGTGTTGTACACCTGAAACTAATAAACTATAAGCAACTATATGTCAGTAAGAATAAACATCTTTTAAAAATAATAATTAATTTTCTGGTCCTAATAAACTTACATTTCAGAATTTTATAGAGTAAATATTTCAGTTGCATCTTTTCTTGAATACATTATTCCATAATCACTGCGTTTCTAGAATATGATCTTCTCAATCCTGACTACCTGTTCTTACCACACACCACCACCAATAAGAAGGTTAGGCAAGGGACACTTGAGAAGAGTGAGAAGAGCAGAAAGAATATTTGTCCTTGGTCTGGTCCAGGAGAGGTCTTCCCAGAAGAGACTGCTGGCCCCAGAGGGCCTCTTGGAAATATTCAAGAAAAGTATTCTAAAGCACTAGGCCCATTGTGTAGCCTGGGCCTAGGGGGCCTGGGGGAGACCCTCAGATTGCCCAGGTTTAAGGGTCATATGGAATACAGACACAGATGACATACAGAAGTTAATTGTTGCAGATAAATGCCTTAGGGAAGAGTACAGTAACAGGTGATATATTGTAGGATAGAAGGGCAGCCAAGAGAGTAACAAAGATGAAAGGCAATGCCATGGCAGTGAAAAAAATCCTCATGATGAGTCACATGGAGGTGGATTCCCTGAAGAGACTCAGAAAAGAGTCATTGAATTTTAGTTCTGTAGTTTTAAAATAGTGTTCTAAGCTCCAGGCTTTGTGGAGTTTTGCTGATCAATTCTCAATCCTCATCTTTTCTGACCTAGAAGTAGCATTTGACACTTCATCATTTCTACCTGATACCTTTTGGGTACTTTGCTTCCAGAACATCAAACTCATGTAGTTTTTCTCCTAACTCTGGCTGTTCTTTCTCTGTCTGCCTTTATTTCTATTCACCTCATGTATCTCTAATCAGATTTCCCAGAGCTCAGTCCTTGGACTATATCTCTTCTATATTTAGTCACTTGTTTGGTGCTTCATTCAGTTATGTTGCTTTAAATACCATTTACACACTCTTGATTTTCATAGTCATAGTAATCATATGGGGTCACATAGAGTCGGACAGGACTGAAGTGACTTAGCAGCAGCAGTAATCATATATTCATCCCAAATGTCTTTTCAGAACTTCAGAATCATATAGCCTGCTACCTACTTGATGTCTGCATTTGGATGTTTAAGAAACATGCCTAACTAGTATGTGGAAAGTTGAACTCCTGATATGCAATGCCCCCAAACTTGACCCACTCATAATACACCCCATCTTATTTGATGACCACACCGTCCCCTCTGTTGCTCATAATAAAAACCTGGATTCATCCTTCATTCTTCTTTTTCTCTTATACACAGTGGTCCCTGGAGCCTGTTTCAACTAACATATACGAGCCAATTATGGCCTTCCTTTCCATCCCTGAAGCCGCCGAGGCCACATGCGCTAGGCTGCCGTGCCGCTGCTGAGATGCGTTAAGTCAGCTTCTATTTGTTGGCCGCCCTCGGGGGCAATTCCTCTCTCAGGGCCAAGGAAATCAAAAAGATCCTGAATGGCATTGGCACTGAGGCAGACAATGACCAGCTCAATAAGGTCATCAGTGAGCTGAACAGAAAGAACATTGAGGAGTCATTACCCAGGATATTGGCAAGCTGGCCAGTGTGCCTGCTGGTGGGGCTGTGGCTGTCTCTGATACCCCAGGATCTGCAGCACCTGCTGCAGGTTCTGCTCCAGCCACAGCAGAGGAGAAGAAGGAGGAGAAGAAGGAAGAGTCAGAGTAGTCAGACGACGACACGGGGTTTGGCTTGTTTGACTAGAGTCCCACTCCTGCAAATAAAATCCTTTTTATGTTAAAAAAAAAAAAAAAAAGAAAAGCCAATTGTGCACTTCTTTTCCCAACTCTGTGTTCATACCTTAGGTACTTACAAGAGGTCCTGACACATAGTATGTATACCATTGTTGTTGTTTGGTCACTAAGTTGTGTCTGACTCTTTGTGACCCCACCAGGCTCCTCTGTCCATGGGATTTCCCAGACAAGAATACTGTATTGCTACCTTGAGAAAGAAAAACAGAGCTGGAGGAATCAGGCTCCCTGACTTCAGGTTATACTAAAAAGCTACAGTCATCAGAACAGTATGGTATTGGCACAAAAGCAGACTAATAGATCAATGGAACAGGAGAGAAAACCCAGAGATAAATCCACACACTTATGATCACCTGATCTATGATAAAGGAGGCCAGAATATACAATGGAGCAAAGATAGCCTCTTCAATAAGTGCTGGTGGAAAAACTGAACAGCTATATCAGATCAGATCAGATCAGTCGCTTAGTCGTGTCTGACTCTTTGCGACCCCATGAGTCGCAGCATGCCAGGCCTCCTTCCCCATCACCAACTCCTGGAGTTCACTCAGACTCACGTCCATGGAGTCAGTGATGCCATCCAGCCATCTCATCCTCTGTCGTCCCCTTCTCCTCCTGCCCCCAATCCCTCCCAGCATCAGAGTCTTTTCCAATGAGTCAGCTCTTCGCATGAGGTGGCCAAAGTGCTGCAGTTTCAGCTTTAGCATCATTCCTTCCAAAGAACACCCAGGGCTGATCTCCTTCAGAATGGACTGGTTGGATCTCCTTGCAGTCCAAGGGACTCTCAAGAGTCTTCTCCAACACCACAGTTCAAAAGCATCAATTCTTCGGCGCTCAGCCTTCTTCACAGTCCAACTCTCACATCCATACATGACTAACGGAAAAACCATAGCCTTGACTAGATGAACCGTTGTTGGCAAAGTCATGTCTCTGCTTTTGAATATGCTATCTAGGTTGGTCATAACTTTCCTTCCAAGGAGTAAGCGTCTTTTAATTTCATGGCTGCAGTCACCATCTGCAGTGATTTTGGAGCCCAGAAAAATAAAGTCTGACACTGTTTCCACTGTTTCCCCATCTATTTCCCATGAAGTGATGGGATGCCATGATCTTTGTTTTCTGAATGTTGAGCTTTAAGCCAACTTTTTCACTCTCCACTTTCACCTTCATCAAGAGGCTTTTTAGTTCCTCTTCACTTTCTGCTATAAGGGTGGTGTCATCTGCATATCTGAGGTTATTGATATTTCTCCCAGCAATATGTAAGAGTGAAATTAGAACAGTCTCCAACATCATAGACAAAAATAAATTCAAAATGGATTAAAGACCTAAATGTAATGCCAGATACTATAAAACTCTTAGAGGAAAATAGGCAGAACACTTGCTGACATAAACTACAGCAAGATCTTTTGTGACCCACCACCTAGAGTAGTAAAAATAAAAACAAAAACAAACAAACAGGAGCTAATTAAACTTAAAAGCTTTTGCACAGCAAAGGAAACCATAAACTAAATGAAAAGACAACCAACAGAATGGGAGAAAATATCTGCAAACAAAGTGACTGACAAGGGATTCATCTCCAAAACATACAAACAGCTCATACAGCTCAGTAATAACAACAACAAAAAAAAAATCAAAAATTTGATAGAAGATCTAAACAGACATTTCTCCAAAGAAGATATACAAATGGACAAAAAACGCATGAAAAGATGCTCAGCATCACTAATTATTAGAGAAATACAAATCAAAAATCAAAACCACAGTGAGTTTTTTGATGATGGCCATTCTGACTACCTCACACTGGTCAGAATGGCCATCATCCGAAAACCTAGAAACGGGACTTCCTTGGTTGTCCAGTGGTTAAGAATTCACCTGCCAATGCAGGGGATGTGGGTTTGATCCTTGGTTTAGGAAGAACCCACATGCAGTGCAGCAACTAAGCCCATATACCACAATAACAGAGCCCGTACACTAGAGCCTGTGAGCCACAACTACTGAGTCTGTGTGCCTAGAGCTATATTCTGCAACAAGAGAAACCACCACAATGAGAAGCCCATGCACTGCAACAAAGAGTAGCCCTCACTTGCTCCAACTAGAGAAAGCCTACATGCAACAAGGAAGAACTGGCATAGCCAAAAAAAAAAAAAAAAATCTACAAATAATAAATGCTTTAGAGGGTGTGGAGAAAAGAGAACCTTTCTAGACTGTTGATGGGAAAGAAAATTGGTGCAGCCACTATGGAGAATGGTATGAAGGTTCCTTAAAAAACTAAAAATAGAGTTACCGTATTATCCAGCAACTCTGCTCCTGGGCATATATCCAGAGAAAACCATAATTTGAAAAGATACATGCACCCCAATGTTCACTGCAACACTATTTATAATAGCCAGGACATGGAAGAAACCTAAATGTCCAACAGAGGACTGGATGGATAAAGACAATGTGGTATATATATATGATGGAATATTACTCAGCCATAAAAGGAATAAAATAATTGTCACTTACAGTAATACAGATGGACCCAGAGATTGTCATACTGAGTGAAGCAAGTCAGGGAGACAAAGACAAATATTGAATGATATTGCTTATATGTGGAATCTAAAAAAATGGTACAAATGAACATACTTACAAAAGAGAAATAGAGTTCAGTTCAGTTCAGTTGCTCAGTTGTGTCCGACTCTTTGCGACCCCATGGACTGCAGCACACCAAGCCTCCCTGTCCTTCACCAACTCCCAGAGTTTACCCAAACTCATGTCCATTGAGTCGATGATGCCATGCAACCATCTCATCCTCTGTTGTCCCCTTCTCCTCCTGCCCTCAATCTTTCCCAGCATCAGGGTCTCTTCAAATGAGTCAGTTCTTCGCATCAGGTAGCCAAAGTATTGGAGCTTCAGCTTCAACATCAGTCCTTCCAATGAACACTCAGGACTGATCTCCTTTAGGATGGACTGGTTGGATCTCCTTGCAACCCAAGGGACTTGCAAGAGTTTTCTCCAACACCACAGTTCAAAAGCATCAATTCTTCTGCACTCAGCTTTCTTTATAGTCCAACTCTCACATTCATACATGACTAACGGAAAAACCATAGCCTTGACTAGATGGACCTTTGTCGGCAAAGTAATGTCTCTGCTTTTTAATATGCTGTCTAGGTTGGTCATAACTTTCCTTCCAAGGAGTAAGCGTCTTTTAATTTCATGGCTGCAGTGCCCATCTGCAGGGATTTTGGAGCACCCAAAAATAAAGTCTGACACTGTTTCCACTGTTTCCCCACCTATTTGCCATGAACTGATGGAACCAGATGCCATGATCTTAGTTTTCTGAATGTTGAGCTTTAAGCCAACTTTTTCACTCTCTTCTTTCACTTTCATCAAGAGGCTCTTTAGTTCTTCACTTTCTGCCATAAGGGTTTTGTCATCTGCATATCTGAGGTTATTGATATTTCTCCCAGCAATCTAGAGTCCATCTTCTGCTTCATCCAGCCCAGAGTTTCTCATGATGTACTCTGCATAGAAGTTAAATAAGCAGGGTGACAATATACAGCCTTGACGTACTCCTTTTCCTATTTGGAACCAGTCTGTTGTTCCATGTCTAGTTCTAACTGTTGCTTCCTGACCTGCATACACATTTCTCAAGAGACAGGTCAAGTGGTCTGGTATTCCCATCTCTTTCAGAATTTTCCACAGTGTGTTGTGAAATAGAGTTACAGGTGTAGAAAACAATCTTATGGTTACCAGGGGCAGAAAGTGGAGAAGGAAAAATTGGGAGATTAGGATTGATACATACACACTACTATATATAAAATAGATAACTAATAAGGACCTATTGTAGAGTATAGGGAACTCTACTCAATAGTCTATAATGACCTATATGAGGAAAGAGTTTAAAAAGAGTGGTTTTTACACACACACATAGACACATATGTATATAACTGATTCACTGTGCTGTATAGCAGAAAGTAACAAAACATTGTAATTTAACTCTACTCCAGTAAAAAAAAAAAATACATTGCCTGTTTAATTCTTCCAGTTGCACTGTAGTTGATTTTCTTCTGGTTATAATCAATTAAAATTAAAGTTCATAGTTTCTGTTTTAAATATCAGCAGTTGATAGTGTTAGATGGTAGAATTGGAGTTCCTTTAAAACACTTTTTCCTCTCCCCAAATTTCTTTCTAATAACACTTATTAACTTTTAATTAGACATTTATGATTTTTATAATTTTAAGTAATATAATTTTTAAACAAAAAGCCAATTTGATTAAATCAAATATATACATACATATCAATAAGAAATCAAAATTTAGTTTTTTTGTCCCTTCAGATTTTATCTAATAAAGAGGCTCTTTCACCCAAGAGCTTTACTTTGTTTAAGGGTAGATAGAAATTGGTTTTTGGTAGAAAAGCCTAGAAGTTTCCTTCTTGTTACCGGAGCTATTTAGAGCCACAAACTGCTAAAATGAGCTCATTTACTTTAACATCATCCTCCAGATGGGGGGAGCTGGGGCAGTATGCAACAACAGCAACAGCTGCTGCTGTTCCCAGTAACAATGGAAGGAAGAAGGGCCTTTCTTTTGGCCTCTCCCATCTCTCCTTCCAGTTTTTTAAGGCCTCAAACTCAGCCCTACTTGAGGTGAAATGCTCAGGGCCTTGAACTTAGCAAATCAAGGCTAAAGGGCTACACTGTTATGAGTCCCAGAGGTATTTGTTTCTTAACATTCTCTTCTTTCTTTATTTATAGTTTATAGCCTGCTGACTCCAGAAAGAGGACTTAAGATGCAGTATTTCATAGATCAGGAACTCCAGAGGCTCAAAGGAATGCACTTCCAATGTGGAAATTTCTGGCCTTTGCATGAGGGAGGTATTTGGGAGTAAGTCATACCACATAGGTAGCTGTTGGCCTTCCAGGTCATCAAAACTAACCCTGGGAATATTTTTTAAAAATATAAAAAGTACTTGGAAAGTTACTGCAGGAAAACAGCAAAATCCACACAGTAATCATGTACAATGCTTGCTCTCCAACATGCCCACCCATAGCTCTACCCAACTCTTGATTTTCTACTTTTTGCTTCCACATTTAGTTCTGACACAAAATGCTTTAGGAATGAATCTTATCTTTCGCTCTGCTTCTAATCTGGACCCTTGCACTTATCTTTAAGGGTCATACATGTCCATGTTTGATCCCTATGATTATAAAAATTCACTCTGAGGGGTTGGAGACTGACAGGCAGAGGTAACACATAGATGTATAAGCCTGCAGGCCAATAGGAAGCAAAACCTACTCAAGTAGTGCCTTGGAAAAATACTTGCCCTGCAAACAGGTTTTATTTACCATTTGAAACATGCAGAACCTAAAAATTAGTTTTATTGTTATTTTGTTGTTTTATGTCCCACAAATAGCTTAGTGTTGAGAAAAAAAAAATCTGTTTCTTTCTAAAATTTAACCTGAAATTAGCTTGGCTCTCTTAACAAGGACTGACAAAATGTTGGGTTGTGGAAGCAGAGAAGTCAGTATAAATTAGCAGAGTCAGTGGGCCAGGAGAGAGCTGAGGCCTGACTGGGTGCAGATCCCAGGTAAAGATGTATTAGCTGGTCTAGATGTGAAGAAAGCCTGAATCTGCTCTATACCAACTTTTATAAACACAGAATAGTTGAGATATTAGCTTATAAAAAGTATTCCTCTGGGTTTAACCAAAGAAGTATTTTGAAAAACGAATATATCAAATGGCAATTTAAATACTTCAAGTTTTTAGAAATCTCTCAACATTAATCTTGTATTTAATGTTCATAAATGATTTAATGTTCTAGTTAGTATAATTTTCCATGAATTGCTAAAAAAAAGTTTTCCTTTGATCCAGATTCCTGCATACAAGAAATGTATATAAATTGGCAGTTGTTCATTTCACAATAAGAAATACTTTTTTGAAGATGTCCTGAGAAGCTACAAGATGCTGAATCTAAAATAAACTGTGTTCAGTGCAATGTTACTGTTATTGTTGTTGGATACTTCTAATTGTTGGAGGGTTCTTTGGTAATTTAATTCTAATACATACACTTTTTATGTATGAGATACACAGTAACCTAAAGAGAATCAAACATCCCTGAATTCTATAATTTTGTCATTTAAAGAATGCTATATAAATGGCATCATATAGTGTTAGCATTTTGGGATTGGCTTTTTCTACTCAGCCTAATTCCCAGGAAATTCATCTGGGTTGGTACATATAGCTATAGTTTGTTCTCTTTATCTATGACTCTATTTCTGTTTTGCTATGTTTGTTCATTTGTTTTTTAGATTCCACATATAAGTAAAATGATACAATATTTGTCTTTCTTGGTCTGACTTATTTTACTTAGCATAATACCCTCTAAGTCTATTCATGTTGTTACAAATCATAAGATCTCATTCATTTTCATGGCTGAGTAATATTCCTGTGTGTGTGTGTGTGATTTTATCATCTCTCTATAAACACTTAGGTTACTTCTATATCTTGGCTACTATAAATAAAATTGCAGTGAACACTGGGATGCACATATCTTTTTAAACTAATTTTTCTTCAGATATACACTCAGAGGTGGAATTGCTGGATTGTACAGTAGTTCTATTTTTCACTTTTTGAGGAACCTCCATATTGTTTTCTTTTTAAAAATATTTATTTTTGGCTGCATTGGGTCTTCATTGCTGCATGGGGATTTTCTCTAGTTACAGAGAGTGGGGGCTACTCTCTAATTAAGGTGGGTGGGCTTCTCATTGCAGTGGCTTCTCTTGTTGTAGAGCATGGGCTTTAGGGTACACGGCTTTGGTAGTTGCTGCATGTGGGCTCAGGAGTTGTGGCTCACGGGCTCCAGAGCACAGGCTCAGTAGTTGTGGTGCACGGGCTCATTTGCCCCACAGCATGTGGGATCTTCCCAGACCAGGGACTGAATGAGTGTCCCCCACATTGCAAGGTAGATTCTTAATCACTGAACCACCATGTAAGCCTCATACTGTTTTCAATAGTAGCTGTACCAATTTACATTCCCACTAACAGTACAGTACATGAGGGATCCCTTTACTTCACACCTCGCCAACACGTTATTTGTTGTCTTTTTGGTCATAGCCATTCTGACAGATGTGAGGCAATATTTCATTGTGGTTTTGATTTGCGTTTCCCTGATGGTTAGTGATGCTGAAATCTTTTCATGTGCCAGTGGGCCATGTGTATATCTTCTATGGAAAAATGCCTATGCATGTCCTCTCCAACTTTTTTAATCACATTTTTAAAAATACTGAGTTGTTTGAGTTCTTTATATATTTTGGATATTACCCCTTATCAGATATATCATTTGCAAATATCTTCTCCCATCAGTAGAGAGCCTCTTTATTTTGTTGATAGTTTCCTTTACTGTACAAAGCCTTTCGGTTTGACATAGTCCCATGTATTTATTTTTGCTTTTGTTGCTTTTGACTGAGGAGACATACCCAAAGAAAATACCACTATGACCAAAGTCAAAGAGCATATTGCCTGTTGTCCTCTAGGGTTTTTATGCTTTCAGGTCTCACGTTTAAGTCTTGAATCAATTTTGAGTTTATTTTTGTATATGGTGTGAGAAAGTAGTCTAGTTTGACTCATTTGCACATTGTTGCTGTTCATTCACTAAATCATTTTTGACTCCTTGCAACCCTATGCACAGAAGCACCCCAGCGTTCCCTGTCCTTCACTATCTCCTGGAGGTTGCTCAAACTCATGTCCCTTGAATTGGTGATGCCATCCAACTATCTCATTCTTTGTTGCTCCCTTTTCCTCCTGCCCTAAATTTCCCCCAGCATCAGGGTCTTTTCCAATGAGCTGGCTCTTCATATCAGGTGGCCAAAGTATTAGAGCTTCAGTTTCAGCAACAGTTCTTCCAATGAACCTTCAAGGTTGATTTCCTTTAGGATTGACAGGTTTGATCTCCTTGCTGTCCAAGGGACTTTCAGGAGTCTTCTCCAGCACCACAGTCCAAAAGCATCAATTCTTTAGTGCTCAGGCTTCTTTATGGTCCAACTCTCACATCTGTACATGACTAATGGAAAAACCATAGCTTTGACTATATGGACCTTTGTCAGCAAAGTGATGTCTCTGCTTTTTAATATGCTGTCTGGGTTTGTCATAGCTTTGCTTCCAAGGAGCAAGAATCTTTTAATCTCGTGGCTGCAGTCACTGTCTGCAGTAATTTTGGAGCCCAAGAAAATAAAATCTGCCACTGTTTCCATTTTTTCCCCATATTTGCCATGGAGTGATGGGACTGAATGCCATGATCTTCATTTTTTGAATGTTGAATTTTAAGCCACTTTTTTTCACTGTGGCTGTCTAGCTTTCCCAGTACCATTGTGTATTCCTGCCTCCTTTGAAAGAAATCCTTTTTAAAAATACATTTCTGGATTTGATTTGTTGATGTTATCTTTAAGATTTTTGCAACCAAATTCATGGAAGACATTTGCATATAGTCTTCTTTTTCTTTTTTTTCCTTTCTCCTTCTTTTCTTTTCTTTCTTTACTTGCTTCCACACATCCATCCATTCTTTCTTTTTTTTTTAAATTACTTTCGTCTGGTTTTGATGTGAGAGTAATGCCAGCCTCATAAAATGAAATGTAAAGAATTCCTTTCTTCTTTATTTTTAGAAAAGTTTATATAAACTGGTGCTAATTCTTCTTTAAGTATTTGGTAGAATTCTCCAACGAAACCATCTGGGCCTGGAGATGTCTTTTATAGGAGATTTTAAATGATGAATTCATTTCTTTAATGACTATAGGACTATTAAGATTATTTAATCTTGCTTTGATTTGGTAATTTCTAGTTTCTGTAAGAATTGGTCTATTTTTCCCTAAGTTTTAGAATTTGTTTATGTGTACAAACTTCTATGTAGTATTCTCTGCTGGATCTACAGTGATATCCCCTGTTTCATTCCTGATATTGGTGATTTTTGTCTTCTCTCTTTCAATCATTATAAGTCTTGCTAGAGGTTTATCAATTTTACTGATTTTTTCCCCTAAAAACCAGCTCTTTGTTTCATTAATTTTCTCTATTGTTTTCCTGTTTTCCATTTCATTGATTTCTAGTCTTATAATTATTATTTACTTCCTTCTTCTTGCTTTGGGTTTATTTTGCTCTTTTTTAGTAGCTCCTGAGGTAGGAAAGAAGATTACTGATTTGAGACTTGTCCTCTTTTCTAATATTAATAGAACCATTCAGTGGTATAAATTTCTCTCTCATCACCACTTTAACTATGGCATACATATTTTTGGTTTTTTATGTTTTCATTTGCAACAAGTTCTATGTATTTTTAAAAATTTCTTTGAGACTTCTTTTTAATTCATGGATTACTTAGAAGTATGGACTTACTCTGCCTTGTCATAAATGGTTGAAGTGGAAGTTCAGTTGCCCCCTTGACCCTGCTGACACTTTCCTAGCAAAAATGGAACACCAACTCTTACTGCCTTGTTGTCTTTGAGTGGAGGTGTAATTGCAGCTTCCCCCAAACCTTACTGACACTAGGGAGAGGGGAAGCCAAGGGATGATTTACAATGATTTGTTGTTGTAGGATGAGAACAATAGCTCACCTCCCAGCTGGACTCCAGTGAAACTCAGTTGGAGTGGTATGATTTCTCCGTTGGTGTTTAACTGGAGTAGGGAGGTTACTGCTAAAAAGGTTTTCTGTTGCTAGGTTGCCCCTTTTCTCAATCCTTTGGGAAACTGTAATAGGCTTTTCTTGGAGCTTTTTTGTCTGTGCCTGTTGGTGGTTCAGGTTAGAGGCTTCTATATCATCTGAGATATATGGGAGACAATAAGAAAGCCCAGGGAACTTCACCACTGTCTTTATTTCAGCCCTAAGTCCTTAGGCAATATGCCTTCTTTTTTCCACCTTTTAGTCTTCCTATGTTTGTTTGTTATGTTACATCCAGGGATTTTTAGGCATAACAGAGAGGACCTGGGAGGAATGGGACTATCCCATTTTGACTGGAACCACAAATCTATAATAAGTTTTTGATGAAGTGAAGTGTTAGTCACTCAGTCATGTTTGATTCTTTGTGACCCCATGGACTGTAGCCTGCCAGGTTCCTCTGTCCTTGGAATTCTCCAGGCAAGAATACTGGAGTGAGCAGCCATTCCCTTCTCCAGGGGATCTTCCCAACTCAGGGATCGAACCAAGGTTTCCTGCATTGCAGGTGGATTCTTTACTGTTGGAGCAACCACGGAAGCCCTCAAAGGTTCTAGTACATGAAAAGTTGGGAGACATTACTGTAGTATATTGTCAGATGTTTTCCCTGTGTATAGATTTTTGTGTATTTTTCTTTAAAAATTATTTGATTAGACTACATATATGACTTTTATATGTCCTTTTAATATTATAACAAGTAATTTTCAATTCTTTCATAATCTCATAAGCATAATGTTAATGGCTGATTGAATCATCCTTCTAGTATAGCTACATAGGTTGTTTCTACTTTTTTACCATTACAAATAACATTATAATAAATGTATATAAACAAAGAGCTTTTCTTTAGTTCAGGTTATTTTCTTGGTTTATATGCCTATAACTTAAATTGTTATGTTAAGGCATAAACATTAAAGTCAATTGGCATAATAAATTTTAATTTTTATTGTATTATGACAAGGGAGTACCCCCTTTTCACCTAAAACCCAGCTTTACCTAAAGACCAATTGAAATGTCTTTCTGAACTGAGATAAAATTGTTTCATATAAACTACATTGGAAAAGTTGATGTGAAATGTAGAAAATTGCCCTAATCCAAGGGAATCATTATTCAGTTCAAAAAAACAAAAACAAAACAGTGTGCAGCTACTTCAAAATCCTCAGGAAATATGCCTGACACATTCTTTGAAGTGATTCAGAGTCTGAAACAGGTAAAATGGTAGCTGTCTACGTTATTCCCCATGGGTGATACCAAGGAAACAGAGGCAATATCTTGGGCAATCTGTGTTTGTTAGGACAAAGGTGTTGCCTGGTGCCATTTCACATACTCTCTCTCTCTCCCAGGTAACATGACTTTCTAGAAAACCTTAGGTTTTAAAACCACACAAACCTAAGTTCAAATCCCATCAATTCCAAATCCTCTCAGGGTATCAATTTTCTCATCTGTATACTCATTTATAAAGTTACCTTAATGATTTACTTAACTGAAACAGGTATGTGAATGTTGCAGCATACTATCCAGCATGTTTTACAAAGAATATTCCAGAGCAAACCTCCTACACTGAATGCTAGTGAGAGCAGGTATAAAACCGCTAAAATCCAAGGATTGCTGCATCATTTGACCTAATTATTGTGCTAGTACCTTCCATTTGCCTCTCCGAATCCCTTTTACCCCTTTTCCACCCAGCTCTATACCCCAAGGTAACACAAACTGAAGCAATGCCCTGGAGAACAGCTGAAGACCTCTTGGGTTTGGGGCCATTCTGCCTTCTCTCGCTGGTGTCTTCTCTCTTCTCATGTAGTAAAACCCACAACTCTATGGAAGACATCAACACTGAGGAAAAATTCTAGATTGAGATTCAAGGGACAGTTCCCCAAAGCCCTACAGGACTGAGCTAACAAGGGAGCTGCTGCAGAACCAGGGAATCACAGCTGTCAGTTCCAGAATCCTATAGCCTATGTCACAATCCACGGGATGCCTTACCTGTTGCCTCTCTTCCCAGCGTATTCATTTCCCAATTCAGGTTTCACATGAGAATGTTTAATTGGTGGACCACAAATCACATTCAGAATCCTAGCTACAAGGGGGTTTTACAGTCTTTGCAGTACAAAAAGGCACTTTCTAGTAGAAAAAGGTTGGAATAGAATAGTGAGCCACTCCTGACCATCTGCTACAGTATGCCATCAAGCTCAAGCAGTTGGTGATGGCCTTTCTTTGGCACCTGCGAAGTCTGGGAGAAGTACAACTATAGATTGAGGCTTATAATTAATGAAAGAGTCCATAAATGGAATGAAAGGAGTTGACTGCAAGCCTCAAAAGAAGTCACACAAAAATCATCTTCTTAAAGATATCAAACATAAAGATCTTCACAAATGCAATCTTTTTAAATAATGTAGTCTCTGCCTCCTTTCCTGATGCTAGAAAGGAGCCTACAGAAAAATACCTTAGTACACATACTAACAGGGAGACAATTTCAGGACCTGGATCTGGGCTATGCACTCTGGTAGGTCTGTGTAGCATAGGAGATGGAGCTGGTAATTACTCTGCATGAAGATGTCTGCCTCAGTGATGCTGTATGTAACCAGCATAGTTCCTCCTCTGCTGCTAATACTTTGGAAAAGAAAATAAGTGCAAAATTTTTTATTTCAGTTTAATAATTTTGTTCTAAGCTTACAAAAATAAGCAAGGGATTATTGGAGTTATCCCAGAAAAACACTGACAATTAGTAAAGTAAGGTAACTAAAGAACAATTGCAATTCCAGTGAACATGACTTAGGACCACAACATGATTATAAAATAAAATTAAACAATCACATGTATGTACTCTATTTGGAGCAAAAGCTTTTAGGGGGGAACCATTGCTCAGCCTAGAATGACATTTCCCAAAGTGGGTTTCCAAGGATTCCAGTAGTGCTTTTTGGTGTTGTCAGTTTTTTATTAATGATCACAAAATCCTCCCATTGCAGTATGCCTGCACCTTTGTGATATGACTCTGCCCTTTCTCCCACCCAGAGATTCTATTTATCCACCCCTTTAAATATGGGCTGGACTTGACTTGCTTTGACCAATGGAATGTGGCAGAAGTGATTTTTTTCATGAGTTCCAAAGCCTTGGCTTTAAGAAGCCATGTAACTTGTACCTTCCCCATCTTGAACACTGCCCTGAGGCTACCTAAGGAAACCAGTTTAAAGGATGAGAGCCTGCATGGAGGGTAACAGGCCAGCACCAACTACCAGGCATATGACTGAGGCCATCTCAGACATTCCTATCCAGCCAACCTTACAACAGAATGCCACTTGAGAAATAAGTCCAACAGAACAGCTCAATTGACCCACAGAATCATGAGAAATAACACACTGATGTTTTAATCCAAAAATTAAAAAAGACTTCCCTTAGTTGCCCTCTTAGAGTTACTTTTATGATAAGATCCAGGTTCATTAATTTGGTTTCTAAGGTCCATCATAACATGTTGCTTACAATACAGACCCTGAAAATCTCCACTAAGAGCCTAGATTCTGTTTATGATTCTATGTAATGGGAAATGTTCGCCTGTTTTCCTTAAGGAAGAACTGGAAAACATGGGAAGCTGTTTAGGCTGCTACCATCATTTGTATAATTACAAAACTCAAACAAAGCAGCTGCCAGTGTGCAAAACAGCTGCCAATGTGCAGTCTGACAAAGGGAGCCTATCACACATAGAGTGTTTTCTGGAGAATTCACAGAGAGCTGTGCTGGGGTGTGTAGGGCAGTCTGCAGAGTTGTATGCCACAAGCTATTGCCAACAGCTGCCTCTGCTGGAATCTATGCCTGCTCTCTCTCTCCCTCCTCCTCCCCTTCTCTTTCTCTCTCTCTCTCTCTCTCTCTCACACACAGAAAGAGAGAAACAGAAGCCTGCTTTATGTTTTCACACAGAGAGGCTTTCTTTTGAATTGATTTTTGTTTAAAGACTGTCTTAGAAAATGTCCCCAAACTAATGTCTTGAAAAATAAATAACAAGATATAAATTCTACAATTGCCACTCTCCACACCCATAAAACTCTGTTAGCACCCATTTGGATGATATGTTTCCTTGCTGAACCTTGATTTTCTTACTATATGAAAGTATGCCCCATCTGAAAAGGAAGAGGAGAGGTGTCCCAGAGAACACCCCAAAACATCATGGGTTACTGGGTGATAATGCTTTCTCCTACCATTGGTTTCCTCTTCTCACATAGTTAAGCCCATAGCCACTTCTTGCTCTTGGAACTATGGGTGGGGATAATTTACTGAGGGCTTCCCTAGTGGCTCAGAGGTAAAGAATCTGACTGTCAGTGCAGGAGACATGGGCTCAATCCTGGGTTGGAACAATCCCCTGGAGAAGGGACTGGCTATCCACTCTGGTATTCTTGCCTGGGAAATCCCGTGGACAGAGGAGCCTGGCAGGCCACAGTTGCAAAGAGTTGGACACAACTTACCAACTAAACAACAACAACAAATTTGTTGAATGATGAAAGTGAAAGTGAAGTCACTCAGTCGTGTCCAACTCTTTGCGACCCCTTGGACCGTAGCCTACCAAGCTCCTCTGTCCATGGGATTCTTCAGGCAAGAATACTGGAGTGGGTTGCCATTTCCTTCTCCAGGGGATCTTCCCAGCCCAGGGATCGAACCCAGGTTTCCCTGCATTGGAGGCAGACGCTTTAACCTCTGAGCCAATGAAGCAGTTGGAAATAACAGCAATCAAGATCCATCACAAAAATTGGGGGTTATCAAAGGAAACTCCCATGTGAAAAAGTCTGAGTAATGAATAAAATGTTGTATCTTCCTTGGAGATATCCTCCCTTTTCTCCCCAGCTTTATCTCTAGCCACTCTTTCCCAAATCTCTGAGCTTACCTACTGCACTGTACTCTTGCTTCTTATGTGGCCTCAAAAGAAGTAACATGAATTTGATCAGGATAGCTTGTAGTCATAGACAAAACCCTAACCTTGGTTTAAATCCATCTTGCCACCTACAGGGTGCCTAAACATGATTGGAAAAAGGTATGCAGGTGAGCTCATTTTAGATTTAGGACTATAAGCCACGCGCAGATATTCAGTGCTGCCTGGCAGTCCTATTATACTCGCTGCTGCTGCTGCTTAGTCGCTTCAGTCACATCCAACCCTTTGTGACCCTATGAACTGCAGCCTGCCAGGCTCCTCTGTCCATGGGTTTCTCTAAGCAAGAGTACTAGAGTGGGTTGCCATGCCCTCTTCCAGGGGATCTTCCCAACCGAGGGATTGAATCCGGGTCACCTGCATTGCAGGCAGATTCTTTACCACTGAGCCACCAGGGAAGTCCCCCTATTATACTTACCAAAGGTCAAATCATTCTCCCATTATTTAAGATGCTATGTCATGCTATTGCCTCCTGCCTCACAACTTCAACACCTTTTCCCTACTCCTAACTTTTAGCTCATGACTTTATTTCCTGTTTCATTGAAAAATAGGTCACAAAGAGTTCTCACTTGCACATGCTTCAGTACCACATCTTTCAATTTCATTGTGTAAGCAGGGAGGGTAAGGGGTCCTGAGAGAAAGAGAATCAGGTATGGCTTTCTTGACAGGAAAGACACATTTTTGGCCTAAGCCATTTTGGGATCTAAGCCTGGCCACAATGCTTGCCCTTAAAATGGTCTCAATAATTAATCAAAATCACTGCAGATGGTGATTGCAGCCATGAAATTAAAAGACCTCTACTCCTTGGAAGGAAAGTTATGACCCACCTGGACAGCATATTAAAAAGCAGAGACATTACTTTGCCAACAAAGGTCCATCTAGTCAAGGCTATGGTTTTTGCATTAGTCATGTATGGATGTGAGAGTTGAACTATAAAGAAAGCTGAGCACAGAAGAATTGATGCTTTTGAACTGTGGTGTTGGAGAAGACTCTTGAGAGTCCCTTGGACTGCAAGGAGATCCAACCAATCCATCCTAAGGGAGATTAGTCCTGGGTGTTCATTGGAAGGACTGATGTTGAGGCTGAAACTCCAATACTTTGGCCACTTGATATGAAGAGCTGACTCACTGGAAAAGACCCTGATGCTGGGAAAGATTGAGGACAGGAGGAGAAGGGGATGACAGAGGATGAGATGTTTGGATGGCATCAGCAACTCAATGGACATGAGTTTGGGTAAACTCCGGGAGTTGGTGATGGACAGGGATGCCTGGTGTGCTGCGATTCATGGAGTCGCAAAGAGTTGGACATGACTGAACGACTGAACTGAACTGAATTAATTATCTTAAGGGGACAAAATAATGCAGAAACAAATGACTGTTATTAGGTAAGAGAAGTAACAAAAGCAAAGATAATTTATCAGTTGTAAAGACTCCCTGTTGTATTTCAATGGTAAAGATTGAACCACCAGATCAACCACCAGATCAATGGGAACCTAAGGGATGATGGTATTGACCTTTTCTGACCCTCGTGACTTCAGTCAATGAAAGCTTGGACTCTGTGGACTGCTCAAGCCCCTTCAAGAATATGCATGTACCCTTAGTTTAAAACTTCCCCAGTTTTAACAGCTTTGCTGTTTAGGAGATTTTACTTTGGGGGAAGATCTCCAGTGTTCCCCTTACTTGCTGCAAGTAATAAATCCTTTCTCTTCCCACTCTTTGGCTTGGTTCTTTCTTTTGTCTCAATACCCACCAAGAGGCGAACTCAGGTTTTGGGTCACAATTGCATCTACACCCATATATTCTGCCTTCTTTTCAGTTATAAAAGATAAACTGTCTAGCTGCTATGTTGATGTATTGTCACCCATACCCTTCTCACTACTTCAGGGATAATAGCTCTATAACTGTCCCTCTTTTCTCCTGCAGCATCTACTCTTCTATCATTTTTACCAGCTTTAATAAGTCCAATTATAAAAATCTACATTGTTTCATAATTAGGCACCACCTCACACCAGTCAGAATAGCCATCATTAAAAAGTCTACTTTTAAATGCTAGAGAGGATATGGAGAAAAGGGAACCCTCCTACACTTTTAGTGAGAGTGTAATTGGTACAGCCACTAAAGAGAAGAGTAGGGAGGGTCCTCAGGAAACTAAAAATAGAGTTGCCATCAGTTCAGTTCAGTTCAGTTCAGTCACTCAGTCCTGTCCAACTCTTTGCGACCCCATGAATCGCAGCACGCCAGGCCTCCTTCCCCATCACCAACTCCCGGAGTTCACTCAGACTCACGTCCATCCAGTCAGTGATGCCATCCAGCCATCTCATCCTCTGTCATCCCCTTCTCCTCCTGCCCCCAATCCCTCCCAGCATCAGAGTCTTTTCCAATGAGTCAACTCTTCGCATGAGGTGGCCAAAGGACTGGAGTTTCAGCTTTAGCATCATTCCTTCCAAAGAAATCCCAGGGCTGATCTCCTTCAGAATGGACTAGTTTGATCTCCTTGCAGTCCAAGGGACTCTCAAGAGTCTTCTCCAACACAACAGTTCAAAAGCATCAGTCCTTCGGTGCTCACCTTTCTTCACAGTCCAACTCTCACATCCATACATGACCACTGGAAAAACCATAGCCTTGACTAGACGAACCTTTGTTGGCAAAGTCATGTCTCTGTTTTTGAATATGCTATCTAGGTTAGTCATAACTTTCCTTCCAAGGAGTAAGCGTCTTTTAATTTCATGGCTGCAGTCACCATCTGCAGTGATTTTGGAGCCGCCAAAAATAGTCTGACACTGTTTCCACTGTTTCCCCATCTATTTCCCATGAAGTGATGGGACTGGATGCCATGATCTTCGTTTTCTGAATGTTGAGCTTTAAGCCAACTTTTTCACTCTCCTCTTTCACTTTCATCAGGAGGCTTTTTAGTTCCTCTTCACTTTCTGCCATAAGGGTGGTGTCATCTGCATATCTGAGGTTATTGCTATTTCTCCCGGCAATCTTGATTCCAGCTTGTGTTTCTTCCAGTCCAGCGTTTCTCATAATGTACTCTGCATAGAAGTTAAATAAGCAGGGTGACAATATACAGCCTTGATGTGCTCCTTTTCCTATTTGGAACCAGTCTGTTGTTCCAAGTCCAGTTCTAACTGTTGCTTCCTGACCTGCATACAAATTTCTCAAGAGGCAGGTCAGGTGGTCGGTATTCCCATCTCTTTCAGAATTTTGCACAGTTTATTGTGATCCACACAGCCAAAGGCTTTGGCATAGTCAATAAAGCAGAAATAGATGTTTTTCTGGAACTCTCTTGCTTTTTCCAACTCTTGGGCATATCCCTCGACAAAAGTATAAATCAAAAAGATATATGCAGCACTATGTTCATAGCAGCACTCTTTACAATAGCCAAGACATGGAAACAACCTAAATGTCCATCAACAGAGGAATGGATAAAAAAGATGCAGTAAATATATACAATGGACTATTGCTCCACCATTAAAAAGAATGAAATAATGCCATTTGCAGCAACATGGATGGACCTAGAGATTATCATACTAAGCAAAATAAGTCTGGAAGAGAAAGATAAATACCATATGATATCACCTGTTTGTGGAATCTAAAATATGACACAAATGAACATATCTACAGCAGATACAGACTCCTAGACACAGAGAACAGAATGTGGATGCTGAGGGGTAGGGGAGGTGAGAGAGGAAAGGATAGGGAGTTTGGGATTAGCAGACAGAAACTATCATATATAGGATGCATAAACAACAAATTCCTACTGTATAGCACAAGGAGCTATATTCAGTACCTTCTGACAAAGCATAATGGAAAAGAATATGAAAAAGAATATATATATATATGTATATATGTATAACTGAATCTCTGTGAAGAGATTAAGAAGAGGTGGTGAGAAAACTCAGATGACAGATTTTATTTTCTTGGGCTCCACAATCATTGTGAACAGTGACTACAGCCATGAAATTAAAAGATACTTTCCCACCAACAGTGTAAGAGGGTTCCCTTTTCTCCACATCCTCTCCAGCATTCGTTGCTTGTAGACTTTTGGATCACAGCCATTCTGACTGGCGTGAAATGGTACCTCATTGTGGTTTTGATTTGCATTTCTCTGATAATGAGTGATGTTGAGCATCTTTTCTTGTGTTTGTTAGCCATCTGTATGTCTTCTTTGGAGAAATGTCTATTTAGTTCTTTGGCCCATTTTTTGACTGGGTCGTTTATTTTTCCGGAATTGAGCTGCAGGAGTTGCTTGTATATTTTTGAGATTAATTCTTTGTCAGTTGCTTTATGGAGAACAGTGTGGAGATTCCTTAAAAAACTGGAAATAGAACTGCCATATGACCCAGCAATCCCACTGCTGGGCATACACACCGAGGAAACCAGAATTGAAAGAGACATGTGTATCCCAATGTTCATCATAGCACTGTTTATAATAGCCAGGACATGGAAGCAACCTAGATGTCCATCAGCAGATGAATGGATAAGAAAGCTGTGGTACATATACACAATGGAGTATTACTCAGCCATTAAAAAGAATGCATTTGAATCAGTTCTAATGAGGTGGATGAAACTGGAGCCTATTATACAGAGTGAAGTAGGCCAGAAAGAAAAACACCAAAACAGTATACTAATGCATATATATGGAATTTAGAAAAATGGTAATGATAACCCTGTATGCGAGACAGCAAAAGAGACACAGATGTATAGAAGAGTCTTTTGGACTCTGTGGGAGAGGGAGAGGGTGGGATGATTTGGGAGAATGGCATTGAAACATGTATAATATCATATAAGAAACGAATCACCAGTCCAGGTTCGATGCAGGATACGGAAGCTTGGGCTAGTGCACTGGGATGACCCAGAGGGATGGTATGGGGAGGGAGGTGGGAGGGGGGTTCAGGATTGGGAACACGTGTACACCTGTGGCGGATTCATGTTGATGTATGGCAAAACCAATACAATATTGTAAAGTAATTAGCCTCCAATTAAAATAAATAAATTTAAGTTAAAAAATAAATATATGGTAAAAAAAATAAATAAATAAAATAAAAGAGGCTTGCTCCTTGGAAGGAAAGTTATGACAAACTTAGAATATTAAAAAGCAGAGACATCACTTTGCCAACAAAGGTCTGTATAGTCAAAGGTATGTTTTTTCCAGTAGTCATGTATAGATGTAAGAGTTGGTCCATAAAGAAGGCTGAGCACCAAAGAAAAGATGCTTTTTAACTGTGGTGTTGGAGAAGACTCTTGAGAACCCCTTGGACTGCAAGGAGATCAAACCAGTCAATCCTAAAGGAGATCAACCCTGAGTATTCATTGGAAGGACTGCTGCTGAAGCTGAAGCTCTAATTGTTTGGACATGTGATGTGAAGAGCTGACTCACTGGAAAAGACCCTGAGGCTGGGAAAGACTGAAGGCAAAAGGAGGAGTGGGCAGAGGATGAGATGGTTAGATATCATTACCAACTCAATAGACATGAATTTGAGCAAACTGAGGCTTCCCTAGTAGCTCAGTTGGTCAAGAATCTGCCTGCAATGCAGGAGACCCCGATTCAATTCCTGGGTCAGGAAGATCCACTGGAGAAGGGACAGGCTACCCACTCCAGCATGCTTGGGCTTCCCTGGTGGCTCAGCTGGTAAAGGATCTGCCTGCAGTACGGGAGACCTGGGTTCAATCCCTGGGTTGGGAATATCCCCTGGAGAAGGGAAAGGGTACCCACTCCAGTATTCTGGCCTGGAAAATTTCATAGACTGCATAGTCCGTGGGATTGCAAAGAGTCAGACACGACTGAGAGACTTTCATTTCACTTCAGGGAGGCAGTAGAGCACAGAGGAGCCTGGCGTGCTGCAGTCCATGGGATTGCAAAGAATCAGACACAACTTAGTGACTGAACAACAATAACAACATACCTGAGTCATTTGGTGTATGGCAGAAACTAAACACAACATTGTAAGTCAACTATACATCAATAAAATTGTTTTTTAAAGCTTCACTGTTTCAACATTCCCTCACCATTTCATTATTCCACTTTACAGCTAAAGTCTTTGAAAATGTTGCCCATACAGCCTTCACTTCTTTCCTTCCAAATGCTCCTTGAGCCTAGTACAACATGGTTTTTGTTATCAACATTTCAATGAAATTTGCCTCTTCCCAAGTCCCTTCTAAATTGCCAGATCCAATGTCAATCCTCAGTTGTTATGTTCCTTGAGCTCTTCGCATCATTTGTCAAAGTTGATCATTCTCTCCTTCATGAAACTTTCTTTACTTGGCTTCCAGGACTGATATTGTTTCCATGATGGCTGCCTCTTCTGAGTCTCCTTTGTTATTTTCTTGTTCCATATTTCTATATATCATAATGCCCCTGAGTCAATCCTCATACATCTTCTATCTACATGCTCTCTCTAAATGATTTCATTGCTTTAAATAAAAATTATAAACTGATACCTCCCAAATGTTTCCAGCTCCAAGCATCCCCTGAATTCCAGTTTCATATCTATTGCCTGCTCTTGAATTTCTAATGGACACCTCAAAATTAGCATGTTGAAAAATTAACCCTAGCTTCCCCTCTCCCAAACCTGCTCCTTATTCAGTGTTCCCCATCTCAGCAAATGTTTTCCATGACAGTAAATGGCAGTGCTCTAGGCGGAATATTTGTGTCTCCCCCAAAATTTACATATTGAAATTCTAAGCCCTAATACTATGGTATTAGGAGCTGGGGCCTTTGGGAGGTGATTAGGTCATGAGAGTGGACCTTTTATAAATGTTATTAGTATGCGTCTCCATACTAAGAAGACCCATTAGAATGGGTCTCTTGTATAAGAGACCTCAGAGAGGTCACTCACCCCTTCTGTCATGTGAGGACACAGCAAGAAGACAGCTGTCTATGAACCAAGAAGTGGGCCCTCACCAGACACTGAATCTGCCAACACTTGCATCTTGCACTTTCCAGCCTCCAGAAATGTGAGAAATAAAATTTTGTTGTTTATAAACCACCAGTCTACGGTATTCTGTTACAGCAGCCCAAACAGACTGAGACAGGCACCATTATTCATCATTTGCTCAAGTCACAAAAGTTGTAGTCATCTTTTACTCTCTTACACACTACATCTAATCCCGTTAGCAAATCCTGTAGCTTCTACCACCACTCATCTCACCACTCCCACCAGTATAGTCCAGGTCTCAGCAACCATGACCACTCATCTGGATTACTGCAATAGTATTCTGCCTTGTACTCCTATCTCACTACATTTCATTGTTCTATAGTTTCCAGGATGACCCTTTAAAAAATATATGTCTGTGTATATCTTTCCCATGTTCAAAACCTTCTAGTGGTTTTCTAAAACACTTAGAAAAAATCTAAAGTCTCTATTGTAGCCTACAAAATCTGTCACTTCATGGCCTCTTAATATTTCTCTGTCCTCATTTTCTGCCACTAGCTCTATTTTTCACTAAGCTCAAACCAGACATGGGCCTCCTGCTCTTCTTCAATCACAACAAACATGTTCCCACCTGAGGGCCTTGACTTTCTCCCCTCTCAGAGACTGTCTTCCTCAGTATCTTCACATGACTCACTCTCTCACTTCATTCAGGTCTCTGCTCAAATGTTACTGTCTTAAGTGGCATCACCCATAATTCATTCTCATGTATTTATTAATTTCTTCTTCATAAAACTTACCACTAACTAACATTAAACTACACAATTTTATTTTGTTCACTAGAATGACTATTTTACCTAATAGCATTTCACTAAATACTGTTGTATTAATTAATCTGAAAAACCTTGTGAAAGAAGACTATGTCTGTCTTAATAGGGTCTGGTCAGTCCCTGGAGGAAGGATGGATGGGAACACCTATTTCCTTTGAGTAGAAGCTTCATCTCAAGTCCTAATGGGAAAGTCTAGGCACCACCAAGGCTTCCTTTACAATGATCTTTGTAAATTAATTAAAATATATACACAAAAAAAATCTAGAATACCTGGGCAGTCCCACTTTAAGGAGCAGTTCTTCTGATTCCCACTTGACACAAATCACTATTTGAATGTACTTGGTGAATACATCATTTCAAACTCAGGTCAGAGGATTTAAGTATTTCAAACAGTTTCTGATTTGAATGTTTAAAACAGTACTTCTATCTTTAAATGAAGAAATGTCTGAAGTAGTACCTAAAAGACTAATAAGCCAGAAACCTAGGTTTGATGCAGGATACAGAATGCTTCGGGCTGGTGCACTGGGATGACCCAGAGGGGTGGTACAGGGAGGGAGGTGGGAGGGGGGTTCAGGATGGGGAACACGTGTACACCTGTGGCGGATTCATGTTGATGTATGGCAAAACCAATACAATATTATAAAGTAATTAGCCTCTAATTAAAATAAATAAATTTAAATTAAAAAAAAAAAAAATAAAAAAGATTTGTCATGCTGATTAAACTGATAGTCTTTGAAGACGTTTTCATTTGGCTGGGTGGAGCTGTCAGGACTTCTTCTTCAATGTTCTGTTTGCTTTGCATCCCAGGGACTTTTTTCCCACAAGGATAAATGACGTTTTTTTTCAACTAAACTCTAATACTGGTGCTCTTTCCACAATTCACAGGGACACTGTGAATTGCATCCCTGTGGGAAAAACATTAGACTAATAGATGGGAATTTTTCAGTCTTAAAATTCTATCCATAAGTTTTCCTTATAATGGGTGCTAGCAGTACTAGTAGTAGACAAAATTATTGAAGTGGCAGGAAATGCAGACTAGTGTAGTAATTTAGAAACTTTATTTGCATGTGTGGTTGTGGTCATATACTGCAAATGTATGCCATGTTTACTTTAAGGAAAACTTCTCCTAGTTCACAAGACTGAGTTATGCATGTCAGGATTTTGTGTTTTTTCCCAAAGAGCACTATAATTCCCCAATACTTCACTATCTGAACCAAATTAACAATTTCCTCTTATAGAGAAGCAAACTAACATTTACTGAGAGCATAATTTACCTTCTTACTTTAAACTTTTAAAAATTTTTAAATGGTTTATGACAACCACATTTGCACTGGGATGACTCAGAGGGATGGTACAGGGAGGGAGGTAGGAGGGGGGCTCAGGATGGGGAACACGTGTACACCCGTGGCGGATTCATGTTGATGTATGGGAAAACCAATACAATAATGTAAAGTAATTAGCCTCCAATTAAAATAAATAAATTTAAATTTAAAGAAAACCACATTTCATAGAAGTGGAAACTGAGAGTTTAGGAGTAACAATTGTCTACTTCAAGTCACAGAGGAGTAAAGTATAGAGAATCCAGTGTGTAAACACACATAGATGTGAATACATACCAAAATACCAGTTGCTTTGTGAGCCTGGCCTATAGACACCAAAACAATGCCAAAGTTGTGTACTCAGCACCCTTTTTCTTAATTTAATATTTTGAAAATACAAAAAATAAATAAAAATGAGAAAAGAACATAACGAATACCTATAAACAATGTCTTTTCTCACATTCCCCCCACCCTTAAATTTGGGTTTATTATATTCCCATAAATATGTTTTGACTGGCATTATACTGAATTCTTAGGTTGATGTTGGGACAATTAACATATTTATAATTATGGAGTCTTCTCCATAAACATGGCTTGCTGTTGTTGCTGTTTAAAAACATGGTGCTTCTTACCATTTCCTCAGGTTTCCCTTTAAGTCTTATAATAACAGCTTGTATTTTTTCTTTATAAAGGTCATGTACATCCTTTGTTGGATCTATTGTTTTCCTTTTTAAACTGCTGCTGAAAATGGCACCTTTTAAAAATTACACTTTGGTCTAATTTTATTACTGATGGATAGAAATACAATTGATCATCACATATTGATCTTCTCTTTAGTGAATTTGCTTAACTTTCTTATCAATTCTAATAATTTTTCTAGCAGTTTTCTTGTATAATCAGTATAGACAATTGCATATTCAACAGTGGTAGTTTTATTCCTTACTTTCCTATTCTTATAAATTTTATTCTCTTTTAAAAAAAATTCTTGTCTTACCATGCTGGACTAGAATCTCCAGTGAAATGCTGAAATGAAGCAAAGATAATGGTACCCTTTTCTTGATCCTTATTTTAAAAATAAGGCTGCTAGCATTAAACTATTGAATATGATGTTTATTATGGAAGTTCTTAATACATACTCTTAATCAGGTAAAGAAAATTCTTCTGTATTGTCAGTCTGTAAGAGATTTCTAAGTCATAAATACTGAATTCAATCAAATGATTCTTCTGGTTCTATTGAGATAACAATATTTTTCCTTTATTCATTTATTGTGTTGAATTACATTAATGGGTTTTCTTAATGGTAAACCAATCTTGTGAAACTGGATTTTAAAAAGAAACTATTTCAGTCTCAGTTTTGGCTGAAGCCTCAACATTAAACAAAACATTCCAATGTCCACCATGCAGGTCTTGTAAAAGAGGTAGTTGCAAACTGAACAATGGCACCCCACTTCAGTACTCTTGCCTGGAAAATCCCATGGATGGAGGAGCCTGGTGGGCTGCAGTCCATGGGGTCGCTGAGGGTCAGACACGACTGAGCGACTTCACTTTCACTTTTCACTTTCATGCATTGGAGAAGGAAATGGCAACCCACTCCAGTGTTCTTGCCTGGAGAATCCCAGGGATGGGGAAGCCTGGTGGGCTGCCATCTATGGGGTCGCACAGAGTTGGACACGACTGAAGTGACTTAGCAGCAGCAGCAGCTGATCACCAATCCCCACATCTAAAAGAAGGTGGAAAGGCCAAGAAAGGGCTTGGAAATTAGCAGAGGAATTGGAAGAAAGCTGTAGGCATTCTATGCATCTAACTTTCTCCCAGTGAAAGGGTGTGGAAGCAGGGTTCACATTCACCTTGTGCTAGGGAAAGGAACTTCAATGGAACTACTTGAAGATTTGATATGTGTCACCCAGATCTCAGAAGACACAGAAGTACACCAGTTATCAACTCCACTTGAGAAATATGAAGGATATAAGCCCACAGGAATACTCCATAAGAAAACAAATTGGTTTTATTTTATTTTATTTTTAAACTTTACAATATTGCATTAGTTTTGCCAAATATCGAAATGAATGCAACCTAGATGCCCATCAGCAGATGAATGGATAAGAAAGCTGTGGTACATATACACAATGGAGTATTATTCAGCCATTAAAAAGAATACAAATTGGTTTTAAACACGAGCTAGGCTCAAATAGCTCAAAAGACACTTGCTCCTTGGAAGGAAAGCTATGGCAAACCTAGACAGTGTATTAAAAACCAGAAACATTATTTTGCCAACAAAGGTCCATATAGTCAAAGCTATGGTTTTTCCAATAGTCATGTATGGATGTGAAAGTTGGACCACACCAAAGGCTGAGCACCAATGAATTGATGCTTTTGAATTGTGGTGCTAGAGAAGACTCTTGTGAATCCTTTGGACAGCAAGGAAATCAAACCAGTCAACCCTAAAGGAAATCAACCCTGAATATTCATTGGAAGCACTGATGCTGAAGCTGAAGCTCCAACACTTTGGCCACCTGATGCAAAGAGCCAACTCATTGGAAAAGACCCTGATGCTAGGAAAGACTGAAGGCAAAAGGAGAAGGGGGTGGCAGAGGATGAGATGGTTGGATGGCATCATGACACAGTGGACACGAGTTTGAGCAAAGTCCAGGAGATAGTGAAGGACAGGGAAGCCTGGTGTGCTGCAGTCCAGGGGGTCACAGATTCAGACATGAGTTAGTGACTGAACAACAACAAAGCTCAAATAATGTTGGTGCTGGTTCATGAAAGAATTAATCAAGAAAGAACTTCCTATTCTCACCTATTTCCTTCTATGGTGCAATTCTAGAAGGATCACAAACCCACATAAGCAATATGGCAGTGAAGGATTAGAAGCATTCTATGGAGAAACTAAGAAGATACTGACAACATCTCCTTTCTCATTTCAACTACACAGCCCACAGTAGGCCAAGGTGAGAGATGGAAGAAGATGCAGCTTTAAAGAAATACTAAAGTTTTAATTATTACTGATATTATAATTAAGCTGAGACTCTTTCTGTGATAAGACATGACCAAATACACAAGGGTCAAGCAACTGTCTTACTTTTGATTCAAGAGAAAAGATGTAATTCCATAGAGTGGACTTAAGTTGGAAACAGGGAAATCAAAGTTATTTTCTGACGATAACCCCATGAGTCCTACTTATTCCTAGCTACACTTTTATGCCTGAGTTAAATTCAACCTAGTTTTGTTGCATATTTTAAGACATTAAAATGCAAACATCTTAAACTATTCTTGATAATATTTTATAATTATTGAAATAGTATTGATAATGTTTCACTTAGGATGTTTGCATTTGTATTAATTGGTGAGATTGGCCAGCAATTTTCCTTTCTTAAAATGCCCATGTCTGTTTTTTATATGAAGATTATACTAGCCTCAATAAAATAATTGAGTATTCCCTCATTTTCTATTGACTGAGAGGCTACAGAAGATTGGAATCCTATGTTTCTTGAATGTCTGGTAGAATTCATCCATAAAATCACTTAGGCCGAGTACTTTGTGCTTGTGTGGGAGGGACTCTTTAGCTACTGACTCAGATTCCTTAATGATTGTGTTTATTCTAGTTTTCTGTTTAGTCAGTTTTAATGTTATATTTTTGGGGGAATTATCTGTTTTATCTAAGTTTTCAAGTACATGAGTAAAAAGTTTACCATAAAATGTCTCACCATTTTTAATCTCTGATATATTTGATCTATGATGTTTTGTCCCATTTTTGTTTCTAACATTGTTTAATTTACCCAATCTCTTCTTCAAGTTTAAACATTTTATTCAAATAAAGTTATAAGAAATAATATAGAAAGATTCCATAAACTCTTCCCCCAGTTTCCCCCAGTAGTAACATCTTGCATAACTATAGTGCCATATTGCAACAGGGATCTTGATTTTCGTACAATCTCTCTATTTTATTTAGATTTTATAGTTTTACATGAACCCATTTGTGAGTATATCAATATCTATATATACATATTTATGCGTGATCAGTTGCTGAGTCATGTTTGACTCTTTGCAACCCCATGAACTGTAGCCCACCAGGCTCCTCTGTCCATGAAATTTTCCCGACAAGAATACTGGAGTGGGTTGTCATTTCCTACTCCAGGGGATCTTCCCCACCAAGGGATCAAACCCATGTCTCTTGTGTCTCCTGCATTGGCAGGCAGATTCTTTACTGCTGACCTGTGAAGCCCATGTACATATTTACCTCTATGCAATTTTATCACATGTGTAGATTCATGGGTCCATCACCACAGTCAACATACTACATAACAGTTTGATCACAACAAGGATACACTTTTTTTTTTTTTCCTAATTTTATTTTATTTTTAAACTTTACATAATTGTATTAGTTTTGCCAAATATCAAAATGAATCCGCCACAGGTATACATGTGTTCCCCATCCTGTACCCTCCTCCCTCCTCCCTCCCCATACCATCCCTCTGGGTCTTCCCAGTGCACTAGCCCCAAGCATCCAGTATTGTGCATCGAACCTGGACTGGCAACTCGTTTCTTACATGATATTTTACATGTTTCAATGCCATTCTCCCAAATCTTCCCACCCTCTGCCTCTCCCACAGAGTCCATAAGACTGTTCTATACATCAGTGTCTCTTTTGCTGTCTCGTACACCGGGTTATTGTTACCATCTTTCTAAATTCCATATATATGTGTTAGTATACTGTATTTATGTTACACTTTTATAATTGTACCTACTTCTCTCCCATTCTCTGCCCCAGTCTCTTAACCACTGGCAACTTCTAATCTGTTCTCTATTCCTTTAATTGTCATATCAAGAATGTTTGTTACATAATGGAATGGAATGCTGCAGTATACATGCAATTTCTTCAGACTGGCTTTTCTTCACTCAGCAGAACTGTCTAGAAATCCATCCAAGACATATCAGTAGTCCATTCTTTTTTATTGTTGAATAATAGTCCATAGTATGGGTATACCATAGTTGGTTTAACCATTCACCCACTGAAGAACATCAAGGTTGTTTCCAGTTTGGGGCTATTACAAATAAGGCTATTGTGAACATTTCTGCACAGGTTTTTGTATACAAGCAAATTTCCATTTTGCTGGGATAAATGCCCCGAAATACAATTGCTGGGTTGTATGCTATATGTATGTTTAGTTTTATTATTATTATTATTATTTTATGGAACTGCTGAACTGTTTTCCAGATTGGCTGAACCATTTTATATTTCCACCAGCAATTTATGACTGATCCAGTTTCTACTCTTACTTGCCACCATTTCGTGTTATCCTCTTTTTTTTTTTTTAAGCCATTCTATGTAGTAATATTTCAATGTGGTTTTAATTTAAATTTCTCTAGTGGCCAATAAAGTTGAACATCTTTCATATGTTTATATGCTATCTATATATCTTCTCTGGTGAAATGTCTATTCTCCTAGTTTGTTCATTTTCTAATTGGATGATTTTCTACTATTGTGTTTTGATAGTTCATTATATATTCTGGATACAAGTCCTTTTTCAAATGTGTGGCTTTAAACTTTTTTCTCCCACTCCTTAGCATATCTTTTCATCCTTTTCACATGGTCTTTCACAGAGAAAAGCTTTTTATTTTGATTCGGTTCAATTTATCAATTTTTCCTTTTATGGATCATATTTTCTATGTCAAGTCTAAGAAGTCTTTGCCTATTCTTAGTTCCCAAAGATTTTTTCTGTTTATTTCTAAAATATATCTAGCTTTACATTTTAACATTTAAGAAACCTGTGATCCATTTGGAGTTAAATTCTGTGTAAGATTTTAACATTTAAGAAGTCTGTGATCCATTTGGAGTTAATTTCTGTGTAAAGTGTGAAGTTTGGGTCAAGGTTCTTTTTTTTTTTCCCCCTATGGATGTCTAAATGTTACAGCACTGTTTGTTGAAAAGGCCATTCTTCCTACTTTGAATTGCTTTTGAACCTTTGTCATATATCAGTGGGGGTCTATTTCTGGGATCTGTATTCTATTCTACTGACCTATGTGTTTATCCCTTCACTAAGACCACACTTCTTTATTACTCTAGCTATATAACCAACCTTGAATTAGGTAGAGTGATTCCTCCCACTTAATTCTTCTTTTTCAAGAATGTTTTAGCTATTCTAGAAGTTATGTTTTTCATATAAATTTTAAAATATGCTTGTTTATTTCTACAAAGATCCTCACTGGGATTTTCCTAAGAATTGCATTAAATCTATATACCAATTTAAGGAGAGCTGACAGTTACATATTGAATATTTTGATAAATGAACACAGTATGTCTCTCCATTTATTTAGGTCTTTGATTTCTTTCATAAAATTGTGTCATTTTCAGAATAAAGATCCTTTATGTCTGTTGATCAGTTTATACCTAAGTATTTCATTTTCATTGAGAAATTATAAATGGCATTTTGTTTTTAATTTGATTTTCACAAGTTTATTCTTAATCTATAGAAATGTGGTTGATTCTTGCATCTTACAAAAATATTGAATTAACTTACTAGTTCTCGGAGTGTTTTTGTAGATTAGTTGGGATATCCTACATAGATAATCATCTGCAAATGATTGTCTATGGGCTTCCCTTGTGCTTTAAATGGTAAAAAATCTGCCTGCAATGTGGGAGACCTGGGTTCGATCCCTGGGTTGGGAAGATCCCCTGAAGAAGGGAAAGGCTACCCACTCCAGTATTCTGGCCTGGAGAATTCCATGGGCTGTATAGTCCATGGGGTTGCAGAGTCGGACATGACTGAGCAACTTTCACTTTCACTTCAGTTTCACATAGACAATCATCTGCAAATAGATAGCTGTATTTCTTTCTGCCTAATCTGTATGATTTTTTTTTCTTTTTGTCTAATTGCAGTGGCCAGAACATCCGATATTATGTTAAACAAGAATGGTGAGAGTAGACATATTTACCACAATTCTGATCTTAGAGGGAAAAGCAGTCATTCACTCACCATAAGGTATGAAGTTAGCTGTAGACTTTTTAAGGATTCTCATTATCAATTTAAGGTAGTTCTCCTGTATTCCTAATTTTCTGAAAGATTTCTTTTTCCATGTATGGGTATTAGATTTCTTTCAAATGATTTTTCTACATCAATTGATATGATGATATTTTTGTTCATTAGCCCTTTGATATGGTGGACTGCATTGATTGACTTTCAGACATTGAACCGGCCTTTCATACCTGGACTATTTTGATACCTCTTATAAGTAGAATTGTGTAGTGTTTGCCCTTCTGTGATTGGACACTTAACACAATGTCTTCAAGGTCCATCCATCTTGTCACATATGACAAGATTTCCTTCTTTTTAAAGCCTGAATAATATTTCGTTGTATGTATACATCACATCACCCATTCATCTGATGATGGACATCTAGGTTGTTTGTATATTATGGCTATTATGAATAATGGTGCAATGAACATAGGAGTCCAAATCGTTTTTTTGAAATTCTGTTTTCAATTCATTTGGATAAATACCCAGAAATGAGGTAACTGGATCATATGGTATTTCCATTTTTAATTTTTCAAGGGACCTCCAAACAGTTTTCTATAGTGGCTGCACCAGTTTTACATTCCTACCAACAGTGTAGGAGGGTTCCCACATCCTCAATAACACTTCTTACTTTTGGTTATTATTTTATTTTGGTTTGTTTCAGATAATGTTTATCCTGAAAGGTATGAAGTGATACCTCATTGTGATTTTGATTTGCATTTCCTCTGTTGATTAGTGATGTTGAACATCTTTACATATACCTGTTAGCCATTACTATGTCTTCTTTGCAGAAATGTCTAATGACGTCCTTTGCTCATTTTTAACTAGGTTATTTGGTATTTTTTGCTACTGAGTTGTAGGAGTTCCTTATATTTTTGGATATTAATCCTCTATCATATATATTTTGGCTTACATTATTTTCTTCCATTCCACAGGTTGTCTTTTCACTTTGTTGATTATCTCCTTTGCTGCAAAGAAGTTTTTTAGTTTGATGTAGTCCCACTGGCCTGTTTTTGCTTTTGTTGCCTGTGCTTTTGGTATTATATTCAAGAAATCATTGCCAATACCAATTTTATGAAGCTAATCACCTATGTTTTCTTCTATAGATTTTATAGTTTCAGTATCAGGTCTTAGATTTAAGTCTGATCCAGTTTGAGTTGATTTTCATGTATGGTATAAGATATGGGTCCAATTTCATTCATGTGGACATCCAGTTCCTCCAACACCATTTGTTGAACCAACTATTGCTTCTTTCTTTCTTTAATAATATATTTATTTTTATTTTTGGTTGCACTGGTTATTCATTGCTGAGTGCAGCCTTTCTCTAGTTGTGGGGGCTACTCTTCGTTGTGGTGCATGGGCTTCTCATTGCAGTGGCTCCTCTTGTTGTGGAGTACAGGCTCCAGGCACACGGGCTCAGTAGTTGTGAAGTACGGCCTTAGTTGCTCTGTGGCATGTGGAATTTTCCCAGACCAGGGATCAAACCCATATCCCCTACAGCAAGCAGATTCTTATCCACTATACCACCAGGGAAGTCCCCTGAACAAACTATCTTTTCCTCCATTGTGTAGTCTTGGTATGGGAGGGAGTAGTAGCCTTCTTTAGCATTTTGCTACTCTTCAACTTACATCATAGAAGTGGATAGGTGTTTACACCCGAGGAGGATCCTTTATACTGGGCATCTTGGAGATCAAATATTTTGGGTGGCATAAAACAGTTATTTTATTTCTTCTTTTCCCATCTAAAAGATTTACTCTCTCTATTCCTCTACTTCTGAAAGTAATTCTTTTCATGTACACATTTTTCTCATTCTTTTCTTGTACAGGCTTTCCCTTTCATCTAATTGTAAATTCCTAAGTGAGATCTCATTTCCTCCTTTCTGCAAGATTTGCAGTTTACATGACATAGTACCCAATTAAACATCATAAAATTACAAATATCACAAAAATTACATTTAAAAAGGAGGAAACTGCATTTTTTAAAGTAAAAAAAAAAGCAAGGATATCAACCATTCAGGGAGATTATGTTGAAATTAATACTCTCTCTTCCATTATAGTTGACAGCTAAGAAAGAAAAGGAGAAAATAATTTGTTTCTTAGAAAGATAGGAAGAAGCAATAGAACCTAGGGCTTGTGATAAATTCTAAAGGAGAAGAAAAATAGATAGCATATCACTTCTAAAAAGGGTCTAGGACAGAGCGAGTAGTCAAATGTAACTAGGCAAACTCAAACTCATCTAGTTTTAAACAAAGACAAATTAAAGTATCTGTTTCTTCTCTTTTCCTCTGTGTCCCTAGAAAGTCAGAGAATTGGCAAAGATAAACTAATTCCTCCTCTTTATAAGAAGTGGAAGGAGACATGGTTCTAGAAATTTCACAATGTGCATTCATCTCATCACACTTTCAGAAAGTGTCATCAAATGGATTATATTTGGACACCAAGGAACTTAGCTCCTGAAATCAATCTATCATTTTCTGAATGTTCTAACCATTCAAAGTATTTTGTAAGAATGTCCTGAATAGAAAAACTAGAGCACCAGTCACTCATGGCTGCAGACCAGGGCATTGTACATGCTTCCAAAGGTTGCTTACTTTAATGTTAGAATTCAGAAGAATTAAGTTTACTTGTCAATTCCTCCACCCACAAGGAAACATCAAAACACTAAGTTAACCTGTTAAGCTGTTACTCCTCTGGGTTGTTTTAGGAAGAAAATGGAAAAATGGTTCCCCAGGCTTCAAACTTCAAAGTCATCTTTGATACTCTCCTTTCATCAGACTCTCCCCAACAAGTCCTTTAACTAGTTATTTCTTCATATTATCTCTTATGTCCTGCCTTTCTTTTCCATGTTCACTATCAAGTTGGGAACATTGTAATAATACTTCAGCAGTGGTAGCAACTAAACAACAACAAAGGGGTATTCCTACATTTATTCTCTTGTCTTACTTCCAGTTCATTACTCCCACAGAACAGAGATTTACATTTCTAGAACCTATCATGGCAGACCCATATTTATAAAACTTCAGTGATTGCCCCTTGGATATAAGATGAAGTTTAAAATATTGCAAATAGCTTCCTGGACATATTTGTTGTTCTGTCGCTAAGTCATGTCGGACTCTTTGCAACCCCATGGACTGCAGCATGCATATCTTGGACATATAATTTACAGTAATTTACAGATAGTATCATATTTTAATTCTCCCTAGCCATGCCAGCTGTTCTTTTTGATACCACGTACTTAAAAGAAGGAAGGATGACGATATATTGAATGTGTAAAACAGATAGAAAAGGAGAAATGGCACCAAATCCCAGAGCCTTGGTTCCAGGGTTGAAGATTCACTTAATTAAGAAGAGTATTGTTTCTCTTGGGGATGGATGTGGCTTGTAACTATCAAGGTGATAATAATACATATGTCCCCATCTTTCTCATCTTATGGAAAGCCAGAGGTCAGAGTTTTAAGACTCAAAGCATAAGCCTAAGTGAAAGGCTACAAAACTCATTATTGCACTCCAGCTTATGATAAGGACTCAAATTTCTTAAAGTGCACAGAACTGCCCAAACCCTATTCTTTAGCGCCAAGCTAACTTTTCCCTGGTGCCTTTTCCACAAAGCTATTGAAAACTAAGAAGATTCAACTCTCTTGGCTCAGTTTATCCTAAGATCCAGTAAGAGAAATGTGGGAAGAAGGGATCTAAACCGCCTACTCTATCTTACTTGGAGGCTACATTTAAGAAATCAAAACATAGTTTTCAAACTAAGCATGGATCAAAATTATCTATGATGCATAACACATTTTTGAGCCAAAGCATATGTACCATCTAAAACCTAAACATTACTATGGCCTTTGCTGTAAACATTGATATTACCCTTTAGCTATAAGCTAAAGTTCAAACATTGCAAAATGGTTCCTGGGCTAACCTCAGTCATTTACTGGCAGCCTATTATTTTAATTCTCCATAGCCATACCAGCTACCTTTCAAAAGGAAAATAACTCTGATAACATTCTGCAAAAGAAAATTCTAATTCACATACAGGTAATGGCATTATCTGATTTTCCAATTTTAAGAAACTCAGAGAACTATTTTAAAAAATCTGCCTTCAAATATCCCTTTATTAATCTAGCCCTAACACAATTTTTTTCAGCCAGCATTCTCTCAGTGTAATTTAAATAAGCTAGCCTATGCACAGAACTTAGAACTGTACCTAACACACAGCAAGCCCTATTGAATTATTTACTATTATAACTATATAAATACTAATGGAAAATGTGCAATCCTTGGACGAAGAGAGACCTGAATCTTGGATTCTGTGTCTGGACTAACTAGCTTGGTGATCATAGGTGATCAATATTCTGAGCCTTGGTTTCTTCTTTCTCAAAATAAGAGAGAATAATAACTATAATGAAAGTTGTAGAATAAAAGATAATGAAGACAAAATGATTAGCACAAGACCTGGCACATAGCAGGCATTCAATGAAGAAAGATTTTACTATTATTCACTGCTGTACTTTGTTTCTTCTGCCCCCTAGATTGAAATACCCCTCACCCCTTCTTCTGTCTCCTCATCTGAAGCCCATTTGTCTTTTACTGAGAAACCAGACACAGGGGAATTCTTCTTTCTTGTTCCCACCTTTGCATTTACCTGTACAGCTCATTTGGCTCATATATGATAAGTATATTGTATAGTTAAGGACTCAATTTCAAATTTGCCTGATATGTTTTAAACAGTTTTAATGATAAATAATTCACATGCCACATAATTCATTCATTTAAAGCATGCAGGTCAACAGATTTTAGCATATCCATAGAGTTGTCTGTATATGTCAAGGCTGTATATTGTCACCCTGCTTATTTAACTTATATGCAGAATACATCATGAGAAACGCTGGGCTGGAGGAAGCACAGGCTGGAATCAAGATTGCCGGGAGAAATATCAATAACCTCAGATATGCAGATGACACCACCCTTATGGCAGAAGGTGAAGAGGAACTAAAGAGCTTCTTGATGAAACTAAAAGAGGAGAGTGAAAAAGTTGGCTTAAAGCTCAACATTCAGAAAACGAAGATCATGGCATCTGGTCCCATCACTTTATGGCAAATAGATTGGGAAACAGTGAAAACAGTGAAAGACTTTATTTTGGGGGGCTCCAAAATCACTGCAGATGGTGATTGCAGCCATGAAATTAAAAGACGTTTACTCCTTGGAATAAAGGTTATGACCAACCTAGGCAGCATATTAAAAAGCAGAGACAGTACTTTGCCGACAAAGGTCTGTCTAGTCAAGGCTATGGTTTTTCCAGTTGCCATGTATGGATGTGAGAGTTGGACTATAAAGAAGCTGAGAACAGAACAATTGATGCTTTTGAACTGTGGTGTTGGAGAAGAGTCTTGAGAGTCCCTTGGACTGCAAGGAGATCCAACCAGTCCATTCTAAAGGACATCGGTCCTGGGTGTTCATTCGAAGGTCTGATGTTGAAGCTGAAACTCCAATACTTTGGCCACCTGATGCAAAGAGCTAACTCATTTGAAAAGACCCTGATGCTGGGAAAGATTGAGGGCAGGAGGAGAAGGGGACGACAGAGGATGAGATGGCTGGATGGCATCACTGACTCAATGGACATGATTTTGAGTGGGCTCTGGGAGTTGGTGTTGGACAGGGAGGCTGGGGTGCTGCAGTTCATGGGGTCACAAAGAGTCAGACATGACTGAGCAACTGAACTGAACTGATAGATTTGTCCATCCATTGCCACGGTCTTTAGAACATTTTCATTACCCCCCCAAAGAAATCTCACTCCCCATAGTCACCAACCCCTAGATCACCCTATCCCCTCTAAAGACCTAGGCAACAACTAACCTAGGCAACAACCAAAGCCCTAGGCAACAAACAACTAACTTTCTATCTGTACAGATTTCCTTATTCTGGATATTTCATATAAATAAAATCATATGTAATCTGCTGTGACTAGCTTATTTCACTTAGCATAAGGTGTATCTAAGTTGTAGCAGTATTTGTACTTCATTTCATTTTACTGCTGAATAATATTCCAATGTATGAACATAACATTAAAATCTTTTTAACTACTTTTTGATTCTGTGTGCTGCCTCTCAGAATACAATCTCCAAACTCTAAATTTCACTGTAAATGTCTACAACAGGTGGATGTTAAGTACATGCCACATATATGAAGTTATTCAAATATCACCACCCAGCAAAACACATCTTCAGCCAAAATTTATCCACAGCCAATTAGTTTGCTGCCTACTCCAATAGGCATGAAAGGTAGTATAAGAATATAATCATTAATTAATTTGAATGTTTATTGAACACCTCCTATCTTAGTTTGGGTTCCCCTAGGAATAGCCCTTCGGAGAAGGCAATGGCACCCCATTCCAGTACTCTTGCCTGGAAAATCCCATGGGTGGAGGAGCCTGGTAGGCTGCAGTCCATGGGGTTGCTAAGAGTTGGGCACGACTGAGCGACTTCACTTTCACTTTTCACTTTCATGCATTGGAGAAGGAAATGGCAACCCACTCCAGTGTTCTTGCCTGGAGAATCCCAGGGACGGGGGAGCCTGGTGGGCTGCTGTCTATGGGGTCGCACAGAGTCGGACACGACTGAAGTGACTCAGCAGCAGCAGCAGGAATAGCCCTTGAGACAAGAATTTCAGTGCAAATGGTATATTTGGGAGGTGCTGTCAGGAAACACTAATAGGGAAGTGAGGGATAGAAAGTGAGCTATGGAAGGAAGATAACTAATATAAGATGTGTGCCTCAAGCAAGTGGCACTGTGGCCAACTAGAGCTTAATTGCACTGAAAAACTCTGGGAGTTAGTATAGAACATGTATCTTAGAGTTATAACAGCTGAGTGGGGAGCATGCTGAGGTTTTGATTTAACAACTCTGTCAATCAGCCAGTAGTTGAGGGCTCCTCTTAGACACCACTAATTCTCTGCCTATCTGGCCTATCATTTGCTTCAGAGCAGAACAGGTTCTTATGACCAAAGAAATCCCTTTGGTAAAGAGATGATGCAAGCGCTGGTAGGTGGAGGTCAGTCTGATGTGCTAGGAGGGGTGGGGGCCAAGGGGATGGGAGATGTGGACAGTGTCTGCTGTACCTCCTACCTGGATTTCCATACAAAAGGAAAGAAATACAACAAATATTAATTGAATTTCCCTATGTGCAAGACAGTGTTATAGGCACTGAGGATACAATTGTGAATAAAACAGGAAAATACCTACCCTCAGGTAATTTATATTCAGGTGAGAGAGAAACAGTAAACAACATAAATAAATTGTAGAGTCTATTGGAAGAGAGTGAGACAAGGAGTCTGGGGAGTATCCTGCTAAATAAAATGGTCACTGGAATAGTAACATGTGAGCAGAGCTCAAGGGTCTTGTTTTATCCTCCAGTCTCCCTTTAAATACGCTTTAAGATAATGACCAAGTTTGAAGGTTTGTGAAATCAATTCCAGATCCAACATTCCAGAAGAGGTTTTTGTTAACACTCAAGGACTCTCAGCAATGTTTCCCACTAATTAAGCTATGAGATGAAGAGAGCTAGGCAACACTAGAAAAGGGAAAAGGGAAGCCGAGTGTGGCTGGAGTCATGAGAATAGGGAGCAACCCCCCTCCACAATCCCTACCACCATCCTATGCAGCTAAAAGTGCATCTTCACTGCAGCCTCCCTCGGGTATGGCACTCATTCCAGAGCTTCTCCTGGCACCAGCAGCAGGCGCCCACTGAGAAAATAATGAGCAAGCACCTCCTAGGAAAGCCTTAGTGGAGCAATCCTTTACCACGTGTAGGACCTATAGCAAAGCAGCTTCTCTTTCTCTCCAAAGAACTTTGCCAGCTAAGGTCATGTCAGGGTTCAAATAGCATGTTTGTTTCTGGCCCTGGGGGACACATTCTCATGGTTCATAAACCTACTGTGCTGCAGTATATAAATGTGTACAATAAAACCAACTCCAGGGCCACCTTCCTACCTCCAGCACTTAATGCAAAGCCCTTAGCATTCTCTTCTACCTACTCTTTCAGTCTCATCTCTTGCTGCCCCCCAAGCAGCTGTTGCACTGGAGAGTGGGCTGGGGAAATGCTATTGACATACCGGACCACTCTCAGCTTTTGGAATGTACCGCCTCTGTAAAACCTTCCGTTATCATCCTCTTCCCCTCCTCCTGTGTCTTCTCACATAATTCTCCAGCAGAATTAGCTTCTTTCATTCTTTGAAAGCATCTTTATAATAGAATTTAGCTCATTGCATTGAAACTGATTTTACACCTCTCTTAGAGCAGCCAGGCTGTGAACATTCCCATCCATATATTGGCAACCAAGGCCTTCTGCAGTCTATCCCTTCATCTTATCCCAGCTCATCACTTACTTTTTTCTGCCATAAGCCCTCTGACTAGCCAGTCTTTTCACTGTCTCCTTCACTTCTACCCACCTTGAACGTGCTATGTTTATTACTGTCTGATACTATGGTCCACAATTGATAATTATTCATACTCTATCCTTCTGAATTTTGAACCAATTGATGAATGGATATAGGACTGTAATGGGGGTCAAAATCTCAGCTTCATTTCTACTAAAGCTGCCTTGGAGAATGTAGTTCAGGTCTGAAGCCAGAATGAAATTCCCATTTCCTTAGCACAAGTCCAGACCTGGAAACCCACACAAGGGAAACTAGATCTGCAGAATAGATTCTTAACTAGACACTCCAGGGAACTTGGCCTTCCTCACACCTTAGCAAGCACAGATGGGCCAGGAGAAAAATATCAGTAGTCTCTAGTCCACCAGTGTAATTGTGTAGATTAGAATGGTCTTAAGGGTGCCACAGTCTAATCATTCCACCACTCAGATAAATAATTTCTGTTCCCACAGAGAACACTGTGTGACAGGAGTAAGGAAAAATAAAAACTTTCTCTTTAATACTCCCACCAGAGTAGATGTTTTCATTCTACAGGCTGAGGCAAGCATGTGAAGAGAGAGACAGAATTTTCTTCCTTCAACTGTACATTTCCTTACACATTACCCTCACCTACATTACCCTCACCCAAGGAAACTTCTTGCCCCCTGTTTTTAAAAAACCTCTTCATTCCTCAAGGCTGAGTTCAAGGCTATCTTTTCCCTGAAGACATGTCTGATCACCTAAACCTCCATTTCCCTTCTCTTAAATACTGAATGTGTGTTCACAATAGGCCACTTGGTTGCATGTGGTTTTATGTTATTTTTGTTTCATATGTATGAGCTGGTCTCTCCAATGGGATTCTGTGTTGTTACAAAACCTAATTCACTTTCCATCTCCGAGCACCCAACTATTCTTTGTTGGATATTCATTGGTTGTGGAAAGTAGCAGAATGAAATGGGACTGGATGGAATCAAAAGGAACAGAATATGATAGGATGGGATGGGATGGCATGAAATGACATGAAGACTGGGGATGGGAAGTGGGATTAAAACACAAAGAGCCTGGAAGTCAATCAAGCATATATTGAATGTTTTACTACAGCAATGTCATCACATAGTCATTGAAAACTGATTTCACAGAGGCCTTTAGGAGCCCAAATATCATGTCTTCATGAGCATTCATCCAGAGGTTGCAGAAGCAGAATGGCCACTTGAGGTTCACCAAGCCCAGTTCCTGACACTGGGAACACCTGTACCCTGTCCTTCCAAGACAAAAATCTCTCCATCCTGACATCAAAGGTGTTTGGGTATTGAGAATATTCTTCCTGCTCTTATGTGCTTTCTTGCCTGAGAACTCAAGTCACCTCATAAACAATTCATTACTCTCCAAATAAGTTTAAAGGCCAGTTTTTATGTCCTTTCCTCACAATCCTTGAAATTAACTCTAAGCAAAATTGAGAAACTGAAAAATCTTATCTTTGGAGTATCTCCATTCCTCCAAAAAAAGTTTCTTCTTTTCTTATCTCAAATACTATCTTTCCTTCAAAACCATATTGATCAGATATTTGGGGTAAATGAAGCTTTTCTTGGTATCCTTCATATCACCCCACAAAGGTCTGAGGGAGAGCTCACAAGAATAATACAGATGAACTGACTTATTTGAGGTAACAAGAGCTACAGAGACAATCCCAGAATAAGATTCAAAGCACTTTGTAAATGCCACCAGCCTTGACCTGAAAAAACACACAATTTTGCTCTAACATTATTATACCCACATAGTCTCTCAGAGTTTTTAAAAATATATATTGTTTTCAGGTCAGTAACTATTTTTCAATTTCCTTCTGTTCTTACAAAATAAGTACAATGCAATTCCAAATAGCATCTATATAGCTCTAGATGAAAAAAAACCTTCAGAACTAATTTAAGGCTCAAATGTTATACTGTCAACCTTAAAGTATCAGCAAAGGCTAGAATAAGGTGTAAAATAACAGTAGTGGATAATCTCCTACAGACAGAGGGGCAAACAGCTATATTTATGACCCAGACAAACTTTGCTCTCCAGCTTTTCTGTAAGGGACATTGATTTCTTGCTGCTACTGCTAAGTCACTTTAGTCGTGTCCAACTCTGTGCAACCCCATAGACGGCAGCCCACCAGGCTCCCCCATCCCTGGGATTCTCCAGGCAAGAACACTGGAGTGGGTTGCCATTTCCTTCTCCAATGCATGAAAGTGAAAAGTGAAAGTGAAGTTGCTCAGTCGTGTCCGACTCTTAGCAACCCCATGGACTGCAGCCTACCAGGCTCCTCCATCCATGGGATTTTCCAGGCAAGAGTACTGGAGTGGGATGCCATTGCCTTCTCCATTGATTTCTTAGGCACAATATATAGTAGATAGGTAATGCCCAATGCTGAATATCTTTCCCAATTAAGAATTTTATTTTAAAGCTCTTTTCAAATTCCATGTAAACAAAATATATTATAAAATGTTACCAAATTACATGTCTAATAAAGAAACAACCTAGTGTTGTAACACTCACTTGCACCTAGTACATGATATTATGGTAAAAGGAAGTACTGAAAGTAGCTTAGAATCCAAATTTTTGTCTACAAAAACAATGCTGATCTTTATTGCATAAGTACTGCAAATTAATAGTGTGTGTCCCCATCCTGATGGGGAACACGTGTATACCTGTGGCGGATTCATGTTGATATATGGCAAAACCAATACAATATTGTAAAGTTAAAAAATAAAATTAAATTAAAAAAAATAGTGTGTGTCTGTCCAGGATCTTTCTCCACCAACAGAGTGGCTATAAAGACAGAACTATCTCACTACCTAATATGGACATCTGGATATATAGGCAATGGCTTCTTTTCATAGCCAGCTGTTGTGTGGCTGTGTTATGTGGTGCTGCTTATTACATATATCTGTTTCACTTCTTACTGCCTCTACCTGCAGATTCAGCAGTCTGACAGAGCTGACTCCCTAAAAATGGCAAGAGCTGCACAGTCAGTCAGTTCAGTCCCTCAGTCATGTCCAACTCTTTGCGACCCCATGGACTGGAGCACGCCAGGCTTCCCTGTCCATCACCAACTCCCAGAGCCTGCTCAAACTCAGGTCCATCGGGTCAGTGATGCCATCCAACCATCTCATCCTCTGTCGTCCCCTTCTCCTCCTACCTTCAACCTTTCCCTGCATCTTGGTCTTTTCCAATAAGTCAGTTCTTCACATCAGATGGCAAAAGTATCGGAGCTTCAGCTTCAGCGTCAGTCCTTCCAATGAATATTTAGGACTGATCTCCTTTAGGATGGACTGGTTGGATCTCCTTGCAGTCCAAGGGACTCCCAAGAATCTTCTCCAACACCACAGTTTAAAAACATCAAAAACATCAATTCTTTGGTGCTCAGCTTTCTTTATGGTCCAACTCTCATATCCATACATGATTACTGGAAAAACCATAGCTTTGACTAGATGGACCTTTGTTGGTAAAATAATGTCTCTGCTTTTAAATATGCTGTCTAGGTTGGTCATAACTTTTCTTCCAAGGAGTGTCTTTTAATTTCATGGCTGCAGTCACCACCTGCAGTGATTTTGGAGCTCCCCAAAATAAAGTCTGTCACTGTTTCCATTGTTTCTCCATCCATTTGCCATGAAGTCATGGGACCAGATGCCATCATCTTCGTTTTCTGAATGTTGAGCTTTAAGCCAGCTTTTTCACTCTCCTCTTTCACTTTCATCAGTAGGCTCTTCAGTTCCTCTTCACTTTCTGCCATAAGAGTGGTGTCATCTGTATATTTGAGGTTATTGATATTTCTCCTGGCAATCTTGATTCCAGCTTGTGCTTCATCCATCCATTTCACATGATGTATTCTGCATATAACTTAAATAAGCAGAGTGACAATATACAGCCTTGACATACTCCCTTTCCATTTAGGAACCAGTCCGTTGTTCCATATCCAGTTCTAACTATTGCTTCTTGACCTGCATACAGATTTCTCAGGAGGCAGGTAAGGTGGTCTGGTATTCCCATCTCTTAAAGAATTTTCCACAGTTTGTTGTGATCCACACAGTCAAAGGCTTTGGCATAGTCAATAAAGCAGAAGTAGATATTTTTCTGGAACCTTCTTGCTTTTTCAATGATTCAACAGATGTTGGCAATTTGAGCTCTGCTTCCCCTGCCTTTTCTAAATCCAGCTTGAACATCTGGAAGTTCATGGTTCATGTACTGTTGAAGCCTGGCTTGGAGAATTTTGAGCATTACTTTGCTGGCATATGAGATGAGTACAATTGTGCAGTAGTTTGAACATTCTTTGGCATTGCCTTTCTTTGGGATTGGGATGAAAACTGACCTTTTCCAGTTCTGTGGCCACTGATGGGTTTTCCAAATTTGCTGGCGTATTGAGTGCAGCACTTTCATAGCATCATCTTTTAGGACTTGAAATAGCTCAGCTGGAATTCCATCACCTCCACTAGCTTTGTTCATAACAATGCATTCTAAGGCCCACTTGACTTTGCATTCCAGGATGTCTGGCTCTAGGTGAGTGATCACACCATTGTGTTTTTCTGGGTCATGAAGATCTTTTTTGTATAACTCTTCTGTGTGTTCTTGTCACCTCTTTTTAATATCTTCTGCTTCTGTTATGTCCAATGACTTCCCTGGTGGCTCAGATGGTAAAGCGTCTGCCTATAATGTGGCTCAGACGGTAAAGCGTCTGCTTACAATGCGGGAGACCTGGGTTCAATCCCTGGGTCAGGAAGATCTCCTGGAGAAGGAAATGGCAACCCACTCCAGTATTCTTGCCTGGAAAATCCCATGGACGGTGGAACCTGGTAGGTTACCGTCCATGGGGCCGCAAAGAGTTGGACACGACTGAGTGGCTTCACTTTCACTTTCACTACAATGTGGGAGACCTGGGTTTGATCCCTGGGTCAGGAAGATCCTCTGGAGACAGAAATGGCAACCCATTCCAGTACTCTTGCCTGGAAAATCCCATGGACAGAGGAGCCTGGTAGGCTACAGTACATGGGGTCGCAAAGAGTCGGACACGACTGATCGACTAAACTTTCTAAACTTTCTTTCTGTTCAGTACATACCATTTCTGTCCTTTATCGAGCCCATCTTTGCATGAAATACTCCCTTGATATCTCTAATTTTCTTGAAGAGATCTCTAGTCTTTCCCATTCTATTGTTTTCCTCTATTTCTTTGCACTGATCACTGAGGTAGGCTTTCTTATCTCTCCTTGCTATTCTTTGGAACTCTGCATTCAGATGGGCTTATCTTTCCTTTTCTCCTTTGCCTTTAGCTCTCTTCGTTTCTCAGCTCTTTGTAAGGCCTCATCAGACAACCATTTTTCCTTTTTGCATTTCTTCTTCTTGGAGATGGTCTTGATCACTGCCTCTTGTACAATGTCACAAACCTCTGTCCATAGTTCCTCAGGCATTCTACCTATTAAATCTAATCCCTTGAATCTATTTGTCAGTTCCACTGCATAATTGTAAGGGATTTGATTTATGTCATACCTGAATGGTCTAGTGGTTTTCCCTACTTTCTTGAATTTAAGTCTGAATTTTGCAATAAGGAATTCATGATTTGAGCCACAGTCAGCTCCTGGTCTTGTTTTTGCTGACTGTATAGAGCTTCTCCATCTTCACCTGCAAATAATATAATCAATCTGATTTTGGTATTGACCATCTGGTGATGTCCACATGTAGAGCCATCTCTTGTATGTTTGCTATGTAGAGAGTGTTTGCTATGACCAGTGTGTTCTGTTGGCAAAACTCTGTCAGCCTTTACCCTGCATCATTTTGTACTCCAAGGCCAAACTGCCTGTTACTCCAGGTATCTCTTGACTTCTTATTTTGCATTCCAGTCACCTATAATGAAAAGGGGCCTTTTCATCTTTTTTTGGTGTTAGTTCTCGAAGTTCTTGTAGGTCATTATAGAACTGTTCAACTTCAGCTTCTTCAGAAATAGTGGTTGGGGCATAGATTTGGATTACACATACTAGCACATACCTAGTCCACTATAGAGCACTTTTTTCATCCTGTTTTCCCAGGAGCCTACTGTCCAATGATAGTCTGTACTACTAATGTAAATCAAGGAAAACCAAATGGGTAAGTAGTTCAACAGGAGAAAAAGAACTAGGAAAGGGCTTTGGAATCATTCTTAACTAACTGTAGTGAAATGAGAGGCTGTGAATTGCTGTTGTACCTGAAGAAATTATTTCTGGTTAAGGTTTTTGCCAGTTTTCCCGAGTTAACCTTGTGAACATTGCTGCCTCCTCTTGGCCAACAGTTGTCCAGTCACTGGTCTATAGAAACACAGGCCTGGAGGTATTCACCCCTACAATCTCCTGTCCCTCTACAAACACAGTCTCCCCGGTAAGTTCTATGGTCTTCTACTCACTCAAAAACATAGAGGCCAGTTGGGGACAGCCATCTAGGCAGGGTTTTAATGGGCATTAAAATATCTTTTCCTTTGCCATGGCTATGATGAGAATTTCTCTTTTCTCTTCATTCCCTTTTACTCTAGACTAGGAATAGGCAAACTTTTTTTCTGAAAAGGGCTGGATAGTACATATGCTAGGCTTTGCAGGCCCTATAAGGTCTTTGCTGTATATTCTTCTTATTTTTTTTAACTACCTTTTAAAAATATAAAAATCATTCTTAGCTCATGAGCCACACAAAAATAGGCCATGGAACAGAACTGGCTTACTGGCCACAGTTTGCCAACCTCTACTCTACACTATCAGCTACAAGTAGTTATTGACACATAATGCTATATAGCAAACCACTCCCAAACTCAGTGGTATACAACCAGAAGCATTTCTTCTCCTACTCCCAGGTTTGTAGGTCAACCCAAGTAGCTCTGCTCACTTCTTAGCCTGACATGTATGTCTAATATTATTATACCCATAGTTTCTGTTTTTAAAGGGATTTTGACATAGGAGAATACTGCTGTTTTGGAAAAATATATCCTTATTTACAAAGGAAAGTCACTAAAGTTAAGAGTGCTCTGTATTGGAAAGGAAACATTATGCTAGCTGAATTTCTTCCATACTTACCATCTGATCTCTTTTAAATAATAAAGCAGCTAGCATTTATTAGCATGTGCCAGGCATTACAGTAAGCCCTATAAACATATTGATTTATTTAATCCTCATAACTATCATTCCCAGAGGAAAGCCATTGCCCAAGGTCATACTTCAAGGAAATGGAAGAGTCTGTGAATCACCAGACTGTACTGCCTCCCAAGATTTCATTATGGCCTTTGATAATCTTCATTGCACTTCTAACCGTGTAGAGTAATATAACAAACAAAAATAGGAGTCTATATTCCGATTTTAAGCATTAAATTACATTTTTTAAATAAAACTAACCCTCCTGGGATGCAAGATAAGTGCCCTTATGAATTAGACTTACTGTGTTCATAATGCCCACATTGTGAGATCAACTCATAAAGCCTTTGATCTACCTGAACAAAAGAATGACTGTATAATCACAAGCCAGTTTTGTTATGACAACCGATCGGGTATGCTGAAGGGTGATTATTTCAGGCACACACATGTGTTGAACATTGAAACATCTGGCCTTAGCCATTTGAATGTAAATGGCTTACAGAAAATTGCTTCTATCTTTTTGTAACAGTGTATATCTCAAATTTTCTTTGAGATAGAATATATACAGTGTAAACTATGTAAATGTACAAATCTTAAGGATGCAGCTTGGTAAATTTTACTACATAAGTACACCCTCCCCTTAACCTTCCTTCTCTCTTTCCTGTAACCATCATTCACATCGAGATATAGAATATTTCCAGTACCTTCCAAAAGCTCCCTCCTTCCTCTTTCCATTCTACACTCTAGTCCACACCTACCCTCAGGTAACCAGTATTTAATCTGTTATCTTCCTCACCTAGTTTTCCTCTTTTAAAATTTGATATAAATGGAATCGTACATACAGACTCCTTTGTGTCTGGCTTTTATCACTCAACATAATACATGAGGGGTATATCCATGTTGTTAAGTACACCAGTAGCTTGTTCTTTTTATTGCTGTGTAGTTTTCCATTGTATGAATATACTACCAATTATTTATTCACTTTCCTATTGAAACAAACATTTGGCTTGTTTCCAGCTTTGGCTATTATGAATATTCTTACATACGTCTTCTTGTGGGCATATGCACTCATTTTTCCATGGTATGCTAAAGAGTGGAATTACAAGGTCATAGGGGAGGTGTGTCTTTAGCTTTAGTAGAGCTTTCCAAAATGATTTTGTGGAGTTCCTTGTTAAAACACCTAAGCAAGATCTCTAACACTGCTTAATGATAGTGCTCTGTTTAATGGTTCATTTGTAAATAAGGTTTTTACATTATGTACACACACAATCATATTAAAATGCAATTATTTTCTAAATATCTCTAGATATGTTGGTTTCCTTTTTCTACTTTAAGAAATCTAGGAGTTAATAATACTATTTTTTTATCACAGACAAATGAAAATATTCCTAAAGTATATCATCTCAAAACTGTTACAATTAAAAAAATATAAAACCAATTTTATGCCTCAACTGTGAGAGTTAAATCTCTCTGGGCCGCCAGGGAAGTTCCCAAAATCTCCATCTTAATGAGGTAAGTAATAAGTGATCAGGATAGATATTGGGGAAAAGAGTACCTACAATAAAACTACAGGAACATGAGGATTTGGAGAGATAAAATGCTATTTTTGATACAATAAAATTTTGAGTTTTGATGTGATTACTAAGTTTGGTGAACATACTTGGTTATTTCATAGAACATGTATTCATCTTCTAATTACATGCTTCATTTGAAATGAATCAAAAGGTTATGTTTATTGATTATGATTATAATTGCATAGCAATCAGTTTTCTGAGCTCAAGAACTGAATTCCACTGGAACTTTTCTATTGGTCCAACAGTCAGAGAAGGCAAATCTCTGTGCTCTACAGCCACTGTAGAAATATAAAAGAGAAGACACCAGGAAGAGGGTGTTCCATTTTGATGGAGAACAAAATTCCCTGCTCTTTCTGAGTTAGACCTGGAGATCCTAAACTGAGGCAAGTTGTAGGATCTTGGTTTTCCTCCTGTTGGACAGGCTGTTTGGCTTATGGCATGCTATCTTAGAAGATATACTGCTAAGTCACTTCAGTTGTGTCCGACTCTGTGTGATCCCAAAAATGGCAGCCCACCAGGCTCCCCCGTCCCTGGGATTCTCCAGGCAAGAACACTGGAGTGGGTTGCCATTTCCTTCTCCAATGCATGAAAGTGAAAAGTGAAAGTGAAGTCGCTCGGTCATGTCTGACTCTTCGTGACCCCATGGACTGCAGCCCACCAGGCTCATCTGCCCATGGGATTTTTCAGGCAAGAGTACTGGAGTGGCGTGCCACTGCCTTCTCCTAGGCGATATAAAAGGTGGGCAAAAGTCAGGACATGGGAGGAGATTGATATTAGAGATAGAGGTAAAGGCTGTGTGTGGCAGAGCAACCAGGAAGACCTGACATAGTATAAAAAATTGTGCCCAGCTCCATGGTAAGGGCTACTGTCATTTAGATTGTCAGGCTCTACTGGGGACCACGTTTACACATAAGTCATTTGGTTCAGCTTTGGTCCTACTCTTCTCTCAGCATCTTTCTGTGACTGAAGTCCCAGCCCGCTTTGGGAGCCACACATTAGTTCTTTCAGAGAGAACCACATTTCAGGCTTACCTGAGGGCCAGGATCCTTGTGAAACAATGTGGAAGCCCAGTTCTCTTTTCTCTTTCAGTTCTGGCTTACTAGATAGCTTTAATCCAAGCCTTGTCATTACTATGACTACTACTTCTTCACTTGATGCTGTGATTGACACTAGTGTAACTAAAATGTGCTCAAAAATAGAATGTAGTGATCATGAAAGTTGAGGGACATTAGTCAATTCACTCTGAGAAACTTGGAAAGGCTGAAGGTGAAGAATAGAACAAAGGGTAACACCGAGGTGTTATAGAGCAAAGGGCTACATTCATGGTCTACACACTAGGAAAACATGCAGATCGGGTGAGGAAATATTTCAGCAGAGCAGCTATTAGGGGAAAAATACCTCAGCTCAGGCCAGGCTGAAGCTCAGTAAATCAGTGGCCATATCCAGTTAAATTTGTAATAGTGAAAGTGAGGCTGGGAATTTCCACAAACAATTATGCCCCCCAAATATATAACAGTAAAGGGTACTAAAGTGGCAATGCCAACAGAAGGCAAGGCATTGCAGAAGTATCAATGAAGTTGATCAATGAAGTATCAATGAAATGCACGTCAAAGCCAAAGATGATGATAAATACTCACAGGAGGGAAGAACAATGACCGGTTTCTCTTGAATGTGTTTGTTTATACTTCCCCATGAATTATCTAAAAGCAAAAAAAAAAAAAAAAAAGCTCCCTAATGAGAAGGACTCATGCAAGAGAATAATACTTTCTAAATACAAACATTAAGTTTTTTACCAATAAGAAATGTTATTTAAAGTAGGTAAATAATTAACTCTAGGAAACAATGTAAAAGTACACAAAGTTTGTATATTTGCCATTTGTTCTTTTCTGTAATTCCAAAGTGAGATATCTTTATCTATGATATCTATATATCCTAGATCTCAACCCTAGTTGCAAATTAGAACCCAGGGTGGGTGAGCTTTAAAAAAATGATGCTGAGGCCCCAGTGCAGACCAAGTGAATCAAACTGGGAATGAAGCCTCATCAGAATCCAATTTAACCATATGTCCATATGGTTTGCTTTTTTTCCATAAAGGAGTTTGAAGTGCTTCACAGTTCTTAGGATGAAATTTAGTCTAGCATGACTTCACCTTACTTGGCTTAGTTACTACCACTGTTTAGGAGCCTGATGGGTCATAGTCCATGGGATCACAAAGAGTCAGACACAACTTATCATGCATGCATACCCTCTATGGCTTGGTTGGGGTCACGTGAGTGAGGGTATGCATGCATTATCAATCACGTCTGACTCTTCGTGACCCTGTGGACTGTAGCCTGCCAGGCTCCTCTGCCCATGGGATTTCCCAGGCAAAAATACTGGAGGAGGTTGCCATTTCCTTCTCCAAGGGATCTTCCCGACTAAGGGGTCGAACCCGCATCTCCTGCATTGGCAGGTGGATTGTTTACTACTGAGCCACCTGGGAAGCCTGGGTGAGAATCTACCCACCTCTTGTTAAACCCTAAGAGGGTCCTGGCAATATCTTGGCTCTAATGTCAGAATGTGGTATATTTAACACCTACTGTCCTCAGTTTGCAGACTTTAATAGAAATTCAAACAACAGAAATATTTTTCAATCTCCTATTCCAGAGATTCTGTCATACAAAAATAGTGGGAGGACAAACTGGATGGTGTTCCAAAAGAAGAAAGAGCCAAAATACATGTGCAATGAAGTAGCACTGTTTATAACTCTGAAAAAATGAAAACAACCTAAATACCCACCAATAAGGAAAAAGTTAAATAATTATGGTGCCTCTACATATGGTAATATATCAAGTATGAAACACTTTGAGAAAATAAGGCCAATGTAGCTGTAATAATTTGGAAAGGCTGTTAAGCAAAACATCAAATATCAAATTACAGAATATAGAATAATCTTAATAATATATACATACACACTCATGAACATGTATACATACATATATATGTAAATATATAATCCATTCCTACATCCCTATAGCAATCCTTTCCCCTTCTTCTAAAGAGTATTTTTATTTTTTTTCTGTATCTCAGATCCTGAGTCTTTGTAGTGCTGTTTAGAGGTAATAGGTGGCAATACTAACTTAGAGAAGCTTAGAGACTCTAATTTGATTCACAATAAGCAGAGTATAAGAGCTCCCTGGGGGTGGGGGGAAGAAATAGGTGGGCTGTAGTTTGTTGGAGAGAGGGAAAAAAAGAGACAGACAGACAGACAGACAGACATGGTGATCTTGAGTGAGAGAACGGTTTAAAGAGAAATTTTTGGAAATTTTGCTTTTTGTATGTGTGTTTACTGGGATATTATTTCCTGCTCCACATTCTCAGTTCAAGAGTTTTTAGGAAAAGCATACATTAGAGTTAAATGTTTTAGAAAGTTAAATTAGGACTCTTTTGAATGTGACATTTTGATGAGATCAGTTTAAGGTAGTAGTAGGAAAGCCTTGTTTTATTGGTAGGATACATATATATTTTACATACTATATGTATTTCATATAATGTGTAATTCACATGTACAAAATGGATATTATGTGTGAAATATAGATTATATACTATATTATATATTACATTATGTATTATATGGAATTAGGTTTACTATAGTACATTTTATTCATCATATTTATTTTATATGCATAGAAAATACCTTTAAAAAACATCCTATAAACTGTTGTAGCCAGAAATAATAATTTCTGGGTAACTAGGTTGGGTGAGGATGTTGGAGAGGAATGGAATGTATACATTCATATTATATATTTCTTCTATACAATATGAATTTTCACAGGACTTCTTTTTAATATTGATAATTTAAAAATAGCAACAAAGAAAATGGAAAAAATTGTAACCTATTCTAGGATCAATTGGTAGAGCAGTTGGGTAACTGGATGCTAAGTTCTTGAGAAATGTTTAGAGGTGAGATTAAAATATTAAGCTGAAAACAGATTACATACCTTTATGTGCCTCACCAAAAACTTTGAACTTAACCCGGTTGGCAACAGAGGACCTACAGGAATTTTTGCCCTGAAATGACCTGACTGGTTCTAGTTTAGATAGAGGACACAATTTCTTAATATCCTTTAACTTACTACGCTTACCATCCTTACTTCTTGCATTTTTATTTTTTTTTCCTAAGTAATTATCTCAGGTACATTAAGTTGTTGGGCACCTGAAAAAATTAAGATGTGTAGTGAATTCTTTGTTTATCATCATCATCATCATTATTACTATATCATCCAGCCTTAATTCATAGCTTTTGTATTTGAATAATTGTTTTTTTGGTTTATTACCAGGTTGCCAATCATGTAATGTATTCTTTTATTAGTATCTTTCAGTTTAGTCTTCTATTCCAGTTTTAAATAACATTTTCATCACCATATATTTATTCTTCCAGAGTCTATGCATGCCTTCCCTTTCTGCTTTATGTACTATTATTTTAAAACCTTGCTATTTTATCATTGCCTGTTATTGAACAAGTATTCATTTTGTCAGAGGGAGAAGAAATAGACTTATTACCAGAAAGTGTCCTCTAATATATACTATCAGACACCTGTGCCAGGAGAAAGAGAAAATTCAAGACAAGAGCAGATTTGGATTAGAAGTGATGTAATTGAAAGGCCTATGTAATGTCAATATGTATTTTCCAATAAAATAAACCTAATCAAGCCTTCCAGGACCTTCAAAAACTCAGAGAAAAGAGAATATTTAGCATTAATCAAGCAAATACCTAGCAGGTAGCAAAAGGAAGCCATATACCTGAGGCAAAAGGGAGAAAGCAAAAGGAGGGTAGTCCAATCTTCGTTTTGTTTTCTGAAACATGAATAGACTCCTGGTTTTTTTCTTACAACAAAGGGAGACCATTTTCATCATGACATTAATCAAACTCCCACTAACTCCTTTAGGAAAAGAAAGATCTACAGAATCCAAGAACTTGAGCTTCTTAAGAAGCTGTTTTCTCCCCTCTTGAAGAGCTTAATGGGAATTCATTTTGCCTTCAATTAAATCCAATATCAGAGTTCACTGCAGGCCAGAGACTTATCCTAGATAGTAATTCAGGGAAGCAAACAAATTTGCTGGATTCTCCCGGCAAGAAATTTTATTCCACATTAGTCTCCTGGAGAACTCGCAGGTGGAATTCTCCCAGAGAGAGATAAATGATGGCACTTTGGTTCTCATTTACCTTTCTAGGCACGGTGAAGCCAGAGATTCCTTGTTGCCTCATTCTGTTGGTTGTACAATCAGGTTCAGAACCTTGAAAGCTAGCAAAGGTTTTTCTATTCAGATTTGCCTGTTACGAAATCTGTTTATGCTCATATCAACCTCTTAAAAAAATTTTTTTTAGAATTGTCACTGTCATGTTTTACATGTTACTCATGAATATCCATTTCATCTTCAAATGATATCATCTAGTTTAAGTTTTTAGGGGCACAAAATTTGAACAAGGAGTAGTTAGTATTTAAAACAAAACTGAATAGAACAAAAGCACTACTTTGTGACTCATGGTGTTGTGTGTGTTAGGGGTGAGGCGGGTGTTATAGGTGTGGCATTTTCTGGAAGCCTCGAGATTATAAAACAGGGAGTTTAAAAACACATGTAAGAAAAAATTTGGCTGACTTCAATTTCAGGCTGTATGTCAGATTATATAGCATGAATTATTACTCTCTCAACTGAAACACTAAAATGCTGGATAAAATAGAAAGGGCATCATCACTGTTGAGCTCAAATAAAAGTAGAGAATCAATGGAGTCAGAAGTTTTTAAAAGTTAAACCAAGAATCTGGAGGAGCGGGATGTGGGGTCAGGTAGGAAGGGAAGACAAAGGCAGCTTTTAATCTTGGGGTTTTGTCAAACCTTGGAGATTTTGAGCTTCTTCCTTTCACAACTGACAACTGTGCAAGGTGCAGAGGATAGGACTAGGGCCATTCCAAGTGGAGTTAGCAGTAAATCATCCTCAGCGTATATATGGGGCTCCAAAGGACCACACCCACCACACCCATGAGATAACAGTGAATGGAAAATCAAATTCCACAAGAGACAGAAGGAAAACTTGCGTATCTTGCCTTGCTACTAGATGAAAACAGCATGAAATATTCCCTGAGAATCCAAAATCATAAGAAAGCCCTCTCTAGAGTTTACAGTTCAAACTCACAGTATTTATATGATCCAAACATTTCAAATGGAAACTTAAATTTAATATAGTTTAGGTTTGGTTTTACTGTTTCCCAGAAACAGAAATTTGTTCTGGAAGAACTCAATTTTAATCTAGACTTTGAAAAGTTACCTAAAATTAAATTGTAAGGAAAAAAAAAAATCTCAGTTAAAAATCACAAAATACATCAGAAACAAACCACCAAGAGTAAAAACCAGAAAGATGACTAGGCAATAGAAACAGACACAAAAAACTTGAGAATTGTCAGGTGCAGAATAGAAAATAATTATGTTTATAGAAATAAAAGAACAAGGTGAAAGCAGATATGAAAATAGCCAACTAGAATTTCTAGAAAGGAAAAATATAATACAGTAATTTTAAATTTTAAATAACAATAGAGTCACAGGAAGTTGTAAATGTAGTACTGAGAGTTCCCATGTAATCTTCATTCAAATTTACCCATTGGTTCTATCTTACATAACTATAATGTAATGTCAAAATCAGGAAATTGACATCGGTATAAAGTATGTATATTGTACTATGTCACTCTATCAAATAGATTCTGAAACCACCATGGCAATCAGGATATCATCCCAAAGACTTGCCTTTATGGTCATATCCATCCCCTAAACTTCCACCATCTCTAAACCGTGGAAACCACTTATCTATTCTTCTCTATAATGCAGTGTCGTCATTTTGAAAGAGTCATAAAAATGGAATCATACAATATGTAACCTTTTGAGTTTGGCTTTTTTTCACTCAGCATAATGCCCTTGAGATCCATCCAAGTTGTTGTGTACATCAATCACATATTCCTTCTTATTGCTCTGTAGTATTCATAGATGTACCACCCAAAGACTGTAGGACAATTTGGTAGTTTCTAGTCTTTTACAATTGCAAATAAACTGCCATGAACAATCATGTAAAGGGTGTGTGTGTGTGTGTGTGTATACAAGTTTTCATTTTTCTAGGATAAATACCCAGGAGTGGGTCATATGGTAAATGTATGTTTACTTTTTTAAGAAACTACCAAATTATTTTCCAGAATGTCTAAATCATTTTACATACCCCTATTTTCTCCATCTTCTCACCAGCACTTGATATTTTCACTATTTTTTCTCTTAGCTGTTCTAATAAGTATGTAGGAATATCTCATTGTGGTCTTATTTTCTAATGACTAGTGACGTTGAACATATTTTCACATGCTTATTTGACATCTGTATAGCCTTCTCAGTGAAATGTTCCTTATGTCTCTTCTCATTCTAATTGAATCATTTGATTTATTTATTACTGAGTTTTGAGAGTTCTTTATGTGTTTCATTGATATTTCTCCCGGAAATCTTGATTCCAGCTTGTGCTTCATCCAGCCCAGCGTTTCTCATGCTGTACTCTGCATAGAAGTTAAATAAGCAGGGTGACAATATACAGCCTTGACGTACTCCTTTTCCTATTTGGAACCAGTCTGTTGTTCCATGTCCAGTTCTAACTGTTGCTTCCTGACCTGCATACAGGTTTCTCAAGAGGCAGGTCAGGTTGAAAGGTTGTTGTTGAATCACGCGAATACACCGGGATTCTTGGCCCCCGGAGGAGAAGAATTCAATCCGGGGCCAGAGACGAGGCTTGATCGCTCAGAGCTTTTGTGTAATAAAGTTTTATTAAAGTATAAAGGAGATAGAGAAAGCTTCTGACATAGGCATCAGAAGGGGGCAGAAAGAGTACCCGCTTGCTAGTGTTAACAATGAAGTTATATACTCTCCAGTGAATCCAAAGAATGTCTGGAGGTTGTAAAGACCTCATCAGACCTACTCCCATAATTTACATTTTAAGATAACACTGTCCTCAGGCAAGATACATCCTTGTAAAGACCAGGTCTACTCCCATAATTAACATTTTAAGATAACACTGTCCTCAGGCAAGATACATCCTTGTAAAGACCAGGTCTACTCCCATAATTAACATTTTAAGATAACAGAAGGTTGAATCCAAAGACTGTCCTTAGGCAGGATACATCATTGGTATATAATCCTAAGGAATGTGGAGAAAGAAAAAAAGTTTGTCCTTTCTTCCTCCTTGAGAATTCCAGACCCCTCTCTCTTTGGGGACCCCTAGACTCCCTATCAACCTGCCTAGGAAATGACTCTCTCAAGGTGGTCTGGTATTCCCATCTCTTTCAGAATTTCCCACAGTTTATTGTGATCCACACAGTCAAAGGCCTTGGCATAGTCAATAAAGCAGAAATAGATGTTTTTCTGGAACTCTCTTGCTTTTTCGATGATCCAGCAGATGTTGGCAATTTGATCTCTGGTTCCTCTGCCTTTTCTAAAACCAGCTTGAACATTAGAAGTTCACAGTTCACATATTGTTGAAGCCTGGCTTGGAGAATTTTGAGCATTACTTTACTAGCATGTGAGATGAGTGCAATTGTGCAGTAATTTGAGCATTCTTTGGCATTGCCTTTCTTTGGGATTGGAATGAAAACTGACCTTTTCCAGTCCTGTGGCCACTGCCGAGTTTTCCAAATTTGTTGGCATATTAAGTTCAGCACCTTCACAACATCATCTTTCAGGATTTGAAACAGCTCAACTGGAATTCCATCACCTCCACTAGCTTTGTTCATAGTGATGCTTTCTGAGGCCCATGTGACTTCACATTCCAGGATGTCTGGCTCTAGGTGAGTGATCACACCATCATGATTATCTGGGTCATAAAGATCTTTTTTGTACAGTTCTTCTGTGTATTCTTGCCACCTCTTCTTAATATTTTCTGCTTCTGTTAGGTCCCTACCATTTCTGTCCTTTATTGAGCCCATCTTTGCATGAAATGTTCCCTTGGTATCTAATTTTCTTGAAGAGATCTCTAGTCTTTCCCATTCTATTGTTTTCCTCTATTCTTTGCATTGATCACTGAGGAAGGCTTTCTTGTCTTTCCTTGCTATTCTTTGCAACTTTGCATTCAAATGGGTACATCTTTCCTTTTCTCCTTTGCTTTTCGCTTCCCTTCTTTTCACAGCTATTTGTAAGGCCTCCCCATACAGCCATTTTGCTTTTTTGCATTTCTTTTTCTTGGGGATGGTCCTGATTCCTGTTTCCTGTACAATGTCATTGAACCTCCATCCATAGTTCATCAGGCACTCTGTCTATCAATCAGATCCAGTCCCTTAAATCTATTTCTCACTTCCACTGTATAATCATAAGGGATTTGATTTAGGTCATACCTGACTGGTCTAGTGGTTTCCTCCACTTTCTTCAATTTCAGTCTGAATTTGGCAATAAGGAGTTCATGATCTGAGCCACAGTCAGCTCCTGGTCTTGTTTTTGTTGACTGTATAGAGCTTTTCCATCTTTGGCTGCAAAGAATATAATCAATCTGATTTCAGTGTTGACCATCTGGTGATGTCCATGTGTAGAGTCTTCTCTTGTGTTGTTGGAAGAGGGTGTTTGCTATGACCAGTGCATTCTCTTGGCAGAACTCTATTAGCCTTTGCCCTGCTTCATTCTGTACTCCAAGGCCAAATTTGCCTGTTACTCCAGGTGTTTCTTTGCTTCCTACGTTTGCATTCCAGTCCCCTATAAGGAAAAGGACATCTTTTCTGGGTATTAGTTCTAGAAGGTCTTGTAGGCTTCATAGAACTGTTCAACTTTAGCTTCTTCAACCGGGAGAAATATCAATAACCTCAGATATGCAGTTGACACCACCCTTATGGCAGAAAGTGAAGAGGAACTAAGGAGCCTCTTGGTGAAAGTGAAAGAGGAGAGTGAAAAAAGTTGGCTTAAAGCTCAACATTCAGAAAACGAAGATCATAGCATCTGGTCCCATCACTTCATGGCAAATAGATGGGGAAACAGTGGAAACATTGGCTGACTTAATTTTTCTGGGCTCCAAAATCACTGCAGATGGTGATGGCAGCCATGAAATTAAAAGATGCTTACTCCTTGGAAGGAAAGTTATGACCAACCTAGATAGCATATTCAAAAGCAGAGATATTACTTTGCCAGCAAAGGTCCATCTAGTCAAGGCTATGGTTTTTCCAGTGGTCATGTATGGATGTGAGAGTTGGACTGTGAAGAAAGCTGAGTGCCAAAGAATTGATGCTTTTGAACTGTGGTGTTGGAGAAGACTCTTGAGAGTCCCTTGGACTGAAAGGAGATCCAACGAGTCCATCCTAAAGAAGATCAGTCCTGGGTGTTCATTGGTAGGTATGATGTTGAAGCTGAAACTCCAATACTTTGGTCACCTAATGTGAAGAGCTGACTCATTTGAAAAAACCCTGATGCTTGGAAAGATTGAGGGCAAGGGGAGAAGGGGATGACAGAGGACAAGATCGTTGGATGGCATCACCGACTCAATGGACATGAGTTTGGGTGGACTCCGGGGGTTGGTGATGGACAGGAGGCTGGGCATGCTGCAGTTTATGGGGTCGCAAAAAGTTGGACATGACTGAGCAACTGAACTGAACTGAACTATGTGTTCTAGAGATGAGTACTTCATTGGATATGTGGTTTGCAAATATTTTCTCCCAGCCTGTAACTCATCTTTTCATCATCTAAACAGGGTTTTTACAAAGCAATTTTAATTCTGATGGTCCATAAAATGAAAAGAGAAGGTTATTATAGGCATTATGTTGACACATATAGATAAAAGATTCAATGTTTCAGGAATATACAATTAAAATTTTGTACATGTTTAATAAATTACCCTCAAAATATAGTAGTGGACCACCTATAATTCATGATAAATAGTTCAAATATCCACCAAATTAATGCCATACTCTCCTCAGGATTCCTGAGTTTCCTTTTGATGGCCATGTCTAGGATTAACTAGGATCTAAATGAGGAGCCAGACAAATAAAACCACTGGGACCTGAACCACTTCTTTTGTAGAGACCACGTTTAGGCATATGCAATCCTTATAGGAGTGTGTTTTGAAGCGGTGGAGGGTAGAATGGAGGGAGGAACTTGCTTAACGAAGCTAAGACCAGAGTTGTTGTTCAGTCACTTATTCATGTCCGACTCTTTGCAACCCCATGGACTGCAGCATGCCAGGCTTCCGTGTCCATCACCAACTCCTGGAGCCTGCTCAAACTCATGTCCATTGAGTTGGTTATGCCATCCAACCATCTCATCCTCTGTCATCCCCTTCTCCTCCTGCCTTCAGTCTTTCCCAGTATCAGGGTCTTTCTAATGAATCGGCTCTTCACATTAGGTGGCCAAAATATTGGAGCTTCAGCATCAGTCCTTTCAATGAATATTCAGGATTGATTCTCTTTAGGATTGACTGGTATGATCTCCTTGCAATTAACAGGTGCCAATAATCAATCAAACACACTTCAGCTTTGTGAATGGAATTGTGATTGGTGAGAAAATAAATAATATCTACCCCTGATGTTCAAACAATGTATAATCTAATTAGGAAAATGTTAATTAAATATTTGGGAGAAAAACTAGTTCCCGCATTACATACATAAAACTCTAAATAAAAACTATGACAAAATATATATCACTTACATATTGAATCTAAAAAACATGATACAAGTGAATTTGTTTACAATACAGAAACAGATTCACAGACATAAAAAAGAAACTTATGGTTACCAAAGGGGATAGCAGGTGGGGGGTGGACATAAATGAGGAGTTTAGGATTCACATATACACACTACTGTATACAAAATAGATAAACAACAAGGCCCTACTCTATAATACAGGGAACTATACTCAATATCTTGTGATAACCTATAATGGAAAATAATCTGCAAAGGTCTATATATAGATAAAAGGTCACTTTGCTGTACACTTGAAACTAACACATCATTGTAAATTAACTATACTTCAATAAATAAACTTTAAAATTTTTTTAAATATAAGAAAATCCCCAATGTGGTATATAATCATTAATCTGTTGAATATCATTCAGTAATACCAAAGGAACTTCAAGTATGGGGTGATTCTTGTGTGTAGTACTGCAAAGGGTTTTAGACTGGGGGACATCATGGATTCCTTCAGGTACACAAAAATTATCCAAAGGGAATGTGAGCATGGATGGTTTTAAAGCAATCAATTTCTAAATCTTTAACTCTCCTGTGTATTCTTCCTAAAATTGGCCTGACCAAGACCAATCTTGCCATCATTTTGCTTCTCCTTTCCCACTTTTGCTATTAGAATAATATATCACCCACTTTACGAAAAGAAAAGCTTATTTCTCAATCATCCTGAACCTTACTCCAGAGCATTGCCCTCAAGTGTGGAAACTTCCCCAGTGCTAAACAAGGGGACAAATCAAAATATTGATTTCAGTGTTGTAAAAGCTAATGGTTCTGATGAGAAGATAGCAAACCCTTTGCCAAGTCACAGTTTGCAATTCTGTGCTTTCAGCAAAATTGAAATTAGTACTTAATCAAATTACTGGTTGACAGATCATTAAAAGTAGTTTTTGATAAAGCATGTGTGATTTTTGGCATAAAACTCAGAAGATATTCAAAGACCTGAGTGACACTGCTATAACTAAGCTCCTTCCCTCTCATCCACTTCTGTATGTGTGCAAGCTTGCTCAGTGCTTACATAACATGTAAAACTGGAAAAGAATTGATGCTGACCCCTCTCTCATTCTAGCAATAAGTTATTGTCATCCTTAAACACATAAGTAAATGGAAAAAAGCCCCATTCTCACCATCAAGAGATGCCTTTTCAATGAAATTTGGCAGTTTATTTTGATTATTATAAAAACTTTTAACATATTTATATTGTTTGGGTTATATACTAATATTGGCAAGTCAGGAGTTTTGGCAATTCTCAAACTCTGTAAGAATAATAAATATCTCTTCCACCCCTGCCACAAACACACTATTAAGCCTCCTACCATGACTTCATTTGTATCTGTTCTTTAAATTTTTTAATAACCATGGATGTAAGTTATTATTAAAATATTCCAATGTGTCATAATTAAAGTTACCACCAAAGCAATGGTTATAAAGGCTCATCATGCTCTGTGGGGCAAGTATGTGGCTTAGCACATTGCACTAGGAAGAGTTAGATCTCCAGAGCTATTAACGGTCAAGCTTTGTAGCCATCCAAAGTATTTCCTTTTATTTGTAGTTTACTTCTCATTAGCCAGTATCTCACCTTCAGTTTATTTGAGATTTTTGTCATTTAAGTCAGAGTTTATTCTCAAACCTATATCAGTTATAATTTTGATCAAAAATATGCCAAATTGTATTGTATCTTGGCTCAAACTAAGCTGACTTGGGTTCCACGAAATGCCTTAGAAGATGGATGAAATCAAGGGCAGGTGCAGACATGGGGCTGACAAACTAGTTACATGTACACACTCCCCATAACAGTCTAATCTGGACCAGGTAGTGACTACAATTTGGCTAGACAAGCCAAGGTGGAGAGTGGCATGAGCTTTCAAATCAAGAGAGGGAATTTGGATGGGAGTGATCAGAGCTCCTATGCTGGCACATGTCAGAGATGATCAGGAGCTATCATAAATAGGCAAGAAGACATGATTAAGGAAGAGGAGATTCATTCCTTAAAAACAAAGCAGGCCTCAAATTCTATGGGGACAAGGAGAGGTCTAAGTTAATAACTATGCTGCTATAAGGCAAAATATGTTGACTGTCTTAAAAGTTCAGGCAAGTTTCCATAAGGATTTGTATTTATTTAGTAAAGTCAGGAAAAGCTTTCTCTGAGATGTGATCTTGAGATGGGCAGGATGATAGATCTTGACATTTCTCTTTTTTTCTGACATTTCTTTTTGTTTAACAAAGGTTCTGAAATGCATTTCTTTCATGCCCATGATTCTTCATTAATACTGTACTTAGAAGCCTGGTGGGAGGCTGAAGTTTGGAAAGAAATGTTCAGAGAGAAATTCTTTATGACAAAAATGGCAGAAGGACATTAAGACAGGATTTTCAGTAGTCCAGTGGTTGGGGAGGTTGTGTAATAATGTAACCATCCACTATTCCCAAGCCTCAAAATGTGGTACAAGCAAAAGCCTTTTTTAGTGATTGCTTTGTGGAATCAGGGAAATGGTCAATGTTCCATGTTAGGACTGGCAAAAAAGGGAAGACCTGTCACTGGAAATGAGATATGAGGATACAGAGACATGCTGACCAATACAGTAGCTACTAGCCACATGTGGATATTGAACATTTAAATCATAGCTGATGCCACATGTTGAAATGATAACAATTGGGCATGTTGGGTTTTAAAAGATATAATGCTAAAATTAATGTCATTTGTCTCATTTTGCTTTTCCTAATGCAGCTACAAAAAATTAAAATTCTATATATGGCTTTTATTATATTTCTTATTTTGGGGGGCCATGCTGAGTGGCTTCTGGGATCTTTGTTCTTCAATGAGGGACTGGACTCAGGCTTATGGCAGTTAAAGTGCTGAGTCTTAACTACTGGACCACCAGGGAAGTCCTATAATGGACAGTGTTGAATAAAGAATGAAGAAGAACATAAGTATTATTAATAGGACAAGAGATGACTAGGAGAAAAGTATGCTTCCCCAAGAATTCTTAGAGATGTTAGGAAATGCTAAGTCTCCCACAATGTGAGATGTGGACTCAAGCTACTTTAAGTATTAAATTGAGAGTACTCTCCCAGGGCTGAGGAATTTGGGAATATGAAGTTATAGGAATTACAAATCAAAATTTTAATCCAATGACTTTTTTATTTTAATAAATGATACCACTTAAAATTTACTAATTTCACCATTTTTAAAATTTATTTTTAATTGGAGGATAATTGCTTTACAATATTGTATTGGTTTCTGCCATACAACAACATGAGTCAGTCATAGGCATACATATGTCCCCTCCCTCTTAAAATTCCCTCTCACCTCCCACCCCATCCCACCCCACCAGGTTTGAGTTCCCTGTATCATACAGCAAATTCCCACTGGCTATCTATCTTGCATACGGTAATGTATAGGTTTCAATGCTTAAAAAAATACGTATTCTTATAAAACAAAATAGCATATTGTTCACAAGAAACCCTGTACTGTGTTCTAAGTATTATATAAAGATGTTTTCAGTTCTCTCTTAACTGTCATATAAACAGTGAAATTATCCGCTCAAAGTTATCCACAACATAACATCTCTGGTAGGAGAGAAATGACAAGAGGCAGTCAATAAAACAGTTCAGTAGGTAGAATTATTCCTGCCCTTTACTCTCTCCACCTGAAGCAGAAGTTACTAGAAGAAAGAGAATGCTAGAATTAGCCCTTAGTTCTATAGAAACTAATATATTTTTTGATTACTGCTTGTGCCTCTTCTTCCTCTCACCTGGATATAATGGTGATAATGTTGAGCGGTGTCTGTTGAAAACAATGCCATTCCACCTGGGAAAATTCTGAGACAAAGGTTGTGAAGTAATGTTCCAATGTATCCTTCCCCTCAAAATAGCACTGGGTTTTTTGTATGTAGAGATGAGGAAAAGGAGTATGAGGCTAACATTGGAAATCACTTACAATGTAACTCCCCTCAGGAAAGTTAAAAGAAATGAGGGTGGAATGGTGGGATTTTAAGTATGGTGTAAAAGGCCAGTCCTTTACAATCAGTCTATGTGGAAATCTATGTCTTCAGATTCAACTGGACTACCTTCCATACTTTCAATAGAACCCCATCTAGGCTGGAAAACAATTTTCTTAGAAAAAACATCCAATGGGGATGGACACACTCACTGCTTTGAATTTTTTTTTTATATCTAACGTTAAAGGGAGATGATATTGTGAGGAGTGGTGTAGTTCATATTCTTTGAGATGTTGGAACAACAACAAAAATGTGTCTTTAACACATAACCCAGGAGAACAGGGGCCTTGTATATAAGAATGTATGCATGACTAGTATGGTAGTTGGCACAGAGTAGGTGCTTGCTGTAGATTCAAGATGACATGCTCAACATCACTAACTGTTAAATCAATGTAAATAAAAACTAAATAAGCTATCATCTCACACTGTTCAGAATGGCCATCAATAAAATGTCTACAAAGAAGACATGTTAGAGAGGGCGTGGAGAAAAGGGCACTCTTCTACACTGTTGGCAGGATTGTAAGTTGCTACAGCCACTATGGAAAACAGTGTGGAGGTGCCTCAGAAAAATAAAAATAGAACTACCATATCCAGCAATCCAATTCCTGGGCACATATCCAGACAAAACTCTAATTTGAAAAGATATATGCACCCCCATGTTCATAGCAGCACTATTCACAATAGGCAAGCCATGGAAACAACCTAAATGTCCATCAACAGATGAATGGATTAAAAAAAAATGTGGTACATACAGACAGTGGAATACTACTCAGGCATAAAAAAGAATGAAATAATGCCATTTGCAGCAATATGGAGGGACTTAGACCTTATCACACTAAGTGAAAGAAGTCAGAAAGAGAAAGACATGTACCATATGATGACTTCCCTGGTGGCTCAGACGGCAAAGTGTCTGTCTACAATGCGGGAGACTTGGGTTCAATCCCTGGGTCGGGAAGATCTGCTGGAGAAGGAAATGGCAATCCACTCCAGTACTATTGCCTGGAAAATCCCATGGACAGAGGAGCCTGGTAGGCTACAGTCCATGGGGTCGCAATGGACTGTGTGGAGGTGCCTCAGAAAAATAAAAATAGAACTACCATATCCAGCAATCCAATTCCTAGGCATATATCCAGACGAAACTCTAATTTGAAAAGATACATGCATCCCCCATGTTTATAGCAGCACTATTCACAATAGGCAAGCCATGGAAACAACCTAAATGTCCATCAACAGATGAATGGATTAAAAAAAAATGTGGTACATACAGACAGTGGAATACTACTCAGGCATAAAAAAGAATGAAATAATGCCATTTGCAGCAATATGGAGGGACTTAGACCTTATTACACTAAGTGAAAGAAGTCAGAAAGAGAAAGACACGTACCATATGATATCACTTATATAACACAGCACAAATGAACCTATCTACAAAACAGAAACAGATTCACAAAGAGAACAGATTTGTAGTTGCCAAGGGGAGGAGGAGAGGGAAAGGAAGTATCCTGTGATATCCTGTGATACTGTGATCAGTATCCTGTGATAAACCATAACGGAAAAGAATATTTAAAAAAGAATGTCTATCATATATAACTGAATCACTTTGCTGCACAGCAGAGATCGGCACAATATTATAAATCAGCTATGTGTGTGTTAGTCACTCAGTGGTGTCCAACTCTTTGAGACCCCTGTAGTCTACCAGGCTCCTCCATCCATGGGATTTTCCAGGCAAGAATACTGGATTCATGTCAATGTATGGCAAAAACCACCACAATATTGTAAAGTAATTAGCCTCTGATTAAAATAAATAAATTAAAAAAAATCAATACTGGAGTGGATTGCCATTTCCTTCTTCAGGGGATCTTCCTGACCCAGGGATTGAACCCGGGTCTCCTTCATTGCAGGCAGACTCTAAATCAACTATACTTCAATAAAAAATTTATAAAGTGTGTCTTAAAAGGATAAGTTATTTGGTTATCACTGGTAAGTGTGCTCAACACTTCATTTTGAGTTCAGAATATATCACCTTTGTTCTACTATGGGATTATGACAAAAATCCTATATAAATCACACATCTCTTTACCTGTGCTTCTTGTTGCATTTCCCCTGGTAATCTTTTACATCAATTTCTCTCTCTTACACCTTCCAGGACCAAATACTTTCTCATGTCCCACCATTATCTTGGAATATTCTCTTCTCTGGCAATGAGTAACCATGTCACTCATGTTCAGAACTGTCTTAAATGGCAATAACTTGTGTATGAACTTGCTGAAATCAGCTTGGGTTGTCTCCCCAGAGACTTGTCCACTTCTTCGTTTCAGACAGTATAGGACTACATGGTCCTCCATGTTGCACTTCAGGAAATCTGGCTCCATCCCTAGCCTCAGTGGGTGACTTAATTTGATCAAGCCAATCATTGAGATTCCATCACCAACTCATCCTGACCAGTTACTGACTGGCCAGTGAGATGTGAAAGGAAATCTTGTCTTACAGTCAGTTGTAAAGGATATAGCTGGGAAACATTTCTTAACAGGAAACATGCAAGTACTTTTTTTTTTTTCTGCCTCTGAATTTAAGTGTACAAAAATGTGATGATAGAGCTACTGCAGCCATTTTACAACCATGAAGGAAGCTATCATACAGAAAATTAATCTTAATAGTCCTAGTTTTCTTCCATTTTACAAAATAGCCTTAGGAAAATCTCTAAGTTTGGGCTTAAAATGGATAATCCAACGAATAAATAAAACAAAGGCTTTTAAGGTAGAGGGCTCTCTCTTTCATCATAAGTTTTATTATTCATTTTCTCTACCTAAATGTCTCCTTTTCCATTTCTCATACACTACAGGATTTTAGGTCTACTCTCCTGGCTGCTTTAGCAATCAGAGCTTTCTCTTCAGTCAGAGACTGATTTGTCTAGACCCCTGATAGTTGTAGCAAACATAGGCTGGCCAACATGAGTAGTGGTAGTGGCAGGAGCTGCTGTTGCAGATGCTTTCCAGGAAATCTAACAAAGAATCGAGGTCTACTATTGGGAATGTTGAAGGAACATTAAAGCATAACTCAGCCAAGGTTATATGTAACATCTGAGTTCTCTCTCTGAGAAAATCTTTTGTACTAATAAAGTGTGCATTTCAGAGGCTAAAATTTCAGTAAAAAAAAAAAAATCATGTGCAAACAGAACACCAAAAAGACTATTTGAGGCTTCCTGATTCTTTAAAATGTGTCCTTAGAGGAACAAGACATTTGGTCAAGAAAGATATATAGTTTAGTAATTCCTTAACATTAACAGATTTATTTCAATTCGACAAGCCTTCACTGAAAGCCTAGTTTGACCTCAGCCCTGTGCTAGGCAGTTGGCATAAGCATACAAGAAAGAATCGTTCTCTGCTTTTAAGAAGCTCAAACTTGGTCTTGAATCTAGCTAAGAACTAATAAATGGAGGTATAAATAGGGTTCTTTGTGAGCAAAAGGTTGGAGCTATCAATGCTAACTGGGAGAGTAGGGGATATGTCACAAAGAAGTAACATTTGAACTATATCATAAAGGATGAGAAAGATCAACAGGGAAGAATGGAACCCAGATGGTTTGATTTGAGTGGTGCAAAAAGACATTCCTGGAATGACAATAGAGCTGAAATTAGGTTGTATGGTTTTTATGACTTCATCTTTAGAAGTTAGGTAAACAATGAGACTCATTTCCCCCACCTTCCTTTCCCTGACTTGCCAGCTGTTAGGATTTCTCCCATCTTTGACTATTGTTCAGCTCCTCAGTCTGAGAGCTGCAATTTCAGTCTTAATGTCTGCTCTTTGTGTGACAGTTCTTGCATAAAATGCATTCTCAGTCCCTTCCATGGTACTTATTCTTGATGGAGGGAACAGATGGCAGAAGTCAAAGTCATTTCTCTTTATGGACCATTCAAGATGTAAGTGAGGGACATAGATGCTATGACATATGACTGTTACAGACCTTTTACACTGTCCTTACTTCAATCATTTGATGGTTTTCAAGAAGTACTTAGCCATTTTCCTCATTTAGATTTAACAGAAATGACCATCAATTCTCAGTCTTTTCCTAGTCAACTTCTACAGATTTTAAATATGATGGCATGATTTAACTTTTTACTATGGATTTAATAAAGGACTTCCCAGGTGACTCAGTGGTAAAGAATTTTCCTGCCAATGCAGGAGATATAAGAGATGCAAATTAGATCCTTGGGTTGGGAAGAGCGCCTGGAGTAGGAAATGGCAACCCACTCCAGTATTCCTGCCTGGAAAATCCCACGGACAGAGGAGACTGGCAGGCTATAGTCCATGGGTTGCAAAGAGTTGGACATGACTGAGCACACATGTGCGCACACACACACACACACATGGATGTAATGGCTATACTATATTGTTCTTTGGCATTTGCTCAGTCCTGGTGTCTTCAACATATAATATACACAGTAGGTACTACTGTTTGTTTGACTCATACGAAGAGATAGGTCACCTATCATTCCTGAGCAACATCATGATGATGAGCATTGGTCTAGATAAGACATAAAGCTTGGGTTCAAACTTGAGATCCACTACTTGATAGTAGTGTGGTCTTGGGTAAATAATTGCAACTTTCTATACTTAAAATCATTATGTTTAAGACAGGGATATCCACACTTAGTTCCTAAAAATTACTAGACAGAGTGCCTAAAATAATTTACATAAAGGATTTAGCACAGTGTGAGGCACAGAATAAATGGTTACTATACTCATTATACACAGGGTACTATGCTCAGAACATGACTTGAGACAGTCAAGAAAAACCTCATAGAAGAGACACTATCTGCATTCAGACTAGAAGAGTAAGTAGGGCTTCCTAGAGGGCAGAGACATGAAGGATCTTCTGGGCAAAAGGAACAACATGCAAAAATGTATGGGGACAAAGAAAATGACTTCATATCATTTGAGGACCTGAAAGTATGTTGATAGTATAACTGAAACCCAGGGTGAATCTGAAAGAACAGGAGTCAGGTCAAAGGAGTAGGTAGATGAGGCCAAAGGAATAGGCTGAAGGCAAAAATAAAAGCTTTTGTATGCCAGTAGAAGATATTCATACTTTAACTTGCAGCTGGTCAAGACTAACCATTTGCTATAGCCTGCCAATCTCCTCTGTCCGTGGGATTTTTCCAGGCAGGAATACTGGAGTGGGTTGCCATTTCCTACTCCAGTTTTAAGTAGGAGAGTGACATGGTCATATTTTCATTTGGGGTCAAGTTGGTAAATGTGTGTGTGGATTATCAGGGAGGATGACACCAGAAACAGAGCAGCCATTAAAATCTGGCTATTGTGGTAATCTAGTCAAGAAACTACAAGGGACTGAGCTGAGGTAGTCAATGGGGATCTACAAGAGGAGGGCAGTATCAGCAAGGTGATCAAAGGCAGAATCAGTAGGAGCCTATGACCAATAAAAAAGACCAGGGGGTTGATAAGAAGAGAGAAACATGTAGGATATCTGTCATCTTTCTAATTTGGAAAACTATGTGGATTGAGAGGTCATTAACTTACATTGTAAAAAGGGCCTAGTTCTGAACATGTTGAGCTCGAGGGCTCTGTCAGATGTCCGAGTAGAAAGATCAATTTGGCAATTCTACAATTCAGAACAGACTAATGGATTGAAGTTGTGGATTTTGTAGTGGTCAATTCTAAATTAACTATGACAACTATGATGGAGTTTGTAATAAAGAGTCTAACTCCATTTTTTATTTTTGACTGCTGATAGCTTTCAGGCTCTACCACTCTGTCTTTCTGTATATCTGGGCAAGCTGATAAGAAGGCCTAGATGCTCACCACTTTGGTGCTAGAGAAAAATTCAAGCTATGGAAGTCCCAGCCCATACAAGGGAACTCTCGCCCCAGCCCCACAACCTAGCCACAATAAAATCCAAAGCCACGTGCCCCTCCTTGCTCTCTAAATCCATTTTTGGACCTACTTGGGAACCCAAACTTCTCTCTTCAGAAAGTCTCATTATGTGAAAATAAATATTATTCCTACCCTCTTGATGCATACGTGGCCTCATCAGTTTCAATATCCAAACCAGTTTTGAGGGGATTCCATTTCACCTCTCTTGTAATGACAACAACAGGGCCATTATGTAAAAGTCCAATGTTGGGGGTCTTTCTCATGGTAATATGTAGCTTTTGAGTACTTAAGTGATTAAGATGGTAGCAATGGAATCACTTAGAGATGATATGTATAATGGATAATATGTATGAATACAATCAAAAGGGAAGTAGTCAGGGTATGTAGAACCTTGACAGAAAACCAGCATTTAAACATTCGGTAGAAGAAGAGGAGTGCAGAAAGGAACCAGAAAATGACTTGGCAGAAATCTTTTAAGAAAGAATTCAATCAAGGAGAGCATTTTAAGATTTGAGAGAATAGCATTGAATCATGTGTATTATCATATGTGAAACAGATCGCTAGTCCAGGTTCAATGCATGAGACAGGGTGCTCAGGGCTGGTGTACTGGGATGACCCTGAGGGATGGGATGGGGACGGAGGTGGGAGGGGGGTTCAGGATGGGGAACACGTGTACACCCATGGCTGATTCATGTCAATGTATGGCAAAAACCATTACAACATTGTAAAGTAATTAGCCTCCAATTAAATAAATTAAAAAAAAACAAATAAATACAAATAAGCTTAAAAAAAGGAAATAAAAATAATTGATTAGGATCAAACAGTTAATAGGATTCAAATTAGATTTGAAAAATATGTTATTAGTTTAATAATTAGGACATGACTGGTAAAAAGAAAGTATGGTTTATATTTATAGAACATCTCCATATAGGAAGAAAAAACTGTCCCTTGAAGTTTTGACCATTATTATCCTTGGTCCACTTTCCTTCAGAGAGTTAGGAAACTTTCACTGAGACAATCACACAAGCTGCTCTCACTTTAACACTCTAGGTAAATATGGATTTAAAAAAATTATTAAATAAGCTCTTTAAATCATATTTCATTTGAAGCTCAAGGTTAACAAAGAACAAATAAATTCGAAGAATATCTGGCTGAAAAAGTACAGCCCATTGCCAGAAATTATAGAATTCTTTCCTATCCTAAATTCTAGTCTTATTCCTGGTATTTGACACTAGCTTAGGACTCACCTAGATATTTGCACTTCTAAAATCCTAGAATCAGTAAAGCCAGCACAGCCTTGCACCAGCATTAAGATTTGTTATATGAACAGAATGTTATGGCTTATGAGAGTCCATGAGTTCCAGTTTGATATTATCTGCCAAAATCAGTTAATGTTGATGTTCCAGGTTGAAGAGGATTCTAATATCACAATGAATTTTGGTGTGTTTTCTGACTTTGATTTTTCCACAGTGAATAGAGATTTGTTCTGTCATCTGTTGACTGACTGTGGCCACATCTTACAGTACCTGTTAGCTCATAGTTCTGCCTTTAGACACCACAAGCTAATCTGTTTCTCCTCCAGTTTCACAGCTACACGATCTATCTCAGTTATATCTCAAAGCCAGTATGTGATTTATGGTTTCTACACAAAGTTCTTTTTTTATACACTGTTGAACTTGCCAAGGAACAAGTCAAATTAGCAAGCACTCCCCACACTATGAATTAATTGTGATGTAGGTCAAAGTATAGGTTCAAAGTTACTGTCTTTCTTATTGGAACACATAGAGGTTGTTTAGTTTTGTAGATTAGGATCATTGTCTATGGAATCAGACAGACTTTTGCTCAAAGACTGACCACACACAAGCCATGTGACCCTGAGTGAGATGTATAAGTTATCTGAGCCTCAGTCTTTACATCTATAAAATGGGAATTAAAATATCTATCTCATAGAGTTTTAAGGGCATAGGGTGTGTGTTTGTGTGCACACGCACATGTGTGTTATGTGTAGTATAGCACATAGTGCAGAGAAATACTTTAAAAATGACAAATATTATTACAATGAGAAAAACTTAGGTGAGAGTAACATTTTTAGACCCATCTTATATATCAGGAATCTAAGGTTTGGAGAAGATAAGTAAACATCCTGTGTAATAATGGATCAATCTTCAACTGTGGAGATGCTTGAGTAGTATTCACATCTGTGCAAGTCAGGGAAAATTTGGTTGCAAACAGAATACCCAAACCAAACTAGCTCAGGCCAAAAAAAAGAATGAAAGCAATTTATTGATTTACATAAATGAAATTCAAAGACTGCCTGATCCAGAGGCAGGGCTGGATGACAGGCACTGTTGGAGTCAATGCTCAAATGTGTCATCAGACTCATTTTGCTAGAAATGGACCCACATTTATATGGGCAGTTAATCAAAGAAGGCAACAATATATAATGAGGGAAAAAACAGCTTCTTCAATAAATGATGCTGGGAAAACTGGACAGCTATGCACAAAAGAATCAAACTGGACTAGTTTCTCATGATAGGCAGAAATAAACTCAAAATGGATTAAAAACTTAAAGGTAAGACCTAAAAGCATAAAACTTCCAGAAGAAAACACAGACAGTACACTCTTTGACATTGGTCTTAGCAATTTTTTTTGTATATGTCTCCTCAGGCAAGGAAAAGAAAGCAAAAATAAACAAATGAGACTAATCTAACTAAAATGTTTTGTACAGCAAAGAAAACTGTCAACAAAAAGGCCACCTACTCAATGGGAGAATATATTTGCAAACAATATATTTGATAAGGAGTTAATATCCAAAATATACAAAGAACTCACACAACTTAATATCAAAAAAGCCCACACAATCTGATTAAAAAATGGGCAAAGGACCTGAATAGACATTTTCCCAAAGAAAATACACACAGGTGGTCAACAGGCACATGAAAAAAATTCTCAACATCACTAACCATTAGGGAAATGCAAATCAAAACCACAATGAGATATTATTTCACACCTGTCAGAATGGTTATTATTAAAAAGACAACAAATAATATGCATTGGTGACAATATGGAAAAAAGTGAACCCTCGTGCATTGTTGGTGGGAACGTTGATTGGTGCACCACTGTAGAAAACAGAGATTCCTCAAAAAATTAAAAATATAACTACCATATGATTCAAGAATTTCACTTCTGGGTATTTATCTGAAGAAAAACAAAACACTACTTTGAAAAGATACATGCACTCCTATGTTCATTGCAGTATAATTTGTAATAGCCATGACATGGAAGCAATCTAAGTGTCCACTAATAGAAGGACACATATATACACAATGGAATATTACACAGTATAATAAAAAATGAAATCTTGTTATCTGAGACAATGTGGATAGACCTAGAGAGTATTATGCTCAGTAAAATAACTCTGACAAAGACAAATGATGTATGATTTCACTTATATGTGGAATCTAAAAAACAAAACATGAACAAACATAACTAAATACAAACAAAGTCATGTTGTTTAGTTGCTAAGTCATGTCTGAGCCCGGCAGGCTCCTCTGTCCATGGGATTTCCCAGGCAAGAATCTTGGAGTGGGTTGCCACTTCCTTTTAAAGGGGATCTTCCTGACCCAAGGATAGAACCTGCATCTCCTGCAATGGCAGGCAGATTCTTTACCACTGAGCCACCAGGGAAGCCCAAACAGAGTCACAGATATAAAGAAAAACTAGGTGGCTACCAGAGGGGAGAGGGGTAGGGGAATAGAATAGGTGAGGGAGATAAAGAGGTACAAAATTTCAGCTACAAAATGAGTCTTAGGTATGAAATGCACAGTGTGGGGAAAGTAATCAATAATTATGTAATATCTTTGGAGACAGATGGTAAATAGACTTATCATGATGACAATTTTGAACTGTATGAAAGTCAAAGTTGCTCAGTTGTGTCCAACTCTTTGAGACCCCATAGACTGTACAGTCCATGGAATTCTCTAGGCCAGAATACTGGAGTGGGTAGCCTTTCCCTTCTCCAGGAGATCTTCCCAACCCAGGCATCGAACCCAGGTCTCCTGCATTGCAGGTGGATTCTTTACCAGTTGAGCCATATGGGAAGCCTAGAAATATTTAATTACTGTGTTGCATATAAAGAACTTAGCATCACTGACTCAATGGACATGAATTTGAGCAAACTCTGGGAGATAGTGGAGGACAGGGACGCCTGGTGTGCTGCAATCCACGGGATCACAAAGAGTCAGACATGACTTAGCAACTGAACAACAACAATACAAGGAACTAACATAGGACTGTAGGTCAATTATACTTCAAAAAACACACACACTCGTTAAAAAAAGAAGAAGAAATCAGATTTGTGGTTACCAGAGGTGAGGATGAGAGGGAATTAGACAAAGGCAGTGAAAAGGTACAAATTTCCTGTTAATAAGATAAATAAGTACTAGGGATGTAATGTGCATCATGATAAATTAACACTGCTGTATGTTATACCTGTGCTTCCCTGGTGGCTCAGATGGTAAAGTGTCTGTCTGCAATGCAGGAGACCTGGGTTCGATCCCTGGGTTGGAAAAATCTCCTGGAGAAGGAAATGGCAACCCACTCCAGTATTCTTGCCTGGAGAATCCCACGGATGGAGGAGCCTGGTGGGCTACGGTCCATGGGGTGGCAAAGAGTCAGACACGACTGAGGGACTTCACTTTCACTTTCATGTTTTACCTGAAGGTTGTTAAGAGAGTGAATCATAAGTGTTCTTATTGTAGGGGAAAACATTTTTTTTTCTATTTCTTTAATTTTGTACCTATATGAGATGATGGATGTTCACTAAACTTACTGTGGTCATCATTTCATGATGTATGTAAGTCAAATCATCATGCTATATGCCTTAAATTTATAGAGTGCTGTATGTCAATTATATCTCAATAAAACTAGAAGGAATAAAAGCACTTTTTTTCTCTCCTTCTGACTATTTCTGACCCCCTATTTTATTTTCTTCAGTCTCAGGCTCCACCTTGTAGCAGTATGAGAGCAGAAATACAGGCTTTATAGTCCTTCATGTTCAAGTAGAGCAGGAAAGAAGAATCATTTCCCCAGAAGCTCTGGAAAAGCCTGAGTGTTCATAGACACTTGAAGGATAATGGGACCATCACTGAACCAACTATTGTACCCTGGGAAATGCAATATGCTGATAGGCTGTCATCTCACATGCTAGTAAATTAATGCTCAAAATTCTCCAAGCGAGGCTTCAGCAATATGTGAACCGTGAACTTCCAGATGTTCAAGCTGGTTTTAGAAAAGGCAGAGGAAACAGAGATCAAATTGCCAACATAAGCTGGATCATCGAAAAACCAAGAGAGTTCCAGAAAAATATCTATTTCTGCTTTATTGACTATGCCAAGGCCTTTGACTGTGTGGATCACAATAAACTGTGGAAAATTCTGAAAGAGATGGGAATACCAGACCACCTGACCTGCCTCTTGAGAAATTTGTATGCAGGTCAGGAAGCAACAGTTAGAACTGGACTTGGAACAACAGACTGGTTCCAAATAGGAAAAGGAGTACGTCAAGGCTGTATATTGTCACCCTGCTTATTTAACTTCTATGCAGAGTACAGCATGAGAAACGCTGGGCTGGATGAAGAACAAGCTGGAATCAAGATTGCCAGGGAAATTATCAATAACCTCAGATTTGCAGATGACACCACCCTTATGGCAGAAAGTGAAGAAGAACTAAAGAGCCTCTTAATGAAAGTGAAAGAGGAGAGTGAAAAAGTTGGCTTAAAGCTCAACATTCAGAAAACTAAGATCATGGCATCTGGTCCCATCACTTCATGGCAAATAGATGGGGAAACAGTGGCAGACTTTTATTTTTTGGGCTCAAAAATCACTGCAGATGATGACTGTAGCCATGAAATTAAAAGGCCCTTGCTCCTTGGAAGGAAAGTTATGACCAACCTAGATAGCATATTAAAAAGCAGAGATATTACTTTGCCAACAAAGGTTTGTGTAGTCAAGGCTATGGTTTTCCCAGTGGTCATGTATGGATGTGAGAGTTGGACTGTGAAGAAAGCTGAGCGCTGAAGAATTGATGCTTTTGAACTGTGGTGTTGGAGAAGACTCTTGAGAGTCCCTTGGACTGCAAGGAGATCCAACCAGTCCATCCTAAAGGAGATCAGTCCTGGGTGTTCATTGGAAGGACTGATGTTGAAGCTAAAACTCCAATACTTTGGCCACCTCATGCGAAGGGTTGACTCATTTGAAAAGGCCCCGATGCTGGGAAAGATTGAGAGCAGGAGGAGAAGGGGATGATGGAGGATGAGATGGTTGGATGGCATCACCGACTCTATGGACATGAGTTTTGGTGGACTCCGGGAGTTGGTGTTGGACAGGGAGGCCTGGCGTGCTGCAGTTCATGGGGTTGCAAAGAGTTGGACACGACTAAGTGACTGAACTGAACTGATGGGCTTGTGTCTTAGTCAGCTCGGGCTGCTATAACAAAATGCCACAGACTCGGTAGTATATAAACAAAAGGTATTTATTTCTCACAGTTTTGGAGGCTAGAAAGTCCAAGGTCAAGATACCAGCATGGTCCAGTTCTGGCAGGGGTGGAAGGAGGGGGTTCTTCCTGGTTCACAGCTAGTGCCCTCTCACAGTGTGCTTACATAGTGGAAGGCACAAGGGATCTCTATGGGGTCTCTCTTTAAGAACACTAATCTCATACAGGAGGCCTCCACCCTCATGACCTAAGGACCTTCCAAAGGTCTCACCTCCTCATAACATCATACTGGCCATTAGCATTTTAACACATGAATTTTGAGGGGACACAAACATTCAGACCATAGAGGCTTACTCTTGGCCATATATTTCATCCTAGTATCCCACTCAAATTCACAGCCTATAAAAAGGAGACAAGTAAATCCTCAGATATCTGTACAGATAGGATGAATAGATGCCCAGCCACCAAAATATAACATCTGTACCCTCTCTTCTTTATACCCTTGAGTATTTCCAATGCATCCCTCCCCCTATATGTAGGTCATGGGGTAAAGAATATTATTTCTATATTTAATTTCTGCTCACAGGTACTCTTTATGGGAAAAAATTGCTCAAGTAGCAGTGCCCAGAATATATATTGTAGGAGTTGGCTAATAACAGTCTTTTGCATTCTTCTGCCACCTGTCATTTGGGATCTCTCACCATTCATTATCTGGTAGCAGGCCTGCAGTGCACAGATGGAAAGTCACCCCAGAGGGAAGAGAGCTGTTACCCCTACCCCCTTCTGGTTCCACTTCTGTGCAATGCTAATTTAATCGGGCACATGATTCACTCACTTACCTTAAGCTCAAGCCAGACCTCATTCTATTTTTAATGTTTTAATTTTATTATTCATCCACAAATGTATCCATCCCAGCTCAGGTATATTTTTGAATAGTCAGAAATATAAGCTGAAGGAAAAGGTCTTCTGACTCCTATTCCAATCCTCCCCAGGTCATTTCAAATACTTTGTTCTAAGCCACATAGAGGATCAGACTAGCACACTGATTGGAAAGCCAAGTCAACATCCAAAATGGCCCTTTCTAACAATACCACTGGAAATGATGGCCAAATCAGTGGAGAAACCCAAGCTGTTCACATGGGGCCAGGTTGGCATGTTTGGGTTATCATGCAAAAACAGAAAGCCTTTGGTCCCGTTATCAGATTGCTTATGATCAGTTTCAGGATTTGCAAAGGGTAATGTAGGTAGAGAAATGGAAGCAAGAGAAAAGAAGGTGGTAAAAGCCCAAGGAACCCATAATCACTACCTTTGGATAACAGAAACTCCAAAGCAAGAACCTAGGAGGAGAGATTTGAAAAATAAGAGTGCAATAAGCTTTCAGGTGATATTTGACTAATGTCTTTCACAGCTAATTAAAATTCCTTTAGCCACAATAGTGACTGTGCGTGGGTGAGGGTTATAATGCACTGCTGCTAATTAACCATTAGAACTTGGTCAATAGCTTATGAGTCATCTCATCTCATTTAATACCAAATTATATTTGATTCAGCTACAAAGAAATGCTTAGCTGCACGACTGAAATTCACACTATATAGATAAATGCTCCGATTTGATTTTCAACTTGAAGACAGAGATATGGAAAAAAACCTGATAATATTATTTGCTGTCACATACATGCCTGGTAAAGTGTGTTCTGATTATCTTTCCAATATTCTGATTTATGGGAGGAAGAGAAGAAGGGAGATGGTGAAGTATACAAGATAACAGTCAAAATTTACATGAGACACCGCCATGTAAACAACATTCTGAAAACATTGGTCTTGAAGGCAGTCTCCTGCATGATAAATAGTCCTATGATGAGTCAATAATTACTTGAAGCGCTAAAAATTATTTTAGACTTACTCTATAGTTCCATTAGAGCCTGTGAAATATCCAGTAATGAGAGTTGTAGTTTAATGTCTTTTAGTACGTGCATTATAAATTAGCTAATTGATAAAGTTATTTCAGGAAGAAAAATAGAACATTGTGGATTTTTAAGTAACTAATAATTTTTAAACATCTCACTGTAAATTTTCACATCTGATAGCAACAGTTTAAAAGTCTTACTATTGACTGACAATGAAGATATTAAATGGTCCTTTCTGTGAAATTTTTAATAGTCATGGAAAATATGACTGAAAAGTTTTACCATCTAAAGCTGCTCTCCATATATCTTTGATTTAATGAGAAGCATTTTCATACAACATTTTTTCTCATTCAATTACACCAACAGTTATTGAATGCCTACTATTTGGAAAGCAAATTACTCGTGACTGTGGGAGATACAAGAACATTTTGGATGCTTAGAAATTAGTATGAGAAAATAGACAATTGCATAAATAACACTTAAAACAAGGCAATGCTATAATAGAAATACTATTATTTAAAATTAAAGCAGAACAAATAATGTTTTTGTATTTGAGTAAAAATAATTTTAAATGTTTAGTTTCCAAGTTGGCTACTGATACTGTCAGACATCCCTCTAGATGACAGATAATACTGATGGACAGCTAGAAAAGTACACTGGAAGCTCTCAAATGAAATGTAGTACAGTAAGGTGCAATGGTTCTCAGACGTGACAATGAATCGGTCATAAAGGGCCTGATTAAAACACATTATTGGGTCTCGCCTCAGAGTTTCTGATTTGATAAGTCTGGGGTGAGGTCAATTAATGTGCATTTCTAATAACTTCTCAGGTGATGCTGATGCTGCTGGTCTGGGAGAGAAGCACGGGAGAGCTCTAGTGCATGATCACCCAAGTCTGAATCCTGGCTCACTATTTCTACCAGCATAATCTGTGTAGCATGCCATTGTCACCTCATCCAAAAATTGTGCATAGTGAGAGCACTGTGGCTGAAAGTGCTAGCCAATGACCAAACCTTTGTTTTGTCTTCCTGGGCCTACAGTTAGGCAACAGTGGGTGTTAAATGTGGATCTGTGACTGAGATCTAGTGAAGGAATATGAGCAGAATTGATGTGCATCACTTCCAGGCTTGACTCCTAACAACTCCCACACACTTCCTTCATGCCCTTTCACTTCTGGCTGGCAGCAAATGAGCATGGGAAACTTGGCAGTATTAAGTTGAACACAACAGAGCCTTAAGATGGAAGGAGACTTGAATCCATAAAACAAAACTTGGAAGAGAGCTGCCCACTGAACAGCAACACCCATTTGGGCTTTACATGAGAGAAGTTGACCTATTCTTCTTCTTGGTATTTCTGACAGCCAGTATGCCATCTGAGACACAGCTGCTCAATAAATGCATGCTTAACTGACAGAGAAAAACTTAAGGAATGATTTAGCCTAACAGCAGACCTGTTTGAAAATAAGCTCCACAACGGTGGAGATATTTAAGCAAAACTAGAGGGATGCCAATGAAAGGTTCTATAGAAGGTATTCCGGCGGTTGGGATAGAGGGAATAGGATGAGGGCAGTCAAAAGGTAAAAACTTCGCCAGTTATAAGTATTGGGGATGGAATGTTCAATAGTTAAATATAATTAACACCAGTATATGCTATATATAGGGGCTTCCCTGGTAGCTCAGCTGGTAAAGAATCTGCCTGCAATGCTGGAGACCCCAGGTTGATTCCTGGGTCAGGAAATACCCCTGGAGAAGGGTTAGGCTACCCACTCCAGTATTCTTGGGCTTCACTGGTGGCTCAGATGGTAAAGAAACGGCCTGAAATGCGGGAAACCTGGGTTCGATCCCTGGGTTGGGAAGATACCCTGGAGGGTGTGGCAGCCCACTCCAGTATTCTTGCCTGGAGAATCCCCATAGACAGAGGAGCCTGGCAGGCTACAGTCCATGGGGTCACAAAGAATTGGACACGACTGAGTGACTAAGCACAGCACAGCATATGTTATATACAAAAGTTAAGAGAATAAACACTGAGAGTTCTCATCACAAGGAAAACATTTTTTCTATTCCTGTAACTATAAGAGATGATGGATGTTCACTAAACCTATTGTGGTAATAGTTTCATGATGCCTATAAGTCAAATCATTATGCTGCATATCAAACTTATATAGTGCCGTATGACAATTATATCTCAATAAAACTGGAAGAAACTAAAAGAATTTATTCTTTAACAGGTAGATAGTTAGGTAAGATCATCTCTCGGGACCCTTCCAAATATAATATTCTATATTATGTCCTAAATTTAAATGATGAGGATGCAACTTTCGAGAACTGTATATTTCTCCCCAGTTCCATTATGTTTCAATCCTTTCCCCCTTCTTTTTCAAATATTTCATCTTTCCCTGGTAATAATTCAATCAGCATTCAATGAACACATAAAATATGCCCAGGCCTATCCACAAGATACTTGATATCTAGCTAAGGAAAGTGCTTGTGAAACAACAATACATTTGAAACAACTGGTAAACAATATCAAAGAGATCATTAACTGCTACCATAAAATGTGATCAAGTTGCATCAAATGTATTACTGTGCATGATAAAGCACATCAGTCCATTGGACAGGCAGTCAAAAAGCTCAAATTCAATTTTCTTTTCTGTAGATAAACTGTACGAATGTGGGTAAATCATTTAACCTCTCTTCTCTCATCCATAAAATAATAATCCTGTCCAATTTGTGTGTGTGTGTGCGTGCTCAGTCACTAGGTCATGTCCGACTCTTTGCGACCCCTTGGACTGTAGCCTGTCAGGTCCTCTATCCACGGAATTTTCCAGACAAGAATACTGGAGTGGATTGCCATTTCTTCCTCCAGGGCATCTTTCCGAACCAGGGATCAAACCCCCATCACCTGTGGCTCCTGCATTTACAGACAGATTCTTTACTACCGAGCCACCTGGGAAGCCCCTCTGTCCAATTTACTAAGGAGCAAAACAGAAGAAAAAATATTCATGAGTTAGGGAACATGATCCTTTGGATCATGAATGCTCTATTTTCAATAGAATGCTCTATTTTGGAACCTATTGCTTCATTTCGGCTTTACTTGCATTGTTTATTATTCCTTCTACATGCAATCTGAATTTTTGTTGTTAGTGATGGTTCATCTAAGAGTCCTTCATTCCACCTGCCTGCAGTATCCAAAAAACTGCCTGTTTGTGATCATGTTGGAAAAGCACAATAGACCTCTGCTCCTCCAGAGCAAGGAATGAGATCAATGTTTTTCATTTTGGACTTATGCCCCTTTCAGTAGCCAGTTGTCATCGCTGCTGCCGACCTGCCACCTGCTTGAGTTCAGGGAGGAGGCAAGAAATTCAAATGTTTCAGCAGGACTTATTAGGCCAGCTGCTGATGACCAACTTGGAGATTATATTTCATGTGCATGATTTCATGTTCTAGTAGGTATACTAAATATCTTTTCATATCTAAAGAGATGGCAAAGAAAAGTTACAAAGAGGAACATTTAACATTTTTCTAAATGAACATAATGTAATAATAATAGATGTAAAATTGGGCAAGTTCACCCTGACTAGCTAAAATTCTTTCCTGCCAGCTGTAAATGTTGCATCCAGCTGCATTCTTTTCATGGGGAAACAGTTTAAGTTTCTTACATTTTTATCAGAGTCATTTTAAAACCATTTCCAAAATGTTTTACTCAGTTCTGTTTTAAAGTTTTCTTGCATCTGTAATATATTTATTAGATATTTCCCCCAATTAAACCATTTGAAAGAGAAATGAATGAAAAGTTCTATGTCAGCTTTTCCAAAAGTTTGACTCCATTTCAGATGGCCCCTTGGATCTCTATGAGCTGTACTTATGAAACGTCTTTTGTCTGATAATATTTCTGTATTCCAAACTAGTTACAATGTTATTAGCCCAAGAACAGAGACTTGGGAAAGAAAATTACATATCTCACTGTTCTGTGTTTTTAACTAAACCAAAGAGGAAGGATTTTTCCACAAATGCTATAAATCAGTGCCTCGTAGACTTTAAAGTGCGTAAGATTCACCTTAGGACCTTGTTAAAATGCAGATTATGACTCAAGATTTCTAAAGGGCCTAAGAGTCTGCATTTCTAACAAGTTCACAGATGATGCTGATGCTGCTGGTCCAAAATTTTAAAGCTTACATCAACTCTCAGCTTCCACCTGTATCTCAGTAGATCTTGCAGAGAGAACCAGTTGAACCAGTTTTACACAATTCTTTACAAAGGTAAGGAGATTTACTTTAAAATGACTTTTTAAATTCAATTAAAATGAAGTGGGGTAAACACCAAGTAGAAAGATGTCCTGGTAAGCATGGGTCAAAGATACATAAGATTCAATTAAAGAAAGAAAACAAATCTATTCTGTAACAGCATACAGAAGTGGAGTAAATAAAATACTCATGGACATTTTGCAAAGACCTATTCTGTTTTGGTTGGTACAACCTCTGGGTGAAATCTTCTCTCTAGGATACTAAGAAATATCCTCCACACTAGATGTATTGTTGAATTTAGTTGCTTGCTCAAGTGTAAACATAAACAGACAATGGTGTCCTTAATCTCTTTAATCCAAGAAGCTGTCTGACCTGTCTCCTGATTTAGGAATCTGTTTCAGCAAAATTCTCAGGTTGCTAAAGATGAGAGTACTTAGTCTTTCCAAGTTGTTACATCCACGCTGAAAGAAGGGATATACTTTTGTCTAATGTCATGACATAATCATGCCTTTAGATGCCCATTTTCACAGTCATCCCCTGCATTACTAACCATGAGTCATTTTATAGGCAGATTTAAATTTGTTATGGAAGTGCATTCCACAAATGGAATAAACTCTTGAAGTCTATTAGCCCCAAAGAAAGGAGAGCCACATTAAAAAAAAAAGTAACTAAAAAGACAGCAGGAACACAATAAAGAATTGATAAAAAATGAAGTTAATGGTTGTGTTACCAGAGCTTCTCTAGGGCTTTGCTCAAAACCCATCACAACCACCACCACCACCCCACCATTTAACAGGAGTGTTCTGAAAACCTGCCAAGCCCTGGAACCTTTAGCAGGAGTTAACATAAATCTTTTGGAGAAGGAAATGACAGCCCACTCCAGTACTCCTGCCTGGAAAATCCCATGGATGGAGGAGCCTGGTGGGCTGCAGTCCATGGGGTCGCTGAGAGTCGGACATGACTGAGCGACTTCACTTTCACTTTTCACTTTCATGCATTGGAGAAGGAAATGGCAACTGACTCCAGTGTTCTTGCCTGGAGAATCCCAGGGACGGGGGAGCCTGGTGGGCTGCCGTCTATGGGGTCGCACAGAGTCGGACACAACTGAAGCGATTTTGCAGCAGCAGCAGCAGCAGCAGCAGCAACATAAATCTTTAACTTAAAGTGTTCAGAGATAAGAAAGGAAGCTAAACAGACAAAAAACCAAATGGAACCAGTTGGGACCAAGACAGCGATGAATCAGATCTCCAACAGACCTTGAATCTCATTATTTGCTGATTTAACTACATTAGCATTTTAAATGACACAGCTAACAGGAGCCATGACCGAAAGGATAAAAAGGAGGTGGCACCCCACTCCCTCAGAAAGAGTCCTGCCCCTTCCCTGGTACTCCCTCCCTTTATCTTTACTATTTAAAATTAAATCCTTTTCGTGAGGTGGGCAAGAAGATGATCTGTGAACTTAGTTCCCCTCCTCCGTTCTTGGGCCACTGAGTGAAGTGCTGTACCAAATCTCAGCTTTGGTTCATTATTTGCCTGCTGCTGCTGCTGCTGCTAAGTCGCTTCAGTCGTGTCCGACTCTGTGCAACCCCATAGACGGCAGCCCATCAGGCTCCTCCGTCCCTGGGACTCTCCAGGCAAGAACACTGGAGTGGGTTGCCATTTTCTTCTCCAATGCATGAAAGTGAAAAGTGAAAGGGAAGTCGCTCAGTCGTTCCCGACTCTTAGCGACCCCATGGACTGCAGCCTACCAGGCCTCTCCGTCCATGGGATTTTCCAGGCAAGAGTACTGGAGTGGGGTGCCATTGCCTTCTCCAATTTGCCTATTAGAACCCAAACAGAGGCAGGGTCCATAACGGTCCAACCGTTAATTTGGTAACGGTTGCTTTTCTCCTTTACCCTTATCTGCTGAGACTGCTCATGCCACCTCTTCTTTACCAAATAGGTTAAAAAGGCAGGTAGAAAAGGACAATTGAAAGAATCAAACACTTATTTCCACCTGTGTTTTCTACCTGCCCTATTCTTCCTACTACTCTTATTATTTCAGAGTTTGTTTGGCATAATTATTCAGTCTATGTTATTACTAATTCTACAGACCCAATGGCTAGTGCAGTGCTGTGATATGTAATGGATGCTCAATAAATATTTGCTAAATGAATGAATTAGTATATTATCCATATGGGGAATCATTATTTAAACCTTTTTGCACCATTTCCTGACTCACTAAGAGAATGGAAAAATACACATTGACATTTAAACACATATGTACACTGTAAAACTGGAATGAGTAATCTGTTTGGTTTTTATTCAGAGTAAGGGATAAAAAAATGCATTTCTTTTTATTAATTTTCTGAATACTAAGACCAGTGAAATGACTTTTCATACTTAGCAGAATTGCTTAAATATTTGCCCCAGGAAATGATTTATGAATCAGAAAGCTTTTCCTAATTTAAAAGTAAAAATCAAATCTCACTTTTCTGACTTTGGAGCTCTTGGTACTTTGAAACCACCACTATTTGTGGTAGACACTGTGATGTGCAATCCTGATTCCCCTTCAGAGAAGAGTTTGTTGCCTCAGCTGCTTGCAGTGCTGTTGGCAGGCAGCCTTCAGCTGTCGGCTTCTTCATGGTTGCCTCAGCTGCAAAGAGCCATCTGGCCCAGTATCTCTCCCCTTAACCGATGACCCACATCCAATGAACAGTCAGTGCAAGAGAAAAAGATAATGGCCATCCTGACCCAACTTAGAACAACTCTGAAGAGCCATTCTAGTTACAGAGCTCTCTGTAAGGTAGGCCATGGCTATTGTTGGGCCTACCTTGTCGCTCAAATTCTCCCTCTTTCCAAGCCTTGCTTCCTTTCCCCAGTACCCCAAGGGTACTCTCTAATAAATATTTTGCAAGTCAAACTTCATCTTAAAGTCTGTTTCCTAGGGAGCTCAACCTATGATAATATTATTTCCATGAGCTCTTTAAACATAATACAGAAAAAGTATTCACTGAAGACAAATTGCTGCATCATTTTATGGAGTCTGCTCTCTGAAGGACACTTGCTCTGTGTCAAAGTTGGTTGACATAAATCCACATTGCCAAGGTTATTGTTCCTAAATTTGTTTTGATTTAATCATTATGTTGATGACACAGGTGAGTGGACCAGGAGTCTTACTGACATGGTGATTCCCTTATAGTAGAAAGAGCCTCGTTTGAGGTTCTTTCCTTGTACTACAGGGTTAGAGTCAGTACTAGTTTCTAAGTTGACCTTCTTCTAATCACCCCATGCTGGCATGATCTACCCCATGCTGACATGAACTAAGCTCTGGATATTTCTCTTCTTCCCTGAAGAAACTACATAGCACCCAGAAACATGTGATTTTTGAAGACCAACTTTAGAAATTTTTCTGGATTATTCATTCAACCTATCACCAATCCTTCAAGGACTCAAATCTGCTTGCTTTGTAATCTTCCCTCTCAAATGTATTTCTGTGTCTGTTTATATGATGTACTGATCATTTTAGGCAGAGAGGGGTAAGGAGAGATCTCCATGGTGAGAGTTCTTTTGGTTGTCTCCATGGTGATCTGTGCATAGCTAATAAATCTACAACTTAATTTTATTTCTTATCTTGAAATTACCAATGGCTTCAGCTTTGGAATATGTGTGGGTGAAACCCATAGGACTCATGGTGTAACTTGTAAAGCAGGTAGTGCCAAGCTTCATTAAAGACTCTGTCTCTCTTTCCATTTCTTCTTTTCCCTTCTTTAAGAACCCAAGGTCCTAATATGTTTTGTACATTGTGTCCTCCCTATTCCTTCTTTCATTATAAAAAAAGAGACTAAGGTATAAATAAATGATAAAGCAGTGTATTACCTTCATCTAGGGGATTGCTTTTTCAATAGAAACAAGGGAATGAATCTTTAAGGAGTTTTAGAAATTGAGAAAATATGTGAATGGGGAAGAGAAAGAAAAGGCTGGAGAACAAAATTTATCCACTGATTACTCTGTACTCCATTTTCCCCATCTGTAAAAGGGGACAGTAATATTATCTACCTCTGAGGGTTGTTGCCTTTTCATACTGTTCATGGGGTTCTCAAGGCAAGAATATTGAAGTAGCTTGCCATTCCCTTCTCTAGTGTGATGAACTGACTCATTGGAAAAGACCCTGATGCTGGGAAAGATTGAAGGCAGGAGGAGAATGGGACGACAGAGGATGAGATGGTTGGATGGCATCACTGACTCAATGGACATGAGTTTGAGCAAGCTCCGGGAGTTGGTGATGGACAGGGAAGCCTGGCATGCTGCAGTCCATGGGGTCACAGAGTCAGAAACAACTGAGCAACTGAACTGAACTGAGGGTTGTTGAGGGATTAAATAAGATATGACATTTAAAGTGCTTGGAACATATTTGGCTTGTTCCATTACTGCTATTTTTATATTAATATTTATCTTTATACATAAGGACAAATTAGGAAAAGTTCCCCTCTTCACCTTTAACCCGAAGTATTAAATTACAAAGGTCTGGTCTCCCCCTTAATGGGGAAGCTGTGAAGCCTTTGTATTCAAACAGTGGTCAAGAAGCATCAACCATAGCAGGGAGCTTGTTAGGAACCCAGAATTTCAAGCCCCACTCCAGTTGTGCTAAAGCAAAATCTGCATTTAAACAAGATTCTCTGGTGATTTCTACACACATTAAAGTTCGAAGAGCCTTGAAGTAGGTATTGATGTCTCAAATTGGGGCTTTGGAATCAAAGACACCCAAGTTCCAATTTTCTAGCTGTGGGACCTTGGGCAATACTTAATATCTCTTGATCTTAGGTCCCTCATGTGTAAAATGTGGGATAACCACATCTATTGCATAGGGTTGTTGTGAAGATTAAATGTGAAACTATGTATAGTACTTATTGATGTGTGCGCTAGGCAACTACCGACTGCTTTATCAATTGTGACTATGACTACTCTCAAAACAATCTCCAGGCTTTTGAAACATGGAATTTCAAACTCCCAAGGGCAGAGAACTCCAGTGCAAGATTGTTCATACACTCATTTGATTTTAAAGATATCCAAGAAATGTTAGGGATCATTTTATTTACTTATTTGGATCATTTTAGATAAATCAAAAGAAAAATGGTTAGGTCTATTCTGTATTGGAAAGCTTGGTTGGTGGGGAAAGGATTTTCCTTTGTGTCTCTCTGAGTCTTCCACTTCCCTGCTGGGAAGATACATTCAGGTTAGACAAAAAGTTGATCAGCTGGCTATGACTCCTCCGCTGGTACAGAGGAGTACCAGCAGGTCTCTCAGAATCTTTTAGACATGATTCTCTGCCAGTGAAGGTGACCAGCTTGTTTAGGTCTATGAACCTAAAATGTAATGCTCCCAAAAACTCTTTGAAGACTGGAACCAGAAGTTATTGAACTCGGATTGGCAAGCACAGATTCTACATTCTCAAATGTATTTCATTTTCATCTCTTGTTTAAGAGCAGAGGCTCAAGCATCAAATCACTAGGGTTCAAAATTCATCATTTGTAAAATAGGGATTTTTATAGCTCCTCTCTCTAAAGATGTTCAGGAGAATTCACTGAGATAACCTATGTAAATCTGTTAGTACAGTACCTGGCCTAAGAGTGAGCTCTCAATAAATATAAGCTCTTGTTGTTGTTATAGTTATCATATGTGCTGCTTCTGCTTTCCCTAAAATCCTACATTTGGCATGTCTGAGTCCAGCCTATTTTCTTAAACTCAACACTGATTTGGGGGCAACATCCAGCCTCTAAGTAGATCTATCATAACAGTTTGGTGAGAAGAATTAGAGTAAAAATCAAGACACACCACTGGAAAGGTGAGACTACTTAGTAGGAGATTTCCACATAATAGTCATCTACAAAGTGCCCTTGGGAGAACAAATTTCAGTACTGTTGAAGTGCTAGCACACCAAGACTCTAAGAGACTGCCAGCCATTTTCAGGCTTTTAATGAGTTCCCCAAGGAGAAGCAGAAGCTACCACCCCAGCAAGCCTTTCCCCACATTTAAGTTGTATATCGTTCAGTTGCTAGTGCTCTGGAGGCTAACATACTGGTACTCTTTGCTACAGAAAACTGAAACAACAAACTGACAAATTCTTGATCAACAAGTACTGGCAATGGAGACCCATTTGGAAATGGAATAGAGTGGCTAACATGAAAAGTTGGACTATTTTCCTTGGGACTTCTGGAAACAGAATACAGTATTTGGGAGTATACAGGACTTTAGGGACTTCAGTCATCTGAACTGAGGCAAATGACAAGGTTTTCATGTGCTTCCATAGCCTGACTGAAATATTATTTTGAGTGTAAATATCAAAGGACCTCATCACAAGATCTGTGTTTAAGAAAGAAAGTTCCTTGCACGATATAAAATTAACACACAGAAATCCGTTGCATTCCTATACACTAACAATAAGAAACAGAAAGAGAAATTAAAGAAACAATTCCATTCACCATTGCAACTGAGATAACCTATGTAAATCTGTTAGCATAGTACCTGGCCTAAGAGTGAGCTCTCAATAAATATAAACTCTTGTTGTTGTTATAGTTATCATACTTGCTGCTTCTGCTTTCCCTAGAATCCTACATTTGGCATGTCTGAGTCCAGCCTATTTTCTTGAATTCAACACTGATTTGGGGGCAACATCCAGCCTCTAAGTAGATCTATCATAACAGTATGGTGAGAAGAATTAGAGTAAAAATCAAGACACACCACTGGAAGGTGAGACTACTTAGTAGATTTCCACATAATACTCATTCTTCTACAAAGTGCCAGGGATATACTTTTGTTTAGGTTCATATAACTAAACAAGCTGGTCGCCTTCACTGGCAGAGAATCATGTCTAAAAGATTCTGAGAAACCTGCTGGTACTCCTCTGTACCAGTGGAGGAGTACAACGAAAAGAATAAAATACTTAGGAATAGATCTACCTAAGGAAACAAAAGACCTATATATAGAAAACTATAAAACACTGATGAAAGAAATCAAAGACAACACAAGTAGATGGAGAAATATGCCATGTTCATGGATCAGAAGAATCAATATAGTGAAAATGAGTATACTACCCAAAGCAATCTATAGATTCAATGCAATCTCTATCAAGCTACCAATTGTATTTTTCAGAGAACTAGAACAAATAATTTCACAATTTGTATGGAAATACAAAAAACCTCGAATAGCCAAAGCAATCTTGAGAAAGAAGAATGGAACTGGAGGAAAATCAATATGCCTGACTTCAGGCTCTACTACAAAGCTACAGTCATCAAGACAGTATGGTACTGGAACAAAGACAGAAATATAGATCAATGGAACAAAACAGAAAGGTCAGAGATAAATCCACGCACCTATGGACACCTTATCTTTGACAAAGGAGACAAGAATATATAATGGAGAAAAGACAATCTCTTTCACAAGTGGTGCTGGGAAAACTGGTCAACCATTTGTAAAAGAATGAAACTAGAACACTTTCTAACACCATACACAGAAATAAACTCAAAATGGATTAAAGATCTAAATGTAAGACCAGAAACTATAAAACTCCGAGAGGAAAACATAGGCAAAACACTCAGACATAAATCACAGCAGGATCCTCTATGACCCACCTCCCAGAATATTGGAAATAAAAGCAAAAATAACCACATGGGACCAAATTAAACTTAAAAGCTTTTGCACAATGAAGGAAACTATAAGCAAGGTGAAAAGACAGCCTTCAGAGTGAGAGAAAATAATAGCAAATGAAGCATCTGACAGAGAATTAATCTCAAAAATATACAAGCAGCTCATTCACTCAATTTCAGAAAAATAAACGACCCAGTCAAAAAATGGGCCAAAGAACTAAACAGACATTTCTCCAAAGAAGACATACAGATGGCTAACAAACACATGAAAAGATGCTCAATATCACTCATTATCAGAGAAATGCAAATCAAAACCACAATGAGATACCATCTCACGCCAGTCAGAATGGCTGCTATCCAAAAGTCTACAAACAATAAATGCTGGAGAGGGTGTGGCGAAAAGGGAACCCTCTTACACTGTTGGTGGGAATGCAAACTAGTACAGCCACTATGGAGAACAGTGTGGAGATTCTTTTAAAAACTGGAAATAGAACTGCCATACGACCAAGCAATCCCACTGCTGGGCATACAAACCGAGGAAACCAGAATTGAAAGAGACACATGTACCCCAATATTCATCACAGCACTGTTTACAATAGCCAGGACATGGAAGGAACCTAGATGTCCATCAGCAGAGGAATGGATAAGAAAGCTGTGTTACATATACACAATGGAATATTACTCAGCTATTAAAAAGAATGCATTTGAATCAGTTCTAGTGAGGTGGATGAAACTGGAGCCTATTATACAGAGTGAAGTAAGTCAGAAAGAAAAACACCAATATAGTATTAACGCATATATATGGAATTTAGAAAGATGGTAACGATAACCCCATATGCGAGACAGCAAAAGAGACACAGATGTAAAGAACAGACTTTTGGACTCTGTGGGAGAAGGCGAGAATGGGATGATTTGAGAGAATAGCATTGAAACATGTATATTATCATATGTGAAATATATCACCAGTCCAGGTTCAATGCATGAGACAGGGTGCTCAGGGCTGGTGCACTGGGATGACCCAGAGGGATGAGATGGGGAGGGAGGTGGGAGGGGAGTTCAGGATGGGGAACACATGTACACCCATGGCTGATTCATGTCAACGTATGACAAAAACCACCACAATATTGTAAAGTAATGAGCCTCCAATTAAAATAAATTAATTAATTTAAAATATAAAAAAAAGAAAGAAAGTTCCCCTTATCTTCCACATTGTAATTCATTAACATTCCACCATCTCGCCACAAAATAGTATTGTATCCTACCCAATGAAAGAACAAATCTGTTCTGGGTAGGACAGAGTCACAAAGAGAATAAAACAGACAGGGGATGGGGAAGGCAAAACATGGAGCAGGATTCTGACAAGCCTGCTCAGTCTGGCAGGACTGGTTCTAATGAATTTTACAAGATTTTTAAAGTATTCATAAGTTTAATTTAAATAACATCTTTGGTGACAAAAATAATATATGTTCCTTGCTGAAAGCAGAAGAGTATTAAGAAAAAAATAAAATCTCCCATAATTAAATCACCAGAAATTAACATTTTGATATAGTAAATTCTGGACAATTTTCTCTATTTACATTAGTTCTAATTAACACAACTGGGATTGTTTGGGAACATGATTATTAATGGCTATGTAATAATCCATTATGTATCACAATTTCAACATCTTTGGGTATTTAAGATATTTCCCAAATTTTTGCTATTATGAATAATATTGTGTTACATCTTTCTTTAAATTGAAGTATAGTTGATTCACAATATAGTGTTAGTTTCAGGTGTACAGCGAAGTGATTTGATTATACATATATATGTATATATTTATATTCTTTTAAAAAATTCTTTTCCATTATAGTACATTGCAAGATATTGAATATAGTTCCCAGTGCTATACAATAAATTCTTGCTGTTTATCTATTTTATATATGGTAGTATGCATTTGTTAATCACATATTCCTAATTGTTGAACTGTGCTTTTGAACTGTGGTGTTGGAGAAGACTATTGAGAGTCCCTTGGACAGCAAGGGGATCCAACCAGTCCATCCAAAAGGAAATCAGTCCTGAATATTCATTGGAAGGGCTGACGCTGAAGCTGAAACTCCAAATACTTTGGCCACCTGATGCGAAGAAGTGACTCATTTGAAAAGACCCTGATGCTGGGAATGATTGAAGGCAGGAGGAGAAGGGGACGACAGAGGATGAGATGGTTGGATGGCATCACCAACTCAATGGACATGAGTTTGAGTAGGCTCCAAGAGTTGGTGATGGACAGGGAAGCCTGGCATGCTGTAGTCCATGGGGTTGCAAAGAGTCGGACACAACTGAGTGACTTAACTAAACTGAACTGAACAACTAGCAATGTTGAATATCTTTTCATGTGCCTTTTGGCCATCTGTAGCCTTCTTTAAAGAAATGTCTATTTAGGTCTTCTGCCCATTTTTTGATTTGGTTTTCTGCTGTTGTTATTAAGTTGTATGAGCTACTTGTATATTTTGGAAATTAAGCCCTTGTTGGTTGCATCATGTTCAAATGTTGAATCCCTGTCCATTGGTTATCATTTTGTTTTGTTTATGGTTTCCTTCTACACAAAAGCTTATAAATTTGACTAGGCCCCAATTGTTTATTTTTGCCTTTATTTCTATTGCCTTGGGATCTAAGAAAACACTGCTATGATTTATGTCAGAGAATGTATTGTCTGTATTCTGTTCTAGGAATTTTATGGTGTCATATCTTGTATTTTGGCTTCCCTAGTGGCTCAGATGGTAAAAGAATCGGCCTGCAATGCAGAACTGGGTTCATTCCCTAGGTTGGGAAGATCCCCTACAGAAAGGAATGGTTCTTGCCTGGAAAATTCAATGGATAACTGAACCTGGTGGGCTACAGTTCATGGGGTCCCAAAGAGTTGGACACAACTGAGTGACTAACACTTTCACTTTTAATTTTATATTTACATCTTTAAGACATTTTGAGTTTATTTTTGTGTTTGGTGTGAGGGTGTGTTCTAACTTCACTGATTAACACACAGCTGTCCAGCTTTCCCAATACCACTTGCTGAAGAAACTGTCTTTTCTCCATTGTATATTCTTGCCTCTTTTGTTGAAGGACAAATCTTGAAAAATCTTCTTCTCTAAAACTTTGCCTGGCTATCCAATTGTTTCCTTAGGATAGATTCTTAGAAGTTAGATGCCTCAACGAAAGGGTAGGAACTTGTATAAGATTCTCAGTACATTTGCCAAATTGTTTTACAAAAAGATTGTCCCATTATATCTTCCCATAACCAATGTATAAACATGCCTTTCCAAGAGCACTAGTGACTAACTGGAGTGTTATCTTGGATCAGCCTCCTAATTTCAAAATCAAAACCATTATCTCATTACTTTACCATCTTTTAAAATACATTTTATCATTTCATACATCAATATATTAATCATTTGTGGGTTATTTCTTTTTCTTTTGTGATTTGTTCATGACCATAGTCCATAGTCAAGGCTATGGTCTTTCCAGTAGTCATGTACAGATGTGAGAGTTGGACCATAAAGAAGGCTGAGCAACAAAGAATTGATGCATTCAAACTGAGGTGCTGGAGAAGACTCTTGAGAGTCCCTTGGACAGCAAGATCAAACCAGTCAATCCTAAAGAAAATCAACCCTGAATACTCATTGGAAGAACTGATGCTGAAGCTGAAACTCCAATACTCTGGCCACCTGCTGCAAAGAGCAGACACATTGGGAAAGACCCTGATGCTGGGAAAGATTGAAGGCAGGAGGAGAAGGGGATTGAAGAGGATGAGATGGTTGGATGGCACCACCACCTCAATGAACATGAATTTGAGCAAGCTCTGGGAGCTGGTGAAGGACAAGGAAGCCGGGTGTGCTGCAGTCCATGGGGTCGCAAAGAGTCAGACGTGACTGGGTGACTGAACAACACAACATGATCATCTCAGGACTTAATAAATGAAATTACCTTTAATATGATTGTCAGATATAAGTGAAAACACACAGTACCTGTCTTTCTCTGTCTGACTTTATTTCACTAAGTGTAGAATATAAAATATAAAATGAACAAATATACCCAAACAGAAACAGACTTACAGATACAGAGAACAAAGTAGAGGTTACCAGAAAGGTAGGGATAGGGGCAGAACAGGTGAAGGAGATTAAGAGGCACAAACTACTAGGTATAAAAAAATAATAAGTTACAAGTATGTATTGTACAACACAAGGAATATAGTCAATATTTTATAATAACTTTGTATGGAGTATAATCTGCAAACATATTGAATTACTATGTTGCACTACTGAAACTAATATATTAATAATATTTTAAGTTAACTGTACTTCAATTTTTTTTTAATGTAAGAAAAGAACAGTAACTGTTATAAATGTGAAATTGAAACTAAACCATTCAGAGAAGTTCCACACTTCTGATTCACCAAAGGGAACAAATTTATGTCATCCTTGTCTTCATTCAGTTATCTTCATTTGCAACAAATTAACAAGCATCAAGTACTCAGATATCATTATATTATATTAGCAACATTGTCTAATACTGATTCACTTGGCAAAGGCCTTTCTTGCAATGCAACCAACACACTTCAAAACAATTGAAGACACTACAACTGTATATTTGTTAACAAACTTTATCTTAAGAATCCGTGTTTCCATAATGAATATACACACAGGGAAAAATGTATGAACTCATATAAAGTAAACACATGAAAAGTAGAGAGGGATGGAGAGAGGAAGCCTGGTAAAAAGACAGCTGAATTCATTAGTTCCTATAAAATTTAAAAATATTTCCACTCAGTCCAATTTATTCTCTGAAAAATGAAAGTGATATGTAAAACTTTGCCCACATCACAGAAAACAGAGTCTACATTGGGAAGGAGGAGGGGAAAGCACTGGTTGTCAAGAAGTCATCATAGTCTCTGCCAATACCATTATCAGTGACAGCTGGTTTCCAAAAGGGTACCTTCAGTGAACCATTAATCAGAGAATAATAGGGACAACAAAAGGCAATGCTTCTCAACTGTTTACCATACTATTAGCAATAGATTCTTGTGGCATATATACTATGTGCATGAATATTGTGCTGGGTCACATGTTCTCAATAAATATATGGTGTGTGTGTGTTAGTCGCCCAGTCATGTCTGACTCTGCAATTCCATGGACTGTAGCCTGCCAGGCTCCTCTGTCCATGGAATTCTCCAGATAAGAATACTAGAGTGGGTAACCATTCCCTTCTTCAGGGGATCTTCCCGACACAGGGATCGAACCTGGGTCTCTTGCATTGCAGACAGATTCTTTACTATCTGAGCCACCAGGGAAGCCTAAATATATGGTAGATTGTGGTAAACTGATTGCATAATAGTTCTAGTTTTTAATTCCTTGTATTCATGTCCTTTTATAGTGTTCTCTCCCACTGCCTTTGGGCCTGGCCATGTGACATGCTTTGATCAAAGGAATAGTTACAAACTTGATGTAAGCAGAGGCTTGAAAAGGCACTCATGTGGTTCTGGTTTCAGTAGGTCTGGAAGGGCAGAGCCCAAGCATGAGCATTTTGAAAAAACTCCTTGGGTGGTTCAGATATGCACTCTTCTTTAAAAATCTCTGACTTAGAACATTCATAAGTCCTGAAAACTGTGAATGCAGTAGTTCATGATTCTTATATAATCCTAAAACATTAATACCTGAGAGAAGCTTTCACAGAAATGGATTTTTAGATTCTGAAAACATTGAAAATACTTGATGTTATCCAACCTGTAGCCCTAAGAAATAATATGAATTGTTTAATCAAGCAACTTTAGGGCTGAAAATGCCTTTAGAAACCTAGCCCACTTATTTTGCAAAAGAAGAAGCTAGTCTACATTAAGGAACAGAGGTAAGAACAAGGCCAAATCTCAGGCCTCTTAGTTTTCAGTTCAACATAGAAAATCTAAGTTTATTTTCAAATGTTAGTTTTAATTTCCTCTACTATTACTTTTTCTCATCAGGCTTACTAATTTCAATAAAGTGAATTAATTTGAGATATATCTCCTTTTATACTTTTCCCACTCAGTTATAGAAATGCTAATAAATGTGAAATAGTTAAAAAAAAAAAAAGCTTCTTATAGTGTCAGGAAGGAAGAAAAACAGCAGAAATTGGCAGGCATGAGCTATACAAACCTTTGGGAGAAAAGGGTCCCAGACAGAAGAAATAACAAGGATGCATGAGGAAGAATAAGAGTCAAATGATTCGAGTGAGATAAGAGACACAGAAAATTGCAGGTGATGGCACAAAGATTAGTAGTGTCTGTCTTATAGCTATTTGGGTTCACCTCTTTAACTCACTACAATTATTTGCAAAATCTTAGATAATTACACTTTTCCCGACAGAAGACAGGAAGTCCATTAGGAGACTCTCACTACAAAAAGCTATGACCTCAAAGGGCTACACTCTCAAGGAAGTGTAAGTGGTTTTTCAGCCTGGAATCCTGTCATTTTTGTGGTTCAGGGAACTTAAAAAGTGAACTTGGATTAAAGGGAACCTAAAAAGCAAAGGAGAAAAGGAAAGATTAAGCATCTGAATGCAGAGTTCCAAAGAATAGCAAGAGGAGATAAGAAAGCCTTCCTCAGCGATCAATGCAAATAAATAGAGGAAAACAACAGAATGGGAAAGACTAGAGATCTCTTCAAGAAAATTAGAGATACCAAGGGGACATTTCATGCAAAGATGGGCACAATAAAGGACAGAAATGGTAGGGACCTAACAGAAGCAGAAGATATTAAGAAGAGATGGCAAGAATAAACAGAAGAACTGTAAAAAAAGATCTTCATGACCCAGATAACCACAATGGTGTGATCACTGACCTACAGCCAGACATCCTGGAATGTGAAGTCAAGTGGGCCTTAGAAAGCATCACTACGAACAAAGCTAGTGGAGGTGATGGAATTCCAGTTGAGCTATTTCAAATCCTGAAAGATGATGCTGTGAAAGTGCTGCACTCAATATGCCAGCAAATTTGGAAAACTCGGCAGTGGCCACAGGACTGGAAAAGGTCAGTTTTCATTCCAATCCCAAAGAAAGGCAATGCCAAAGAATGTTCAATCTACTGCACAACTGCACTCATCTCACATGCTAGTAAAGTAATGCTCAAAATTCTCCAAGCCAGGCTTTAGCAATATGTGAACCGTGAACTTCCAGATTTTCAAGCTGGTTTTAGAAAAGGCAGAGGAACCAGAGATCAAATTGCCGATATCCGCTGGATCATGGAAAAAGCAAGAGAGTTCCAGAAAAACATCCATTTCTGCTTTATTGACTATGCCAAAGCCTTTGACTGTGTGGATCACAATAAACTGTGGAAAATGCTGAAAGAGATGGGAATACCAGACCACCTGACCTGCCTCTTGAGAAATCTGTATGCAGGTCAGGAAGCAACAGTTAGAACTGGACATGGAACAACAGACTGGTTCCAAATAGGAAAAGGAGTACATCAAGGCTGTATATTGTCACCCTGCTTATTTAACTTCTATGCAGAGCACATCATGAGAAACGCTGGGCTGGATGAAGCACAAGCTGGAATCAAGATTGCCAGGAGAAATATCAATAACCTCAGATATGCAGATGACACCACCCTTATGGCAGAAAGTGAAGAGGAACTAAAAAGCCTCTTGATGAAATTCAAAATGGAGAGTGAAAAAGTTGGTTTAAAGCTCAACATTCAGAAAACAAAGATCATGGCATCTGGTCCCATCACTTCATGGGAAGTAGAAGGAGAAACAGTGGAAACAGTGTCAGACTTTATTTTTGGGGGCTCCAAAATCACTGCAGATGGTGACTGCAGCCATGAAATTAAAAGATGCTTACTCCTTGGAAGGAAAGTTATGACCAACCTAGATAGCATATTCAAAAGCAGAGACATGACTTTGCCAACAATGGTTCGTCTAGTCAAGGCTATGGTTTTTCCTGTGATCATGTATGGATGTGAGAGTTTTACTGTGAAGAAGGTTGAGCGCCAAAGAATTGATGCTTTTGAACTGTAGTGTTGAAGAAGACTCTTGAGAGTCCCTTGGACTGCAAGGAGATCCAACCAGTCCATTCTAAAGGAGATCAGCCCTGGGATTTCTTTGGAAGGAATGATGCTAAAGCTGAAACTGCAGTACTTTGGCCACCTCATGCGAAGAGTTGACTCATTGGAAAAGACTCTGATGCTGGGAGGGATTGGGGGCAGGAGGAGAAGGGGACGACAGAGGATGAGATGGCTGGATGGCATCACTGACTCAATGGACGTGAGTCTGAATGAACCCTGGGAGTTGGTGATGGACAGGGAGGCCTGGCATGCTGCGATTCATGGGATCGTAAAGAGTTGGACACAACTGAGCGACTGAACTGAACTGAACTGAGACTTATAGTAACTTCAGGAATCTGGTAAAAACAAATCCAAGTTATTCTGAAGGAAGTTAATCTATGACTTAAGTTTTTCTTACAAGTAATTTCCAGGTAAAATGAACAGCAAATACTCATGGGCAACAAGACACACAAGGGGAAAAGAAAACATGCAGAGTCAATATACAATGGAAATAGACCTATAATGACTTTATATACTGCAATTATTAAATACATACTATGAATAAACTATAGTTACTATAAAAATTTATATAGAATTTTTAAAGAGAAAATACTGAAAAACAAACTGTCACAATGTTTTGCTCATAAAAGGCATTAAATAAATGTTTGTGGCTTTATTTAATGAACATCTTGCCTTTTCCATGTCAACTACTACTTCATTCACTCATTTTATCCAACAAACATTTTTGCCTGTTCAGGGTGTTTCATGCAATGCTTTCAGTATTAAGGATACAATAGTAAACAATATGCACACAGGGTTCTTGCTGTCAAAAACTCTCACATCTAGTGGGAAACATATAGGTAGACAGCTAAATATAACCTGGTGGGATTAGTACTCTATCAGGGACTACAATAGGATTAGATAATTGAACATACAAAACTCCAAAGAGCCTTCCAAACACAGCTCTCCATGGTCCTTCTTATTCACCCAAGGATGTGAAAGATTTGGGCAATGAGTCTTTATTTAGGGAGAGCTGCCTAAAAGGTTCCAGCAGATTTTTCCATGATCTTCTGGTCACATTACCAAGCCAGACTGTCAAACTAGCTACACCAGCTGTAAAACCTTAATAAACTGGCCCTAGATCAGGAATAAGACAAAGGTACCGTGGCCAGGAGGACCAAACCCATGTCCAAGGAGCCGTGGCTGCGTGGGTGCAGGAGGGCCTAGAGGAGCTATCCCACGTTGAAGGTCAGGAAGGGTGGCAGTGAGGAGATACCCCTCGTCCAAGGTAAGAAGCAGCGGCTGTGCTTTGCTGGAGTAGCCGTGAAGAGATACCCCACGCCCAAGGTAAGAGAAACCCAAGTAAGACGGTAGGTGTTGCAAGAGGGCATCAGAGGGCAGAAACACTGAAACCATAATCACAGAAAACTAGTCAATCTAATCACACTAGGACCACAGCCTTGTCTAACTCAATGAAACTAAGCCATGCCTGTGGGGCAAACTAAGATGGGCAGGTCATGGTGGAGAGATCTGACAGAATGTGGTCCACTGGAGAAGGGAATGCCAAACCACTTCAGTATTCTTGCCTTGAGAACCCCATGAAGAGTATGAAAAGGCAAAATGATATGATACTGAAAGAGAAACTCCCCAGGTCAGTAGGTGCCCAATATGCTACTGGAGATCAGTGGAGAAATAACTCCAGAAAGAATGAAGGGATGGAGCCAAAGCAAAAAGAATACCCAGCTGTGGATGAGACTGGTGATAGAAGCAAGGTACGATGCTGTAAAGAGCAATACTGCATAGAAACCTGGAATGTTAGGTCCATGAATCAAGACAAATTGGAAGTGGTCAAACAAGAGATGGCAAGAGTGAATGTCGACATTCTAGGAATCAGCAAACTAAAATGGACAGGAATGGGTGAATTTAACTCAAATGACCATTATATCTACTACTGTGGGCTGTAATCCCTTAGAAGAAATGGAGTAGCCATCATGGTCAACAAAAGAGTCCGAAATGCAGTACTTGGATGCAATCTCAAAAACAACAGAATGATCTCTGTTCGTTTCCAAGGCAAACCATTCAATACCACAGTAATTCAAGTCTATGCCCCAACCAGTAACGCTGAAGAAGCTGAAGTTGAACGGTTCTATGAAGACCTACAAGATCTTTTAGAACCAACACCCAAAAAAGATGTCCTTTTCATTATAGGGGATGCAAAAATAGGAAGTCAAGAAACACCTAGAATAACAGGCAAATTTGGCCTTGGAATACGAAATGAAGCAGGGCAAAGACTAATAGAGTTTTGCCAAGAAAATGCACTGATCATAACAAACACCCTCTTCCAACAACACAAGAGAAGACTCTACACATGGACATCACCAGATGGTCAACACCAAAATCAAATTGATTATATTCTTTGCAGCCAAAGATGGAGAAGCTCTATACAGTCAGCAAAAACAAGACCAGGAGCCGACTGTGGCTCAGATCATGAACTCCTTATTGCCAAATTCAGACTGAAATTGAAGAAAGTAGGGAAAACCACTAGACCATTCAGGTATGACCTAAATCAAATCCCTTATGATTATAGAGTAGAAGTGAGAAATAGATTTAAGGGCCTAGATCTGATAGACAGAGTGCCTGATGAACTATTGAATGAGGTTCGTGACATTGTACAGGACACAGGAATCAAGACCATCCCCGTGGAAAAGAAATGCAAAAAAGCAAAATGGCTGGCTGGGGAGGCCTTACAAATAGCTGTGAAAAGAAGAGAAGCAAAAAGCAAAGGAGCAAAGGAAAGATATAAGCATCTGAATGCAGAGTTCCAAAGAATAGCAAGAAGAGATAAGAAAGCCTTCCTCAGCGATCAATGCAAAGAAATAGAGGAAAACAACAGAATGGGAAAGACTAGAGATCTCTTAAAGAAAATTAGAGATACAGAGGGGACATTTCATGCAAAGATGGGCACAATAAAGGACAGAAATGGTAGGGACCTAACAGAAGCAGAAGATATTAAGAAGAGATGGCAAGAATACACAGAAGAACTATTCAAAAAAGATCTTCACGACCCAGATAATCGCGATGGTGTGATCACTGACCTAGAGCCAGACATCCTGGAATGTGAAGTCAAGTGGGCCTTAGAAAGCATCACTATGAACAAAGCTAGTGGAGGTGATGGAATTCCAGTTGAGCTATTTCAAATCCTGAAAGATGATGCTGTGAAAGTGCTGCACTCAATATGCCAGCAAATTTGGAAAACTCAGCAGTGGCCACAGGACTGGAAAAGATCAGTTTTCATTCCAATCCCAAAGAAAGGCAATGCCAAAGAATGCTCAAACTACCGCACAATTGCACTCATCTCACACGCTAGTAAAGTAATGCTCAAAATTCTCCAAGCCAGGCTTTAGCAATATGTGAACCATGAACTTCCAGATTTTCAAGCTGGTTTTAGAAAAGGCAGAGGAACCAGAGATCAAATTGCCGATATCCGCTGGATCATGGAAAAAGCAAGAGAGTTCCAGAAAAACATCTATTTCTGCTTTATTGACTATGCCAAAGCCTTTGACTGTGTGGATCACAATAAACTGTAGAAAATTCTGAAAGAGATGGGAATACCAGACCACCTGACCTGCCTCTTGAGAAATCTGTATGCAGGTCAGGAAGCAACAGTTAGAACTGGACATGGAACAACAGACTGGTTCCAAATAGGAAAAGGAGTATGCCAAGGCTGTATATTGTCACCCTGTTTATTTAACTTCTATGCAGAGTACATCATGAGAAATGCTGGGCTAGATGAAGCACAAGCTGGAATCAAGATTGCCAGGAGAAATATCAATAACCTCAGATATGCAGATGACACCACCCTTATGGCAGAAAGTGAAGAGGAACTAAAAAGCCTCTTGATGAAAGTGAAAGAGGAGAGTGAAAAAGTTGGCTTATAGCTCAACATTCAGAAAACTAAGATCATGGCATCTGGTCCCATCACTTCATGGGAAATAGAAGGGGAAACAGTGGAAACAGTGTCAGACTTTATTTTTGGGGCTCCAAAATCACTGCAGATGGTGACTGCAGCCATGAAATTAAAAGATGCTTACTCCTTGGAAGGAAAGTTATGACCAACCTAGATAGCATATTCAAAAGCAGAGACATGACTTTGCCAACAAAGGTTCGTCTCGTCAAGGCTATGGTTTTTCTGTTAGTCATGTATGGATGTGAGAGTTGGGCTGTGAAGAAGGCTGAGCGCTTAAGAATTTATGCTTTTGAACTGTGGTGTTGGAGAAGACTCTTGAGAGTCCCTTGGACTGCAAGGAGATCCAACCAGTCCATTCTGAAGGAGATCAGCCCTGGGATTTCTTTGGAAGGAATGATGTTAAAGCTGAAACTGCAGTACTTTGGCCACCTCATGCGAAGAGGTAACTCATTGGAAAAGGCTCTGATGCTGGGAGGGATTGGGGGCAGGAGGAGAAGGGGACGACAGAGGATGAGATGGCTGGATGGCATCACCGACTCGATGGACGTGAGTCTGAGTGAACTCCGGGAGTTGGTGCTGGACAGGGAGGCCTGGCGTGCTGAGATTCATGGGGTTGCAAAGAGTCGTACACAACTGAGCGACTGAACTGAACCCACTCTTACCACTCTTATGCTGGAACAATCAGACAAGAAAAAAAAAATAAAAGGCATGATAACCAAAAAGGAAGAAGTAAAACTTTTTCCATTGGTAGATGACATGATTTTATATATAGAAAATTCTAAAAATTCTGCCAAAATACTATTATATCTAATCAACAATTTGAGTAAAACTGCAGGATAAAAAAAAATCAATATTCAAAAATCATTAGTGCTTCTACACAATATACACTTCTATACACTAATAACAAATTATCTGATAAAGAAACAAAGAACTATCTCATTTACGATTGCATCAGAAACAATAAGATACTTAGGAATAAATATAACCAAATTGGTGAAAGATCTCCACACTGAAAACTATAAGACACTGATGAAAGAAACTGAAGAAAACACAAATAAATGGTATGATATTCTGTGTTCATGGAATGTAAGAATTAATATTGTTAAAATGTTCATACTATCCAAAACCACTTATAGGTTGAATGCAATCCCCATCAAAAGTCCAATGGCTTTTTTTTTTTTTTTACAGAAATAGCAAATTCAATCAACAACAAAAGACTCAGAATAACCAAGGCAATCCTGAGGAAGAAGAACAAAGCTGGAGGCATTAAATTTCCTGATTTCAAACAACATTACAGTGCTATAATACGCAAATTGGTATAGTGCTGGCATAAAAAAGACATGTATCAATGGAACAGAATTGAGAGCCCAGAAATAAGCTTTTGCATATGCAAATAAGCAATATTTGACAGGGGAACTGACAATACTCAATGGAGGAAAGACAGTTTCTTCAATAAATAATGCTGGGAAATTGGATATTTGCATGCAAAAGAATGAAGCTAGATCCCTACCTTACAGTGCTCACAAAAATGAATGGGAAATAGATTAAAGGCAAATGTAAGGTCAGAAACCATAAAACTCCTAGAAGAAAACACAGGGGGAAAGTTCCTTAATATTGATCTTGGCAATGACTTGTTAGATATGCACAGTTAGGAAAGTAAGAAATAAAGAGGTGGGACCACATCGAATTAAAAAGCTTCTGCGTAAAAAAGGAAACAATTAGCAAAATGAAAAGGCCACTTACAGAATGAGAAAAAACTATTTGCAAGCCACACACATGATAAGGGATTAATATCCAAAACATAGAGGGAACTCATATAATTAAACAGCAAAAACAAAACAATTCGATTGAAAATTGGGTTCAGTTCAGTTCAGTCACTCAGTCGTGTCCAACTCTTTGTGACCCCATGAACCGCAGCACGCCAGGCCTCCTTGTCCATCAAAAACTCTCAGAGTCGACCCAAACCCATGTCCATCGAGTCAGTAATGCCATCCAACCATCTCATCCTCTGTCGTCTCCTTCTCCTCCTGCCCTCAATCTTTCCCAGCATCACAGTCTTTTCAAATGAGTCAGCTCTTCACATCAGGTGCCCAAGTATTGGAGTTTCAGCTTCAGCATCAGTCCTTCCAATGAACAACCAGGACTGATCTCCTTTAGGATGGACTGGTTGGATCTCCTTGCAGTCCAAGGGACTCTCAAGAGTCTTCTCAACACCACAGTTCAAAAGCATCAATTCTTCAGCACTCAGCTTTCTTTATAGTCCAACTCTCACATCCATACATGACCACAGGAAAAACCATAGCCTTGACTAGACGGAGCTTTGTTGGCAAAGTAATGTCTCTGCCTTTTAATATTTTTTCTAGGCTGGTCATAACTTTCCTTCCAAGGAGTAAGCATCTTTTAATTTCATGGCTGGAATCACCATTTGCAGCAATCTTGGAGCCCAGAAAAATAAAGTCAGCCACTGTTTCCACTGTTTCTCCATCTACTTCCCATGAAGTGATGGGACTAGATGTTACGATCTTAGTTTTCCGAATGTTCAGCTTTAAGCCAACTTTTTCACTCTCCTCTTTCACTTTCATCAAGAGGCTCTTTAGTTCTTCTTCACTTTTTGCCATAAGATATGCATATCTGAGGTTATTGATACTTCTCCCGGCAATCTTGATTCCAGCTTGTGCTTCATCCAGCCCAGCGTTTCTCATGATGTACTCTGCATATAAGTTAAATAAGCAGGGTGACAATATACAGCTTTGATGTACTCCTTTTCCTATTTGGATCCAGTCTGTTGTTCCATGTCCAGTTCTAACTGTTGCTTCCTGACCTGCATACAGATTTCTCAAGAGGCAGGTCAGGTGGTCTGGTATTCCCATCTTTTGCAGAATTTTCCACAATTTATTGTGATCCACACAGTCAAAGGCTTTGGCATAGTCCAAGAGGAGCTACCCCGTGCCAGAAGGCAGGGGCGGTGGCTGAGAGGAGCTAACCCACATCAGAGGTAAGGAGCAGTGGCTGTGCTTTGCTGGAGCAGCTGTGAAGAGAGATCCCATGTCCAAGGTAAGAGAAACCCAAGTAAGATGGTAGGCACTGAGAGAGAGGATCAGAGGGCAGACAGACTGAAACTACAGCCATGGACAACTAGCCAATCCGATCACATGGACCACAGCCTTGTCTAACTCAATGAAGCTGAGCCATGCCATGTGGGGCTACCCAGGGCGGCCAGGTCATGGTGGAGAGGTCTGACAGAATGTGGTCCACTAGAGAAGGGAATGTCAAACCACTTCAGTATTCTTGCCTTGAGAACCCCATGAACAGTATGAAAAGGCAAAAAGATAGGACACTGAAAGATGAACTTCCCAGGTTGGTAGGTGCCCAATATGCTACTACAGATCAGTGGAGACATAACTCCAGAAAGAATGAAGGGATGGAGCCAAAGCAAAAACAACATCCAGCTGTGAATGGGACTGGTGATGGAAGCAAGGTACAATGCTGTAAACAGCAATATTGCATAGGAACCTGGAATGTTAGGTCCATGAATCAAGGCAAATTGGAAGAGGTCAAATAGGAGATGACAAGAGTGAACATTGACATTCTAGGAATCAGTGAAATAAGATGGAATGGAACGGGTGAATTTAACTCAGATGACCATTATATCTACTACTGTGGGCTGGAATCCCTTAGAAGAAATGGAGTAGCCATCATAGTCAACCAAAGAGTCTGAAATGCAGTACTTGGATGCAATCTCAAAAACAACAGAATGATCTCTGTTCATTTCCAAGGCAAACCATTCAATATCACGGTAATCCAAGTCTATGCTCCAACCAGGAATGCTGAAGAAGCTGAAGTTGAACAGTTCTATGAAGACCTACAACACCTTCTACAACTAACACCCAAAAAAAGATGTCCTTTTCATTACAGAGGACTAGAATGCAAAAGTAGGAAGCAAAGAAACACCTGGAGTAACAGGCAAATTTGGCCTTGAAGTACAGAATGAAGCAGAGCAAAGGCTAATAGAGTTCTGTCAAGAGAACGTACTGGTCATAGCAAACACCCTCTTCCAACAACACAAGAGAAGATTCTACACATGGACATCACCAGATGGTCAACACTGAAATCAGATTGATTATATTCTTTGCAGCCAAAGATGGAGAAGCTCTATACAGTCAGCAAAAACAAGACCGGGAGCTGACTGTGGCTCAGATCATGAACTCCTTATTGCCAAATTTAGACTGAAATTGAAGAAAGTGGAGAAAACCACTAGACCAGTCAGGTATGACCTAAATCAAATCCCTTATGACTATACAGTGGAAGTGAGAAATAGATTTAAGGGACTAGATCTGATAGACAGAGTGCCTGATGAACTATGGATGGAGGTACATGACATTTACAGGAGACAGGAATCAAGACCTCCCCAAGAAAAAGAAATGCAAAAAAAAAAAAATTGGGTGAGGGACCCAAATATACATTTTGCCAAAGAAAACATACAAAGGCCCATGAAAAGGTTCTCAATGTCACTAATTAGCAGAGAAATGCAATTCCAAACCACAAAGAAACATCACCTCACATCCGTTACAATGGCTATTATCAAAAAGATAAGAAATAAAAATGTTGGCAAGGAGGCAGAGAAAAGGGAACCCTTGCACACTGTTGGTGGTAATCTAAATTGATACAGCACTATGGAAAACAGTATGGAAGTTCCTAAAAAATTAAAAATGGACTACCAACATTTTTCAATAACTGACAAGGTGGCAGAAGTGAAGCAAAAGAAGCAGACCTTCCCCAAGTCCACCTACTTCAGGTGTGGACCTTGACCAGCTGCTGGACAAGTCCTACAAGCCACTGATGCAAATGTAAAGCACCTGGCAGCAACCATGGCTGAATTGGGCCTGCAGAGGAAGCAGCATCCCATGGCTGAAGTGCCTGCACAAGGCCAGAATGAGGCACCGCCCACAGAGAAGCCTAAGGTTGTGATGACATACCTGTGGGACATGATCATCCTATCCAAGATGGCAGGTGGCTACAACAGCAAGACATTCACCCAGGTGGAAATCAAGCCTGGGATGATTAGACACTGTGCAGGCAGGTTCTCAATGACCTACCAGCCTGTGAAGCCTGAAGCCCCTGCTCAGGCACCAGGGGCACCCACTTATCCAGCTTCAACCTCTTCAAGAAGCCTGCTTGGCCAATAAAGACACAGACTTCTCTAAAAAATAAGGAACTGTTAAAAATAACAATAGGACTACTTTATGATCCAGCAATTCCACTTCTGGGTATATATATCCAAAGGAAATAAAATCACTATCTCAAAAAGATATCTGCACCCATGTGTTCATTGCAGCATTATTTATAATAGCGAAGACAAGAAAATGCCTATGTGCTCATCCACATGAATTGATAAAGATGTTTATATATATATATATGCTTCCCTGGTGGCTCAGCGGTAAAGAATCTGCCTGCAATGCAGGAGACGAGGAGAGGGTTCAATCGCTGTGTCTGGAAGATCCCATGGAGGAGGGCATGGTAATCCACTCCAGTATTCTTGTCTGGAGAATCCCATGGAGAGAGGAGCCTGGTGGGCTACAGTCCATAGGGTCACAAAGAGCTGGACATGACTGAGGCAACTGTGAACACACACACACACACACACACACACATATATGAATATTATTCAGCCATTAAAAAAATAAAATCTTGCCATTTGCAACAATACGGATGAGGGCATTGTGCTAAATGAAATAAGTCAGATAGAAAAAAAATACCGTATGACCTCACTAATACATATAATCTAGTAAAACTGATCTCATAGAAACAGGGAACAGATTGGTGGTTGCCAGAGGCAGGGAGTTGCAGAGGTGGAAGGACGCCTGGGTGAAGGTGGTCAAAAGTAGATACTTTCAGTTATAAAATAAATTGAAGTTCTGGGGAATGTAATGTAAAGCATGGTGACTATAGTTAAAAATACTGTATTGCATATTTGAAAACTTCTATGAGAATAGATCTTAAAAGTTCTCATCACAAGAAAAAAAAAAACTACATGAGGTGGTGGATTTAATTAAACTTATTGTAATCATTTCACAATATAGACACATATCAAGTCTTATGTTTTAGACCTTAAACTTATACAACTGCTGCTGCTAAGTCGCTTCAGTCGTGTCCGACTCTGTGCGACCCCATAGACGGCAGCCCACCAGGCTCCCCCGTCCCTGGGATTCTCCAGGCAAGAACACTGGAGTGGGTTGCCATTTCCTTCTCCAATGCATGAAAGTGAAACTTATACAACGCTATATGTCAATTATATCTCAATAAAGCTAGAAGAAAAAAAATTAAAATAAACCAGTCCTAGGTGCTGCTAGGAGAAGGCAATGGCAACCCACTCCAGTGTTCTTGCCTGGAGAATCCCAGGGACGGGGGAGCCTCGTAGGCTGCCGTCTATGGGGTCGCACAGAGTCGGACACGACTGAGCGACTTCACTTTCACTTTTCACTTTCATGCATTGGAGAAGAAAATGGCAACCCATTCCAGTGTTCTTGCCTGGAGAAACAGGGACGGCAGCACCGGGCTGCCGTCTATGGGGTCGCACAGAGTCGGACACGACTGAAGCGACTTAGCAGCAGGAGCAGCAGGTGCTGCTAGGGCAGTTTCCAACTTCAAACAGCATGTTACACATCATTAGTTAGCCCACTGTCCTTATCTTGGCCAAGAGTCAGTGTCAGTCAGTGTTCCAGTCTAGCTGTAAGATAATTCTATCCTTTGCAGCTACAAAGGTGGTAGCCTAGAGAAAATGCTGCTTAAGCCAAGTTTTGATGAATAAATAGTCATTTATGTTCTTTGTGAATTTAGTAGTGCCTGACAACCTAGATAGCATATTAAAAAGCAAAGACATTACTCTGCCAACAAAGGTCCATCTAGTCAAGGCTATGGTTTTTCCAGTAGTCATGTATGGATGTGAGAGTTGGACTGTGAAGAAAGCTGAGCACTGAAGAATTGATGCTTTTGAATTGTGGTGTTGAAGACTCTTGAGAGTCCCTTGGACTGCAAGGAGATCCAACCAGTCCATTCTGAAGGAGATCAGCCCTGGGATTTCTTTGGAAGGAATGATGCTAAAGCTGAAACTCCAGTACTTTGGCCACCTCATGCGAAGAGTTGACTCATTGGAAAATACTCTGATGCTGGGAAGGATTGGGGGCAGGAGGAGAAGGGGACAACAGAGGATGAGATGGCTGGATGGCATCACCGACTCGATGGACATGAGTTTGAGTGAACTCCGGGAGTTGGTGATGGACTGGGAGGCCTGGCATGCTGTGATTCACGGGGTTGCAAAGAGTCAGACATGACTGAGCAACTGAACTGAACTGAACTGACCTGACATTTACTTGATAGTCAATAAATATTAAATACTTGTTAGTTGCTATATGAAGAAAGAAAAATAATTTCTGACTAAATTCTATAGTAGTTTAAATTGTCTTTCTTTAGCATTTGTATTACCTGTAAAATCTTTTGCCAGCATGTAAGATTATAAAGTCTTACTATTTGGGGAATGAGCTCAATTTAGATCTGAGAAGCAAGATTTATTCTTATAATAACCAAAGCTATCTTTTTTAGGTCCTTTGGTGGCTCAGTGGTAAGGAATCCGCCTGCAACGCAGGAGCCACAGGAGACATGGGTTTGATTCTTGGGTCAGGAAGATCCCCCAGAGGAGGAAATGGCAACCCACTCCAATATTCTTGCATGGAAAATCCCATGGACAGAGGAGGTTGGCAGGCTACCTTTCATGGGGTTCCAAAGAGTTGGACACGACTGAAGCAGCTGAGCACACACAAACATTAAGTGCTTTAAATTTGTTATTTTACTGACTTTCGACAATCACTCTACGTGGTATCTATGTCCTCTCTGACTTGTTCATGAGGAATAGATGCAAAGAGGCTACATAAATCGTCTAAAGTCAAAGAGCTACTGAAAAGGAGAAGTAAGCACCAAAGCTCTTAAGATCAGCCTAACTCCAGAGCTAGGGCTCAACAACTGTAGCAGATTCTATCATGCTCCAGTCATATCCATGCTTGCCCACAGCATTCCACTGCAAGGACCCATGATTTTCCACCTGAACAGCAAAGACCACGGGTACTGGGGATTTAATGTCCCACAGAACAGTGTGCAGCCAGGGATGAGGATGGAAGATAGATGCCCCTGCTCACTTACCCCTTGAGTAGGACAGTTCTGAAATCTGTTCCAGAGGTCCCTAGCAAGACTTGCGTCCCTACCATCCTACTGATACTTCCTGGGATCACCTCCACAATAAATCACTTGGATTTAAATCCTTCCCTGAGCGTCTACTTATGGTGCAACCCAGCCTAATACCACATGCCCTTGCTTTCCCTCCCAGCATTAGTTCACAAGTAACCTGAAAGGTCAGCCAGCTGCATCTCCCAAATATTGCAGTTTTCTACAACATCACTGACAGACAACCATCAGATCTTGCTTATAGAATTCCAGAAAAAAAGAGCTGAATATCAGCACAACAATTTATTTTACTTATTTCTTACTTGAATTGAGAAAAGCCACTCTTTTGTGTAACTGAAAACTTTGCATTGTCGCTCAGTCCTCTAGAGCTAAGGCAGCGTATTTCCTCTTCTACTTGCCAGCCTTTTGCATATCTGAAGACAGCTTTCCAGTCCTCCCCAAGTCTTCCTCACTCCGTTTTTTCCAATGTTTACTTATGTAAAGGACCTGATTAAGAGATAATCAAAACTCTGGAAATACCTTTTAAGAGTTACCTGACATAGTCCCCCTTCCTGAAGCAAGGCTAGATCTAAGTCATTGAAGACAGATGGTAAAACTATGTAAATCTGTGCTCAATATAAATTTGAACACTTTTTTTTTTCCTGGCAACCACCCAGAATTATACCCCCCTTCCCCCCACCCACAGTTCTATTTCCTAATTATAAAGTAGAAAAAGAAGGCTAATTGGAATTCATCTATGGCATGGCAATTTGCAGTAAAATATTAAAATTCATTTTTATGGGATTTTCAATTTTAGGGTTTGGCAATGATGAAAAGCACCCAGATCCTGGGAAAAAAGGAACATGATTGCTGTCTAATTCTGTGATCTTTCTAAGAGTAGAAAGTATGTCTTTTTCCTTTGAAAAAACTGTCCAAATTTGAAGAACTCAAAATTAACATGAAACTACTTCTTTCGTAAGTGCTGGCATTATCAGCTTTCAAAGAAATGAACTACTCTCCATCATTATGTACAAATTCACATCATTATGTAAATGTCATCTATCCATCTCTAAGCCTTTTACAATGAATTCATCTTTTATTCATCTTGCGGGTGTGCACTGGGCATTTGTGCCATGTCCAAGATAGTCATTTTGGAGAGGGTAATCTTAAGAATTTTGTTTTCCTGGCTTTCTGTTAAGGTCTTAGAAAATTGTTGGACTAACACAACTAACAGCAAAGTGTCCTTACTGTTAACTTTTCCAAGTATGTGTCCCTTGGACTTATTATAACATCTCTTTTCTATTTAAAAACAAACCATTGGGTTTTGAGTAAGCTCAACCCTTAGCAACCCTTGGGAAGACTGTACCAAATCTGCCCATTCTCTCTGGAAGATGATGCCTCCTTTGCCCATCATTGTACATCAGGTGACTTCTTACTCTTCCCTATTCACCTGTTCTTACTGGTTGATCTTTTATGAATCATTTACACCTTGGACATGTTAAAAGAAAAAAAGAAATCTCTTTATCATGATGTGAATTGAAAGATCTTCTCCACTGTCAAAAGCATTTTAAAAATCAACCCAAAGATATGTGAGATATATGGAGGCAGGAGTGTGCTTTCTTTGCCCTTAAAATCACCTATGATTAGTCAGCTACCTACACAGAAGGCAAGTCCTGTTTTGAAACCTCTAGGAACACTGGAAACCTCTAAGGTATTCACAAAACCAGTGCTGGGTTGACTGCATTAGGATGACAGGAGTGTTTACAAAATCCGAATGCCTGAGATGCATCACTGGAGATTCTGAATCTCTAGGTATGGGGAAGGAATCAAGGGAGGGAGAGAAGAAGAAAGTTAACAGATAATTGTGATAAACACCAGGTCCAAGTTTTTGTAATGATATATGTCCCAAGCTCATGAAATTTCCTCTTCTGAAGCCTGCTCTGAAAATTCATCTGCCTACATATGGCTGTGCAGAATGCCAGAAGTCTCCTCAATGTTAACAAGCATGCCTATTTGGGGGGCAGGGGAGATAAAGCAAAGAGGGTTATGATAATCATCCTGCTTCATAGAAAGTAAAGTACAGTGTTTCCTCAAGTCAGTTATCATTACAAGTCCAGTGGTTTCATACTTAAAACCTAGAATTCATAAAATTAACATGGTGTTTAATTAAGGCCTTGAACATAGTTTTTAATCTTCATTCTCTCCCAAATAGACATTTGTTAAGGTTTCTCTGGAGCCTCATATCAGATGGATTACAGTGCTTTTGTTATAGTATTTCCCAGACACTCTTGGAAAATGGAGCAATATTTTAGAGGCTTGTCAAAAATTTTCAGTGGGGATCAAGAAAATTCTGCCATAACACAGCTGAGGCTTCAGGCCTGGTGGTCCTCATTTCTTTGTGATCCTCAGCTCATTCCAGCCCTGCCTGACAGTCCCATCCAGGTATACATGGAAATATCCAACTAGGACTTTCCAAGTAGAGACCTGTCATGATTCAAGACTTATTTGTATATTTGAAGCACATGCTACCTTGTCTCTGACTCTGCAGAGAATGTGCCCTTGTACTGATGATTCAAATGCCTTCATAGTCACAACTGCGGTCTGTGGGTAAGTTCCATCATTACCTCCTCCTCCTCGCCCACCTCTTCCCTTGGTGCTTTCCTCTTCATGCTTCCCTTTTTCTCTTCGCCCACTTGTGACTCCACTGTGCCTTATTTCCCTGATGTTACCACAGCCTAATGCTGTCTCCTTGTTCTTCCTAGATCTTTCATCCCCCACATCCAGAAACATATCTTACACTCCATATAACTCATTGTTTCCTCTTGGCCTTCCAAATTCTCCAAAAGGAAACACTCTCGCAGCTGGGTGTCTGGCTGTTCCCTAGTCTCCAGTTTTCTCACACAGGAGTCTGTTGTAACAATTTTGTTCTGTGTAATTTAGTAGTACTGTATTTTCTTAGGGAAAAAAGCTCAAAACTCCATATTCTATCTTATTTCCTTTCTTTTTCTCCCACTTCTTTCATTAAATCATAATGCATTTTAGAGCTTCTTTCCATTTTTTAATGTTACAAACAGAGAAAAAAAAATGCAATGAGTTTTTTCCCTCACTCCAAAAAGAACCCAGAGCTGATAGCATTAGAGATTCAGTCCAATTTAAGCTTTATTGAAAGTACAGTGTAGGCTTGTGGTGTTCTATAAATAACAACCACATTTCCCAAAGCTGTCCATGGTTTATACAGAGGACCCCAATTAAACTCAAAACAGCTGAAGGAATAAACCCATCAAAGAAAACACATTTATAGTGTATCAGGAAGGTTAGACTACAGAATAAGTCAAATTCTAATTTCCTTAAAGTCATTGAGCTTTCATGTTTTGGTGAGATCAAATCCTAAATAATAAACCCATCTGATTTTACACACTCCTACAAACAGGCTTTTTATTTTACAGGTTCTTGGTAGCAATTTTTTTTTTGGATGAGATCACATTTAGGGCAATCAAATGAAAATGAAATCTCTTCTCTCTAACCCTGGAAGTATGAATCCACCCTTTCTACAACTTCTTCTTTGATAACTAATACATGGACCTCAACTCCATATGTAAACCTTTGGTTCTATGTTTCAAAACATTGTGTTAGGACCCAGGTCAAACATTGGTGCTAAAATTCAACCCCAAATCCCCTGTATGTCTAGGTTAGGGTATGAAGAAGAGTGTGGGAGATGATACTGATGAGCACACAGTGACATTTGACTTCCATGAGCAGGTTTGTATCCTGATTTACTAAGAGTAGGTGGGCACAAATAATGGGGAAGAAACATGGTGGCAGTGAGAGATTTATCTGTCAATGAAATCCAGCTAAAGCCAACATTTGCCTTAGCAGGCTGAGGTATTTCTAGCTGATGAAATGTCTTGATTTGACATGCTGATTTCCAGATTAGAAACCAATCTTTGATAAAATTGTCCCTATCTCTAGTTCTGGTATAAGGAGTTAAGAAATTATTTTGCCTTTCAGCAGGTATTGGATAAGAAAATTCTGCATTTTAATAAACATCACAAGTTCCCTGAGTGATGCCCTATAAGAGAGAGTACTTGAATCATTCTTAGACTTTACTATTAAGCATTCAACAAGAACTTTCTTCTTCCCTTCTAATACAATCACTTCTTCCTCCATTTGCTTCCCCAGGTTTGTCACCTAAGAATATTGACAATGAAGAGCTGGAAATAGTAAAATCAAATTGTTTTCTTCCCTATGTGTGTTAGCACCATGCTTCTATTTGCATGCCATCTTTTTAAACCAACACTATTCTTTCAGGGAAGGACAATGGATATCCTTCTACATCTGGTCTCGGGTTTAAGAGTAGATTTTCTAAAATGACCTCAGAGATGGGGATGTCAATCCTTCCTACACATTACTATTTATTATCAACATCCTGAAAAAAATGTCCATTTTACAAGTTAGTTCACACACATTTGGGGAGAAAGATGTCTTCTAATCCACTAGACCTGAAGGATACAAAAAAAAAAAAAAAAAAAGGAAATGCAGTACCAAGTTGTGAGTATTTTGCAACTCGTGGTGCAAATTTCTTCTAAATATTCACCATAGCAGCTTCCCCAACATATTTAGTGGGCAAATAGACCCTAGTAACACCTGGCCCTCTCTATTCATTCATATCATTTCATTAATTTGTTTAATCTAATTGTGCTTATTCCATTCATTTTGCTCCTATTAGACTACTGAGTTTTTCCCTACATTTTATCTAGCTTCCAAACAATTAGCATTAATCCTTATTCATTCAATCACCTTACTAGGAACTGACACAATACCTCTGCCTTCAACTTGCTTTTGAAACATTCATTACCATTCTCACTGTTTAAAATTGTGAAATATTCCTGATATGCATGCTTAGCCTGAGGTAGATGAATACAGTTCCATAAAATGAAACAATGGGGTGTGACAGTTCTTCAAAAAATAAAGTCCTTTGAAATTAGCTCTGCTGGGAGTTTATTAACCCCTCATTCATGTCTTCTGAATATTCTATATAAAACATAATACATTGCTAATATAATCTCTGGACTCTTTTAATCTTTAACGAACAAAATCTAAAGGAGAAGAGAAATTATCCCACAAGGGTGATATTTGAGAGCATAGTTAATTCTTTAATTTCTTTCTGAGCACTGACAATTTGTATATGTGACAGGTGGTTTTTAAGTCATTCATTTATTCAGAATGTTATTATGCCCCAATCTGATCCAGGTACTGTGCTAGGTACTGAGGTATACAGTTATTAAAGACAACCCTTCACTCAAGTAGTATCTAAGCTGGTGCACAGAGAGACAAAGATATATATATACATATATATATAAAACCACATGTTGTTACAAGTTATGGACAAGCTAAGGAATATACCAGTTTAGGAGTTGAGGAAAGGCCTCTTCAGGACAGAAGAAGGAGGAACAAGACAGGTTAAAAATCAAGAATGGTATTCCAGGCAAGGGGAACAGCATATGCAAAGGCATAGACACCAGAGGATAAACTATGTGTGGGAGTGGCTACATTTTAGGAAGGCCTCTATCCACCTGGATGCTCAAGATTGCAATGGGTGTGCTTGCCTTGAGTTTCCCAAATAATTAATTTGTGATATGGACCATTGTGAGAATAACATATAACAAAACAGTATATGCCTGCATATAAGGATCACTTAAAACTCCATGCACTTGAATACTCTCAAGTGGTACTTGTTTGTAGATGCATTTGATAGGAATAGACAAGAAGGTTACTTATCTGGTAAGCCAATTTCAAATTATCAGTATGGGTGGAAAAAGATATATTCTTTAGGAAAATTATTTAGCTAAGACCTTTCTTAGACCAGTAGTTCTCAAAGCTTAGCATTCATGAGACTCCCCTGGAAGCCTTGTTAAGACACAGACTGCCAAGCCCCATCTCCAGAGTTTTGATTCATCAGTTCTGGGTAGGGGTGAGAATTTGCATTTCTAACAAGATACTTACGCTGCTGATCTGGGACCATACTTGGAGAAACTGGTCTACAGACTTCTTTGAAGTCATTGCAATCAATAGAACTGAAAATAGCAAGTCACATGGACTTTATACGTTAACCATAAATCAGTTTAATGTTTTCAAAATAACAGATTGCACCCAAGATGTTTTCTAACTGAAGCCTAGAGACCTTAAATAGCATTCAATCCCCAGGCCCCCACTTCCTTAGTTTTGTCCTCTGGGCTTTGAGAAGCAACATGATTTAAATAATTTATTCCCATACTAAAAGCCTTGTTTTTGACAAGTGCACTCTCTCCTGTACTCTGATGCTTTTTGAAATATTTTGTTACATAAGGAACAAATTACTCCCAAATTTAAACGATGTCAACAGCTATTACCCTTGTGAAAGCTGCTCCTGAAAGTGTACAGAGCAATCTTTAATGTTTTCTGTTTCTGGTGAATAGGAAATCAAGCAAAATAAATACCAGCCTGAAAGTTTAGATACTTGTAGGTGAATTTAAATAATGAAATATTTTAAGGACACGTTTGTCTTAAAAAAAAAAAAAAAAGCTTTCTTTGCTTCCCAAAACGTATATGGCATTTTGACTAAATGAACTTTTGCTAATATATCAACTGAGAACATTCACAGAAACCTTCAAGAGAACCAAGCCTCAAAGTAGCCTCGGGTTTTTCAAAATGACAAAATGGCTGTGGTTAAACAAAACATAAGCAATGAAGCTTCATTTTCACCCAGAAGAGCCTGTTCTCCACTTGCCTTGTTACGAAACTCTGCTGGCTGAGGAAGCCTCTGGTACAATGACTCCACAGTTATTTTAAGTATCCACGTGGGAGGGATGGGGGATGGGATGGACACAAGTTTGATAAATTCCCTTACCTACCTCTGGAGGAGAGGAACTCTGGGCACAAGGCTGTCTTATTTATACAGCACAAAGTGGAATCCATTAGATTTGGCCTTGGGGCAGGGAGGGAAGGAGGAAGAAGAAAAGGAGAACATTAAATTTAAAATATTTCCATTTGTCCATAATTTTTGAAGCAAAAACCACACAGCAAGCAGTAGGACATTAAAAATTTTTTTTCATTTTAATGAATACATCACCGATCATTCATCTCTTTCCTGTTTCTGTGCTCTTGATAAATTGAGCTGAAATGTCTCTGCAGCTCTTATCATCTGTGCAATTGGGGCTGTCAGAGGTATGATCGAGAGCAACCTAAGTCAATCTGAGTTAGAAGCAACAGATTTCACTCTGGGCAACGTTTTCTTCTTACATAAAAAACTATATACTATTTGTGGATCTCTTGGTGAGGTGATCTCTCCTAGGAAATTTGCCCAAGCCAGAACTTCTGTGTGTCTAGCCACTTGTACAAAGTCCCCTCTTTGTGGCTTCCCACCTCCCTATCCCAGGTCATGAGTCCAGAGCCCTGTTCTTTCCCAAGCCTCTCCCAGAATCTCAGATTAGAGAGAGCAAGAATAAACAAAAACAAGTGAAAAGCCACCTTCTCAAATGCAGGGACCCTGACATTCAAATCATGTAATTTAAATGAAGCCTCATTAGTTTTATATCCAAGCCATATACCTAAAGAATATCATAATATGGTAAATACTATAATATTTAGAGAAAACATTCCTGATAACAGAGAAGACATTTGTCAAATGCATAAGCATCAAGAATAAATGAAGCATAAGTGGATTAGTGTAAGTATCCATTCTCTGGGGTTTTGAGAGAGTCTAACTCAAAATAGTTATTTCTGTTTTTTAATATACTGCAAATTATCCATAACTAATGGCTTTGTAGAATAAATTATATTGCTATTAAACCATTAAACAACAATGATAACTACTTCCTTCATAAATTCTAAGGTGCAAATTTTTTATACATTTTTACCTCTAAAAAATCAGGATGCATCTTACAGTCAATGATGTATCATATTGTGAATTTGTTGACAATTTTTAAAATTTAGTTATTTTATTCAGCTCATATAACAATATGGTTTATACTCAATGCTGTCTTTGATTTGGTAATATGCATAATTATCTACAACAAAAAGAGCTTTAGCATGAAACATTTCAACTAACAAATCATAATTTGAGTGACTTACTAAGTACAAGGCATTAGGTTTAGGCAATGGGGAAGCAAAGATAAATAGAATATATCCCTGATTTCAGAGTTAACAGCACATTAAGGTAGAATCACAGAAAAGCAATTAAAGAAGTGCAAATTATAGTGCTATGGGAACACAAAGGAAGGAGAAAGTCATCTTGATTAAAGGATCAGAGAAAACCCATGGAGGAGGTGATTTTTGAGATGAGTATTGAAAAATGAGAAAGTCTCATTATGCACATTTGGTGTAAGTAGATATAAATGTAGAAGGTTGAAGGAATAGGATCTAACCTGAAGAAGAGGAGTCTGAAAATTGCTCAAGAAATATCAGAGTTGTGATATCACTGAATAAGAAAACCAACTGGCAAGCCCAGTTTGAGCAGAGGGAGGGAAGAGTGAGGGTGGAGTAAAATACAGACTGGGTAGGGTATGTTAAGTTTGAGGTATTCACAGGACATTGTAGTAGGCATTTGCCATTTTTCAGTGCTCATCCCACACCAGAGAATATCCCCACTGTCTAAGTCTGGTTAGAAGGTAGAAACTCACTTCCTACTACAGCAGTTTAATAAGCCAAATATTTGTTTTCTCGCTCCTCTTCCTGCTAGGGTACAGCTGAGACTAGATTTAGCTAAACAGACATGCCTGTCTTGTGGGTTGAATCTTGAGCTAGTGATGCAAAAATGTAAAGCTCCAGTGTCCATTAGAAGCTGCAGTCTCCAGCATTCAGCAGTGCTGTCTTCACCACTCTGGCTTTGCTGAGAGATTTTGGCCAGAGTCCCAGGTATGAAACCTCTCTACAATCTTGCCTGTTTTCTACCCTTGTTTTCCAGCTTTCCCAGGGATGCTGGGAGATAGCCAATATCTTTTAAATAGGTTGTTTTTTGGCTTAAATCTGTAAGAGTCAATTTCTGTGGTTTGCAAAGTAAGAACCCAGAGTGGTAAGACATATATCAGGAGATGTCTGACAAAGACTTGGAAAAGGAGCACATAGCATAAGAGGACAGTTGGCGTAGAGAACAAAACAGGGTAATTATTTGAATAGGACTGAAAAGTAAAACTAAGAAAAAAAATACAGATACAGATAGAGAAAAGAGGGAGGAAGGAAATGGCATTGTTATGGAAGGAGGATGGAACAAGAACACAGAGCACATGTAGAGAAGGGAAGGAGGAAGCAGAGAACCATGGAAAGCACATGTCCTGTGGGCCTATCGTGTGCCCAGTATCTTGCATAAGCTAACTCATTTAATTTCTACAAATAGTAAGCATTGCTAAATATGAAAAGGAGTACGTCAAGGCTGTATATTGTCATCCTGCTTATTAACTTATATGCAGAGTACATCATGAGAAACGCTTGGCTGGAAGAAGCACAAGCTGGAATCAAGATTGCCAGGAGAAATAGCAATAACCTCAGATATGCAGATGACACCATCCTTATGGCAGAAAGTGAAGAGGAACTCAAAAGCCTCTTGTTGAAAGTGAAAGAGAAGAGTGAAAAAGTTGGCTTAAAGCTCAACATTCAGAAAACAAAGATCATGGCATCTGGTCCCATCACGTCATGGGAAATAGATGGGGAAACAGTGGAAACAGTGTCAGACTTTATTTTTGGGGGCTCCAAAATCACTGCAGATGGTGACTGCAACCATGAAATTAAAAGACGCTTACTCCTTGGAAGGAAAGTTATGACCAACCTAGATAGCATATTGAAAAGCAGAGACATTACTTTGCCAACAAAGGTCCATCTAGTCAAGGCTATGGTTTTTCCAGTGGTCGTGTATGGATGTGAGAGTTGGACTGTGAAGAAAGCTGAGTGCCAAAGAATTGATGCTTTTGAACTGTGATCTTGGAGAAGACTCCTGAGAGGCCCTTGGACTGCAAGGAGATCCAACCAGTTCATTCTGAAGGAGATCAGCCCTGGGATTTCTTTGGAAGGAATGATGCTAAAGCTGAAACTCCAGTACTTTGGCCACCTCATGCGAAGAGTTGACTCATTGGAAAAGACCCTGATGCTGGGAGGGATTGGGGACAGGAGGAGAAGGGGACGACAGAGGATGAGATGGCTGGATAGCATCACCGACTCGATGGACATGAGTTTGGGTAAACTCCGGGAGTTGGTGATGGACAGGGAGGCCTGGCATGCTGCGATTCATGGGGTTGCAAAGAGTCGGACACGACTCAGTGACTGAACTGAACTGAACTGATCCTATCTATATAGTCAGCAAAAACAAGACCGGGAGCTGACTGTGGCTCAGATCATGAACTTCTTATTGCCAAATTCAGACTTAAATTGAAGAAAGTAGGGAAAACCACTAGACCATTCAGGTATGACCTAAATCAAATCCCTTATGATTATACAGTGGAAGTGACAAACAGATTCAAGGGATTACATCTGATAGACAGAGTGCCTGAAGAACTATGGATGGAGGTTTGTGACATTGTACAGGAGGCAGCGATCAAGACCATCCTCAATAAGAAGAAATGCAAAAAGGAAAAATGGCTGTCTGAGGAGGCCTTAGAAATAGCTGAGAAAAGAAGAGAAGTGATAGGCAAAGGAGAAAAGGAAAGATAAGCCCATCTGAATGCAGAGTTCCAAAGAACAGCAGGGAGAGATAAGAAAGACTTCTTAAGTGAACAGTGGAAAGAAACAGAGGAAAACAATAGAATGGGAAAGACTAGAGATCTCTTCAAGAAAATCAGAGATACCAAGGGAACATTTCATGCAAAGATGAGCACAATAAAGGACAGAAATGGTATGGGCCTAACAGAAGCAGAAGATATTAAGAGGTGGCGAGAATATAGAAAAGAACTATACAAAAAAGATCTTGCTGCTGCTGCTGCTAAGTCGCTTCAGTCATGTCCGACTCTGTGCGACTCCAGAGATGACAGCCCACCAGGCTCCCCCGTCCCTGGGATTCTCCAGGCAAGAACACTGGAGTCGGTTGCCATTTCCTTCTCCAATGCATGAAAGTGAAAAGTGAAAGTGAAGTCACTCAGTCGTGTCCGACTCTTAGCGACCCCATGGACTGCAGCCCACCAGGCTCCTCCGTCCATGGGATTTTCCAGGCAAGAGTACTGGAGTGGGGTGCCATTGCCTTCTCTAAAAAAGATCTTAATGACCCAGATAACCACAATGGTGTGATCACTTACTTAGAGCCACACATCCTGGAATGAGAAGTCAAGTCGGCCTTAAGAAGCATTATATGAACAAAGTTAGTGGAGGTGATGGAATTCCAGCAGAGCTATTTCAAATCCTAAAAGATGATGCTGTGAATGTGCTGCACTCAATATGCCAGCAAATTTGGAAAACTCAGCAGTGGCCACAGGACAGGAAAAAGTTAGTTTTCATTTCACTCTCAAAGAAACGCAATGCCAGAGAATGTTCAAACTACTGCACAGTTGCACTCATCTCACACACTAGAAAAGTAATGCTCAAAATTCTCCAAGCTGGGCTTCAAAAGTACGTGAACCATGAACTTCCAGATGTTCAAGCTGGATATAGAAAAGCAGAGGAACCAGAGATCAAATTGCCAACATCCGTTGAATCATAGAAAAAGCAAGAGAGTTCCACAAAAACATCTATTTCTGCTTTATTGACTACACCAAAGCCTTTGACTGTGTGGATCACAACAAACTGGAAAATTCTTCATGAGATGGGAATATCAGACCACTTAACCTGCCTCCTGAGAAATCTGTGTGCAGGTCAAGAAGCAACAGTTAGAACCAGATATGGAACAACGGACTGGTTCCAAATTGGGAAAGGAGTATGTCAAGGCTATATATTGTCACCCTGCTGCTTATTTAACTCATATACAGAGTACATCATGTGAAATGCTGGGCTGAATGAAGCACTAGCTGGAATCAAGATTGCTGGGAGAAATATCAATAACCTCAGATATGCAGATGACACCACCCTTATAGCAGAAAGCAAACAGGAACTAAAGAGCCTTTTGGTGAAAGTGAAAGAGGAGCGTGAAGAAGCTGGCTTAAAACTCAACATTTAAAAACTAAGATCATGGGCATCTAGGTGGATTCATGTTGATGTATGGCAAAACCAATACAACACTGTAAAGTAATTAGCCTCTAATTAAAATAAATAAATTAAAAAAAAAAAAAGCCAAGATCATGTCATCCAGTCCCATCACTTCATGGCAAAGAGACGGAGAAACAATGGAAACAGTGACAGACTTTATTTCCTGGGGCTCCAAAATCACTGCAGATGGTGACTGTAGCCATGAAATTAAAAGACACTTTCTCCTTAGAAGAAGAGCTATGACCAACCTAGACAACACATTTAAAAGCAGAGACATTACTTTGCCAAAAAAGGTCCATCTAGTCAAAGCTATGATTTTTCCAGTAGTCATGTATAGATATGAGAAAGTGAAAGTGAAAATGAAAGTCACTCAGTCATGTCTGACTCTTTGTGACTCCTTGGACTATACAGTCCATGGACTTCTGCAGGCTAGAATACTGAAGTAGGTAGCCTTTCCCTTCTCCAAGGGATCTTCCCAGTCCAGAGATTGAACCCAGGTCTCCCACATTGCAGGCGGATTCTTTACCAGCTGAGTGACCAGGGAAGCCCAAGAACACTGGAGTGGGTAGCCTATCCTTTCTCCAGGGGATCTTCTCAACCTAGGAATCGAACTGGGGTCTCCTGCATTGCAGGTGGATTATTTACCAGCTGAGCCACCAGGGAAGCCCATGGATGTGAGAGTTGGACTATAAAGAAAGCTGAGCACCAAATAATTAATGGTTTTGAACTGTGGTGTTGGAGAAGACTCTTGAGAGTCCCTTGGACTGCAAGGAGATCAAACCAGTCAGTCCTAAAGGAGATCAGTCCTGAATATTCATTGGAAGGACCGATGCTGAAGCTGAAGCTCCAATACTTTGGCCACCTGATGTGAAGAACTGACTTCTTAGAAAAGACCCCGATGCTGGGAAAGGTTGAAGGCAGGAGGGGAAGGGGACGACAGAGGATGAGATGGTTGGATGGCATCACCAACTCAATGGGCATGAGTTTGAGCAAGTTCTGGGAGTTGGTGATGGACAGGGAGGCCTGGTGTGCTGCAGTCCATGGGGTCACAAAGAGTCAGATACGACTGAGTGACTGGACTGAACTGAACTTCACAGTTGAGAAAAATGAGATGAATAAATATTAATTAAATAACTTTCTGAGGGCTGGTGCACAGGGATGACCCAGAGGGATGGTACGGGGAGGAAGGTGGGAGGGAGGTTCAGGATTGGGAACACATGTAAATAACTTTCTGAAAGTTACATAAATAATAAATGATGGGACCAGGATTCAAAGCCAGATTTGTCTGGTTCCAACATCACCCTGCCTCCCTGCCAGGAGTTTTAGGAAAGGATTTTGACACAGAAGCCAAAGATAAGAGTGCAAGGGTTCTCAACTCTGGCTGCACAATGGTAACAGAAATGGAGATATGGAAACTGCTAATACCTGGGTCAAACTCTCAGAGTTTTCAATGTAATTGGTTTGAGGTGCAGCTGGGGGATTAGGACTTTTAAAAAAGTTTCCCAGGTAGTTCCAATGTGCAGCCAAGGTTGAGAACCACTGTGGTATGTGCTATGTCAGCAGAGGGGGAAAATGATTTGAAGAATGAAAGGAAATTAGGCTACAAAGGCAGCAAGTGGTGAAGTGAGACATTGATAGGGGAACACTACAGCAAAGGGGAACAGGTTTGAGTGACACAGGTTTCAAGTGCGTTGAAAAGTAAATTGGAAGTGGACACAGAGAAAGTGAATGTAGACCATTCTTACAGTAATCACTATGGAGGTGAAGGGAGGTCGATAGCCACTCAGGAGTTCTGTAGATTGAGAAAATGCTTTGGAAGGATAAAAAAATGAGAACATCTGTGAGCTGAAAGAAAGGGGCCCATGGGATGTGAGAACTGCAGATAAAAGTGAGAGAGTTGGGGTCCTAGAAAAGATAGGAGTCTGGTATTCAAGAAGAAAGAAAAGCTAACATTTTTGGAAAGGAAAGTGACATTTTTCCTTTAATGAAAGAGGAAAGGTTTTTTTTTTTTTTTTTTTCCAGAGAAGCTGAGATAGGTTATGGGAGAGTAATAAGGGGGAGCTTGAAGAAAGTGAAAGGGTAGGATTGGAAAAGTGAATATAAGGAAAGCAATAAAAGACTCAAACAAAGGAATTAAATAGCTTTTACCTGAGATCGTATAAAAGGCATTTCAAGTGTAACTAATCATTAGGGTTACATGACTTTCTCAAGCAATACCTGGGAGTTTTGAGAGGTGAGAAAATGGATAAGAAAGTTTACCCAGAGCTGGGAAGTGCCCAGATTGACTGGGCTGTAGGTCAAGGGAGTGAGGCATTTTGAGGTGCTACTGAGATCACATACAGATACACATTTGAAATCTAAGCAAGGCTATTGACTTTGATATGAAATTTAGTATATTAAAATTTACACGAGGCTCCATTCCCTGACTTGGCACATAAAATATGTTGAAATCCAAATGCATTCAATGATAGGTAATGATGACTCTAACAGAGGAAGACGTTTTGGCTTCACATCGAGAAATGATTAGAATAGTGACCAGAGCCCTAAATAATTAATTTGGTAATTCACCTTTCCTGCTTTCAGGCAGGTCACATTTCAGGTATTGGCTAAAATATATAGATTTAAATATAGATAAAAATCAGGCCAATAAATACAAAGTGCTACTTCCATTGATTATGCTTTTTTTAATTCAACAGACAAGGCAGTTTCTGAAACATTGCTCAAGCTGAGGAATCTGTTCTGTTCTCCTAATCCAGATCTGAAGGCTCAAACTTCCCAGTTGTTTCTCAAACCTCATTTTAGCCACAAACCAGTTCATAAGTTTTATTTGTGACAGAATTTTTGAGATATGTTCCTCCAGACAGCCACGGAATTGAGCTTGGTACTTTCTGTTCTTTGAAATGCTCTCTTTCAGTTCTGAAATTTGGCACAAAATATCCCCTCTGCTTTGGAGAAGGCAATGGCACCCCACTCCAGTACTCTTGCCTGGAAAATCCCATGGACGGAGGAACCTGGTAGGCGGCAATCCATGGGGTCGCACAGAGTCGGACACGACTGAGCGACTTCATTTTCCCTTTTCACTTTCATGCATTGGAGAAGGAAATGGCAACCCACTCCAGTGTTCTTGCCTGGAGAATCTCAGGGACGGAGGATCCTGGTGGGCTGCTGTCTATGGGGTCACACAGAGTCGGACACGACTGAAGCGACTTAGCAGCAGCAGCAGCAGCAGTCCCCTCTGCTTAGAATGCTCTCCCACCACCTTCATCCCTTACCCTCCCACCCTGCCCTCTTCCCTCTTTTGTTTAGACAACTCCTTCAGGACTCCAGTGAAGTATTCTGGTAGGCTTTTTCTGGACATATAATCCCATAATATCGTGATCTTACTTCCTATTTCATACAGTGCATCCCAGTTTAATTATATGTCTAGAATTTTTCTGCCCTGCTAAACTGTAAGATTCACCAAGCAAGGACCATGCCTGGCATGTGGTAAGTATTCAATAAATATTTGTTGAATTTTTTAATGAATAACTGTGACTGGAAAATGAGTTGTATGGGAGAGAAACCAAGGCAGGTAGCTATCACAGTCAACAGACAGAGCAGACTCCTCTTCTGTCCACTCCATTCTGTTACAATTTGAAGCACACTGACCCCCAGTGTGCTTTCCCTCCCAACAGCCAGCACCTGCATCTCTTGGTCTGAGGACTGCCTCCAGGCTGCCAGAGCCTTCCTGTCGCCTGTTTTCAGAGCTGGCAGGGCCTGGAAATTGATGTCCTTTAGGGACAGCCCTTAAGTAATGACTGACAAGTACAACACTATAAATACCGCAGCTCCCTTGCCTCGTTAATAAATAGGCAAAACTAAACAATATGTTGTTTAGGGATATATAGGTGGCCAAATATAGAGAAAAGCAAGGGAATGATTAGCACAAAATTCAGGATTGTAGTTATTTCTGTGAGGAGGAGCTAGGAGGAGGAGAAGGGGGAGGATGTGATTAGAGAGGAGCTCCAACATACTACTAGTATTTTATTTCTTGAGCTGGGTATGGGTATATAATGTTCATTGTGTTATTTTTTTGTTATATATATGGGCTTCCAATTGTAGCTCCGTTGGTAAAGAATCCGCCTACAATGCAGGATATCCCAGTTCAGGATATCCTGGGTCAGGAAGATCCCCTGGAGAAGGAAAGGCAACCTACTCCAGTATTCTTGCCTGGAGAATCCCATGGACTGTAGCCTGTCAGGCTCCTCTGTCCATGGGGTCACAAGAGTCAGACACGACTTAGTGACTAAACCACCACCATCACATATATATACACACACACATATATACATATAAACAACAAAGGCAACAACAATAATGATCTAGTAGATTGAAGAGAAAAAGTAATGGGAAGCTTTTTTTCATACTGAAGGTGTATTGCGATGATTGTGGATGTAAGGCAAGGAAAAAGAATAAGGAGAAAAAAAGTGTTGGGAGAAATGAAGCAGGTTGTGCTAGCCTTGGGAAAATGTTGGACCATATAACCCAACAATCCCATTCCTAGGTGGAACCCAATAGGAAAGAATATATGTGTTCACCAAAGTATGTGTATAAGAATGCTTAGGAATGGCGTTGTGACACATGCTACCACATGGATGAACTTTAAAAAAGATCTAAGTGGAAGAACCCAGTCACAAAAGGACAAATATTATATGATTCCACTTATCTGAGGTACATAGACTAGGCAAATTCATAGAGACAGAAAGTAGAGTAAGGTTATGAGAGGTTGGGAGGAGGAAGGAATGAGAGGAGTTATTGTTTAATGAGTACAGGCATACCTCAGAGCATATTCTGGGTTTATTTCCAATAAAGAGAATATCATAATAAAGTGATTCACACAAATTTTTTATTTTCAAGTGCATATAAAGGTTGTGTTTAAACTGTAGTCTATTAAGTGTGCAATAGCATTATGTCTAAAAATGTACATAGCTTAATTTAAAAATAATTCTATTGGGAAAATGGCACCAATAGATTCACTTGATGCAGGGTTGCTACAAAACTTCAATTTATATATATATAAGAAAGCAAACAAACAAACAAAAAAAACAGTATCTGCAAAGTACAATAAAGAGAAGGGAAGTGAAGTCTCTCAGTCATGTCCGACTCTTTGTGACCCCATGGACTGTAGCCTACAATGCTCCTCCATCCACGGGATTATCCAGGCAAGAGTACTAGAGTGGGTTGCCATTTCCTTCTCCAGAGGATCTTCCTGACCCAGGGATCAAACTTGAGACTTTGGCATTGACAGGCAGATTCTTTACCATTGAGCTACCAGGGAACCCCAGATCCAGTTCCTCAGAGTAGAAGACCAATAAATTGTACATTTTAAAACTTATATGTAAAGATACTATATTTCCCCTTTGTCATCTTTTCTCCATGCTGAATCTCCCAATTACTTTCAACTTTTTTTCTAATATTTTATTTATTTATTTTTGACTGTGTTGGGTCTTCATTGCCTCACAGACTTTCTCTAGTTGTGGAGAGTGGGAGCTGCTCTCCAGTTGCAGTGCAAGGACTTCTCGTTGTGGTGGCTTCTCTTGTTGCAGAGCACAGGCTCTAGGGCACATGGGCTTCAGTAGTTGCGGCACAAGGGCTCAGTAGTTGCCGTTCCAGGGCTCTAGAGCACAGGCTCAATAGCTGTGGCATGTGGGCTTTGTTGCTTGGAGGCATGTAGGTTTTTCCCAGATCAGGAAATGAACCTGTGTTTGCTGTTTGGCAGGTAGATTATTTACCACTGAGCCACGAGGGAAAATCCCAAATATTATTTATATGACATGCTCCCCAGGCTTTTCAGTCTTGGATCTTGTCTTTTAGATATATGCCATTTAGTTACCATGCCACATGATACAGAATACATTACACCAAATATTATCTTAAAAATTTTTTTATTAAAATATAGTTGATTTGCAATGCTGTTATTTAGTTCCAGGTATATAGTAAAGTGATTTAGTTATATATGTATTATATATATATTCAGTTATATATATATATTCTTTTATATATGTATATTAATTTTTAGTTCTCTTCCATTATAGGTTATTACAAGATATTGAATATAGTTCCCTATACTATACAATAAGTCCTTGTTTTATATATATTTTATATATAGTAGTTTATATGTTAATCCCAAACTTCTAATTTATCCCATTCCCACCCCACTTTGGTAACCGTATGTTTGTTTTCTGTGTCTGTGAATCTATTTATGTTTTGTAAATAGGTTTATGTATATCATATTTTAGATTCCACATATAAGTGATATTATATGATATTTGTCTTTCTCTGACTGAATTCAATATGAGAATCTCTAAGTCCATCCATGTTGCTGCAAATGGCATTATTTTGTTCCTTTTTATGGCTGAGTAATATTCCGTTCTCTATATGTACCACATCTTCTTTATCTGTTCTTCTTTTGATGAACATTGAGGTTGTTTCCATGTTCTGGCTATTGTGAGTGGTGCTGCAATGAACATTGGGGTGCATGTATCCTTTCAACTTATGGTTTTCTCTGGATATATGCCCAGCAGTGGGATTACTGGGTCATATAGTAGTTCTATTTTTAGTTTTTTAAGGAACCTCCATACTGTTCTCCATAGTGACTGTACCAACTTGCATCCTCACCAACAGTGTGGGGGGGGGGTTCTCTTTTCTCCACACCCTCCCCACTCTTTATTGTTTGTAGACTTTTTGATGATGACCATCAAGCCCCTAATCTATTACTTCCAGCCTAGAATACTTCTATGGTCTGAGAGGCTAGGGAAATGGAGGACCCCGCAACCCAGGAGCATGTATCTCCATAAGAACATCATCCTTAGAAGGTTTTTTTGAGAATCTATGATAGATGTGAAGGGATAATAAGCTGAAGAATGCTAATAAAACGTGAATTGTGGTTTTATTACAAGAAGTCTTCTTACAGAAAGGTCTCTGTTTGCAGCTCCTTGGCCACAAAACAAGAACTCAGAGAAGATGGCAGTGGAAATCATGGTCCATAGTTGGACCAATGTAAAAGTCAAAGTCACTACTTATTCTACTCTTTTCTTCTTGATTTGTATCCATAATGTTGTCTATACTAGCCAAATTTTAATTAGAAGAAAATGGAATAGTAAGATACAATTTTTCACCTATAAAATTAGCATATAGGTGGGAGTATTACAGCTTTCTTGGAAAGCAATCTGAGATACTGTTAAGAACTTAAAAGATGAACATGAGTACCTATCTTAAGGAATTAATTAGAGAGACCAATGAATATTTTGACAGGATTATTTATCATTCTGAATAATTGGAAACCTAAATGTACAATGTCTGATATTGAGTGAATGAATATATAAAATAGCATACTAAAAAAATTAGTGTATTCAGATAATATGCTGATATGCATTCATTAAAACAATGTTTTAAAATATTCATTTAAATGAATATGTTTATGATATAATGTTATAAAAATTATGTATAGCATAAAATCTCATTTGGAAGATAATATTGGTAAAATATTAGTAACTAGTTATCTGCAGGTATTGGCTTTAGAGTAATGCTAATTCCTTCTCTATCCTTTTATGTATTTTCCAAACTTTGCATAATACACAAATGTCATGATTATAATCAGGAAAAAAATCAATTTGAAAAATAAAAGAACTTGATCTGAAAGTGGAGATACCTATTGATCATAAGAAGCTTGGTTTCAGATGCTCTTCATTACCAGTATCAGTTAACAAGACTAAGACTTTGTTGGCAAGTGCCTGTGATCAGGTTTGCTAGAATTTTAAAAAGACCTCTGTCTGTGAGCAGTAGACGGGAACAGCTTAGTTTTATAACATGGTAAAAGAATGGGCAAATGGAGCCTGATTCTACCAGCCTGTCTGCCTTTGAAATTGTGTGCTATTTGTGTAACTGCTCGTGCTTGGTTGACAGATCAAGGGGCACCCTGCTGATCCTCACATGGCAAGAACTTAGATGGTAATTTCAGTCCACAACAGATGGGAACTGTAAGCGCAGAAGGTCACTCAAAATATTAGTTGCTTTATCTCTGTAAAGCTATGGAGAGAGGAAAAAAGTTGCAGACCTGCCATAAGATAATGTATTTGGTTCATTCCAGAATGCTCCTATCAGTACGCATGAAGGGCGGAGTACATACAAGGGCAGACTTTCAATTAAGTTACTCACCAAAGACCATTGGGAACAAGGACAGAGAATGACAGCCCGGCCAAAAGACTGTCAATGACAGCCTGGCTAATAAACAGTGAATTAGGGGTTTCCATATACATATAATATCACAAGGCCCAACAAGTACAAAATGTATTCTGGAAAAAAGCATGCTATACTGTTATTATTCTTAGTAATTTAGGGCCTTAAATGATTCAGAATGCAATTTAAATGAAAAAAAAGTTTAAAATATTGGTAACATAATACTTAAAGTGGTCGAATTTGCCACTGAAATCTTCTTTAGAAATGAATTTTCCTTTTTAGGACTGAGGTGGTGCCAGTTTTTATAGACAAAAAGTGTTTAAGGAGTGCAGCTAACTATGAAAAATGTTTTCCAGATCTTAATAAGATTACTGAGTTTATGAACAGGATACTTTTAAAGAGTAAAAAGTGATGAAGTCATGGGATGTGAATTAAATTTAGAATACATGAGACCAGTTGGGCTTTGAGGATCATGGCCCACAGTTTTTCCCCCTGCCTTTAGCTGAATTTAATGAAGACCTTTGAAATTTTCAAAAGTTTCAAAATTTTGAAATTTTCAAAATTTTCATCATTCAAAAGACCTCTTCAAATATGCTTCATTGTAGAAGGGTGACACCATCATAGACATATAATTAGATAAAGGAGAATAAAAAGTGACACAGAATTAAGATAAAAAGAAACAAAAAAAAATTTGAAAATTGCTTGCATTTAATTTAGAATATATTTGAAGGAGTTATTAAAGAAAAATAGGGAGAAAAGTGAAGTCGCTCAGTTGTGTACGAGTCTTTGTGACATCATGGACTGTAGCCTACCAGGCTCCTCCGTCCATGGGGTTTTCCAGGCAAGAGTACTGGAGTGGGTTGCCATTTCCTTCTCCAATTAAAGAAAAATAGGGAAAACTTTTATAAATAAAAATATTTATTTATTGTATTTTTTAAAACATTATGTCTGATGTCTTGACATCTGCTATTTGATCTTCTAAATGGACTTTTCTTAACTGGTACATAAACTATTTCCATAATAGGCAAATTGTCAGAAGAGTAAAAACTTTACAGATTAAGAAATGGTTAAACTGAATGATTTTATATTTAAGCAAATGAGACTCTTCTTAAGTCTTAATACAACGATATAGAAAATCTTGACTGTGGATACATTTTTACGACTACACTTTACAAAGAATTTGAAAGTTGAAACTTAAAAACTATATGGACCACTTCTTTGAAGAAAGTAATTGAAAAGCACTCATAGACCTGGCCTGGGCTTTCTTGTTCACTCAAGCAGTTTAAGTGACATTGTTTTGTGTGTGACACCAATGGAGAGGCTCGTCTGTGCATATATGTCATAAAGTTGAGTAAGGAGATGGAGAATTTCTAAATATAGTCCTTCTTTTTGATTGTATGTTCAATGTAGTGAACATTTGTTTAGGTGACTACTATGTGCCAAACACTGGGACCACAATGACTAGACAAAGTGAAGTGAAGTTGCTCAGTCGTGTCCAACTCTTTGCGACCCCATGGACTATAGCCTACTAGACTCCTCTGTCCATGGGATTTTCCAGGCAAGAATACTGGAGTGGGTTGCCATTTCCTTCTCCAAGGGATCTTCCCGACCCAGGGATCGAACCCAGGTCTCCCACATTGTAGGCAGACGCTTTACCCTCTGAGCCACCGGGGAAGCCCTGAATAGACAAAGTCTCTATGCAAATTGTTCATAGCTCATGCTGTCCTGCCTCAGCCCCCAACCCACATATATAAGCAAAATGATGTCTACTTTGCTAATCATTGCCTTACTTCTTAACTTCTTCAACTTAATATGCCTCATTACTCAAAACCCTGGCCACAGATGATTAGACCACAGATGATTTGACCACAGTCAAAATCTCTTCTGGGAATGAAATTAAGACTGTGAATGTTGATTTCAATTAGAGATGGTGGACACTTAAACAGAAAGAACATGTGAAGTCAGAACTGTAGTCAACATTTGGTAATTAAGCCTCTAGAATCAAGTCTAGAATTAATGACTTAACATCGCTTCCTACCAAGACATCCTGACTTTTCTAATCTGGCAACTACCAAGAATAGCTATATCCATTTATATCTATGGGTTTTTACTCATTTTTCTATCATTACCTTTCCCTTTCCACCTAAATCAAAATTTTCCAACCTTCCAAGAAAAATCCTCAAGCCCTACTTCTTTTATAAATTTTTTTTAATTGAAGTATATTGATTTACACTGTTGTATTAGTTTCTGGCATATAACAAAGTGATTTACTTATACATACATACATATATATGTGTGTGTATGTATATTTTTCATATTTTGTCCACTATAGTTTATTACAAGATACTGAATATAGTTTTCTGTTCTATACTAGGACATTGCTATTTATCTATTTTATATATAGTAGTTTATATCTGTAAACCCTAAACTGCTAATTTATTCCCATCTCTACCCCTTTCCCCTTTGGTAACCATAAGTCTGTTTTCTATGATGTGAGACTGTTTCTGTTTTGTAATAAGTTCATTTGTATCATATTTTAGATTCCACATGTAAGCAATATCATATATTTGTCTTTGTCTGACTGACTTCACTCACTCTGAGAATCTCTAGGTCCATCCATGCTTCTGCAAATGGCATTATTTCATTCTTTTTATGACTGAGTAGTATTCCATTGTCTATATATTCCACATCTTCTTTATCCATTCATCTGTCAATGAACATTTAGCTTGCTTCCATGTCTTGGCTATTGTGAATAGTGCTTCTATGAACACTGCATGCATGAATCTTTTTTAATTTATGGTTTTCTCTGGATACACAGCCAGGAATGAGACTGTTCTATCATATAGTAGTTCTATTTTTAGTTTTTTAAGGCACCTCTATACTGTTCTCCAGAGAAGGCAATGGCACCCCACTCCAGTGGGTGGATTTTCTTGCCTGGAAAATCCCATGTATGGAGGAGGCTGGAAGGCTGCAGTCCATGGGGTCGCTGAGGGTCGGACATGACTGAGCGCCTTCAGTTTCACTTTTCACTTGCATGCATTGGAGAAGGAAATGGCAACCCACTCCAGTGTTCTTGCCTGGAGAATCCCAGGGACAGGGGAGCCTGGTGGGCTGCCATCCGTGGGGTCACACAGAGTCGGACACGACTGAAGTGACTTAGCAGTATACTGTTGTCCATAGTGGCTATACGAATTTACATTCCCAACCACAGTGTAGGAGGGTTCCATTCTCTCCACATCCTCTCCAGAATTTGTTATTTGAAAACTTCTTGAGGGGGTTCCCTGGTGGTTCAATGGTAAAGAATCCACCTGCCAATGCAGGAGATGTGGGTTTGATCCCTGGAGAAGGACGATCTCTTGGAGAAGGAAATGGCAACTCACTTCAGTATTCTTGCCTGGGGAATCCCATGGACAGAGGAGCCTGGCGGCCTATAGTCCATGGGGTTGCAAGAGTCAGACACGATTTAGTGACTAAACAACAGCAATAAGACTTTTTGATGATGGCCAGTCCTGAATATTCATTGGAAGGACTGATGCTGAAGCTGAAACTCCAATACTTTGGCCACCTGATATGAAGAACTGACTCATTTGAAAAGATCCTGATGCTGGGAAAGATTGAAGGTGGGAGGAGAAGGGGACGACAAAGGAGGAGATAGTTGGATGGCATCACTGACTCAATGGACATGAGTTTGAGTAAACTCCGGGAATTGGTAATGGACAGGGAGGCCTGGCGTGCTGCAGTCCATGGGGTCACAAACAGTCAGACACGATTGAGCAACTGAACTGAACTGAACTGATTCTGACTGGTGTGAGGTAATACCTCATTGTAATTTTGATTTGCATTTCTCTAATAATTAGTGATGTTGAGCATCTTTTCCTGTGTCTGTTGGCCATTTGTATATCTTCTTTGGAGAAACATCTATGTAGGTCTCCTGCCCATTTTTTGATTGGGTTGATTTTTTCTTTGTTTTGTATTTTGTTATACTGAGTTGTATGAGCTGTTTGTATATTTTGGAAATTAAGCCCTTGTCAGTTGCACCATTTGAAAATATTTTCCCCCATTCTGTAGGTTGTCCTTTTATTTTGTTTATGGTTTCCTTTGCTGTGCAAAAGCTTATAAGTTTGACTAGGTACTATTTGCTTATTTTTGCTTTTATTTCTATTGCCTTGGGAGACTGGCCTAAGAAACCATTGCTACGATTTATGTCAGAGAATGTTTTACCTATACTTTCTTCTGGGCGTTTTATGGTGTCATGTCTTATATTTAAGTTTAAAAGCCATTTGGAGTTTATTTTGTGTATGGTATGAGGGAGTGTTCTAATTTCACTGATTTACATGTAAGAGAAAGTAATTCAATAAGCAGAAACTAAGATGTTCTAAAAATATTTGTTCTAATAAGGGGCAAAAAAAGAAATATTGGAATAAGTTAGCCAAAGCAATAACTAATTTTTTGCTTATGATGAAAACGAAAATTATACATTCCTCTGAAACCATAAAGCTCCTAAAAGTTAATTAGCTTTGTATTAATATTTTGATGCATCTCTGCACTTCTTAATCTAACTGCAAATTATTATTACATCAGCCATTCTGTCTGTGGCAAAATTAGGAAGGACAACACAGCCCCCAAGGTTGCTTATCCTTGAAAGATTTTCAGCTTGATATTTTGCTATTTGTCTGTTGGCTTATTTCACCCAGGATAGAAAAAGAGGAATGATTATCGTGTGGGTGTTTTTGCTTCATTTCCTTAGCAGTAGAACTATATTTCATCCACCTATCGAGGGTTGAGAAACCTCAGCTTAGAAAAGGAAGTAAACACAACCCATTTTCAATAGAAAGGAAACAGATCAAGTTATACCTGACATTCAGGGAGCCCAAGGGACTCTATTCCCCACCAATTAGAACAAAATTGAGTCTAGTTCTTTCTGCAGCTATTCTAAAGGAAGGTTTGGGGTGAAGTTTTCTGAACCTTCTGTTCTGTTGATGAATGATGGGGAAGCCATTGTTGATATCAAGGGATTAGTGGAAATGAGAATGAAGTATTGGCTCTCAGAGTTGGAAGAGAATTCAGAAGTCATTTATGTTTAAATATCTCCTGCAATGTTCCCACCAACTGGTCATTGCCTATACTTAAAAGCATTCCAGAGAATACTTGGATTCCAAGGTTGATTCATTCCATCTTTGGGTGGCTCATCATCATATTAGAGTGAAACATTTCTTCCTTTCCAGTCCCTTCATAGTAATAAATTATTATTTTAATATTGCCATAACTAGATTTTATCATTATAGCAATTACTGTTTTATACTTATTACGGTGTGTATCTACTAACAAGATATTTGACAAGTATTTCCCCCACATATAAAATTATAATAATAGGTACTGTTTATTGAACCATTATAATAAGAGATCAAAAAAATTAGTTATTTTATTGTTATTGAGCACTTAGGAGATCTTTGAGGCATAATATTAACCACATTATGGATACTTACTCATAAAATTCTCACAATCATATTATGATGCAGATGTCATGATTTTTGTATTGCAGATCAGAAAACTGAGACTCAAAGAAAACCATAGTTGTGTTCAGAGTCATACAGCTCAGTGGTAAAGTCAAGTTTCCTAGGTCCTAAGTTGGTGCTCAAAAAACTAGTCTGTACCACCTCCCAAATCAAGAGAGTAGCTCCATGCAAAGTCGCTGCAAACATTTCCTTGCATTGGATCAGATAAGTTCACTCACAAGGCTTTATGTAGTATTGCAAACATTAGTTCTGTGTGCATGTCTAATAGTAGCAAAAAAAAAAAACAACAAAAAGAACAAAACCTAAATTCACGAAAGCACATATTTTGCCAGTGTTGCTAGAAATCACTAGGGAAGAGTGCCCTCAGTTCATGCCATACTGGCAGACAAGAAAATGTCCCACTTTTATGGCCATGGCACCCATCCTTTGTTTCAGCTCAAGTACACCCTGAATTACTCTTTTTCCACTTTCTCTGTGCCAAGGGGCAGATAAACATTGATTTGACATGAAGTCAACCCAATATATCCACCCAGAGCAGCATGTACTCTCAGCATCACAGAGGATAATATCTAAAGTAAAAGAAAATAAGAGAAAACTCATGTTCCACCTGATATCACATGAACATACTTTAAATGTTTTTGCTAGATTTTGAAACTCTATTAAATATGTAGTGGATCATTTTGATGTTGTTTCAGTTGTTCTTCCAGCCACTATTATCATATGCTTGTCTCTACAAGAATCATGTTTTAGTTGCCAATTCCACAAAACTCTAACTAGTATCTTAAGTAAACTTTTAAAATTTGATTGCTTATTTTGTTACTACACTGGACCTCATCTGTAAAGCTTGTTTAGTTGTCTGATTGTTTGCCTCCAAATACATGTAACCTACCAAAAGTCTTATAAATTAATGCAACTTCTTGGCAATGAAATTACTCTGCAAGAATCCTGTAGACACGGGAAGGCTGTCTTTTTTGTCTAGAGATTATAGCAAAATTCTACCAACAGTCCCTTCTGAGCTAAGTATTGAGTACAGTATACAAAAGTGTAGTCCATCTTCATTACCTATTGTCTTAGTCACATATCACATTCATGGGGAATCTTGGATGACAAAGTTACTGCTGAACCACTTCACACCCATGGTGATAGCTATAATTAAAAAAAAAAACAATAAAGAAACAAGTGTGTGAAAAGAAGTGGAGAAATTGGAACCATTGTGCATTGCTAGTGGAAATGTAAAATGGTGCAGATGCTATGGGAAAGCAATTTGGTGGTTCCTCAAAAGTTAAACATAGGATTATCATATGACCCAACAATTCCACTCCTAAGTATATTTACCCAAAGAAATTGAAAGCAGAGGCTCAAAGAGATACTTAAACAATAATGTTCATTGCAGCATTAACAATGATAGCCAAAAGGTAAAATAACCTAAATGTGTATCAACAGATGGATGAATAAACAAAATGTACTATAATCATACAATGGACTCTTATACAGCCTTTAAAAGGAATAAAGTACTTGGAATTAACAGATATATACTACTACACATAAACCAGATAAACAACAAAATCCTACTGTATAGCACAGAAAGCTATATTCAGTACTTTGTAATAACCTATCATGGAAAAGAATCTGAAAAATAATACAAACTATGTATATATATAAATGAATCACTTTGCTGTATACCAGAAATTAACACAACATTGTAAATCAACTATACTTCAATGGAAAAAAAACAGAGAATGTGGTACTGACATATGCTACTACATTTATGAACCTTTAAAACATTATGCTAAGTGAAATAAGCCAGTCACAAAAAGACAAATATTGCATGATTCCACTTATTTGAGTTATCTAGAATTATCAAATTCATAGAAGGAGAAAGTATACTAAAGGTTTACAGGGGGTGGGAGAAAGTGAGAACAGAGAGTTATTGCTTAATGGTTTCAAAGTTTCTGTTTTGGAGTGATGAAAAATTTTGGAAATAGTAGTGAAGGTTGCAAAACATAAACATAACTAATACTACTGAATCTGTACACTCAGAAATGATGAAAATGTAAAATTTTTATGTTATGTATACCTTTACCACAGTTTAAAAGTATTAATAATGTAAAATACAAAAAAAAATTGAATGGGTAAATTGTACAGTGTGTGAATTATATCTTTTAAAGCTGTTATAGAAGAAAAACAATATTGCTGCTGAACTAGCAACAGTAAATTTGATGATGATGATGAAAGACAATCATTCTAACAAAAGCAACAGCTACCATTTGGCAAGCATCATGCTAGGAGCTTTACACAGATTTACCTCACAATAATTCCTTAAGTTAAACATAACTGTATTGTCTCACTTTTCCATGAGGTGCAAGGAGCTCAGGTAGCTCATGTTATTTGTGTAGGATCACAGAACTAATCAATGGTGAACTGAAGTGTGTCTGAATCCAAAACGAATGCTCAAACTACCTCTCTAGACCATATCCCTTGAAATTTGGAGTATTTGTTGAAGTGCGAGCCTATAACTCCATTTGGGGTAAGGGAGAAAGGAGGAGTCCTACTCTTTCACTTTAATAAAAGAAATCTAATGCCTTCATGTGAGCATCTCAAGTTCCAAAACGATGCTAGTCTTGAGCCACATATACCTCTATGAGATAAAGTCTGAGTTGGAATAAAAGATATGATGACTAAAAGTATGGCAGCCAGATAGGGACTAATTAGGGAGACAGAAAGTTGTTGAATTAAGAACTTGGTCTCTGTTGACAGATCAACTTGAATTTCAATCAATCTTCCACTTTCTCTCTGTGTCATTTTGTGCAAGTCACTAAATCTCTCTAAAACCCACTTATCTCATCTATAAGATGAAACTAATGCCTTTACTAAATAAGTCTGATGTGAGGATTAAGGGCAATAATGCTTGTAAAGCATCTGGAACAGTTCCTGGCATAGATTCAACACTCAATGCATGGCACCTTTTATTGCTACAGTGTAGAACTGGATGGTAACTTTAGCAAAATTGAGTAAAGAGGCAGAAACTGTACTAGTGAGGTAAGATACAGAAATCACAAGACGAGGTGAGTTCAATATTAGGGAAAAAAACAACTGTGTTTGTCCTGTGTTTTTCTCTCAACAGCAGAAGGAAATTAAACATCTTCTCCAGAGATATACAGGGCTGGGTGAATCTGAAGGGACTTGGGGGAGGAGAAAAAGGGCAGAGTTAACTTTCTGTGGACTCTTAGGACTTTATGGAATCAGTACAAAATTATTTTATCCCAGCCTCTACACTCAGTGTATATTGAAGATAATTTTATAACTATCCCTCTCCCTTCCTCTCTCTTTTAAGCAATGAACTTTATGTAGATGCCATCTCAGACATTACATACATAACTAAGAGATAAGTAAGAGGTTACAAATATTGTTACCATTAATAGTAGGGAGAGCCCAGATTCCACAGATGACTCAGATTTAGTACTAAACAATGTATATTGGGTCCTCCTCAAGTGGTTCTCTTGTCTCCTAATAATCTGAGGATGAAATGAAAGGGTTCAGTAAAGACTCCCATTCTGCCTCACTTTTTAAAATTATAAATATAATATTTACATGTGGGAATAAAAATTAAACCATACAGAGGTAAATAAAAGGAAAGCCTAAAATGCTTCTCCTTCCCACCTTTGTTCCACCTCTAATCTTAATTTCCAATTGTAACAGGCAGTTTTTATATTTAATTTTTCTTGTGGTTACTTCCATTACTATAAATTAGTGGTTCTCAAATATCTGTGTACATAAGAATTACCTGAAAAGCTTGCTGCTTGCTTAGAAAGCAGATTACTGGGCATCACTCCAAAAACATATGGGGTATAGCCAAGGAATCTGAATTTTTTAAAACTACAGTGGGTAATTTAGACTCAAGTAGTTTGTGGGATGAACTTTGAAAGACACTATTATAAATTATAAATTATGCATTTATATCTCTATATTTTAACCAAACAACTTATTAGCAGTGACTTTTCAATATTGAAGATGGGAAATTTTAGCACACAATTTGCTCTCCCTTTCAACATTTTGTAACATTATTTTAGTCTTTAGTTCTCTATTGATTGCCATTTTAATTTTATAATGCAACTAAACTTTCACTTATTGACACATCATGTGGTTCAGTTCAGTTCAGTCACTCAGTCTTGTCCAACTCTTTACAACCTCATGGACTGCAGCACGCCAGGCTTCCCTGTCCATCACCAACTCCCGGAGTTTACTCAAATTCATGTCCATTGAGTCGGTGATGCCATCCAATCATCTAATCCTATGTCGTCCCCTTCTCCTCCTGCCCTCAATCTTTCCCAGCATCAGAGTCTTTTCAAATGAGTCAGTTCTTCGCATGAGGTGGCCAAAGTACTGGAGTTTCAGCTTTAGCATCATTCCTTCCAAAGAAATCCCAGGGCTGATCTCCTTCGGAATAGACTGGTTGGATCTCCTTGCAGTCCAAGGGACTCTCAAGAGTCTTATCCAACGCCACAGTTCAAAAGCATCAATTCTTCGGTGCTCAGCTTTCTTTATAGTCCAACTCTCACATCCATACATGACTACTGGAAAAACCACAGCTTTGTCTAGATGGACCTTTGTTGGCAAAGTAATGTCTCTGCTTTTTAATATGCTGTCTAGGTTGTTCATAACTTTATGTGGTATATATTGACTTTCACAGTATAGAGTAAGAAATTTAATCTTTCTTACACTTATCTACCTTTCATCCTTCCTCCACCTCCCAGACATCTGTCAACTTTGTGCTCTGTGCTCTGTCACTCAGTCGTGTCCAACTCTTTGTGACCCTTTGGACTGTAGCCCATAAGACTCCTCTGTCCATGGGATTTCCCAGGCAAGAATACTGGAGTGGGTTGCCATGCCCTCCTCCAAGGGATCTTCCTGACCTATGGATCAAACCTGAGTCTCCTGTGTCTCCTGCATTGCTGGGGAATTCTTTATTGCTGAACTATTGGAGAAGCCCAGCTTTACCTTTACTATAATCAAATTTACTATGAAATGATTCTACAACCAAAAGGCATAAACATATCTATATTGATATGATTAATGTAAACCTTATTTCCTTCTGAATCAAGGTGCATTTTTGTACAATCAGATCAGATCAGATCAGTCGCTCAGTCTGTCGACTCTTTGCGACCCCATGAATCACAGCACGCCAGGCCTCCCTGTCCATCACCAACTCCCGGAGTTCACCCAGACTCATGTCCATCGAGTCAGTGATGCCATCCAGCCATCTCATCCTCTGTCGTCCCCTTCTCCTCCTGCCCCCAATCCCTCCCAGTATCAGAGTCTTTTCCAATGAGTCAACTCTTCGCATGAGGTGGCCAAAGTACTGGAGTTTCAGCTTTAGCATCATTCCTTCCAAAGAAATCCCAGGGCTGATCTCCTTCAGAATGGACTGGTTGGATCTCCTTGTAGTCCAAGGGACTCTCAAGAGTCTTCTCCAACATCAATTCTTTGGCGCTCAGCCTTCTTCACAGTCCAACTCTCACATCCATACATGACCACAGGAAAAACCATAGCCTTGACTAGACGAACCTTTGTTGGCAAAGTAATGTCTCTGCTTTTGAATATGCTATCTAGGTTGGTCATAACTTTCCTTATAAAGACATATAAATATATGTCACAAAACCTTAAGCACTAAGAATCTGTGCTACTGCTCCAGTTTTTCTTACACTGTATCAATTGCTTAAAATCAAATCAGTTTCCTCCATATTTGAGTTGTGACTTTCTTGTATATATTTTTCTTTCTGGAGAACTTATTTTATCCTAATGATCAGAAAATATATACTTTTATTACTATATCACTAAGATCATACAATTTCTTAGTCACACCACTACTTTCTGGGTTGGCTGAATCCTGGGAGCTTCTTTTTAGTATAAGACTATATTATTCTATTGCTTCTTAGAAGCACCCTCTCCTCAACTTCATGTTAGTTAAAAGTGAACTCACATTTCCAAAATGGAAAATTATCTGAATCTTAGCACATCTGAAAATATCTTTATTTTGCCTTCATAAATGATTGCTATTTTAGGTGTGTGTAGAATTCTTGGTTGAAAATAATTTTCTAGGACTATTTGAAAATTTAAAACTTCTCTGCATCAAAGGACACAATCAGCCAAGTGTAAAGGCAACCTATGGAACAGGAGAAAATATTTTCAAATCATATACATGACAGAGAGTTGATATCTAGAATATATAAAGAGCTCCTACAACTCAACAACAACAAAATAACTCAATTAAAAGATGAGTAGGGAGGGAGTTTTCCTAGTGGTCTAGTGGTTAGGATTCAACAGTTTCACTGCCATGGCCCAGGCTCAATCCCTGGTCAGGGAACTAGATCCCACAAGCCAAAATGGGGGAAAAAAGATGAACAAAAGACTTGAATAGACTTTTATCCAAAGAAGATACATAAATGGTCTATAAGCATATGAAAAGATTCAACACCACTAGTCATTAGGGAAATGCAAATCAAAACCACAATGAGAAATCACCATGTACCTGTTAGAATGACTAATATAAAAAAAAGAAAGAAAATAACAATTGTTGGTGAAGATGCAGATAAATTGGAATCTTTGTACACTGTTGGGAATGTAATAAAATGGTGCAGCCACCATGGAAAACAGTATGGTGGTTCCTCAAAAAGTTAAAAACAAAACTGCCACATGATCTAGTAATTTCACTTCCGGATATATCACCAAAAGAACTGAAAGCAAGGTCTCTCTATTCACCCATGTTCGTACGAGCATTGTTCACAATAGCCAGATGGTGGAAGCAACCCAACTGTTCATCAATGGACAAATCAGTAAACAAAATGTCATATGTATTACATACAATGGAATATTATTTAGCCTTTAAAAGGAAGGAAATTCTGATACAGGCTTCAATGTGGATGAAACTTGAAGATATTTTATTAAGTGAAACAAGTCAGTCATGAAGATAAATGCTAGGGACTTCCCTGGTGGTCCAGTGGATAAGAATCCTCCTTGCAGTGCAGGGAATGAGGGTTTGATCCCTGGTTGGGGAACTGAGATTGCACATGCTGCAGGGCGGCTAAGGCTGCATGCCACAACTAGAGAGTCCATATGCTGCAATGACTTCGGGTGCCACAACTAAGACCCCACACAGTCAAACAAATAAATAAACATTTTTTTTAAAAGACAAGACTGTATGATTCCTTTTATATTCAGTGCCTAAATGAGTTGGATCCATAGAGACAGAAAGTAGAGTAGTCTTTGCCAGGAGCTAAGGTAGGGGAATGGGGAGTTATTGTTTAATGGGTATAGAGTTTCAGTGCTTCAGGATGAAAAAGTTCTGGAAATTTGTTGGATAACAATGTGAACTTAACATCACTAATTCATACACTTAAAAATGGTAAGTTTTTAAGATGGTAAATTTTGTGCTATGTGCATTTTATACAATTTGAATTTTTTAATGCTGAAAATAATAATAATAATTTTCCATTAGAAATATGAAAGTATTGTTGTATTCCCTCCTGATAATTGACTAATACAATTTTATTGTGATTCTTTTGTAGCTAAGATGTTTTTTCCTCTCTAAAATACTTTATGTTCTTCTCTTCATCTTTGACATTCTGAAATTTCATAAGAATATGTCTAATTTGTCTTGCTGGACATTAGAAAGGTTTCTTTCAATCTGAACATTACAACTTTTCTTCAGTTCCTAGAAATATTATATTATTTTCCATAATTTTATCCCCTCATTCAGTTCAGTTCAGTTCAGTCACTCAATTACCACTGTCTTATTTTTAAGAATTTAGCATGGATCCACCTTCTTAATCTCTCTTCTCATATTTTTACATTCTTCATCTTTTTCTTCTGTCACAGATTTCTTTGATTACTTTATTCATGTCTTTTTATTCAGTTTATATTTTGGCAATAATGTTGTTCTTATTTGTACTCTGATAATTCTTTTTTCTTAGCAGATTAATTTTGTTTTATATACAAGCTCAAATGTCTCTGATGATACTCATTAAATTTTTTTTAAACTTTTCTTCTCTGAATTATCTGATTCCACTATAGACTTATCTGCTCTGTTTATTGACTTTTGTGCTGGTTGGCTTTTCTCAAATGTAGGATGGTCCTTAGTTGTCCCTTTATTGTTCTCTAAAGTCACTTTTCTGAATAATCAAATAGCTACCTAACAACATTTAGCTGTGACTAGGACACCATTGGAGAAGGCAATGGCACCCCACTCCAGTACTCTTGCCTGGAAAATCCCATGGACGGAGGAGCCTGGTGGGCTGCAGTCCATGGGGTTGCTAGGAGTCCGACACGACTGAGCGACTTCACTTTCACTTTTCATTTTCATGCATTGGAGAAGGAAATGGCAACCCACTCCAGTGTTCTTGCCTGGAGAATCCCAGGGACAGGGGAGCCTGGTGGGCTGCCGTCTATGGGGTCGCACAGAGTCGGACACGACTGAAGCGACTTAGCAGCAGCAGCAGCAGCAGCAGCAGCAGCAGCAGCAGCAGCAGGACACCATTAAATGGCAGCCCCCCTTTAAGTAACAGAAGCAAAGTAGCATTCAGGCAGGATGGCTGCAAACAACCTTTGCCTTACCAAACCTCCTTATACACACTATACATTCCCAGCTACCATTAGATAATATCTCAAGGCATACAATATAGCTAAGTCATGCTTCATCATCAGATAGGATGTACCTAAATCTGTATTTGAAATAGTTTATCAAAGAATTTTAAGGGTTGGCTTTGGCTGAAACTAATTATCATTGTATTCAATTCTTTTTTTTTTTTTCCTTTGACTGCACCACGGGGCATGCGGTATCTTTGTTCCCCAGCCAGGGACTGAACCCATACTCCTGCAGTGGAAGCATAGAGTCCTAACCTCTGGACCACCATGGAACTCCCTGTATTTAATTCTTAAAGAGCACTTCAATTTTCTTTTTATTCATTTGTGCTTGAATTATTGTTGTTGTTGTTGTTATTCTTCACAGAAATCTTTTAGGCTATTTGTCAATTTTGTGACAAAGAGTCAATCATCTTGACTATAATTCAGTTCAGTTCAGTCGCTCAGTCATGTACGACTCTTTGTGACCCCATGAACCACAGCATCCCAGGCCTCCCTGTCCATCAACAATTTCCGGAGTTCACCCAAACCCATGTCCATTGAGTTGGTGATGCCATCCAATCATCTCATCCTCTGTTGTCCCCTTCTCCTCCTGCCCTCAATCTTTCCCAGCATCAGGGTCTGCTCTTTTCAAATGAGTCAGCTCTTTGCATCAGATGGCCAAAGTATTGGAGTTTCAGCGTCAGCATCAGTCCTTCCAATGAATATTCAGGACTGATCTCCTTTAGGATGGACTGGTTGGATCTCCTTGCAGTCCAAGGGACTCTCAAGAGTCTTCCCCAACACCACAGTTCAAAAGCATCAATTCTTCAGTGCTCAGCTTTCTTTATAGTCCAACTCTCACATCCATACATGACCACTGGAAAAATTATGATTAGAGCACATTTAAAGCAATTATGATTAGAGCCACATTTAAAGTACAAGATAACACAATATACTGAAAATGAACAGATGAGTGAAAGTCTTAGTTTTGGTTCCCTCAGAAGCAGAGCCTGAGTAGAGGATTTGAGTGTAAGTAGTTTATTTGAGACGGAGAAGGCAATGGCAACCCACTCCAGTGTTCTTGCCTGGAGAATCCCAGGGACAGAGGAGCCTGGTGGGCTGCCATTTATGGGGTCACACAGAGTCGGACATGACTGAAGTGACTTAGCAGCAGCAGCAGCAGCAGCAGTTTATTTGAGAACTGACTCTAGGAAGCTCCAGGAAGAGAGAGGGGAAACAAGAAACAGAAGTAGGCTAATGAAGAGTACATTATTGAGCAAATGACCACGGTGGATGACTGGGACAGAATCCTGCTGGCAATTTCTAGGAGATCACATAAGTTATCCTGTAGAGTTATATACTATATACTTCATAGTGCCTGCCCACCAGTTTTTCTTTTCCTTTCATTTTTTTGCCTAAAGGTTTCCTAATTTCTTGCAAGCTCAGCTATGACTCTAATAATTTTCATAATAGTTGTATTTTCTAACTATTTCTGTATTTTCTAACTATTACATTGTAGGAGAGTTTTCAGTTTAATTTACCATATTATCCATTTCCCCACAAATATAAATGTTAAGACTAAAGAAAGACTAAACAAAATCAATAAAATTATAAGATGTAAATATCTTAGAAAAATGCCTAGCACCCTATGAGAGCTTATTAAATGCTGTCATTTGCTAATAATGAGATGATAGTAACAGAAATCATAGATGTAGGTGCAGTATTGAAAGAAAAAGAGTGAAAAATTGATAGGACTACTCTTGGTGTTCCTGAAAGGAAGAACAACAAGAGTGTCCCAACAGTGTTCCATTTCTATTACTCTCACTAAAGTCCCATTCTCTGAACATGTCTCAGTTTGCATACTTGAACAACATATATGAATTATGTGAGAAAACATTTCATTTTATTAGCAGGTGGTATAAGAACATTTTTGTAGGGAAAGAACAGTTTTATTAAAAAGGGTTTGATAAGCTCACTATGGGGTAGAAATAATTTTCAGATTGCTGAAGTTTCATCAGAAATGAGAGAGGGTCACAGCCTATTAAATAAGAACATGTTTGGGAGTTTCCTCGGGGAAGGATCAAGGAGATGAGGCCCCTAACTGTTGGAGTGCCTGAAGAAAGATTTAGAGGAAGAATCAAAGTGTTGAATGGAGACATTTCAATACTGCTGTGTGTTGTGAACTAAAGCTTCTCTCCTGTAAGTCCCCTTTGAAATCCTTGATACAACTTTCACTATTCACTAATCATTTTAAGTGAATGGAGTTTCAGTTTGGAGGAGCCCAAAAAGACCTGAGTGACATGGAATTCCCTGGTGGTCCAGTGGTTGGGATGCCACTCTTTCACTGCTGAGGGTGCAGGTTCAATCCCTGGTTGGGGAACTAAGATCCCACAATGCTCAACACACAGCCAGAGAAATAAAAAAGACCCGAGTGACAATACCAATACTCCTCCCCCTTGAGAGCGGGAGCAGTGAGATATTCTATGAACTGCCCCTCCAACTAAAGGACTGAATGGAGAAAAGAAGGGCCTTCTGGAGAGAAGGAGCAACGTGGAGCATCTTCTTGGAAATGAAAGCAGATCAATGACGATACATACCAGAGTACTGGGTGGTAATGAGGCAAGACGTTTGACCAGAAAAGGCAGGGGAGAGCCTTCAGTGCTGAGCCAAGGGCATATAATTTTTAATATAGATGATAAGGATCATTGAACATTTTTCAAGCCGGGTATGTATTCCCATTTAATAGGTAATTATTGAGAGTTTGAGATAATGCTTTGTAGAGAAGTAAGACCAAAGGCAGGCCAGAAAACTAATTTAGGACTATTGTACAGTCTCGGCCTAAGGAGGATGAGAACATAGATAAAAAAAGGACAGCTGGCCTGGAGGTGATGGGAAAAATTCGATAACTATCAATAAGATAGAACTGATGAACTTAGGAACAGCATTGTACTAGTAAGGTAGGCTAAGCTGCAGTAAAAAAATACACCTAAATATATACAATGGTATAAACAATATAAAAGTTTATTTCTTGTTTATTCTCCAAGAAAGATGTTCCTTGTCAGCTGGAGACTCTCCTTCATTTGATGATTCAAGAATCCAGTCTCCTTCCATCTTCTGATTCCAATATCCATTAGAATCTTCATGATAGTCAGCAAAAGGGGAGGGAGAATGTGAAGGGGGCACACCCTCATTTGAAAAACTGGCCAAGAAATGGCTCACAACATTTCCACACACATTCCACTCACTAGTACTTAGTACCATGGCCATATCTTACTGAAGTTTGAGAAATGTAGTCTAGCTGCATGCCCACAAAGAATGAAAAATGGATTTTGGAAAACATCTAGAATTCTCAACATGATCACTGAGGGAAAGAACAGATCTTAGAGTAACTCCCAGAATTCAGATTAAATAACTAGATGACTGGAATACAGGTTTGATTGGAGAGAGGCAGGATAATGAGTTCAGTCTGAAACATTACTGAGTTAGAGATGCTCATGAATTATTAGGTTGGTGCAACAGTAATTGCGGTTTTTACATTGTTGAAATTTGCCTTTGATATAGAAAAACATTCTTAAATAAATGTGGTTATGTTATACATCATTTTAATGAGCATTTCTCAATTTATTATTTTTTTGCTAATGACTTACATATTTTAGACTTTGGGAATTATGCTAGACAAAAAGCAAATTTGAGCGATTTTCTTATTTGAGTTCAAAATGGGTCATAAGGCAGCAGAGACAACTTGCAACATCAACAATCCATTTGGCCCAGGAACTGCTAATGAATGTACAGAGCAGTGGTGGTTCAATAAGTTTTACAAAGGAGATGAGGGCCTTGACAATAAGGAGCATGTGGCCAGCCATCGGAAGTTGACAACAATTGAGAACCATCATTGAAGCTGATCCTCTTACAACTGCATGAGAAGTTGCTGAAGAACTCAACGTCGACCATTCTACAGTCATTCAGTGCTTGAAGCAAATTGGAAAGGTGAAAAAGCTTGATAAGTGGGTGCCTCATGAGCTGAATGCAAATCAAAAAAATTGTCGTTTTGAAGTGTTGTTGTCTCTTATTCTATGCAACAATAACGAACCATTTCTCTATTGGACTGTGACCTGTGATGGAAAGCGGATTTTATATGACAGCTGGTGATGACCAGCTAAAGTGGCTGGTCCTAGAAGAAGCTCCAAATTACTTTCTAAAGCCAAACTTGCACCAAGAAAAGGTCACTGTCACTGTTTGGTGGTCTGCTGCCCGTCTGATTCACTACAGCTTTCTGAATCCCAGGGAAACCATTACATCTGAGGAGTATGCTCAGCAAATCAACAGGATGCACTGAAAACTGCAGTGCCAGCAGCCTACACTGGTCAACAGAAAGGGCCCAATTCTTCTCCGTGACTACACCCAACTGCATGTTGCCCAACCAATGCTTCAGAAGTTGAACGAATTGGGCTACAAAGTTTGGCCTCATCTGCCATATTCACCTGACCTCTCGCCAACTGACAACCACTTCTTCAAGCATCTTGACAACATTTTGCAGAGAAAACACTTCTACAACCTGCAGGATGCAGAAAATGTTTTCCAAGAGTTTGTCAAATATCGAAGCACAGATTTTTATGCTACAGGAAAAAACTAACTTATTTCTCATTGGCAGAAATGTGTTAATTACAATGGTTCTTATTTTGATTAATAAAGATATATTTGAGTCTAGTTGTTTGTTGTTGTTGTTGCTACTGTTCAGTCACCAAGTTGTGTCCAACTCTTCATGATCCCATGAACTCAAGTACACCAGGCTTTCATGTCCCTCACTATCTCCCAGAGTTTGGTCAAGTTCATGTCCATTGCATTGGTGATGCCATCCAACCATCTCATCCTCTGTTGCCCTCTCCTCGTTCTGCCCTCAGTCTTTCCCAGCATCAGGGCCTTTGCCAATGAGTCAGCTGTTCACATCAGGTGGCCAAAATATTTGAGTTTCAGTTTCAGCATCAGTCCTTCCAATGTGTATTCAGGGTTGATTTCCTTTAAGATTGACTGGTTTGATCTCCTAGTTATAATGATTTAAAATTCAAGGTCTGAAACTGCAATTACATTTGCACCAATCTACCTGTGGGAAATATCCACTATATCAGTCTATGCACATCTTTAAGGATTATAGACATACAACTTTGGCTATTATGTTCCCCTGGAGCTTCCTGGGTGGCTCAGTGGTAATGAATTTGCCTGCCAAAGCAGGAGATGCAGGAGATGTGGGTTTGATCCCTGAGTTGGGAAGATACCGTGGAGGAGGAAATGGCAACTCACTCCAGTATTCTTGCCTGGACAATCTCATGGACAGAGGAGCCTAGTGGGCTACAGACCATGGGATTGCAAAGAATTGGACACGACTGAGCACACATGCACTAAATCTTGTATAAGCTTTAAATGTGTATGCAACATGCAGAAGATTTATTTGAATCAAATCTCTGAAAACTTTTCCATTGAATCCTCCACTGGTCTGTACTCACAGGCACAGATGGGAAAAATACAACTTAATATTATTCCAAAGCAGGAAGCAAATTGATTTCCCACGAAAGCTAAACGATATGTTCTATTCAAAACAGAATTATTACACAGTGCACAGCCATCCACAATCGAAAGAGACTGTGAGCATTATCCTGGCATGGCTGTGCTTAATTTCAAATCATGGGACTGGCAGAGGTGGGATTCTTTGCTTGTTTATTTTTCAGAGATCTCCTTTTAAAAATAAGCTCTATGCACTTGAGGAAGCTGAAAAGGAGCTGTTAAAGTATCTGATGCTTTGAGAGTAGGCTCACTTCAGTTCTGATTCTCTCAAAGTAAATTGCTTCAACATGAAATCAACTCTCAAATTCTAAGGTACCATCTTCTCACTGTCTGTAAACCAGCCATTAAGACAAATCTGAGTGTTGTTAAGCTCACTTGGTAAGTCAACAAGACTTCAGTGTTTTTGATGATTATCTTGGGGCCTGAGAGTGTCTTGTCACCTATAAGACAGGTTTTTCACTTGAATGATCCAGGTGACTGGATAAATTTAAATAGTTCCATCTTTTTTTACCTTCAAGAAAATAATAAAGTATGTATCTTCATTATTAATAAACCCATATAATAACACTTAAATTAAGATTTTCTGAACCTTTTATGTGTCAAACTTTGTTTCATTATTAATTGTGTGATATTGGTACAAGATAAATGCCTCACTTGGTACCATCACAAAACAGGAAGTTTGGTGAGTCTACATATTTTAACACATTCAGTCAAGGTCAGCTGAGATAATATAATTCAATAATAAATGGCTATAAAGTATGCTTAAGGATTGTCCAAAATATTATCATGTGAAATATAGGAAAACAGGAGAAAAAAAATAAAATATATAAAAAAAAAACGTTATGGAAACCTGTATATCACAAATATACCCAAGTATTTCAAGAGAGAAAGGGAGAGAGACACACAGAGAGAATGTGTACACAGTGCTTTTTGCCTTTGGAGGAAAAAGACTCTGGCTGTACAATAGTTTGAGTGTTAGAAAAGACCCGAGCACAAAATGCCAAAATGACATAAATGAAAAAGGCTCTCTTGCTATCCTTCACAGAACAAATATTTTTCTACTCATACCAATGAAAACCCCAGATACTAAACAGCCAGCCAATATGTGTTTACTTCTCCCTATTATGTAACCTGTCTTTCCCCTAACTCTCATACTCCACAGGGAAGTCAGAGTTCTACAAACAACCTGAGATGAAATCATCATTATTATGGCTTTTGCATGCCGTGTTATGGCCTGGTCCCATAATTCTAAGGGCTAAGCCCATAGAGATGAAAAAGATTAGCAAAAGCTCTTTGCCACTCTAGCTGCGGGAGTCCACTTGGAGGGCTTCTCCACTGACTAACCCCCATGGAAATCTAGTGCCGGATTTTGTATCACTACAAAACACAAGGCTGCTTTATACACCTCTTTACGTGGATGCCAGATGGAGCTGCCAGTAGGAGAAAATGACTAGGTCTTGAATCTATATTTCTTCCAGGTTTGAGGGAAAAAGGAAAATCCGTCACATGTCAATTGATAACATGTCTTTGTCAGTCTTTGTCCTTCTCCCTCATTGGGAGTTCATTGCTTCAATTAATTTCTACCTTAATTAATATTCATCAAGTGTCCACAGTAAGTTAGGCCCAGCTGGGGGTAGGGGACCAAATAAGGACAGTCACACTCTCTGCCCATATTACTAGTGTGGAATGTATTCATCAATATGGAAATTTCCAGCACCCCCACTGACCTTGAATTGCTGGTCTACATGAACTCTTCAGAAGTAATTATTAAGCCATCTGCCTTATGTAGACATATATGACCCTAGAGGAATTCCAGTGCAAGTAAGAGGTACATCTGTCTGATAGATCTGCCTTTGCCTGTGCCAAGGACCTTTTTATACAACTCCCTGTAATAAGATGTTTAGAGGATGTCAACAAACCACAATTCCAACTATAGAAAAATATGCACATTTATTTTTCTCTGCAAAAAACAAAATGGAGAGTAATAATGTTGACACTTAGAATGTATTTGGCAACTAGTTTCAGATGAATCTGGTTACAAAAGAGAAAGCATAAAGAGATAACCTAGTGTTCTCTCAGCTCTCTATGAAACAAAACTGAGTTACAAGATTTCCAAGTGTGAAATGATGACAATTTTCTAAGTTTCCTTTGCTCTGAAATTTATTGCTTAATATTTCTCAGTGGCAGGCACAGTCAGTGGCAGTCCTCTGTATTCTTTTCAGGATAAAGAGCAAACCTGAATTTGCCTAGTCTATTAGCTTTAGAGCTACCTATAAATGCAAATAAACTCTTACCTGTATTTCCTATATTTGAAAACTTGCACATTGATAGGTAGACATGAATATTTTTATACAAGTCCACACCAAGGTTGAGGCATTTTTTAAGATTATTTTGAACCATTCTAAATTATTGATTCTGGCTTAAGGGGAGTAATGAAAATTATTCTGTTTCCACAGGAAATTAATTTTGTTACCTTTCTTGGTAATAAAGGCAAAGCTCTCTGGATCCAGTGTTTCACTAGTACCTTCAAAAATGTCCATTGTTTATTCTGCTTGTTTTAAATTGAAGGTTTTAAAATGTTTGCATTATCAACAGATCTTCTTCACAACTAATGGGCACCTCAATTTGTCTTAAATGACATGCAACAATATTCTACACTGCAGCAATGCCCACCTTTGCATAATACTCCAGGTTTCACACTTGGGCTATAACTAATTCATTTACTGATATCTGGGGCTTAGAAAGTCAAATGTCCTTTTCTATCAATTTAGCTTACAGAGAGCATAATAGAGTAAAAGGTCAATGATTTGACATAATCTTATAGTCTACTATGGTATAGTGTCCTAGGTTTCTGCAGAAAGAGATGGCACACTCAACCGGATAACTGAGGAGGATTTAAGGACTGGACCATTTACAAAGGTGTGGGAATCTGAAGCCTGAAGAAACAAGGGGAGGGTGTCATTACTAGAAGCTGGAGAGAGTATCTATAAGGAGACAGTTATGACCTTCATTAAGAGGGAAGCAGTGAGCTTCTGGTGACTAGGCAGAGATGGAACCAGGGGTAAATATTTTCATTCTTTTCACTTTCCTATTTCTTGCAGGTGCCTCATATTGGCCAAATGGGAAGTCAAATGGCAAAGGGAACTTACTGAAGCAGTCTGCAGAGGTCAATGTCTCTGGGCACAGAGTAGCAAGCAGAGTAATACAAGGATATGGGACATAAAAGGGCACATGTAAGACATTCAGCCAAGAAGCCCTGCCTTATCATTGGGTGTTTTTGGACGTTACTCTAATGATAATGCCAAGACCTCTTCATGTCACAGGGTGAAAGGCAAGATTAATACAGCATGTACTGTACCATAAATATATTAATTTAATAAACTATATAATAAATTTGGCTTAATAAGTTATAATAAATAGTACACTGTATTGTAAATGTGGTAGTCTTCCCAGGTGGCACCATGGTAAAGAATTCACCTGCCAACACAGGAGACTCAAGACATGCAGGTTCGATCCCTCGGTCAGTGAGATCCCTTGGAGTAGGAAATGGCAAACCACTTCAGCATTCTTGCATGGAAAATTCCATGGACAGAGGAACTTGGAGTGTTACAGTCCACAGGGTCACAGAGAGTTGGAGATAACGGCTGAACCATAAATATAATAATTTAAGTAAACTATATAAGAAATAGTACATTGTATTGTAATTGTGGTGGCCTATAGTTATGATGCACTGATAAACTGTTTTCTGAAAATTCAGCATCCCAGAGCTATACTGGTTTAATAGATTATAGGTATTTATCAATAACATATCAGAACTTCATGAAGTGAAATAATCTGTTGCAGGAGATTAATGTGCAGTTCTGAGTCTGCATTAACACATTTTGAAAAACTTTACAATATTTGTAACTTAATCTTTCATTTCTTTTTATGTTTTCCCAAATGTCACTGTATATATAGTAATTATGCCTTTAATTTAATGGATTGTTCATGTTAACACAACTGGTTTAGTCTTGAATACAAACTGTCAATAATTTGACAAAAAATGTGCACTTAACTCTAGATCATGAAGTTACTTGAATAATCAAATAAATACTCCATTGGAGTCTTGAGTAGAAATGCTTCCAAACACTATCCAGACACATTATTTCTGCTGCATTAATGACTTTTGGACTCAACATATTCAACCATGTCGTGATGTTTGGGTTAATCTACTTCTGGACTTTTGTCTCTTCCATTGCTTGAAGCATTTCTGGATGAATAATATTTTGAATAACTCATTCACCAGTTGGCTATTCTACTACTGTAATTCTTCCATTAGTATCAGTTGATTCTCATTTCCTCTCGTAGAACTGAATTAGGGGACTCCATCTATAAAAGCTAAGTCATCCCTTGAAATCCGGTTCATTATATTAAATCCTTCAGGCTCCTCTAAAGAGTGCTAACTCTTCAAGTACTCCTCAAACAGAATATTTGGCTGCTTGGCTGATACTGTGACACTACTCAAGGAGTCTTTAATGGCCAGGCAGGGAGCTGGCCCTCCTAAATGACTCATTCTGCCTATCCACCACTGAAATTCCTCATAGTAATCTGTTTGTGTATTGAGACAAAGCCTAGGTGCTAGGTGGCCAGGGTTTTGTAGGGTCCTTAAAAGTGTTTCTCAACTTTCTTTTAACCCTTTTGGTAGGTCAACTGAACTTTTAAATTCATCTTTTTATTGAAGGATAATTGCTTTACAGAATTTTGTTGTTTTCTGTCAAATCTCAACATGAATCAGCCATAGGTATACATATATCCCCTTCCTGTTGAACCTCCCTCCCATTTCCCTCCTCGTCGCAAACCTCTAGGTTGATACAGAGCCCCTGTTTGAGTTTCCTGGGCCATACAGCAAAGTCCCATTGGCTATCTATTTTACATATGGTAATGTAAGTTTCCATGTTACTCTTTCCATACATCTCACCCTCTCCTCCCCTCTCATGTCCATAAGTCTATTCTCTATGTCTCTTTCTCCATTGCTGTCCTGTAAATAAGTTCCTTAGTACCATTCTTCTAGATTCCATATATATGCATTAAATATGATGTTTATCTTTCTCTTTATGACTTACTTCACTCTGTATAATTGGTTCTAGATTCATCCACTTCATTAGAACTGACTCAAATGCATTCCTTTTTATGGCTGAGTAATAGCAGAGATATTACTTTCCCAACAAAGGTCCATCTAGTCAAGGCTATGGTTTTTCCAGTGGTCATGTATGCATGTGAGAGTTGGATTGTGAAGAAAGCTGAGCACCGAAGAATTGATGCTTTTGAACTGTAGTGTTGGAGAAGACTCTTGAGAGTCCCTTGGACTGCAAGGAGATCCAACCAGTCCGTTCTGAAGGAGATCAGCCCTGGGATTTCTTTGGAAGGAATGATGCTAAAGCTGAAACTCCAGTACTTTGGCCACCTCATGCGAAGAGTTGACTCATTGGAAAAGACTCTGATGCTGGGAGGGATTGGGGGCAGGAGGAGAAGGGGACGACAGAGGATGAGATGGCTGGATGGCATCACTGACTCCATGGACGTGAGTCTGAGTGAACTCCGGGAGTTGGTGATGGACAGGGAGGCCTGGCGTGCTGCGATTCATGGGGTCGCAAAGAGTCGGACACGACTGAGCGACTGAACTGAACTGAACTGAATATTCCATTATGTATATGCACCACAAATTCTTTATCCATTCACCTGCCGATGGACATCTAAGTTGCTTCTAGCTATTGTGAATAGTGCTGCAACAAACAATGGAATACATGTGTCTTTTTCAATTTTGGTTTTCTCAGGGTATATGCCTAGGAATGGGATTTCTGGGTCATATGGTGGTTTTATTCCTAGTTTTTAAAAGTATCTCTATACCGTCTTCCACAGTGGCTGTATCAATTTACATTCCCATCAATAGTGCAAGAGTGTTCCCTTTTCTCCACACCCTCTCTGGCATTTGTTGTTTGTAGACTTTTTGATGATGGCCATTCTGACCGGTATGAGGTGATATCTCATTGTAGTTTTGATTTGCATTTCTCTAATAATGAGCGGTGTTGAGCATCTTTTCATGTGTTTGTTAGCTATCTGTATGTCTTCTTTGGAGAAATATCTGTTTAAGTCCTTTTCCCACTTTTTGATTGGGTTGTTTGTTTTTCCAGTACTGAGTTGTATGAGCTGCTTGTATATTTTGGAAATTAATCCTGTGTCAGTTGTTTCATTTGTTATTATTTTCTCCCATTCTGAGGGTTGTCTTTTCACCTTGCTTATAGTTTCCTTTGCTGTGCAAAACTTTTAAGTTTAATCAGGTCCCACTTGTTTACTTTTGTTTTTATTTCTGTTACTCTAGGAGGTGGGACATAGAGGATCTTGCTTTGATTTATGTCATCAAGTGTTCTGCCTATGTTTTCTTCTAAGAGTTTAATAGTTTCTGGTCTTACATTTAGGTATTTAATCCATTTTGAGTTTATCTTTGTATATGGTGTTAGGAAGTGTTCTAATTACATTATTTTACATGTAGCTGTCCAGTTTGCCCAGCACCATGTACTGAAGAGGCTGTCTTTGACCCTTTGTATATTTTTGCCTCCTTTGTCAAAAAATAAGGTACCCATAAGTGCATGGGTTTATTTCTGGGTTTTCTATGCTGTTCCATTGATCTATATTTCTGTTTTTGTGCCAGTACTATACTGTCTTGATGACTGTAGCTTTGTAGTATAGGCTGAAGTCAGGAAGGTTGATTCCTCCAGCTCCATTCTTCTTACTCAAGACTGCTTTGGCTATTCGGGGTCTTTTGTGTTTCTATACGAATTGTGAACGTTTTTGTTCTAGTTCTGTGAAAAATGTCATTGGTAATTTGATAGGGATCACATTGAATCTGTAGATTGCATTTGGTAGTATAGTCATTTTCACAATATTGATTCTTCCTACCCAGGAACATGCAATATCTCTCCATCTGTTTATGTCATCTGATTTCTTTCATTAGTGTCTTATAATTTTCTGTGTACAGTTCTTTTGTCTCCTTAGGTAAGCTTATTCCTAGATATTTAATTCTTTTTATTGCAATGGTGAATGGGATTGATTCCTTAATTTCTCTTTCTGATTTTTCATTGTTAGTATGTAGAAATACAAGTGATTTCTGTGTATTGACTTTGTATCCTGCAACTTTGCTAAATTCACTGATTAACTGTAGTAATTTTCTGATACTATTGTTAGGGTTTTCTGTGTACAGTATCATGTCATCTGCAAACAGTGAAAGCTTTACATCTTCTTTTCCAGTCTGGATTCCTTTAATTTCTTTTTCTTCTCTGATTGCTGTAGACAGGACTTTGAGAACTTTGTTGAATAATAGTGGTGAAACTGGACACCCTTGTCTTGTTCCTGATCTTAGGGGGAATGCTTTCAGATTTTCCACCATTGAGAATAATGTTTGCTGTGAGCTTATCAGGCCGTTACTGTGTTGAGGTAGGTTTCTTCTATGCCCATTTTTTGAAGAGTTTTAATCATAAATGGGTGCTGAGTTTTGTCAAAGGCTTTTTCATCATCTATTGAGATTATCATATGGTTTTTATCTTTCAATTTGTTAATGTGGTGTATCACATTGATTGATTTGCATATATTGAAGAATTCTTGCATCCCTGGAATAAACCCAACTTGATCATAGTGTATGAGCTTTTTAATATATTTGCTGAATTCTGTTTGCTAAAATTTTGTTGAGGATTTTTGCATCTATGTTCATCAGTGATATTGGCTTGTAGTTTTATTTTTCTGTGTTGCCTTTGTCTTGTTTTGGTATCAGGGTGATGGTGGCCTCATAGAATGAGTTTGGAAGTGTTCTTTCCTCTGCAATTTTTTGAAAGAGTTTTAGAAAGATAGGCATTAGCTCTTCTCTAAATGTTTGATATAATTCTCCTGTGAAGCCATCTGATCCTGGGCTTTTGTTTTTTGGGAAATTTTTTATCACAGCTTCAGTTTCAGTGCTTGTAATTGGGTTGTTCATAGTTTCTATTTCTTCCTGGTTTAGTCTTGGAAGATTGAACTTTTCTAAGAATCTGTCCATTTCTTTCAGGTTATCCATTTTATTGCCATATAGTTGTTCATAATAGTCTCTTATAACCCTTTGTATTTCTGCATTGTCTGTTGTAACCTCTCCTTTTTCTTTCTAATTTTGTTGATTTAATTCTTCTCTCTTTTTTTCTTGATGAGTCTTGCTAAAGGTTTATCAATTGCGTCTATCTTCTCAAAGAACCAGCTTTTAGTTTCATTAATCTTTACTATTGTTTCTTTCATTTCTTTTTCATTTATTTCTGTTCAGATCTTTATGATTTCTTTCCTTCTACTTCTTGGCTTCCCTGGTGGCTTAAAATGTAAAGCGTCTGTCCACAGTGTGGGAGACCCAGGTTCGATCCCTGGGTCGAGAAGATCCCCTGGAGAAGGAAATGGCAGCCCACTCCTGTACTCTTGCCTAGAAAATCCCATGGACGGAGGAGCCTGGTAGGCTACAGTCCATGGGATCACAAAGAGTCAGACACAACTGAGTGACTTTCTTTTCTTTTTCCTTTTCTTCTACTAATTTTGGGGTTTTTTGGTTCTTCTCTTTCCAATTGTTTTAGGTGTAATGTTAGGTTGTCTATTCAATGTGTTTCTTCTTTCTTTAGGGTGTCCACTTTCACCACTATTATTCAACATAGTTCTCGAAGTCCTAGCTACAGATTATATTGTTAAACTTCCCTCTTAGAACTGCTTTTGCTTCATCCCATAGGTTTTCAGTTGTGTTTTCATTGTCATTTGTTTCTAGAAATTTTTTGAGTTCCCTTTTGATTTCTTCTGGAACCTGTTGGTTATTTAGGAATGTGTTGTTTAATCTCCATGTGTTTGTGTTTCTTACAGCTTTTTCTTGTAATTGATATCTAGTCTCATAGTGATCTGTTAGGAGAAGTTGCTTGATATGATTTCAATTTTCTTAAATTTACTGAGGTTTGATTTGTGTCCCAAGATGTGGTCTATCCTGGAGAATGTTCCATGTGCACTTGAGAAGAAGGTGTATTCTTCTGCATTTGGATGGAATGTCCTGAAAATATCAATGAGATCCATCTCATCTAATGTATCATCTAAGACTTGTGTTTCCTTATTAATTTTCTGTTTTGATGATCTGTCCATTGTTGTGAGTGGGAGTGTTGAAGTCTCCTACTATTACTGTGTTCTCTTTTTATGTCTGTTAGTGTTTGTCTTATGTATTGAGGTGCTCCTATGTTGGGTGCATAGATACTTACAATTGTTATGTCTTCTTCTTGGATTGATCCCTTGATCATTGTGTAGCGTCCTTATCTCTTGTAATCTTCTTTATTTTAAGGTCTATTTTGTCTGATATGAGGATTGCTACTCCAGCTTTCTTTTGCTTTCCATTTGCATGCAATATATTTTTCCATCCTCTCACTTTCAGTCTATCTGTGTCTTTAGGTCTGAAGTGGGTTTCTTGTGGACAGCATATATATGGGTCTTGTTTTTGTATCCATTCAGCCAGTCTGTGTCTTTTGGTTGGAGCATTTAATCCATTTACATTTAAAGTAATTATTGATATATATGTTCCTATTGTCATTTTCTTAATTATTTGGAGTTGATTTTGTAGATCTTTTTTTCTTCTCTTGTATTTCTTGACTACATAAGTCCCTTTAACATTTGTTGTAAAGCTGGTTTGGTGGTACTGAATTCTCTTAACTTTCGCTTGTCTGAAAAGCTTTTTATTTCTCCATCAATTTTGAATGAGATCCTTGCCGGGTACAGTAACGTGGGTTGTAGATTTTTCCCTTTCAGTACTTTAAATATATCCTGCCATTCCCTTCTGCCCTGAAGAGTTTCTGCTGAAAGATCAGCTGTTGCTTTTCCCTTGCTGCTTTTAATATTATTTCTTTGTGTTTAGTCTTTGTTAGTTTGATTAGTATATGTCTTGGCATGTTTCTCCTTGGGTTTATCTTGTATGGGACTCTTTGTGCCTCTTGGACTTGATTGTCGATTTCCTTTTCCATGTTGGGAAAATTTTCAACTATAACCTCTTCAAAATTTTTTCTCATACCATTTCTTTTTCTCTTCTTCTTCTGGGACCCTTATAATTTGAATGCTGGTGCATTTGATATTGTCCCAGAGGTCTCTGAAACTATCCTCAGTTCTTTTCATTCTTTTTACTTTATTCTGCTCTTCAGAAGTTATTTCTACCATTTTATCTTCCAGCTCACTGATTCATTCCTCTGCTTCAGATATTCTGCTACTGATTCTTTCTAGCATATTTTTAATTTCAGTAATTGTGTTGTTTGTATTTGTATGTTTATCCTTTAATTCTTCTAGGTGTTTGTTAATTGATTCTTGCGTGTTCTCCATTTTGTTTTGAAGGGTTTTGAGTATCCTTACTATCATTATCTGAATTCTTCTTCAGGTAGTTTGCCTATTTCCTCTTAATTTATTTGGACTTCTGGGTTTCTAGTTTGTTCCTTCATTTGTGTAGTATTTCTCTGCCTTTTCATTATTTTTTTTTAACTTATTGTGTTTGAGGTCTCCTTTTCCCAGGCTTCAAGGTTGAATTCTTTCTTCATTTTCATTTCTGCCCTCCTAAGGTTGGTCCAGTGGTTTGTATAAGCTTCATATAGGGTGAGATTTTTGCTGAGTTTTTTGTTTGTTTGTTTTTTCTCTGATGGGCAAGGCTGAGTGAGGTGGTAATCCTGTTTGCTGATGACTGGGTCTGTATTTTTGTTTTGTTTGTTGTTTAGATGAGGCATCCTGCACAGGGTGCTACTGGTTGTTAGGTGATACCAGGTCTTGTATTCAAGTGGTTACCTTGTGTGAGTTCTCACTATTTGATACTCCCTCAGGTTACTTCTCTGGTAGTCTAGGTCTTGGAGTCAGTGTTCCCACTCCAAAGGCTCTGGGCTTGATCTCTTAGCACTCCTAATCTTCTCAAATCTTGAATGCAATGTTCAGAGCAACATTGGGGTTGAGATAATCTGCTCAGGCCACCACCAGAGGGATGGTTTTTGTAACCTCCACACAGGTTCTAAGACAGCCTTTTCCAAGTCTCTGAGGACCGAGGTTTCTTCCAGGTCTGTGGTGAAGTTTGTGGTTGAGGGGCAGACAGCTTCTGCATCTTACTGGGGACTCTCTTCACCCTGAAATTCAGCATCCTAATTGTTTGCATATCTTCTGATTACTTTTATCTTTCTTGATTTGGTGCTGAACTGCTAGCTCTGATATGGTCCTCCAGTGGCTAATTATAATCAACCTGCATATGGGCACCGCCCCACAGGAGACCTCAGCAGACCCCCGTGTGTGTGGAATCCATGAAACACCTTGGTGTCTCACTCCTCTCAAACTTTTTTGATTATTACTCCCCACCTAAGGAGACTTTTTAAGACATATTTGCCCAAGTAATTTCTCAACACCGTGAAATTTTTAATACCAGGTCACTTTGCACCTGTTTATGTACTATGTAGGGCCACAAAGCATTATAATACCTAAGATATTTTTGGCTCTACCAAGAATCAGTTTGCTCCCTTGGAGGTGATATCACCTCCATTGAGAAGGCATGTCTTACTTGGAGGAATTGAAGGACTACTTGGAGGCCTTGAAAATTACAGGATACTGGTTCACTTAATTTCCATTTTATCTGGAGGAGAAGGAAGAAGAGTGAAGGGTAATGGCAGAAATGAGATAAAAATAACACTACCGTGACTTTGAACTGAGGTCCTAATCAATCAATCAACAAGTGAGTTACTGCTTTCTGACTGTGCTGTGTAGGCACGCAGATACAAAAGATATAGAGTACAGTGTTTAAAATAAAAAATGGCTCCATTCTATAAATATCCATTTCATATGCACAGGCCCTCTTCTGATGTGCCCCAAGTTTGTGCCATAAATTTCAAGCATAATTGTATTAAGACTTTACTCTGTGGAAGGCACTCTTTAAAAATACTTTCCTATGTACAGGTATGCTTACAAGGATGTGAAAATTCACAAAACTTCAGTGGAAACTCAGGCTTAGTCATTTTGCTATAGAGTCAGGGGAAAGAATATATGATCTGCTTTCTAAGCAGGAGCTTCTAAGTTTTATGCCAGTCCAAGAAAGAGTAATTGTTATGCCAGTAATGTAATTCCCTTCATTTCCTATCTTAGTAATATAAATATTCCTATTAACGCCTATTCCATCACCATAGTAACAATGAAGTCTTCCTGGACCTGAATTTAAAATAAGTACCTAAGAGCACTTGGGCACAGAGCTATGTCCTGGGAAAGTGATTCCTAGACTCAGGTCAGTTGATCTCTCACATCAGAATCACCTGTGGAGCTTGTCAAATGTACAGACCCATATGTTACAGCCAGACTTAGTGGAGAAGAATTACCAGAAGTAATGCCTAGGGATCAGCAATGTATTTTTTCAAAATCAGAATTCCAGTGATTCTGATTCACAGCCACATTTGGAAGGCACTGTGGGACAGTCAAAGGTATCTGTTTGTTATAGAAGCAGAAAGAAAATGGCTAAATAGAATTCTGATTCAGATGTTGCTAATCACTGAGTTTGTGACCTTGGGCCAAGCATTTAAAATTACACTGACTTCACACTCTCCTCTGTATGTTTTCTAGTTCCTCCTCATTCCTAGCTTCCTCTCATCCATGAATTTCTCACAGTCCAAGTTGTCTCAGGGCCTCTCTCACCAGCTTCTCTTTGTATTTCTTTCAGCTTCTGCTGCTACTAACAATTTCCTTGCTCTTCCCTTTTGTTTCTTACTCCAACTAACTGAAGGAGATTAAATTGATTCAATCCATCACCATCATCCCTGATAGACAATTTTCTCACAGGCCACTGGAACTACTAGGACCTCTAGGCCAGTAAATCACTCGATAGCCTATAGTTTGGCTGCTTTAGAGTTGGATGGTCTCCCCATTCCAGGCAGCTGAGGCCAAGCATATGGCACACAACAAGGTCATCTGAGCATCTGAAACTGCCTAGACCATTTTCCTTAGTAAACCTTACACTTGAAGTGATAGTTGCCTAAAATAGTCCCTTTCCTCTTTAAAATTGTATAATTTTATTAATATCCGAGCCAAGCATGTGGACAATGACAAGTGTATGCTTGATGCAGTATTATAATCCTAAATAAGTCACCTACTTCTTAAATGAGCTTAAGGAACCATGAAGCAGCCATATTGGTTTCTTATTAGCTTAAGATCATCCTTGACATGTGGATGTATGATGTATGGATGACCTTATTAGCTTAAGGTCATCCTTACTTATTCCTTAAAAAATACAAGGTTATTGTGGTATCATTCATGAATATTTAAAACAATTATATTTCACTTTTTTATTTTGTTTTTGAAGAAGGGGGTCACCATTAAAACCTAACTCCTACATATGTGCCATGGATTGCATTGCTTCCCATAAGCTTCGGGAACAGAACTTATGGATTATCCTTAACTGTCTTTATCTTCAACTTTTCTTTTCCCCTAGCTCCTTCCTCTCAGTCTATACCCATGTTCACTTCGTTGCCATCTTCAAAAGAAAACTTTCCTCAGACCAAAATCTCAATACAAGTGATGAGCTTGTAGTTTCTTCCTCCGCAATTCAGGGGGAAAAAAAAAAGTGATTAGCTCTCATATTTCTTCCTAGTTTTACTCTCACACTTTAATCTATTGCAGTCTGATTTTTGCTCCAGTCGTTCATCTGAAATGATTTTGTACAAAGTGACCAGTACCAGCCTACTTTCTGAGCCCTTTAATCGGGGGGTGGGGGGGTGGGCATGGTTCTTACTTGAAATTTGATACTGCTGAACATTCTTTCCTTCCTAAAACTATCTCTTACCTTGGCTTTTGTGACATAATTCTTTAGTGGTTCTCCTCTTGCATTTCAAATGAATTACTTTTACAGACCATTCATATACAAGGCACCACACTTTGATTACCATCTCTACTCATTTCATGGTCTGAACACTAGTCTTTCCCTAAGGTATTTCCAACTAGTTCTTCTAATATTTTTTCAACTTATAGCTATGTCTTGAGAAGCATTTAAAGATTCCACTTTGAGAGAATGTAGTCAGGTGCAGCAAAAATTTCTTTGCTTCCTCTTTCCTCTCAAGCATTTGCTCACAGTCCAAATGTATCAGTCAGATTTGGCACAAATTTTAAGATATGTCCTTGGTTCCATTCTGAGTATAGTAGATACTGTGTTGTGCCATCTAGATCCTTTTTCATTCTCTCAGCTTCTGGTAATGCAACCAAGAGGCAGTCTTCAGTTGTCAACCCTCTCCAAAAACTGCAGCTAGAAAGAGCTGCTACGCTTAAAGTCATGTGTCTTTCCCAGGGGCAACTTGCATCCCATGAACATAATGGAGAATTATATACACATAGCCCCTTTGTTGTAATGTGGGTCAATCCTTCAGGATGCAGCTTTGCCTGTGGGATTGGTTAAAGTCTCTTTTAAGACTATTAACGCCCAAGTTCTCCCTCTGCCCAGTACACTTCCTTCCCTTCTCCTCCAGGTTTTGGTCTGTAAAGCACTCCCCAATAAACCTTCTGGAAGCTAATTTCTCTCTCAGAGTCTGCTTCCCAGTGAGCCCAACCTGTTACTCTGAGTCACATAGGCAGTCAACCTGATTATTCACTATGTCCAGCTTATCACCACCACATGTATGCACACACTTTGCATTTCAACATTCTCTATGTTGCCAGACCTCATGGAAGCCCACCTCTCACTTGGTTCCCAGCAATTAAAAAGGTAGCTAATAATATTCAGTGCAGGGGGTAATGCATGTGAAACACTTTGAAAAGGCATGAAAGAAACTTGAAAATGTTCTTGTAAGTTGATCAGGGAAGCAAACAAATCAAAGAAAAGAAAGCCATAGTGGCATAAAGTTCTGAATTAAGGGAAGTTTTAGAAAGAAATAGTCCTCTACAATGTCCTAGAACTAGGATAAGCACACAGTGAATTTCCTGGGACAGTTCCCCAGACTAACAAAGCATGAGATGGAAAAGTGTGGACAGAAGAATCAACCTGATTATTCATTCTGCCTCAAACAAACTTTTAAGTGTGTGCAATCTAGCACTGGATGAGCTCAAAGAAAGCCTAGCATGACTCTGAGAGCCAGGAGGGCAAGACTTGCCCTTTAAGATTTAATCCCTAGCGTTACAAAACACTTAGTGCCAAATTTAAGAGGATGAAGCGATGGACAAATGTTCAAGTAGTTTCCAAATTCCCCTTGTTTGTTTTCTCTCTGTAGTTTGTGGCCCAACCCTATTCACTCTCCAGATCCATCTACTTTCCCAACTCTCAACTGTGGCCCTTGATTTCACAGACCCTTAAGTTCCTCCTCATAGCCTACTGTCACTGGAAACTAGTATTCCTGTGACAGATGCTTTGTGACCCAATTCTCATAATCTCCCTCATACTTGTATGATCCTTCAAGAGTAGTTTTGACTTGTTTTAGGTTGTGCTCTTGTTTAATCAGTTACAAAGAAAAAATAAAGTGTGGATAAAGTTATAGAGGAGAAGGAAATGGCAACCCAGTCAAATATTCTTGCCTGGAGAATCCCAGAGACAGAGCAGCCTGTGGGGCTACAGTCCATGGGGTCGCAAAGAGTCAGACACGACTGAGTGACTAAACAACAACAAAGTTATAGAGAGAACCACTCTACTACTGAAATATGCATGATGGAATGTTAACAGTCGAAGTACTGGTTCAAGCAGTGATATCTGTCTCTTTATGCTCATATGCATGAGTATTGAAAAAAAAATCACCATTATATTGCCAAAATCCAAATGTGAAATGGCTCTTTGATTTGCAGCTGTGACCACTGTATGCAGAGTCACTTGGTTCTCTACCCTGCCTCTCATAGACACTGTTGTCCTCAAGCTATTGTTCTAACTGGGCTCTCCTGCATCCTTCAGATGTTTGCCAGCCCTGTCCAACAGCTGCTAGTGTTTCCCAGCCATGCCCAGCAATGTTGTCCTCTCTTATAGCTGTGATAAAAGTGGTTTTTAAAAGGTTCCTTTTTTGCTTTCTCAGTTTATGGTTACTTCAGTTCTCCATTTGATAGGGGTTTGAGTGTTTATTGCCTACCATTGTATAGTAGGACTAGATTAGTCCAAGCATTTCATCAATGCAAGCAAACTGATAATGTTTTATAGCCCTCTGTCTAATTTAATTGTTGATATACGTTCTGGTTGTCCATTACTGCATAACAACAACTCCACACTTAGTGGTATAAACCAGCAACAATCACCTATTATTATTACTATTATTATTTCACATTTCTGAGGTTGACTGGATTCACCTAGGTACTTCTTGCTCATGGTGTCTTGTTCAGCTACATGCAGGAAGTTGGACTCATCTCAAAGTTTTCCTCACTCCCATGTCTCACGGTGGTGCTGGCAGTTGACTAAGACCTCAGTTGGCTGGAATTGTTTGCCAGAACATGAACATATGACCCCTCTGTGTTGCCTAGACTCCATCACAGCATGGCAGTTAGGTTCCAAGAGCAAGCATCCCAGAGAGAAAAAGCCAGATGAAAGCTCTACCACCTTTTATAACCTAATCTTGGAAGTAACATGGCTTAACTTCTGCTATATTCTACTGATCCAAATAGCCATAGAAATTCACCTGGTTTCAGGAGGAGGGAATATAGACCACCTCTCTATGAGAGAATGGCAAAGTACATTTTAAGAAGAGAATGTAGAATGAGAGATATTGTTATGGCCATCATTAGAAAATAGTCTCCAACAATATACATTTTTTAAATTGCACAAATAATATACTCAGTGCTGAAAATTTTGAATACATATAGGTAGAAATTCTTTTTTAACGTTAAACAGGACTTATAATCTGATAAGGAAAATAGAAGCACAGTAAACTTTGGGGTGTTCCATACCTATATGAAAATCATATTTTCTAATCCCAGTGTTAAGATTCTTTGGTGTTTGTGCTGCTTCCAGATATAAAAAGCAGTCTGAGAGATAGTTTGATTGCTTAAATACTGAAAATTTTGAACATTTGATGATTAATGGGGGGTCAGAAAGATAAAGTATATAAAGACAAAGTCCTCTCAGAAACCTCAGTGGATGTTTATTCCACTTACAGAATGTTATAGAGAACTATTCCTTTTTAAAACTTCACTTAATTTGGAGCTTTATTCCACTTTGCCTTTCTTACCTTTGATATGTTTACTTTCCTGAATCAATTATAAGAATATTTTCAGAATTGCTTTCATGCCTTTTCAAAGTGTTCCATGTGTATTACCCCCATTTGATCCCCTGTAGTGCTGTCAGTCATTTGTAATGCAACTAGAACAATTAAGTAACAACTTTGTATTGTCATTTAAAATACTCATTTGCACAGTACAGCCTGAGAAGATAAAAGATGGTAAATCAATGTCATGGCAAATCACAAGGCCACTAAAACAGTATCTAAGAATATATATTGTAAGGGGAAATGTGCATAATATATTAATTTTAATATAAAAGCTGTATGTATATACATTGCAATATCTGTTGTTTCAATTACATGTGTGTATATGAAGAAAATGGCAAGAGGGTAGTGAGATTATAGATAATTTCATTTGCTTCTTTACGCTATTTTATATTTTCCAAGTTTTCTACAGTGAACATGTATTAGGATTTTAACTTAAAACTAAAAGTTTATACATTTAAAAGCAAGGTCAAAAGAAAATAGGAAGAGAAAAAAATCCTCAACACCATCCCTGATGAGGTTTGTATACATCCTTAATTTACCTAATTTTCATTATATTGCTGTGCATCCAACCATTTAACCAATCCTGAAAAGTAGAGTACCTTCCACTTCATATCTTTTGAGAGGTACATTTCAATTGACAGTTATACTACCTGGATAGATCTCGTTGAAACATGATGATACTTACAAGAGAAACACAAAGCAAAGTGTTATCAACAAATTCTACTTGTAAAATTATAATGGCGGAACTGTATTACCAGTCTAAACTACTAAGAGTTGTGAATTTACACTTGATTCTACAGTTATATTTGTCATCAATATAAGAGAGTGGAATGGAGTTCTTTTTGAGATGGCTTAACCTTTTAAATTCACATTCCCACTTCAAATGACTCATTTGGTGAGAGCAACAATGTCACACGCCAATATGAATAGAGAAGAGGGAGCAAACATAAGAACGGAGGAGACAGAAGCAGCATTTTATAATTTATCAATATGTGAAAGCTTACAATTAGTTTTTATTTAAAAAATAAATACTGGAAGAATAAGTGGATGCTGTGAATATGTGGCAACAGACAGTACAATGGGCCCATGAACTGTAATGATGAATCAACCATTTGAGCTGTGAGTCAAAGTATAGCACATCTACTGCTATGTGTGAGTAGAAAAATAATCCTTGTGTTTCATTCCTGTCTTGCATTGCATTCATTTAACAGGTTTACCAAGTATTACAAAGGTAAATTGATATATTTTAACCAAATAAATGCAAATACTTATAAATTACAAAGGATAATTTCCAAGGATATGTGGGGGACATTTATTCAATCATCATATTACGCATTTGCTATAACTCATAGAGAGAGTACCTCTTGGTTTTCCTTCTACCTATCTGGCAACTCTTCACTCTACCTTACGAGTACCTCCTCCTCTCCCCTCCCTTTTTGATTTTGCTGCTGCCACAAATTCACATTCTGTCCTCTTTTCTTTTTACACTGGATAATCTTTTGGGGAGGTTCTACCTTCACCCAAGGCTTCCACCAATACTAATGACAAATGACTAACATCTATGTCACCAATCAGAATATCTCTTCTGTGTTTCAGACCCATAAATCCAACAACTTCTAGACACCTCATCTGAAAGTACCAGAAGGACTTCAAACTCACAGAGTCTAAAACTGATCTCATGATTTTCCCAACCAAACATGGCATAACTTCAGCATCAGGCCTTCATTTTCTCTTTTGATTATAGAAAAAAAATCCAAACTACCCTCTCCACGTCCAGTTGTGCAACTTTCAAACATTCAATTCAGCACTTGGGAATTTGGAGGGAATCATTCAATTGTTTAAAATTCTTCATTACCTCCCTATTATTTTCAAGACTGTTATTCTAACTGCCTAGGTCTCCAGTCTTAATTCTTATCTCTCACTTCAGTCCCTTACTGAACTACTTGCAATTTCTTGGACACAGGTAAAATTAGACCCTTTAGATTACAGGAAACGGAGACTAATTCTGTCCACCTAAGGTATTTGGAGTTGTTGCAAAACTTTTATTGTAGCAGAAAAGAATCTCACACAAAACTAGGAATAGCTGCCACTCAGGACCTAAGGCATCAAGACACTTGGTCAACCCATAGAATCAAGCAACAAGATTCTATGGAACTTTGCAATAGTGTTCTAACACTATTCTTTTCACTCCATGCTATCTTTATCTTTCTGTATTACATCTCTTTCTACTAGCAATTATTTGATACTTTCCATACTTTGTTGAGATGCCAAAGGTACAGTCGATGATTGACACAATTAATTGTCACTACTTTTCTAGGCACAGTTTTGGGCCACAAATTTCCTCATATATTACTAGCCAGCCAACCAGGGTTGTCAGTTCTTGAGGCATTTCTAGCCATTAAGTGGCTAATGTTCACCAAGATGCCTTTCCTCAGGCTGGAGGATTGAGTTAGGCGATTCTCCTCAAAAAGAGATAATGGGCTTTCTGCTGTAGGCCCGAGTGGTCGCTGTCAAAATGGACAAGTTCACAAAACTTGGGAAGGTGATACTCAGTCAGACAGTTCAGTCACTCAGTTGTGTCCGACTCTTTGCAACCCTGTGGACTGCAGTACACCAGGCCACTCTGTCCATCACCAACTCCCGGAGCTTACTCAAACTCATGTCCATTGAGTTGGTGATGACATCTAACCATCTCATCCTATGTTCTCCTCTTCTCCTCCTGCATTCAGTATTTCCCAGGTTCAGGGTCTTTTCCAATGAGTCAGCTCTTCACATCAGGTGGCCAAAGCATTGGACTTTTAGCTTCAACATCAGTCCTTCCAGTGAATATTCAGGACTGATTTCCTTTAGGATGGACTCGTTAGATCTCCTTGCAGTCAAAGGGACTCTCAAGAGTCTTCTCCAACACCAGAGTTCAAAAGCATCAACACTTTGGCACTCAGCTTTCTTTATAGTCCAACTCTCACATTCATACATGACCACTGGAAAAACCATAGCCTTGACTAGATGGACTATCACTGGCAAAGTAATGTCTCTCCTTTTTAATATGCTGTCGAAGTTGGTCATAACTTTTCTTCCAAAAAGTAAGCATCTTTTAATTTCATGACTGCAGTCACCAACCACAGTGATTTTGGAGCCCCCCAAATTAAAGCCTGCCAATGTTTCCACTGTTTTCCCATCTATTTTCCAGGAAATGATGGGACGAGATGCCATGATCTTAGTTTTCTGAATGTTGAGCTTTAAGCCAACATTTTACTCTCCTCTTTCACTTTCATCAAAAGGCTCTTTAGTTCTTCTTCGCTTTCTGCCATAAGGGTGGTGTCATCTGTGTTTCTGAGGTTATTGATATTTCTCCCGGAAATCTTGATTCCAGCTTGTGCTTCTTCCAGTCCAGCGTTTCTCATGCTGTACTCTGCATAGAAGTTAAATAAGCAGGGTGACAATATACAGCCTTGACATACTCCTTTTCCTATTTGGAACCAGTCTGTTGTTCCATGTCCAGTTCTAACTGTTTCTTCCTGACCTGCATACAAATTTCCTGGGAGGCGGGTCAGGTGGTCTGGTATTCCCATCACTTGAAGAATTTACCACAGTTTGTTGTGATCCACACAGTCAAAGGCTTTGGCATAATCAATAATGTAGAAGTAGATGTTTTTCTGGAACTCTCTTGCTTTTTCGATGATCCAGCGGATGTTGGCAATTTGATCTCTGGTTCCTCTGCCTTTTGTAAATCCAGGTTGAACATCTGGAAGTTCACATATTATTGAAGCCTGGCTTGGAGAATTTTGAGCATTACTTTACTAGCATGTGAGATCAGTGCAATTGTGCAGTAGTTTGAGCATTCTTTGGCATTGACTTTCTTTGTGATTGGAATGAAAACTTAACTTTTCCATAGTCCTGTGGCCACTACTGAGTTTTCCAAATTTGCTGGCATATTGAGTACAGCACTTTCATGGCATCATCTTTCAGGATTTGAAATAGCTCAACTGGAATTCCATCACCTCCATTAGTTTTTTTCATAGTGATGCTTCCTAAGGCCACTTGAATTTGCATTCCAGGATGTCTGGCTCTAGGTGAGTAATCACACCATTGTGATTATCTGGATGGTGAAGATCTTTTTTGTATAGTTCTTCTGGAGAAGGAAATGGCAACTCACTCCAGTATTCTTGCCTAGAACATCCCATGGATGGAGGAGCCTGTGCAGGCTACTGTCCATGGGGTCGCAAAGAGTCGGACACGACTGAGCGACTTCATTTTCACTTTCACTTTCTGCGTATTGTTGCCACTTCTTAATATCTTCTGCTTCTGTTAGGTCCATACCATTTCTGTCCTTTATTGTGCCCATCTTTGCATGAAATATTCCCCTAGTAGCTCTGATTTTCTTGAAGAGATCTCTAGTCTTTCCCATTCTATTGTTTTCCTCTATTTCTTTGCACTCATCACTGAGGAAGTCTTTGTTATCTCTCCTTGCTATTCTTTGGAACTCTGCATTCAGATGGGTATATCTTTCCTTTTCTTCTTTGCCTTCAGCTTTTCAGCATTACTGGTCAGAGCATAGACTTGGATTACTGTGACACTGAATGGTTTGCCTTGGAAACGAACAGAGATCATTCTGTCATTTTTGAGATTGAATCCAAGTACTGCATTTCAGACTCTCTTGTTGACTATGATGGCTACTCCATTTCTTCTAAGGGATTCTTGCCCACAGTAGTAGATGTAATGGTCATCTGAGTTAAATTCACCCATTCCTGTCCATTTTAGTTCATTGATTTCTAAAATGTTGACATTCTTTCTTGCAATCTCCTGTTTGACCCCTTCCAATTTGCTTTGATTCATGGACCTAACATTCCAGGTTCCTATGTAATACTGCTCTTTACAGCATCGGACCTTGCTTTCATCACCAGTCACATCCACAGCTGGTGTTGTTTTTGCTTTGGGTCCGTCGTTTCATTCTTTCTGGAGTTATTTCTCCACTGATCTCCAGTAGCATACTGGGCACCTACTGACCTGGGAAGTTCATCTTTCAGTGTCCTATCTTTTTGCCTTTTCATACTGTTCATGGGGTTCTCAAGGCAAGAATACTGAAGTGGTTTGCCATTCCCTTCTCTAGTGGACCACATTTCATCAGGACTCACCACCATGACTCGTCTGTCTTGGGTGGCCCTACATGACATGGCTCATAGTTTCACTGAGTTAGACAAGGCTGTGGTCCATGTGATTAGATTGGTTAGTTTTCTGTGATTATGGTTTTCAGTCTGTCTACCCTCTGATGGAGAAGGATAAGAGGCTTATGGAAGCTTCCTGATGGGAGAGACTGACTGAGGGGGAAACTGAGTCTTGTTCTTATTGGGGGGGAGGGGTGCATGTTCAGTAAATCTTTAATTCAATTTTCTGTTGATGGGTGGAGCTGTGTTCCCTCCCTGCTATTTACCTGGGGCCAAACTATGGTGGAGATAATGAAGATAATCATGACCTCCTTCAAAAGATCCCATGCATGTACTGCTGCACTAGTGCCCCCAACCCTGCAGCAGGCCACCACCAACCCACACCTCTGCTGGAGTCCTGGACACTCACAGGCAAGTCTGGGTCAGTCTATTGTGGGGCCACGGCTCCTTTCTCCTGGGTCTTGGTGCACAAGGTTCTATTTGTACCCTTCAAGAGTCTATTTCCCAGTCCTGAGTAAGTTCTGGCAGCTCTATGTTGGGGTTAATGGTGACCTCCTCTAAGAGGGCTTATGCCATACCCAAGTCTGCTGCACCAAGCGCACCGTCCCTGCGGCAGTCCACTGCTGACCCATACCTTCACAGGAGATGCTCAAACACAGTTCTGTCTCAGTCTCTGTGGGGTCCCTGGGTCCTGGTGTGAACAAGGTTTGTTTGAGCCCTCTGAGTATCTCTGGCGGGAATGGGATTTGATTCTAAACATGAATTCGCCCCTCCTACCATCTTGCTGGGGCTTCTCCTTTGCCCTTGGACAAGGGGTATCTCTTCAAAGCCACTCCAGCACCTACCATCTTACTGCGGTTTCTCTGACCCCAGGTGATGCTGGTGAGGCTCTTCCTGGCCAGTTGCTATTCTGGACACAAAGTGATCATCGTGAAGAACATTGATGATGGCATTTCAGATTGACCCTACAGCCATGCTCTGGTAGCTAGAATTGTAGCTATCCCTACAAAGTTCCATGGGCAAGAAGAAAATCTCAAAGAGATCAAAGATCAAGTCTTTTGTGAAACTGTATCATCACCTCATGCCCAAAAGGTTTTCTATCAATAGCCCCTTGGACAAAACTGTTGTCAACAGGGATGTCTTCAGAGACTCTGCTTTCAAATGGCAAGGCTCAATGAGAGGCCAAGGTCAAGTTCAAGGAGAGATACAAGACTGGCAAGAATAAATGGTTCTTCCAGAAGCTGTGGTTTTAGTTTTATTTCAGTCATTAAAAATACAAAAATAAATAAATAAAGGAGAGAGAGAGATAGTGGGCTTGTCTGCGACAACTAGCACATACAGTGGATAAAATAGTTACAGACTATGAATTGAGGTAGGCAAAAATATACATTTTATTTCTCTATAACTGAACTAAATCCCTATTTTGAAACTTTATTCTGGTGATAGCAAAAAGTCAGAGTTTGTTAATTTAAGGTAAGTCACTCAATTCAGGATTTTCTAGGTCAAAAAAGAGTTCTCCCTTACCACTTTTTCACATTTCTTAGTTTGGGTGCCATAAAAGCAACATCGGAGATGAAGAATTGGATTCCAATAGTTTATATGAGGTGTATCTTTGGAAACTAACAATGAGAGAGCAAAAAGACTGAGACATGGAAGAAGAAAAATCAGTACAGAATTTTTTTATTGAGCTGTTGGCAATTGGGGTTCTATCCCACTGTGACCCCTTAATAGGTGGTTAGAATGCAACCCATAATTGCCTCTGGAAAATAGGGTGTTGAACACTTATCTTTCAATGCTCACTCCTCATTGGTTTAAAATTTTTCCTGGAGGTATTAATTGCCATGTACTTCTGCACTACCTTGCATGCAGGTTGAAAAAACCCCTATATCTTCAGAAAATGTCAATTAAAAAAAGACAATAAAGTATAAATCTTGTGTGCATGCTTGGGGTAGTTTTGCTGAGCATACAAGAACGATCCGCTGGAGTTGCAATTAATCTGAAGATTGCCAAAAGAATGTGATATGGGACACCAAAATGTTCTACCACAGTCCAGGAGAAAAGACATGGTGACCACTGTGTGACTGATATCCAGATGTCAGAATCTATCCACGATGGAATCTACTGTGACAATTAAGGCTCCATTTATCTAGTCTTTATCTTCTAGCTCTGCTCAGATTCTGATGCATCCTCATTTCCTTCTAGTCTCCAATTGTCAAAGAAATGCAGGGAAATCTGTGCCCTCCTTCCTATGACCATACAGCCCCATACATCCTTTACCATCTCTACCCTCAGCTCCTTCTTCTTTCCTCGCAGAGAGAGGTCTGGGATGGGGACTCAAGGAGTGGTTTTCAGAAATGAGACCTGAGGACCCATTGTCAGGGACGCACATCAAAATATATATCAATAATTGTGTCTCCTTCTGAATAACCAACAAATCACAGGAGAAATCAAAAATGAAATCAAAATATGCATAGAAACAAAAAATTAAAACACAACAACCCCAAACCCATGGGATTCAGTAAAAGCAGTACTAAGGGGACGGCTCAGAGCAATACAAGGTTATCTCAAGAAACAGGAGAGAAATCAATAAATAACCTAACTCTACACCTAAAGCAACTAGGAAAAGAAGAAACGAAGCACCCCAGGGTTAGTAGAAGGAAAGAAATCATAAAAATTAGGGCAGAAAAAAATGCAAAAGAAACAAAGGAGACCATAACCAAAATCAGCAAAGCCAAAAGCTGGTTCTTTGAGAAGATAAATAAAATAGACAAACCAGCAGCCAGACTCATCAAGAAGAAAAGGGAGAAGAATCACATCAACAAAATTGAAATGAAAATGAGGAAATCACAACACAGTACAGAAATACAAAGGATCATAAGAGACTACTATCAGCAACTATATGCCAATGAAATGGACAACTTGGAAGAAATGGACAAATTCTTAGAAAAGTATAACTTTCAAAAACTGAACCAAGGAGAAATAGAAAATCTTAACAGACCCACAACAAGCACAGAAGTTGAAACTGTAATCAGAAATCTTCCAACAAACAGAAGCCCAGGACCAGATGGCTTCACAGCTGAATTCTACCAAAAGTTTAGAGAAGAGCTAACACCTATCCTACTCAAACTCTTCCAGAAAATTGCAGAGGAAGGTAGACTTCCAAACTCATTCTATGAGGCCACCATCACCCTAATACCAAAACCAGACAAAGATGCCACACAAAAAAGGAAAACTATAGGCCAATATCACTGATGAACACGGATGCAAAAATCCTTAACACAATTCTAGCAAACAGAATCCAACAACATATTAAAGAGATCATACATCATGACCGAGTAGGCTTTATCCCAGGGATGCAAGGATTCTTCAGTATTCACAAATCAATCAATGCAATACACCATATTAACAAATTGAAAGATAAAAACCATATGATTATCTCAGTAGATGCAGAGAAAGCCTTTGACAAAATTCAACATCCACTTATGATAAAAAAAAAAAAACCCCTCCAGAAAGCAGGCATAGAAGGAATGTACCTCAACATAATAAAAGCCATATATGATAAACCTACAGCAAACATGGAGAAGGAAATGGCAACCCACTCCAGTATCCTTGCCTGGAAAATCTTATGGACAGAGGAGCCTGGTGGACTGCAGTCCAGGGGTCGCAAAGAGTCTGGCATGACTGAGCAACTAACACTAACACTAACTAACAGCAAACATTAACCTCAATGGTGAAAAATTGAAAGCATTTCCCCTAAAGTCAGGAACAAGACAAAGATGCCCACTCTCACCACTAATATTCAACATAGTTTTGGAAGTTTTAGCCACAGCAATCAGAGAAGAAAAAGAAATAAAAGGAATCTAGATTGGAAAAGAAGAAGTAAACTCTCACTGTTTGCAGATGACATGATCCTCTACATAGAAAACCCTAAAGACTCCACCAGAAAATTACTAGAGCTAATCAATGAGTATAGTAAAGTTTCAGGATATAAAATTAACACACAGAAATCCCTTGCATTCCTATACACTAACAATGAGAAAACAGAAAGAGAAATTAAGGAAACAATTCCATTCACCACTGCAACGAAAAGAATAAAATACTTAGGAATAAATTTACCTAAAGAAACAAAAGACCTATATATAGAAAACTATAAAACACTGATGAAAGAAATCAAAGATGACACAAATAGATGGAGAAATATACCATGTTCATGGATTGGAAGAATCAATATAGGGAAAATGAGTATACTACCCAAAGCAATCTATAGATTCAATGCAATCCCTATCAAGCTACCAACAATATTTTTGAGAGAGCTAGTACAAATAATTTCACAATTTGTATGGAAATACAAAAAAACTCAAATAGCCAAAGCAATCTTGATAAAGAAGAATGGAACTGGAGGAATCACCCTGCCTGACTTCAGACTATACTACAAAGCTACTGTCATCAAGACAGTATAGTACTGGCACAAAGACAGAAATATAGATAAATGGAACAAAATAGAAAGCACAGAGATAAATCCACACACCTATGGACACCTTATCTTTGACAAAGGAGGCAAGAATATACAATGGAGAAAAGACAATCTCTTTAACAAGTGGTGATGGGAAAACTGTTCAACCACTTGTAAAAGGATGAAACTAGAACACTTCCTAACACCAGACACAAAAATAAACTCAAAATAGATTAAAGATATAAATGTAAGACCAGAAACTATAAAACTCCTAGAGGAAAACATAGGCAAAACACTCTCTGATGTAAATCATAGTAGGATCCTCTATGACCCACCTCCCAGAATAATGGATATGAAAGCAAAAATAAACAAATGGGACCTAATTAAACTTAAAAGCTTTTTCACAATGAAGGAATCTATAAGCAAGGTGAAAAGACAGCCTTCAGAATGGGAGAAAATAATAGCAAATGAAGCAAATGACAGAGAATTAATCTCAAAAATATACAAACAACTCCTGCAGCTCAGTTCCAGAAAAACAAACGACCCAATCAAAAAAATGGGCCAAAGAACTAAACAGACACTTCTCCAAAGAAGACATACAGATGGCTAACAAACAGATGAAAAGATGCTCCACATCACTCATTATCAGTTCAGTTCAGTTCAGTTCAGTCACTCAGTCGTGTCCGACTCTTTGCGACCCCATGAATTGCAGCACGCCAGGCCTCCCTGTCCATCACCAACTCCTGGAGTTCACCCAGACTCAAGTCCAACGAGTCAGTGATGCCATCCAGCCATCTCATCCTCTGTTGTCCCCTTCTCCTCCTGCCCCCAATCCCTCCCAGCATCAGAGTCTTTTCCAATGAGTCAACTCTTCGCATGAGGTGGCCAAAGTACTGGAGTTTCAGCTTTAGCATCATTCCTTCCAAAGAAATCCCAGGGCTGATCTCCTTCAGAATGGACTGGTTGGATCTCCTTGCAGTCCAAGGGACTCTCAAGAGTCTTCTCCAACACCACAGTTCAAAAGCATCAATTCTTCAGTGCTCAGCCTTCTTCACAGTCCAACTCTCACATCCATACATGATCACAGGAAAAACCATACCCTTGACTAGACAGACCTTTGTTGGCAAAGTAGAGAAATGCAAATCAAAACCACAATGATGTACCATATCACACCGGTCAGAATGGCTGGTATCCAAAAGTCTACAAACAATAAATGCTGGAGAGGGTGTGGAGAAAAGGGAATCCTCTTACATTGTTGGTGGGAATGCAAACTAGTACAGCCACTATGGAGAACAGTGTGGAGATTCCTTTAAAAACTGGAAATAGAACTGCCATACGACCCAGCAATCCCATTGCTCAGCATACACACTGAGGAAACAAGAATTGAAATAGACACATGTACCCCAATGTTCATCGCAGCACTGTTTATAATAGCCAGGACATGGAAGCAACCTAGATGTCCATCAGCAGATGAATGGATAAGAAAGCAGTGGTACATATACACAATAGAGTATTACTCAGCCATTGAAAATAATACATTTGAATCAGTTCTAATGAGGTGGATGAAACTGGAGTGTATTATATAGAGTGAAGTAAGCCAGAAAGAAAAACACCAATACAGTATACTAATGCATATATATGGAATTTAGAAAGATGGTAACAATAACCCTGTATGCGAGATAGCAAAAGAGACACAGATGTATAGAACAGTCTTTTGAACTCTGTGGGAGAGGGAGAGGGTGGGATGATTTGGGAGAATGGCATTGAAACATGTATAATATCATATATGAGACGAATCGCCAGTCCAGGTTTGATGCATGATACAGGATGCTTGGGGCTGGTGCACTGGGATGACCCAGAGGGATGGGACAGGGAGGGAGGTGGGAAGGGGGTTCAGGATGGGGAACATGTGTATACCCATGGCAGATACATGTTGATGTATGGCAAAACCAATACAATACTGTAAAGTAATTAGCCTCCAATTAAAATAAATAAATTTATATTAGAAAAAGAGTCTACAAACAATAAATGCTGTAGAGGGTGTGGAGAAAAGGGAACCCTATTACACTGTTGGTGGGGATGCAAACTAGTATAGCCACTATGGAGAACAGTGTGGAGATTCCTTTAAAAACTGGAAATAGAACTGCCATACGACCCAGCAGTCCCACTGCTGGGCATACACACTGAGGAAACCAGAATTGAAAGACACACGTGTACCCCAATGTTCATTGCAGCACTGTTTATAATAGCCAGGACATGGAAGCAACCTAGATGTCCATCAGCAGACAAATGGATAAGAAAGCTGTGGTACATACCCACAATGGAATATTACTCAGCTATTCAAAAGAATGCATTTGAATCAGTTCTAATGAGGTGGATGAAACTGGAGCCTATTATACAGAGTGAAGTAAGTCAGAAAGAAAAACACCAATACAGTACATTAATGCATATGTATGGAATTTAGAAAGATGGTAACAATGACCCTGTATGAAAGACAGCAAAAGAGACACAGATGTAAAGAACAGACTTTTGGGCTCTGTGGGAGAAGGCAAGCGTGGGATGATCTGAGAGAATAGCATTGAAACATGTATATTATCATATATGAAATAGATTGCCAGTCAAGTTGCGATGCATGAGACAGGGTGCTCAGGGCTGGTGCACTGGGATGATCCTGAGGGATGGGATGGGGAGGGAGGTGGGTGGGAGGGTCAGGATGGGGAACACATGTACACCCATGGCTGATTCATGTGAATGTATGGCAAAAACCACCACAATATTGTAAAGTAATTAGCCTCCAATTAAAATGAATTTTTAAAAACTGTGTTTCCTAACCCTGTAATCCTTTACACCAGTCTGTGAGAACCCTATCTAATTTAAACAGGTGGGGAAAACTGACATGACTTATTTTGTATTTTTTCATGTCTTCTATTTATGTCATTAACATTGTCTACTGAACCCTTGAGGCTCTGACTCTTCAACTCAAAATTTTTTACTCTCAACATTATCATCTCTTTGGGGAGATTCAAAGGGCTGTTTTGAGCCTAAAAAGCTGAACACTGACTCCTTTCTTTGCCCTTTGTATTTCTTTTGAAATAACTCTACCCTGATAAGCAATAAGCATAGAATATTCTCTCATGTTGGGTCTCCAGGAGCAGATCATGAGATGAAGATTTGTGTGTAAGTAATTTATTAGGACATGTTCTCCTAAAAAGACAGTAGAGGGATATAAAATTGGAATACAGAAAGGAAGGAGGCCAAGCAAGTGTGTAATATTAAGCTAAGTCTTATAAGAGGGTAACTTTGACTTTATCCGAGTCTATCCCCAGAGACAGTGGAGGTCACTTCCCAAAGTGATCCCCCTCATGGGACATGAGTTGGAATATTTATCCTCTCATCCTATCAGTAACTGGTTAAGAGTTGCCTTCTGGGAGAGGAGAAAAGAAGGGAGAGAATGTGGAGACTGGCATAAAATCCCAGTCTGCAAATTCTGCTCTGTCAGTATCTGTTAGGACTATGTTTACCATTATCTGAATGAATGATCAGTTTGAGAAACAAGAAATAATAGGGAAAGAAACACAGGATAATGTTTCAGAATATAATCATACCCTGCATATTTGGTAGATTTAACTCCTGTGCCCTCTTGCATCACCATGAATTTTATAGGAGGATATTAAGTTTTGCGTACTCTCCTTTTCCTTCAGGTCAATTGCTCTTTATGCAAACCTTAGTCTCCCCAGTCACAAGCTCTCTTTCTCTCTGCTCTCATTATATCCTCTGAGAATAAGTCTGTCAACGTTGGGTTCCCCCTATTAGAATTTCTAGTCCTTAAGAGCAGAGACCAGCTTGTTCTTTTCAGTATGCTGCTGCTGCTGCTGCTGCTAAGTCACTTCAGTCGTGTCCGACTCTGTGCGACCCCATAGACGGCAGTCCACCAGGCTTCTCCGTTCATGGGATTCTCCAGGCAAGAACACTGGAGTGGGTTGCCATTTCCTTCTCCAATGCATGAAAGTGAAAAGTGAAAGTGAAGTCGCTCAGTGATGTCCGACCCTCAGCGAACCCATGGACTGCAGCCTACCAGGTTCCTCTGCCCATGGATTTTCCAGGCAAGAGTACTGGAGTGGGGTGCCATTGCCTTCTCCTCTTTTCAGTATACACATGTCCAAATGTTCTGTGAATGCTTATGAAAGAATGGGCTTCCCTGGTGGCTCAGATGATAAAGAATCCACCTACAATGCAGGAGACCCAGATTCGGTCCCTGGGGTGTGAAGATACCTGGAGAAGGGAATGGGAATCACTACGCACTCCAATATTCTTGCCTGGAGAATCCCATGGACAGAGGAGCCTGGTGGCCTATAGTCCATGGGGTTGCAAAGAGTCAGACATGACTGAGAAAATAAGCATACACACATGAAAGAATAGATGAAGTGGACAGGTCATTTGGTTCAGTTCAGTTCAGTTGCTCAGTTGTGTCCCACTCTTCGTGACCCCATGGACTGTAGCACGCCAGGTCTCCCTGTCCATCATCAACTCCAGGAGTTTACCAAACTCATGTCCACTGAGTTGGTGATGAAATCTAATCATCTCATCCTATGACATCTCATCCGATGTCGTCCCTTTCTCTTCCCACCTTTAATCTTTCCCAGCATCAGGGACTTTTCCAATGAGTTAGCTCTTCGCATCAGGGGGCCAAAATATTGGAGTTTCAGCTTCAATATCAGTCCTTCCAATGAATATTCAGGACTGATTTCTTTTAGGATGGACTGGTTGGATCGATTTCCTTGCAGTCCAAGGGAATCTCAAGAGTCGTTTCCTCACCACAGTCCAAAAGCATCAACTCCTTGGCACTCAGCTTTCTTTATAGTCCAACTCTCACATCCATACATGACTACTGGGAAAACCATAGCCTTGACTAGATGGACCTTTGTTGGCAAAGTAATGTCTCTGCATTTTAATACGCTGTCTAGGTTGGTCATAACTTTTCTTCCAAAGAGTAAGCATCTTTTAATTTCATGGCTGCAGTCACCATCCACAGTGATTTTGAAGCCCCCAAAATAAGGTCTCTCACTGTTCCCCCTGTTTCCCATCTATTTGCCATGAAGTGGACCAGATGCCATGATCTTAGTTTTCTGAATGTTGAGCTTTAAGCCAACATTTTCACTCTCCTCTTTCACTTCCATCAAGAGCCTTTAGTTCTTCTTCGCTTTCTGCCATAAGGGTGGTGTCATCTGCATATCTGAGATTATTGATATTTCTCCTGGCAATATTGATTCCAACTTGTGCTTCCTCCAGTCCAGTGTTTCTCATGATGTACTCTGCATATAAGTTACTCTGCATATAAGTTAAATAAGCAGGGTGACAATACTTGACATACTCCTTTCCCTATTTGGAACGTCTGTTGTTCCACATCCAGTTCTAACTGTTGCTTGTTCACCTGCATACAGATTTCTCAAGAGGCAGGTTAGGTGGTCTGGGAATCCCATCTCTTGAAGAATTTCCCACAGTGTGTTGTGATCCACATAGTCAAAGGCTTTGGCATAGTCAGTAAAGCAGAATTAGACATTTTTCTGGAACTCACTTGTTTTTTCGATAATCCCACTGGAAATGTGAAGGTAAACCCTGCCTTGTGCCTCCATTTTCTTGCATTTTTATTCAGATCAAATCAGTTTACAATGAACATCAAGGGAAATCATTAAGGGGATAACATGTCAAAAATGGTGACATGTGATTTCAAGAATGCATATGAAAGGGAAGGGAAGAAACTGGCTTAGCCCAGTTTGCTTTGATGATAAAAAAGGCTGGTGGATTGAAGGTAGTTTGTTTATGAGAACAAATGTGATTTTTAGCACAGACCAGGAAGGCTCTCTCCTTGATCTATCCTAAAAAATGGGGGTCCCCCCAAAAATGTCAGGTTGTTCTCCTAGATTTGCTACAGCCTGAGGAAAGTTTTCCATGTACATGTGCAATTGACAAAGATTAATGATGATATGAATAGATGGGCTGATAAGATAAGTGGATGAGTGGATGATGTGTAGGTACATTTGCCTATACTACCAAACTTTAATAGAAATAAGGCATTATTAACTAGGAAGAAGGTTACTTTCAGGACAGAAACTTAAAAACATATCAAAATAATATTTTAGAGCTTAAAATGTATTCATAGATTAGATTATGATAAGGCATTTATAAGAGGAAAAATGAGAAAGGTGAGCATGAAGCGAGCAATCTGATTTATTTAATAAATAGAGGGTAATTATTGGGACTGAATGATTTTCAAAGCAAAGCAAATCCTATAATTGTCTATATTAAACCTGACAAGGACATAATAACATGTTGTTATTTTAGTGGGCTGGAAATAAAACTGCCTAGCTGGACCCTTCATCTAATTCTTAGGATTGATGACATCTATGCCAGCTTAATGGAGGGACATATTCAGTGAGTGTTCCCCTCACACCAAAATGTAGAACTCATGCATTTTTCATCCACACAGAATTTTGCTGCCTGTTCAACTTTCTTTGAGGGAATTTACTGACCTGTATTATATTCTAAACCACACAAAAAGAGATTTTTGTATAGGAATTTTGTTTGCAGACATGAACTCCCCTCTACATGCACTCCTCCAGGACAGACTATATCTCTACATTTCAGTCCTCTCATTGCACTCTGTGCTTCTAGAACAGTAGGACTGCATAATACAGTTTACATCTATGTCTATTTCTTTTGTTAGATTAAGACTTCCCCCAAAGTATCTAGAATTGTGCCCAGCATGCAGTCTCTGTCTTTTCTGTGTAGGAATCCCTTACTGATCTTTTTTTTTCTTTTCTTTTTTTTTTTTAAATTTTATTTTATTTTTAAACTTTACATAATTGTATTAGTTTTGCCAAATATCAAAATGAATCCGCCACAGGTATACATGTGTTCCCCATCCTGAACCCTCCTCCCTCCTCCCTCCCCATACCATCCCTCTGGGTCGTCCCAGTGCACTAGCCCCAAGCATCCAAAGGCTTAGCTCAGAAGTCAACCGTCATGCTCCTCAAGAACAGTTACTTGCTTCCTATTCTGATCTCCCACCACACTTCATTCGTAATGCTGTTAAGGTGCTTACCTCAATATACATGAACACCTAAAGGGAAAAATGCTGCATTTTCACCATCTTTGCCTTAGTGCCTAACATATTGTCTGCCACACATTAGATACTAAATATGTATCTGTTGAATTAAACTGAGATGAATAGTTTTTCCAACAATACATAACAAACTAAAAACAAAACTCTCTGAAATAAACTCTCTGAAATAGAATTGCAGTTCAAATTAGTAAATGTGAGTAAATTCCAACTCTCAGGATAATGATTAGGGATGAAGAAGAAATGCTCTTGGGCTTGATAAAAGATCAAATAGGCATTTGCACTAGAAAATTATTATATGTGCTTTCATTTCTGGTCCTTTGCTGGGAGGTGACCACTAGGTTAGCATCATTTTGTATTATAAATATTGTAGGAATAAATTCTTAATCAGGGTCACCAGAAAATTACATCACTCAGCACATATAAAACTCTAAAATCTAAATTTAAAAGGAGGCTTCCTAGTGATGCTAGTGGTAAAGAATCTGCCTGCCAATGCAAGAGATGTAAGAGACATGGGTTTGATCCCTGGATCAGGAAGATCCCCTGGAGAAGGAAATGGCAACCCACTCCAGTATTCTTGCCTGGAGAATCCCATGGATAGAGGAGCCTGGCAGGCTATAGTCCTTAGGGTCACCAGGAGTTGGACATAATTGAAGCAACTTGATCCACACTTGCAGAAAAAAATCCATGTTACTCCTCTTTATTCTCTAAAACTAGCATGTCAACAAGAATAGTTCAAGTAACCAAAAACTACTCACACTTTTTTAATTAGACATCTACAGCAGATTTGGATTTTTATATAACTCAATAAGGCATTGAGACGACTCATTGTTAGAAACATTTCACATATAAAATTTAAAACTTGGAAGAAGAGAATTTAAAAAGAAAGGAGTTAACGTGAATCTAATCATGATGAGATAGTTGGCAAATTAAAACAAAGGAATAATCTACAAACCAATGGCTACAGTCCATAGGGTCGCAAAGAGTCTGACACAGCTGAGTGACTGAGCATGCATGCAAGCACTACAAACCAATTGACCTCTATTCTTCCAAAAGATCAACATAGTAATGGTAAAATTCAGTCCAAAAAATTGTTCTTAATTAAAGAAGACTAAAAAAATTTGGCAAATAAATGCAACAAGTGACCTTGGATAAAAATAAAAAGCATTAAAGGACATAAATAAAACAATTCAAGAAATTTGAATGATTATGTTATATAAGATAATGCTATCATATCAGTGATAAATGTCCCAAATTGAATAATTTTATTATGGTTATTTAAAAGAATGCATTATTCCTGGGAAACACATGTTGAAGTATTTTTAGGTCAAGAGATATCATGTCTGTAACTTCTTGCCAAATGATTCTGTGAAAAATAACAACTATGAATACAGATTAATTTATTCTTACAATTTTTGAAGAATTCTAACATAAAAAATAAAAATGATAAAAATAAATAAAGGGACTAGAGAAACTCTTGTACATGTGTATCAGGAGACATGTATAAGTTTATAGCAGCACATGCACGCTCATATCATCAAAAAGTTAAACAACCCTACAGTTATTCACTAATCATGGGTAAATAAATTACAGTATATGTATACAATGTAATACTACAGAGCAGTAAAATGAATCAGCTAGAGTTACACAGCACAACATGGGTGAATTTCTAAAACATAAAAATCAGAGAATGAAGTTGGAAAAGACATCATGCTGCATGACTCCATTTATTTAAAGTTCAAAATCAGGCAAAAGTAAAGATAACTATAAGGTAAAAGTCTAAGATAATCAAGGGTAAAAAGACATTATTATAAAACCATTTATCATCTGAAAAAAAATAATAGCTTTATTTGTATTGAATACCTTGCTGCCCTTTACTAGTTGTGCTCTTCTCCCGCTCCCCTTCACCCTCCTGGTTTTATTAACTCTATGGGACTGTGCTCAGGAAGCTTCAAAAACTGTGGTCTCATCACCTGTGGGAGCTCAGTTGAGGGTTTCTGTTTGTTTGTTTCATATTTACAGTCATTCTAATGAGTATCATAATTCATGAAAGAGGCTGGTGACAGAGAAACCACAAACTATCATGTTGAGATGCCTGCCATAAATCTATTTATCGCTATCTATATGTATTTTTTTTATCTCAGCACTGGAAAAAGGATATTATATTAGAAATTTGTTCCTAGGATCCTTAGTCCTTTTTCCATTCATCTTCTCCATTAAGTGCCACTTCCTTTTCTTCTATCATTGTGAGGTTACAATGATATTTTACAATGTAAAATATCTACCATTTCTTCTCAAAATAGCACCTCCCCTAGAAAAGGACAGAAATGGAAGTCTACTCATAGTCACAGCTAACACAGCCATTAATAATGCTTGGAGACACACTTTGAGCTTGGGGATAGAGATAAATAGACTGGAGATTTAGATACCCAAAGCCATACGGCATGGTAAACATTTTAAAGAATTTGATTATTAAGCTCTGGAGAAGAATATGGGGGCAAGGGAAACACTTTTGATAACTGAATTCAGGTATCTAAAGAAGTGTCACATGCAAGCTGGATGTGATTTGTTCTTCATGACCTCAAGGGACAGAACTTGGATCAATGGGTGAAAGCTTCAGGAAGATTGATCTGAATCAACATAAGGGAGAGCCATGAAGAAATATGATAGCACCATAGGGAAGTGAATTGCATATTTCAAGAAGCATTATGAAAGAGGCTAACCAAGTAATGGCATAGGACTGAAGGGTAAAATAATTAATTTTTTAGGGTTCTAAGTTTCTAGGTTCTGTGCAGTTTCCAGGTATGAAAGAGGATGCTGAACTAGCAGTTAAGAGTCCAGAGTCATTGCACTGAAGTTCAGTTCAGTCGCTCAGTCATGTCTGACTCTTTCTGATCCCATGAACCGCTGCACACCAGGCCTCCCTGTCCATCACGAGCTCCCAGAGTTCACCCAAACCCATGTCCATCAAGTTGGTGATGCCATCCAACCATCTCACCCTCTGTCATCCCCTTCTTCTCCTGCCCTCAATCTTTCCCATCATCAGGGTCTTTTCCAATGAGTAAGCTCTTCACATCAGGTGGCCAAAATATTGGAGTTTCAGCTTCAACATCAGTCCCTCCAATGAACACCAGGACTGATCTCCTTTAGGATGGACTGGCTGAATCTCCTTGCAGTCCAAGGGACTCTCAAGAGTCTTCTCCAACACCACAGCTAAAAGCATCAATTCTTCAGTGCTCAGCTTTCTTTATAGTCCAACTCTCACATCCATACATGACTACTGGTAAAACCATAGCTTTGACTAGATGGACCTTTGTTGGCAAAGTAATGTCTCTGCTTTTTAATATACTGTCTGGGTCATAACTTTCCTCCCAAGGAGTAAGTGTCTTTTAATTTCATGACTGCAATCACCTTCTGCAGTGATTTTGGAGCCCAGAAAAATAAAGTCTGACACTGTTTCCACTCCCCATCTATTTCCCATGAAGTGATGGGACTGGATGCCATGATCTTAGTTTTCTGAATGTTGAGCTTTAAGCCAACTTTTTCACTCTCCTCTTTCACTTTCATCAAGAGGCTTTTTAGTTCCTCTTCACTTTTTGCCATAAGGGTGGTGTCATCTGCATATCTTAGGTTGATATTTCTCCCCGCAATCTAGATTCCAGCTTGTGCTTCTTCCAGCCCAGTGTTTCTCATGATGTACTCTGCATATAAGTTAAATAAACAGGGTGACAATATACAGCCTTGCCATACTCCTTTTCCTATTTGGAACCAGTCTGTTGTTCCATGTCCAGTTCTAACTGTTGCTTCCTGACCTGCATACAGGTTTCTCAAGAGGCAAGTCAGATGGTCTGGTATTCCCCTCTCTTTCAGAATTTTCCACAGTTTATAGTGATCCACACAGTCAAAGGCTTTGGCATAGTCAATAAAGCAGAAATAGATGTTTTTCTAGAACTCTTTTGCTTTTGCTATGATCCAGCGGATGTTGGCAATTTGATCTCTGGTTCCTCTGCCTTTTCTAAAACCAGCTTGAACATCAGAAGTTCACAGTTCATGTATTACTGAAGCCTGGCTTGGACAATTTTGAGCATTACTTTACTAGCATGTGAGATGTGTGCAATTGTGTGGTAGTTTGAGCATTCTTTGGCATTGCCTTTCTTTGGGATTGGAATGAAAGCTGACCTTTTCCAGTCCTGTGGCCACTGCTGAGTTTTCCAAATTTGCTGGCATATTGAGTGCAACACTTTCACAGCATCATCTTTCAGGATTTGAAATAGCTCAACTGGAATTCCATCACCTCCACTAGCTTTGTTCATAGTGATGCTTCCTAAGGCCCACCTGACTTCACATCCAGCATGTCTGGCTCTAGGTCAGTGATCACACTGTCATGATTATCTGGTTCATGAAGATCTTTTTTTGTACAGTTCTCTGTATTCTTGCCACCTCTTCTTAATATTTTCTGCTTCTGCTAGGTCCATACCATTTCTGTCCTTTATTGTGCCCATCTTTTCATGAAATGTTCCCTTAGTATCTCTAATTTTCTTAAAGAGATCTCTAGTCTTTCCCATCCTATTGTTTTCCTCTATTTCTTTGCACTGATCGCTGAGGAAGGTCTTCTTATGTGTCCTTGCTATTCTTTGGAACTCTGCATTCAAACGGGTATATCTTTCCTTTTTTCCTTTGCTTTTCCCTTCTCTTCTTTTCACAGCTACTTGTAAGGCCTCCTCAGACAGCCATTTTGCTTTTTTGCATTTCTTTTTCTTGAGGATGGTCTTAATTCCTGCCTCCTGTACAATGTCACAAACCTTTGTCCATAGTTCATCAGGCACTCTGTCTATCAGATCTAGTCCCTTAAATGTATTTGTCACTTCCACTCTATAATCATAAGGGATTTGATTTAGGTCATACCTGAATGGTCTAATGGTTTTCCCCACTTTCTTCAATTTAAGTCTGAATTTTGCAATAAGGAGTTCATGATCTGAGCCACAGTCAGCTCCCAGTCATGTTTTTGCTGACTGCATAGAGTTTCTCCATCTTTGGCTGCAAAGAATATAATCAATCTGATTTTGGTGTTGACCAAAATCTCATGTTCAAGAAGAATCAACTTGAGAGGAATTACCCTCCAAGAGTTGTTTTGGCTTTGGCTTCTATGAAATATCAGTATATTACCTGGAATTAAGTATCACAGTTTCTTTTTCATTATTTTGTTTTGTTACTAAGTAATACATAGGAGCAAAATTAATTGGTCACATATTGCTCACAGTATAAGTCTTTATAGTGTGTATGAATAGCTTACAGCATCCTTGATACCCCAGGAACCAGAGAGTCAGCTGTGTTTGTGTTTCATTATAAATTTTACAAAAGAGGGAAAACTCTTTATCTTGGCACTAAGATTCAGGACTATGGACAGGAAAGAAGGCTCATTTCCTGTCCTACTATTCCTATCTCTATACAAGGAATTCATATCTACCCTTCAACTGCACTATAGTTTTTAGCAATTTCTAATAGAGAAGTATATCAGTCAGGGTTCTGGCAGGAAATAGAATTCTACTGGGTGACTCAATGAGGAGATTTTAATAAAGGACTACATTCAGATATGTGAATGGGGTTTAGGAAAACAACAAGGACGGTTGAGGCATCCAAGGATGAGTCATAACTGGAAGCCATTACCAACCCTAGGATTGAAGAGGTAATGGGAGGAAATAGTATCACATAAACTACTGAGAGCTGAAACCGTGGAGGAGACACGGAGCAGAAGCTATACTCATGGAGAGATTTGACCACAGCCCGAACCAAGGCACAGAGATGAGTGAAATAGGGAAGAGATATCCCAACTTTTCTATCTTCTTGTTCTGTGGTCTCATGCTGGTGCCTCCATTTAGCTGAGTCAATGAAGTAAACTCAGAAACTCAGTACAAGCTCATAAGTGCTTGTCTCCTAACTCCCATTTCAGATCTCTTCCCATAGCAGCATAGTTTCATGGGGACATAGTCTAGGAATAGTGATGACACACACCTGTAAGTAATTTAGCCCATATGCCACTTGGAGACAAAAATGATGCACAGGGTCACATTTATCGAAATTTCATCTTCATCTAAAAATTAATTCAGAAACTATATGGTGCTAGAGACAGAAATTATCTCAGACCTCATGGATCTTGTGCAAATATAAAAGTACCTGGAGACATTCTCAGAAAAAAGAAGAGGGGATATAGATGCTATAAGCAAAAATAAATGTTTGCCTATACAGATATATGTATCTGGGGTATATTGTGTAGATGTCTCTGTGTGTGTGCTTTTGGTAAGTATGCACACATCTGTATATGTATACTGAATATCCTCCATTTCCCTTCTCATATCCCTCCCCAGATCTACTCTCCACTCTTCTCTATCTACTTTGTATTCTGGGAGCCTGAGCTATGTAAATTATGTCAATAGGTTTACTCACCCTCTGGCCTCCTGTTCAGACTATGGGAGGAGCAATAGCTGAAGATTAGAAGGCAGTAAAAAAGGAAGGTCCTAATATTTATTCCTCTGACTCTCCTTATTCCCCTGATTCTCTTTGTAGGGTCACTATGGCTGGCCACCTCCTGAACTGAAAATCACAGTTTCTATCATGTAATCTATTTTTCTTTACAGGTTCCCTTGTTTCTCCTTCTCTCGTCCCTTCAGGGTTGATGGTACCTTGCTGTTACTGTCTTCTGTAACTCTGGTTTCCCTGAACCCTGCTCACTTCTTGTTAATAGTACCTTTATTAAAGTCTTCTCAGAATACTCAATTTGAGTGTGCCATCTGTTTCCAGCAGAAACTCTGACTGATACAATATGTCTTAACAGCTTATAAGGATCAATAGTGTTTTTCTAGTCTACTGTAACTTTCCATGTTTTAAAAAATTATATTTGCTTGGTAATAATCTGGGTCTGTTAGACTGTGAGGTCTTCAACAGATCCTTCGGCAAGGATCATATCATATACATGGTTGTAACATTTGCAGGCCTAAATAGCTCCTGACCATAGCTGGCAGTCAACAATTATTCTGAGGAATTGAGTTTAACTGAAATACAACAGCTATTCCTAGATGCTGATCTTGAATGAACAAGATAAATATTATTTTAATCATTATATAAAAAGTCACATGATCCTAAAGAATTTGGGGATGTTAACTTGCTGAACATAATACCCATTTTAATGTCTTCTTCATGCAGAAATAAACGGTGTTTAAGGGTATTATAGAGCTTGCTGTGTAATTACATTAATCAGAGAGTGTCTCTTCTGTTGGTTCCTTTGCTGTTGCCATGGTAGCAACTACATGTTTGCAAGTAAAGAGCACATGTAGAACCCATTCTTAATTACAAGTATAGCACTACATTTCAGAGAACACAATAAATACGGAGGTCATGGAGAGCATAGAAAAGAGATATGATGAAAAGAGATTTGCTTTCCTATCTCTTGGTTATTCCCAAACCCTTTATTAATATGTTCTGACTCCCTATTACCCTTTTCTTTCACTGTAGTAAAAAGGCCTCTGCAGACACCCAACAAATTATAATCCTCTGTTCCTGAAATGATCCAGAACTTTTCCTGAAAAAAAATGTCAGTAGGAAATTAAGTCCTGTCATAACAAAAATACAGTGGAATAAAATTGTCCAGTGCCAATTTTCTAAGAAAACTGACACTACCTTCCATCTTTTCTGATATCATGGCCAAGTATCAAGGCTTCCCTTCTTTGTATTATTAAGAATTCTTATTTGTGTTTAAATACCTTGCTTGGCTGTGCATTGTGGGTAATAGCTCTTGCCATTCACAAGGATATTGCCAAGATTAGCTAATTACTGCATACTAAAAAATAAATAAACCAAAAGGTATAATGTAAAGGTTAAAAAGAATTTTCCAAAGGTTTCTCATTAAATCAGGGGTAAATAATATTTTTTCTTTCTTTCTCCCTACTTTTCAGATATTGCTTAAGGAAGATAACACATTCTTTGGAGAAATAAGAGATGGTCTTTCCTTAATTCTAATTAAGATACTCCAAAGAAGAACCATATGCCAACTCAATCTAGTTGAAAATTTTCTATTTATTTTAAATAGTCTCAAAGTTTAATCACATAATTTAGCATTCCTTTTTTCCAATAAAAATAATCTTACATTGGCAATAAATTATTATGCAGTAACACATTTGTTTTGCCTCTTTTTGGTCTTCAACTCATCAATGTTGATCATTTGTTTATTTATCCCTTCTATTAGCATTTTGCCAAATACTTATTATGTACTTGACATTTTCCCAGACTCAGAGGATACTGAAATGAATAGTTATAACTCTCCAAGAGCTTATATCTACTGGAAGAGATAGACACAACTATTTATGGTCTACGAAAATCTTAGTGGGAACCACTTATCTCTGCTTCCTGAGCATGTTCATCCTCCAGAAGCCTAGCCCAAGATAGTTCTCATGGAAAAGGGAAGGGAAAAAATGACAAGAAGTGCATAAGGGCTCCTGAGTCCTAGGCTTGAAACTGGACCACTGTCACTCCAACTTTATCCTATTGGTCAAGTAAAGTCACAAGGCCAACCCAGATTTATCGGGTAATTATATGGGCTCTACGATTCCCTGCTGGCTCAGACGGTAAAGTGTCTGCCTGCAATGCAGGAGACCCGGGTTGGATCTCTGGGTCAGGAAGATCCCCTGGAGAAGGAAATGGCAATCCACTCCAGTACTCTTGCCTTGAAAATTCCATGGATGGAGGAGCCTGGTGGGCTACAGTCCATGGGGTCGCAAAGTCAGACATGACTGAGTGACTTCACTTTCACTATCTCCAGATAGAAGAAGCAGCAAAGTATCAGTGCAAAAGGAGTGGATGCAGGGAGGCACGGAGGACTGGGGCCATTTTTGCAATCTCTATAGCACCAAATATGGGCTTCCCTGGGGGCTCAGTGGTAAAGAATCTGCCTGCCAGTGAAGGAAACATGGGTTTCATCCCTGGATTGGGACGATCCCCTAGAGGAGGAAATGGCAACCCACTCCAGTATTCTTGCAAGGGAAATCCCACGAAAAGAGGAGCCTGGCAGGCTAAAATTCATGGTCACAAAAGAGGACACAACTTAGCAATTAAACAACAACAATAGTATCAAATGTATAGTAATCAACTGAGTGAGAATCAGAAAAGGTTGAATACAGTCTTGAAAGATGAGTAGAATTTTCCATAATGATACACTTTAAAGGATAAATAAATACTTAAATTGACAGTATAAAACAGAGTCCAAAACATATAATTGAGTAATACCCTGGAGAAATGTGTCCCGTTGCTATGTTTCTCACTTAGCTATACCTCTGAAAAGTAAAGTAAGACCTTTTTTCTGAGCTAGCTAAATTTAAACTCTGATTAAAGTTAATTAAGATCTTACACTCCTACAACCACTTCAATTGTGGGATTATAATGTTTAAGAATACTTAAGAACTCTTATCTGCCGACAACCAGAGAATCACAAAAATTCCAGAAACTAGCCTATAATAAGTGCTCCATAAGTATTTCTTTGGTGAATAAATTAATAAATGAGTAAATGAAAGGATGAATAAAGTAACTTTAAAAGACTGGGATGATTTGAGAGAATGGCATTGAAACGTATACATTATCATATGCAAAACAGATAGCCTGTGTGATGTATGATGCTGGGCACCCAAAACTTGTGCTCTGTGACAACCTGGAGAGATAGGGTGGAGAGGGATGTTGGGAGGGAGGTTCAGGATGGAAGGGACACATGTATACTGATGGCCAATTCATATTGATGTGTGGCAAAAAACATCACAATATTATAAAGTAATTATCCTCCAATTAAAATAAATTTATTAATTTTTAAAAGATTGGCTTAAAAAAAAAAAGCCAGGTAGTACCAAGAGAAGTGCTGCCACACAAAGCAGTCCAATCTGAGAAGCCTATTTATCCCCACAAGCTTGAGACAGATTCTCTTCTCCCATCAAAAGAAACTGGACATCCCAACCTGGAGAAACTCTTTCCATATCCTCAGACAACACCAGCAGAGACCAGTGGGAATTCCAGTGGCACCAGATAAACTGAGCAGACCAAATTAATATAAGAACGCTGAAAATTGAACTGCCATTGGAACTAGAGCCCACAAAAGTAGACTAAGGCCTTTTTGCTAAACCTAAAATGGGTGACAGCCTACTTAAAGAAAAGATTTAAGTAAGACTCTGAGTCTCCTAACATAATAGCAAAATATTTTGCTACCTTATTTAAAAATCTTCCCTAATTCCAAGAAGTGAGAAAATCACAACTTCACTGAGAAAAAACAATCATCCAATACCAACATCAGGACAAGTCAGACGTTGGAATTATCAGAGAAAGATTTTAAAGCAGCCATCATAAAAAAAGAAAATGTTTCAGCAACCAATTACAAATTCTCTTTTAACAAATGAAAAAATAGAAAATTTCAGCAAAGAACCAAAAGTTATAAAAGAACCAAATGGAAATATAAAACTTAAAAATACAATAAGAGGTTAACAAAATACCTTGCTGAATGGGTTCAATAGTAAAGTTAAGATGATATGAAATAGAAGCAGAGAACTTCAGGATATATTAACAGATTTACCTAACCTGAAAACAGAAAAACAGACTGAAAAGAAAAACAAACAGAACCTTAAAGACTTGTGAGAGAATGGCAAAGGATTGAAGTTTCCTATCATCAAAGTTATTAAAAAAAAAAAAAGGAAGTAAAGAATGGGGCTGAAAACTATAAGAAGAAATAATAGCTGAAAAATCACGAAATTTGGCAAGACACAAACCTACAGACTTCAGAAGCTGATTGATACTCAAGTAGGACAAATCCAAAAATATTCACACGAAGACACCTCAGATTTAAATGTCTGGAAATCAAAGAAAAAGGAAAAGTTTCTTTAAAACTCAGCAAGAGAAACATCAAATTACCTACAGAGGAACAACTATTAAAATGATATCTGAAACCATGAAAGCCAGAAGGAAGTGGAAAACTTTTTCAGGCACTGAAAGAAAAGAACTATGAACTTCAAATTCTATATCTAGTGAAACTATCTTTCAATATATAATGAAGGGGAAATAAAAAAATTTTCAAATTAAGGAAAACTAAAAGGATTTCTCACTAGCAAATACAGCCTTAAAGATTGCTTAAAGAAATATCTTCAGATGAAAATGAAATAATAAAAGAAGGAATCTCAGATCATCAGGAAGAAAGAAAGAATAATGGAAAGAACAAAAAATATTGGTATATAAAATAGATTATCATCTGCATGAATTGTCCAAGCAATACTTGATAATTAAAACAAAAATTATAATACTATCTGATACTAAAGACAATGATATTTAAAGGTGGGGAGTGTAAATGAAATGGTAAATGGAATAATAATGGTAGTCAAATAAGATCAGTCGCTCAGTCATGTCTGACTCTTTGCGACCCCATGAATCACAGCACGCCAAGCCTCCCTGTCCATCACCAACTCCCAGAGTTCACTGAGACTCACATCCATCGAGTCAGTGATGCCATCCAGCCATCTCATCCTCTGTCATCCCTTTCTCCTCTTGCCCCCAATCCCTCCCAGCATCGGAGTCTTTTCCAATGAGTCAACACTTCGCATGAGGTGGCCAAAGTACTGGAGTTTCAGCTTTAGCATCATTCCTTCCAAAGAAATCCCAGGGCTGATCTCCTTCAGAATGGACTGGTTGGATCTCCTTGAAGTCCAAGGGACTCTCAAGAGTCTTCTCCAACACCACAGTTCAAAAGCATCAATTCTTCGGCACTCAGCGTTCTTCACAGTCCAACTGTCACATGCATACATGACCATAGGAAAAACCATAGCCTTGACTAGATGGACCTTTGTTGGCAAAGTAATGTCTCTGCTTTTTAATATGCTATCTAGGTTGGTCATAACTTTCCTTCCAAGGAGTAAGCGTCTTTTAATTTCAAGGCTGCAGTCACCATCTGCAGTGATTTTGGAGCCCAGAAAAATAAAGCCTGACACTGTTTCCACTGTTTCCCCATCTATTTCCCATGAAGTGGTGGGACCGGATGCCATGATCTTCATTTTCTGAATGTTGAGCTCTAAGCCAACTTTTTCACTCTCCACTTTCACTTTCATCAAGAGGCTTTTGAGTTCCTTTTCACTTTCTGCCATTAGGGTGGTGTCATCTGCATATCTGAGGTTATTGATATTTCTCCTGGCAATCTTGATTCCAGCTTGTGCTTCATCCAGCCCAGCATTTCTCATGATGTACTCTGCATATAAGTTAAATAAGCAGGGTGACAATATACAGCCTTGATGTACTCCTTTCCTGATTTGGAACCAGTCTGTTCAATCCCCAGTTCTAACTGTTGCTTCTTGACGTGCATACAGATTTCTCAGGAGGCAGGTCAGGTGGTCTGGTATTCCCATCTCTTGAAGAATTTTCCTCAGTTTGTTGTGATCCACACAGTCAGAGGCTTTGGCATAGTCAATAAAGCAGAAGTAAATATTTTTCTGGAACTCTCTTGCTTTTTTGATGATCCAATGGGTGTTGGCAATTTGATCTCTGGTTCCTCTTCCTTTTGTAAATCCAGCTTGAACATCTGGAAGTTCATGGTTCACGTACTGCTGAAGCCTGGCTTGGAGAATTTTGAGCATTACTTTGCTAGCATGTGAGATGAGTGCAATTGTGTAGTAGTTTGAACACTCTTTGGTACTGCCTTTCTTTGGGATTGGAATGAAAACTGACCTTTTCCAGTTGTGTGGCCACAAATGAGTTTTCCAATTTTGCTGCACTACTTTCACAGCATCATCTTTCAGGATTGAAATAGCTCTGCTGAAATGCCATCACCTGCACTAGCTTTGTTCGTAGTGATGCTTCCTAAGGCCCACTTGACTTCACATCCAGGATGTCTAGGTCTAGGTCAGTGATCACACCATCGTGGTTATCTGGGTCATGAAGGTCTTTTTTGTATAGTTCTTCTGTGTATTGTTGTCACCTCTTCTTAATATCTTCTGCTTCTGTTAGGCCCATATCATTTCTGTCCTTTATTGTGCCCATCTTTTCATGAAATATTCCCTTGGTATCTCTAATTTTCTTGAAGAGATCACTAGTCTTTCCCATTCTATTGTATTCCTCTATTTTCTTGCACTGATCACTGAGACAGGCTTTCTTATCTCTCCTTGCTATTCTTTGGAACTCTGCATCAAATGGGTATATATTGCCTTTTCTCCTTTGCCTATCGCTTCTCTGCTTTTCCCAGCTATTTGTAAGGCCTCCTCAGACAACCATTTTGCCTTTTCACATTTCTTTTTCTTGGGAATGGTCTTGATCACTGTCTTCTGTACAATATCATGAACCTCCGTCCATAGTTCTTCAGGCACTCTGTCTATCAGATCTAAACCCTTGAATCAACTTCTCACTTCCTCTGTAAAATCATAAGGGATATGATTTAGGTCATACCTGATTGGTCTAGTGGTTTTTCCTACTTCTTCAATTTAAGTCCGAATTTTGCAATAAGGAGTTCATGATTTGTGCCACAGTCAGCTCCTGGTCTTGTTTTTGCTGACTGTACAGAGCATCTCCAACTTTGCCTGCAAAATCTTATTATTTACCATCTGGTGATGTCCATGTGTAGAGTCTTCTCTTGTGTTGTTGGAAGAGTATTTTTGCTATGAGTGCATTCTCTTGGAAAAACTCTGTTAGCCTTTGCCCTGCCTCATTTTGTACTCCAAAGCCAAATTTGCCTGTTTTTCCAGGTATCTCTTGACTTCCTTCTTTTGCAGTCCAATCCCTTTTAATGAAAAGGACATCTTTTTTGAATGTTAGTTCTTGAAGGTCTTGTAGGTTTTCATAGAACCGTTCAGCTTCTTCAGTATTACTCATTGGCATAGACTTGGATTAGAAGTGGTAAAATGTTAATATCAGTAGATATCCTAGATAGACAGATTAAGGTGGATTCTAATCTAATTTTGGACTTTCCTGGTGGTTCAATTCTGATTGCAATATGGGAGGCCCAGGTTAGATCCCTGGATTAGGAAGATTCCCTGGAGAAGGAAATGGCAACCCAGTCCACTTCTTTCCTGAAGAACCCCATGGACAGAGGAGCCTGACAGGCTATAGTCCATGGGGTCACAAAGAGTCAGACATGCTGAACAACTAACATACTAATCCAATATCACTGGTGTCATTTTCAAAAGAATAAATTTGGACACTGTGTTAGACATGTATGGAGGGAGAATTATGTGAAGGGATACAAGGAGAAAACCATGTGGAGATGGAAGCAAAGATTGGAATTATGCTGACACAGACCAAGGAATAACTGGGGCTGCTAGAAACTGGAAGAGTCAAGGAAAGATCCTTCCCCTGTAGGTCTCAGAGGGATCATGGCCCTGACAACATCTTGAGCCTCCAATAAGAGACAATAAATTTCTATTGTTCTAAGTCATTCAGTTTGTGAGATTTTGTTATGGCAGCTGTTAGGAAACAAATACAAATATGAACAACTATATGCTCATAAATTGTGAGGGATTTGATTTAGGTCATATCTTAATGGTCTAGTGTTTTTCCCTACTTTCTCCAATTTAATTCTGAACTTTGCAATAAGGAGTTCATGATCTGAGACACAGACAGCTCCCATTGGATCATCAAAAAAGCGAGAGAGTTCCAGAAAAACATCTACTTCTGCTTTATTAACTATGCCAAAGCCTCTGACTGTGTGGATCACAACAAACTGAGGAAAATTCTTCAAGAGATGGGAATACCAGACCACCTGACCTGCCTCCTGAGAAATCTGTATGCACGTCAAGAAGCAACAGTTAGAACTGGAGATGGAACAACAGACTGGTTCCAATAGGAAAAGGAGAACATCAAGGCTGTATATTGTCACTCTGCTTATTTAACTTATATGCATAGTACATCATGAGAAATGCTGGGCTGGATGAAGCACAAGCTGGAATCAAGATTGCCAGGAGAAATATCAATAACCTTGGATATGCAAATGACACCACCCTTATGGCAGAAAGCGAAGAAGAAATAAAGAGCCTCTTGATGAAAGTGAAAGAGGAGAGTGAAAAAGCTGGCTTAAAACTCAACATTCAGAAAACTAATATCATGGCATCTGGTCCCATCATTTCATGACAAATATATGGGGAAACAATGGAAACAGTGAGAGACCTTATTTTGGGGGTCTCCAAAATCACTGCAGATGGTGACTGCAACCATGAAATTAAAAGACGCTTGCTCCCTGGAAGAAAAGCTATGACCAACCTAGACAGCATATTAAAAGCAGAACTACCCAGAGGGATGGTACCAGGAGGGAGGAGGGAGGGGGTTTGGGATGGGGAACTCGTGTATACCTGTGGTGGATTCATGTTGATGTATGGCAAAACCAATACAATATTGTAAAGTAATTAACCTCCAATTAAAATAAATAAATTCATATTTTAAAAATAAAACTTCACCATTAAAAAAAAATAAAATAAATTTTAAAAAGCAGAGACATTACTATGCCAACAAAGGTCCATCTAGTCAAAGCTATAGTTTTTCCAGTAGTCATGTATGGATGTGAGAGTTGGACTATAAAGAAAGCTGAGTGCCATAGAATTGATGCTTTTTTACTGTGGTGTTGGAGGAGACTCTTGAGAGTCCCTTGGACAGCAAGGAGATCCAACCAGTCCCTCCTAAAGGAAATGAGTCCTGAATATTCATTGGAAGGACTGATGCTGAAAATGAAACTCCAATACTTTGGCCACCTGATATGAAGAACTGACTCCTTGGAAAAGACCCTGATGCTGGGAAAGAGTGAATGTGGGAGGAGAAGGGGACGACAGAGGATGAGATGGCATCACCGACTCAATGGACATGAGTTTGAGCAAGCTCCGGGATTGGTGATGGACAGGAAAGCCTGGTGTGCTGCAGTCCATGGGATTGGAAAGAGTCGGACACAATTGAGTGACTGAACTGAACTGAACTGATGCTCATAAATATGACAACTTAAAAGAAATGGACCAATTTCTACCAAATTCAACCAAAATGAAATAGATCATCTGAATTGTCCTATTCAGGAAATTGAATCTATAATTTAAAATCTACTGAAAAAGAAATTACAGATAGTTGCACACCACTTGGGGAAATTAGGATCTCTCTGCTAGTCTTAGAACTGCACATGATCTACAATTATCTCAAAAGTTTTCAATTTAAAAACAGGTTACACAGAACTTATTGAGAGCAATCAGGACATAATCTAGGCATTCTTTATCTTCCCTTAAACAGAGACCTATATTTCTGTTGGGATATGTCTTTAGGACTTTAAAAACCTCTCATGTTGCCACCTGTCTTGCGAGCTCCTCCTCTATGAAGTGAATTTACATAAGGCTTTGAAGTACTAGAATTTGCAAGTAATAGTAGCAGAAAGGAAAATACTTTCAAATACCTTGTCAGAGTAGAAAGTAAAGATCTAAACCAATTACACATATATACTCTCTCAGCATAATATCAAACTTTCAAGAAACAGACTAGGCAGCAGTTTTCAGAGAATTTTTTTCTTCTTATTTCTCCTTGTTTCCTAGGATAATTTGATTCTATGATTAAAATTTAGAATAAAAAAGACAAAGAACAAAAGATAGAAAGAAGCAGTAGACTCAGGATCCTGGACTCTAGTGCCAAATTTGCTACTATCTATCTGTGTGAGTTTAGGCAAAACTACTCTATTTTTTTGCATCTCAATTTCCCGGTAAAGATAAAAGCATTAGACGAAGCCCCAAGATCCCTTCCAGCTTGAAAATATTCTATGATCCTATGAAATTTAAAATGTGGATGCAAATATGTTTGATGATGTTTTATCCCATTCCTTCATTAGGCTTAATTTAATAAAGTTCTCCACAGTAACTTCAATTGGCAATCCAAGTATTCATTTCAGCTGTGTAAATGATGCCCCTCATTCCAGCATAACTGTTCAGGTTTCATTATCAAGTCTCTAAGTGCTAATTAACTTTGAAGCAGCTCTCCAATATCGGCTCCATTACAATTCACACCAAACTGCTTCTATCTGCTTCTGAATTTTCTCCTCAAATTTTTTTCAGACACATGGAGTGTGTCATTTACTGCTATTCTAAACCACTTCCTTTTGAAGTTCCTCTTTTTCATTCATTCCTTTGAGTGAAATAATGTTAAAGTATGAAGAGACTGAAGAGGACATCAATCACATAGCAGCTTTAAGATTTCTAATGCTTTGGGGGAATCTTGCCCAATAGGCTTCTGGGGCTCAGATATCACCATTTCTCAAAATAAGAGCTACCCTTGATACAGTGCAAATTTTTCTTTTTTCACTCGACTATTGCTTTATCAGATCGTCCAGTCCCTCAAGAAAATCCTGGGTAGGAAAACTATCTGTAGTACTCATCTCCTCTTATTAGCTGATCCTCACTCCCTACCAAAAACCTTAAATATCTTATTGAATCTTCACATCAGAGCTGCTTTTTGAAGGGCAAACGTGGCTGTTGACCACAACTTAATGTATGGTGTCTTCCTTCATGATGTTGTGAAGTGCCTACTGTGAAACTTTTGCCTTTTCATACTGTTGATGGGGTTCTTGTGGAAAGGAGTAGGACAAGGCTGTATATTGTCACTCTGTTTATTTCACTTACATGCAGAGTACATTATGTGAAATGCTGCATTGGATGAATCACAAGCTGGAATCAAGATTTCCAGGAGAAATATCAACAACCTTAGATATGCAAATGATACCACTCTAGCAGCAGAAAGTGAAGAGGAATTAAAGAGCCCCTTGATGAGGATGAAAGAAGAGAGTGATAAAGCTGGCTTAAAACTCAACATTCAAAAATTAAGATCATGGTCCATTGTTCATTGCAGCACTATTTGCAATAGCTAGAATATCTAGCAACCTAGATGTCCATTGACAGATGACTGGATAAAGAATTTGTGGTACATATACACAATTACTCAGCCATAAAAAGGAATGCATTTAAGTCAGTTCTGATGAGGTAGATGAACCTAGAACCTATTATACAGAGTGAAGTGAATCAGAAAGAGAAAGATAAATATTTTATTCTAAAATATATATGGAATCTAGAAGAATGGTGCTGAAGAATTTATCTACAGGGCAGCAATGGAGAAACAGACATAGAGAATAGACTTATGGACATGGGGAGAGGGGAGGAGAGGGTGAGACGTATGGAAAGAGTAACATGGAAATTTACATTACCATATGTAAAATAGATAGTCAACGGGAATTTCTGTATGGCTCAGGAAACTCAAACAGGGGCTCTGTATCAATCTAGAGGGGTGGGATGGGGAGGGAGATGGGAGGGAGGTTCAAAAGGGAGGGGATATATGTATACCTATGGCTGATTCATGTTGAGGTTTGACAGAAAACAACAAAATTCTATAAAGCAATTATCCTTCAATAAAAAATAAGGGGTTCAAGATGGGGAACACGTGTATACCTGTGGTGGATTCATGTTGATATATGGCAAAACCAATACAATATTGTAAAGTTAAAAAATAAAATAAATAAAAATAAAAAAATTAAGATCATGGAATCCAATCCCATCACTTCATGGCCAATAGAAGTGGAAACAGTGACAGATTTTATTTTCTTGGGCTCCAAAATCACTGCAGATGGTGACTGCAGCCATGAAATTAAAAGATACTTCCTCCTTGGAAGGAAAGCTATGATAAACCTAGGCAGCTTATTAAAACACAGATATATCACTTTACCAACAAAGATCCATATAGTCAAAAATATGGTTTTTCCAGTAGTCATATATGGATGTGAGAGTTAGACCATAAAGAAGGCTGAGCACCAAAGAACTGATGCTTTCAAATTGTGGTGCTGGAGAAGACACTTGAGATTCCCTTGGACAGCAAGGAGATCAAACAAGTCAATCCTAAAGGACTGAATATTCATTGGAAAGACTGTTGCTGAAGGTGAAGCTCTAATAGTTTGGCCACCTAATGTGAATAGCCGACTCATTGGAAAAGACCCTGATGCTGGAAAAGACTGAAGGCAAAAAGAGAAGGGGGAGGCAGACTATGAGATGGTTAGATAGCATCACCACCTCAATGAACATGAATCTGAGCCAACTCTGGGAGACAGTGAAGGACGGGGAAGTCTGGCATGCTGCAGTTTGTGGGGTCACAAGGAGTTGGACACCACTTACAACTGAAAAACATAATACCATGAAACTAGACTGCTATATTATTCAGGCTTTTTACATTAATGCTGCTTAACAAAGACTTCTCCCTGCCTGTCCCCTCTCCAGTTCTCAGTGGTTTACAACCACAAATATGTATTTCTATAGTGCAGTTCTACAGTAAAGTCAGCTGTTGGTCAAATGGACTTGACTGAGCTTACATGGCCTGGCTCCTGGCTAAGAATGACTTCATGTCTATTTTATACATTTCTTCACTCTAGAACCAGCAGCTTTTCAAAAATACTTTTCATGGCAATGGATAGGTTTGCAAGGCAGCTAACAGAAACTTTCCATGTTTCTCTGAGGCCTGTAACTGAAAACTGACATACTCTTAATTCTACCCAAGTTAAATTGACTAAAGCAAATGATATGACTAAGTCAAACATTAGTGGGTTGAGGGAGCACTGGATTGGCCAAAAAGTTTGTCTGGATTTTTCTGTAACATCTAACAGGAAACCTGAACGAACTTTTTGGCCAACCTGATACAGTCTATACATGGTGAATCCATGGCAAGGGCGGGTAGGGAAAGACTTGTAAACAAATAATACCATCTATCAATTCTGCTGCTTACTACTACAAAGAGAAATAAGAACATGCAGCTAGCACTACTCCAATAAGTTGAAGGCATTTTACTTTTTCACCTTCCTATTGGAGAGTGAGAATCTGGGTTTTGGAAATGTGCTGTCAACTCCAATGATGTCTACATTATTTCTACTTGACTAGACTGAGGGCCTGTGCTGGCATCAACGGTGCTTACAAGGAATAAGGTGGGAAACAGGCTCTGATTTGGAGTAAGAATCCTTAAGGTTTGGGGCAGAGTTTGTGAATCAAGTAGTGTGAGTGTTTTCCTAGTCTTGATTTTCTCAAAAGACTGAGTGGTCTAATAAAGCAAGAGTCAACAAAAACAGCAAAGAAAATTCTGAACTATTGAACAATATATCAAGGGTAACTTTTATCTTAAGAACAGTGAGGTCTGAGCCCCAGAAAATTATTCGACAGGATCCCCCCAAATCACCTACAGCTAAGAGCTTGAACTACATGGTTGGAGAAGGAGTCTCCACTTTAAAATGCAAAATAGCCTTTCTGCACCCCTAGTTTTATTTCCACTCCTTGCCCTATTCTCTTAACTGAGATTTGAAGAGATGTGACTTGCCTAAGGGCAGAGAATGCTGCTGCTGCTGCTGCTGCTGCTAAGTCACTTCAGTCGTGTCTGACTCTGTGCGACCCCATAGACGGCAGCCTACCAGGCTCCCCCGTCCCTGGGATTCTCCAGGCAAGAACACTGGAGTGGGTTGCCATTTCCTTCTCCAATGCATGAAAGTGAAAAGCGAAAGTGAAGTCGTTCAGTTGTGTCCGACTCTTAGCAACCCCATGGACTGCAGCCCACCAGGCTCCTCCGTCCATGGATTTTCCAGGCAAGAGTACTGGAGTGGGGTGCCATTGCCTTCTCTGGAAGTATGTGGCTGATCCCCAATAAGAACTGCCAATAATGAGCATCTTGGAAGCTTGAGGGAGAATTTTTAATTTTCCCACTGGCATTTGGTGGGCCTGGGACGAGAGATATCTTACAATGAGCAGGACACAGACATACAACAAATGACTGGATTACACTCTACACGAGTTTCTAATGTCTTACCAGATGGTCACACAGATGAAAATCCCATTTATAAGTATCTACACTTAGAACCTAACTCCTGTCACATAAAATATTTTTTTTGCAAAGCATTAATTTGCTGAATTTTCTAGAAATGCAGCCACTGTATAAATCAAAGGAAGACTATATTTTGTTTCATGAGTTTTCTTTGGAATTTTACCAGGTTTTCTTCATTTATTTTTCAGGAAAATCATATCCCTGAGGCAATGCTGTGTATGTATTTGAGTTACCAGCACAACATACCTAGATTGGTCTGCAGCTGTAGCTGTTGCATTCACACTTATTATAATAATACATGGAATAATAGATGCCTAAAATGGCAACCCACTCCAGTGTTCTTGCCTGGAGAATCCCAAGGACAGGGGAGCCTGGTGGGCTGCCGTCTATGGGGTCGCACAGAGTCGGACACGACTGAAGCGACTTAGCAGCAGCAGCAGCAGCAGCAAACACATACTGAAACATATTATAAACTACATATTTTTGTGTGATGTATTATATGTAATAAAATACAGTTGAAACAGATTACATGTTATAAAACACATATTGAAACACATTTGTTATAAATTACTTTCATTTCTCTTTATATTACAATTGGTATGTCTACTGCTTTCTAAAAGCTTATTTGTTTGAGGACAAGATTAAGATAACAGAGTAGGAGAACACAGGGTTCACCTCCCTCTATGAACACATTAAAAAAACAAAACAAAAACTTACATAGGGAGCAATTCTCCCCAAAAACAAACTGAAGACTCACAGGAAGACTCTTATAGAACAAATGCTGTGGGAAAGATCCACACAGAATGAGGTAGGAAGGGAAGAGAAGCAATCAGGCAAGGACCTGTGCCCTCAGGAGGGGATACAGAAGAAGAGAAGGATTACACAGGCTTGGAAATCGTCCACGGATATATTGTACAGCAATCAGAATATAGTCGATATTTTAAAATAACTTTAAATGGAGTATAATCTATAAAAATATTAAATCACTATGTTGTATACCAGAAACTAATATATTGCAGATCAACTCTACTTCACTAAAAGCAAAAATGAAGAGAATCATATTCTTTCTCTGTAATAACTGATTCTGACAGTTGTGATACTCAGTTATAGTCTTTTGCCTGAGTTAGTGTTGAAATAACTAATAATAAACTTCTAATTCTTATAAAAAGTCATCAGCAAAAGTGGGTTATATTATATATGAATTTCATCTCATGGTAATAAAGTATAGTTCAGTCGCTCTGTTGTGTCCGACTCTTCGCAACCCCATGGACTGCAGCACGCCAGGCCTCCTTGTCCATCACCACCTCCTGGAGTTTATGCAAACTCATGTCCATTGAGTCGGTGATGCCAACCAATCATCTCATCCTCTGTCATCCCCTTCTCCTCCCAACTTCAATATTTCCCAGCATCAGGGTCTTTTCAAATGAGTCAGTTCTTTGCATCAGGTGGCCAAAGTATTGGAGATTCAGCTTCAGCAATAGTTGTTCCAGTGAATATTCAGGACTGATTTCCTTTAGGATGGACTGGTTGGATCTCCTTGCAGTCCAAGGGACTCTCAAGAGTCTCCTCCAACACCACAACTCAAAAGCATCAATTCTTTGGCACTCAGCTTACTTTACAGTCCAACGTTCACATTCATATATGACTACTGGTAAAATCTTAGCTTTGACAAGAGGGACCTTTGTTGGTAAAGTAATGTCTTCCTTTTAATATGCTGTCTAGGTGGATCATAATTTTTCTTCCAAGGAGCAAGCATCTTTTAATTTCAAGGCTGCAGTTATCATCTGCAGTGATTTTGGAGACCCCCAAAAAAAGGTCTCTCACTGTTTCCGTTGTTTCCCCATCTATTTGCTATGAAGTGATGGGACCAGATGCCATGATATTAGCTTTCTGAATGTTGCATTTTAAACCAACTTTTTCACTCTCCTCTTTCACTTTCATCAAGAGGCTCTTTAGGTTCTTCTTTGCTTTCTGCCATAAAGGTGGTGTCATCTGCATATCTGAGGTTATTGATATTTCTTTGGGCAATCTTGATTCCAGCTTGTGCTTCATCCAGCCCAGTGTTTCTCATGATGTACTATGCATATAAGTTAAATAAGCAGAGTGACAATATACAGCCTTGATGTTCTCCTTTCCCGATTTGGAACCAGTCTATTGTTCCATCTCCAGTTCTAACTGGTGCTTCCTGATCTGCATACAGATTTCTCAGGAGGCAGGTCAGGTGGTCTGTTATTCCCATCTCTTGAAGAATTTTCCACAGTTTGTTGTGATCCACACAGTCAGAGGCTTTGGCATAGTCAATAAAGCAGAAGTAGATGTTTTTCTGGAACTCTCTTGCTTTTTTGATGATCCAGCAGATGATGGCAATTTGATCTCTGGTTCCTCTTCCTTTTGTAAATCCAGCTTGAACATCTGGAAGTTCACAGTTCATGTACTGTTGAAGCCTGGCTTGGAGAATCTTGAGCATTAGTTTGTTAGGGTGTAAGATGAGTGCAATTGTGTGGTAGTTTGAACATTCTTTGACATTGCCTTTCTTTGGGATTGGAATGAAAACTGACCTTTTCCAGTTCTGTGGCCATGAATGAGTTTTCCTAATTTGCTGGCATATTGAGTGCAGCACTTTTAACAGCATCATCTTTTAGGATTTGAAATAGCTTAACTGGAATTCCATTACCTCCACTAGCTTTGTTCATAGTATTGCTTCCTAAGGCCCACTTAACTTTGCATTCCAAGATGTCTGGCTCTAGGTGAGTGATCATGATTATCTGGGTCATGAAGATTATCGGGGTCATGACGATCTTTTTTGTACAGTTCTTCTGTGTATTGTTGCCACTTCTTTTTAATATTTCTGCTTCTGTAAGGTCCATGCCATTTCTGTAATTTATTGTGCCCATCTTGACATGAAATGTTCCCTTGGTATCTCTTATAGGGGACTGGAATGCAAAAGTAGGAAGCAAAGAAACACCTGGAGTAACAGGCAAATTTGGCCTTGGAGTACAGAATGAAGCAGGGCAAAGGCTAATGAGTTTTGCCAAGAGAATCCATTGGTCATGGCAAATACTCTCTTTCAACAACACAAGAGAAGACTCTACACATGGACATCATCAGATGGTCAGTATCAAAATCAGACTGATTATATTCTTTGAAGCCAAAGATGGAGAAGCTCTATACAGTCAGCAAAAACAAGACCGAGAGCTTAATGTGGCTCAGATCATGAACTGCTTATTGCCAAATTCAGACTTAAATTGAAGAAAGTAGGGAAAACCGCTAGACCATGGAGGTATGACCTAAATGAAATCCCTTAGGATACAGTAGACGTGACAAACAGATTCAAGGGACTAGATCTGATAGACAGAGTGCCTGAGGAGCTATGGATGGAGGCTCGTGACATTGTACAGGAGGCAAAGATCAAGAACATCCCCAAGAAAAAGAAATGTAAAAAGGCAAAATGGTTGTCTGAGGAGGCCTTACAAATAGCTGACAAAAGAAGAGAAGCAAAAGGCAAAGGAGAAAAGGAAAGATATACCCATTTGAATGCAGAGTTTCAAAGAATAGCAAGGAGAGATAAGAAAGTCTTCAGTAATCAATGCAAAGAAATAGAGGAAAACAATAGAATGGGAAAGACTAGAGGTCTCTTCAAGAAAATTAAAGATGGTAATAAAGAGGACCTACAAAATTATGTTATAAAAAGGGAACACTGAACTAGATAGATTTGATAACCCCCTCTATGTCATCCTGCTGTTTCTTTTCCCCCACCTCCTTAATTCTTGATAAATAATTTAGAACTGTGAATTAGTGAAATCAAATTCAGTGAAGCAACCCTGATAAATGTCTAGTTTACCACAAATTAAATGTCAATCATTTTTTCTCTTAAATTGTTTTTTACAAATGCTGTTTGACCCCATTCCTTTTCTCTATGCTTTCCCTTCTCTATTCCATTATTATCTTACTCACTTCTTAGCCCTAATCATATGTTATGAAGATCTTTCAGAAAAACAAGAACTAAACCAATAGAGAGGAGCTTCCCGGGTGGTGCTAGTGGTAAAGAAACTGTCTGTCAATGCAAGAGACATAAGACACATGGGTTTGATCCCTGGACCAGGAAGATCCCCTAGAGAAGGAAATGGCAACCCACTCCAGTATTCTTTCCTGGAGAATCCCATGGACATAGGAACCTGGCAGGCTACAGTCCAGAGCATTGCAAAGAGTTGGACACAACTGAAAATGCACCTACATGCACACAGACCAATAGAGAACTCATTCTATAAAAGTATGAGTGTTTAACAGAGTCAGACTTTCTGGTTTCTTATTTTATTCCTTCTATTAATCTGTTTGGAGTAGGAAATGGCAACCCACTCCAGTATTCTTGCCTGGAAACTCTCATGGACAGAGGAGCCTGATGGGCTACCATCAATGGGGTCACAAAGAGTCAGACACGACTGAGCAATTGAGTATTAATCTGTTATTGAACATTATATCTGATTTATTTCCTTTGTCTTTGAAGTGATCTTATTTCTATCTTACTAAATGTTAAAGTTTTCTGATTCTCTGAATTAAGAAAATATATTTGGAAATAAAGCACTCTATCTGATTCACCATATAGATCTCTACTCAAATTATGTTCTTCTACATTAGCCAAATTTATTACTATGTGTTAGGTCATGGTAAGCACTGGGTGAGAAGGGAATGAAAAACTTAATAATTTCCACTTGGGTTTTCAGGAGCTTACCCTCCAGTTACATCAGTCAGCTCCATTTCTTAACCAGAAGCAGAAAGAAGACAATATATGTACACATAGCAATGTCATTAAAAGCCCACACACCAACACATCAGTTTCTCACACACTTTTTTCAGTTCTTAGTACCACGGTATTACATTTTCAGAAACTAAGTAGAACCTTTAAAAAATATGTAGGACTAAATAGTATCTATAAGTGTTTAAGCCCAGCACTTTGAACATGAAACTATATTCCATAAAGATACAGTTAAAGAGTTGAACTGCTTTCATTGTCAAATTGCAATTGCTTTGTTTTTCTGCTTACTTGCTGTTCTGTGATTATATATGAATTCAGGCCAAAGACATAAGGTTCAAATAATAATTATTTCCTAAAGGATCTCAGTTCTGTCATATAATAAACAATGGGTTTATAAAGACTACCCATGTATTTGTATGTCTTTGTCTGGAATTTTTGCCTTAGTCCAATTTATAAGCAAGAATTATGCCATTTTAACAGATGGTTGTACATGTAAATAACCAAACGAACAGGAAGAATGGAAGAGTGATAATGGCATGCTCAGAAAGAAAAAGAAACAATTATGTAAAACAGAGAATGAGAAAAGCATCATTACCCTGAATGTACATTGGGATCACCTGGGGAGTTTAAAAATTCTGTACAGTGATTCAAATTTAGCTAATCTGGGGAGTGACCTGAGTATTGAGATTTCTTGAAAGCTCACCAGGTGATTCTAAGATAAAGCCAAGGTTGAGACCTACTGCTCTAAATAGTGGAGAAGGCAATGGCACCCCACTCCAGTACTCTTGCCTGAAAAATCCCATGGACAGAGGAGCCTGGGAGGCTGCAGTCCATGGGATCGCTAAGAGTTGGACACGACTGAGCGACTTCACTTTCACTTTTCACTTTCATGCATTGGAGAAGGAATGGCAACCCACTCCAGTGTTCTTGCCTGGAGAATCCCAGGGATGGGGGAGCCTGGTGGGCTGCCGTCTATGGGGTCGCACAGAGTCAGACACGACTGAAGCGACTTAGCAGCAGCCGCAGCTCTAAATAAAACCTACAACTCAGCTCTGTTGCCAATCATATTTTACTAGATATTTAAAATAATTATATGATAGTTTTCTCAAAGCAAAATGCAATTCTGTCAGCATAATAAAATATTCTTCACAGCTGTAGATGATAATATACATTTTCTTTTGAGCAACAGTATTTTTTGATAGTTTTTCCAAGATAATTTTACCATTTTACCAAGATAATTCAGATCAGAGAACTATGATGTATAACATATTTCTATCTTAGTTTTCAAAATACCTGACATGGACATATTTAATTAAATGCAATAAAAATAGGTACTTCAAATTGTCTGTGAGTTGCTAAAACTCTATTATTATGCAATAACTCTAAGTATGCATGTTTCTAACTGCTAAAAATTTTATGGACATATTTCATGTTGAGAGTTTAGGAGAAATTAAACAGGATAGCAGATGGTATCATGGCTTTCCTCAAATTGTTTAGATTACTGACAAAATAGTAAAGCAATTTTTTGCTTTTCTTTCATTCAGTTCAGTTCAGTCACTCAGTTGTGTCTGACTCTTTGTGACCCCATGGACTGCAGCATGCCAGGCTTCCCTGTCCATCACCAACTCCCGGAGCTTGCTCAAACTCATGTCCATTGAGTCAGTCGGATGGCATCATCCAACCATCTCATCCTCTGTCGTCCCCTCCTCCTCCTGCTTTCAATCTTTCCCAAATCAGGGTCTTTCCCAAGGAGTCACCTTGTTGCATCATGTGGCAAAGTACTGGAGTTTCAGCTTCACCATCAGTCCTTCCAATGAATAATCAGGACTGATTTCTTTTAGGATTGACTGGTTGGATCTCCTTGCAGTCCAAGGGACTCTCAAGAGTCTTCTCCAACACCACAGCTCAAAAGTATCAATTCAGCACTCAGCTTTTGTATAGTCCAACTCTCATGTCCATCATAACTACTGGAAAAACCAAAACTTTGACTAGATGGACCTTGTTGGCAAAGTAATGTCTCTGCTTTTTAATATGCTGTCTAGGTTGGTCATAGCTTTTCTTCCAAGGAGCAAGCGTCTTTTTTTTTTTTTTTTTTGTCATGGCTGCAGTCACCATCTGCAGTAATTTTGGAGCCCCCCAAAATAAAGTCTGCCACCGTTACCATTGTTTCCCCATCTATTTTTCATGAAGTGATGGGACCGGATGCCATGATCTTAGTTTTCTGAATGTTATATTTTAAGCCAACATTTTCACTCTCCTCTTTCACTTTCATCAGGAAGTTCTTTAGTTCTTGCTTTCTGCCATAAGGGTGGTGTCATCTGTGTATTTCTTTCATTACCCAAATCTGTATCAGTTTAAAGATAAGTCATGTTAATAGCTAAACAAAATATTCTTTATACAGGAAGTCTTGCACAAAAGTCAGTGAAGTTGAGACAGTGAAATAGGTGTGATGTATACAATTCTATTTCAGTTCATCCTGTATCGACTCACTGAAAGCTAATTCCCTGTTAATCTATGATACTCATAATGTGCTCTAAAGCAAGCAATGCAGGCATCACTTGGGTGTTTGTTAGAAATGCAGACTCTCAGGCCCCAGCCAAACCTACAAACTCAGAATCTGCTTTTTAACAGATTTGCAAATAATGCACATTAAGGTTCACATAACCAGTGACATGACCACTTCACCAAATTTTCCAAATTTATCAAGTTGTGAAAGAAAGTTTTAAGGAGTAGTCTGGAATTTATCAGTAATATATAAACTGATTAGTAGCATTTTAAGGAACGTTCAGTTGGTCAAAAGCTAAGGGTTAGAGAATAGCATAGTCTTCTATGAATCTATCCTTTTTATCAACATATTTATAATGAAATTGTGAATAATATGGAGTAATTTTTAAAATTCTCAAGTGTAAATATATTAATAAAGGATATATAGATATATAAGTACATTCTAATGCATATTCTTAGTATTTGAATACAAATTGTATTTTTTATAAACTTATAAATTTGGTAAAATTGACAAATTGGCCATTTGAGGAAATAGTCATTTGACAAATTAGCTTTAGCTCAAATGGCATTTGGTAAATTGATTTTCAGGGATCAGCCTGCTTCCAATGGGTAAAACCCCGCATGGCAAATATATCCGTATTTTGGCTATACTTTACTTTTCTCACTGTGGTTTTAAAACCTCAGAAATAAGCTGATTAATATTCAGGCAACATTAAGTAGGGTTAAAAGCAGACATGGGTTTGAGTACTAGAGTCACTACCTATATGATCTTCATTAAATTATTTAACTCTCTAAGAATGTTTCCTAGTTCATAGGGCTATTGTGATAATAATATACAAGTCCCTAGTACATATTAATCATGCACTAATCCTTCTTTTAGTCAGTCTATCTTGATTTTTATTTGTTTTAAAGATGAAGAAAATAAAATGAGCAAGAGTCATGCTGCTACTCCATTTTATTTCTAACATAGAGAAATGATTTAATCCAATTCTTCAGAAAAAAAAAAATACTGCGAAGATGGTTGATGACCTGGGTCTTTTATCTTGTTTTTAATTTCCCTGGTTTGTATCTATGAATGCCTGCTCCAGATATAATATCATTTCTAGGAGACTGTCAGTCATTCTAGGGCACAGAGGATAGTGCTGTTTGCTTTAAGCACTCTCAGTACCCAATGACAAAATTTTCTACAGAATCTTAGCAAACCAGAGAATGGGCCAAATGAATAAATGGGTTTAAAGCCAATGGTGTGACTTAGGTATGACTGGAGTACCAAAAAATCTCAGAAAGTTTCAAAGTGTTAACTTTGCCACCTCTCGTGTATTTTAATAGGAAAGAATTCAAGTAGGTAAGACAACTCAAATTATCCATAACAATCTATACTATAACCAATTCATTATCTATTACCTATGTTTTCTTAGATGGTGTTGGGCTGCACCTGGAAGGCCTGCAAGCCTTGTAGGCCCAGCCTCAAGACAGAAGAAAAACCCTACAGACAGTGACAAAGACATCAGTGGTTTATGGGATAGGAAATCTGGAAAGTCAGAAACAAAAGGTCCTGAAGCAACATCCCACTGTGGAACATAGCTAGCAAGACATGACAGCACTCTTTGCTACTGATGGGAACAGAAAGAAAGAAAGAAAGAAAGAAAGTGAAGTCGCTCAGTCATGTCCGACTCTGTGACCCCATGGACTGTAAGCCTGCCAGGTTCCTCTGTCCATGGGATTCTCCAGGCAAGAATACTGAAGTGGGTTGCCATTTCCTTCTCCAGGAGATCTTCCCGACCCAGGGATTGAACCTGGATCTCCTACATTGTAGGCAGACGCTTTACTGTCTGAGCCACCAGGGAAGTCCAGGGTCTGGGGAAGGGGAAGAGGCTACCATTTATAGGGAGAATTGATGTCAAGTTCACTCATTAATTATCAGGGAAACCAGTAGCTGGGATAGGGAGCAAGCATGGAGGCAGTTACTGATTAAGCCCTATAATTGAGAGGATTGGATAGTCATCAGAGTGAAACAGGGACTAGTTGAGCAGGGGATGTACAGACAGCAAGAGAACAGCCATCTTGAATGGCCTGACTGTACAGATGGGAAAACAGTGAAATTAAATTTCCTATCATGGGGAAACAAAATTTTTACCTTCAGATAGCCAATAATATGGTAAGATCAGCACTGGTGCTTCTTTTAAATTAAAAGTAAATTATGTAGGCTCAGTGAACTGATACCCCCTGTTCATATATATATATATATATATATATTTTACAATATACTACATCAAAGGCAGAGGAGGGATTACCAATTCATGTTTACTCTTTGCTGAGTACATTACACAAGTCACATCATTTACAACGGCCTTGTGAGACAGATGTATGTTACTGATGAGAAATTAAGGTTTGGGCTAAATGACTTGCCAAGGAACACACAACCAGAAAAAACTGAGCTGCAAACCCGGGTTTCTCTGCCTCTGAAGTCCATGCTCTTTGTAATGCCCTATGCAGCAATAGGGGTTCCCTGGTGGCTCAGCAGTAAGGAATCTGTCTGCCAATGCAGGAGATGCAGGTTCAGTCCCTGGGTCAGGAAGATCCCCTGGAGAAGGAAATGGCAACCCACTATAGTATTCTTGTCTGGGAAATCCCATGGGCAGAAGAGTCCATAGGGTCACAAAGAGTTGGACATGACTCATCAACTAAGGATTCCCTGATAGGTCAGTTGGTAAAGAATCCTCCTGCAATGCAGGAGACCCTGATTTGATTCCTGGGTTGGGAAGACCTGCTGGAGAAGGGATAGGCTACCCACTCCAGTATTCTTGGGCTTCCCTGGTCGCTCAGCTGGTAAAGAATCCGCCTGCAATGTGGGAGACCTGAGTTCGATCCCTGGGTTGAGAAGATCCCCTGAAGAAGGGAAAGGGTACCCACTCCAGTATTCTGGCCTGGAGAATTCCATGGACTGTATAATCCATGGGGTCACAAAGAGTCAGACATAACCGAGCAACTTTCACTTTCACTTTTTAGCAACTAAACAACATGCACCTCTCAGGGCCTAAGGTATATTGGAGAAAGCCTATCTGATTTGTCATGGAAACAAGGGAAATCATTAAGAGTTTTGGACCACCACCAGATAAAATTGTGATCAAGTAAATTATTTTACCTGTATTTCCTCATCTACAAAATTAAGAACTAGATTATAAGATCTTTAAGGTATTCTGGCACTTCTAAAAGAATGTTACATTAAGTAACCTCGTACATGGAATACATGTCTTATTCATTTATTTAATCACTGATTCATTCGTTTGTTTAAAAATTCATTAATTTATTTAAAAATGAGTTTAACAATTGTATTTATTAAATGCCCAGGTTGTTTTCCTATTTGTGTACATATGGATAACATCTGTGGTCAAAGGATGTTTTTTAAATGTTTGGGAAAATGCCAAAATAGATGGAATCTATCCTTAATCTGTAGCTACCAAGTACACAAAGAGCTAGTTATGACCAAGTACACAAAGAGCTAGTTATGAGAAGTTGGGTTGCTTATTAATCTTATGGTACTAATGAAGCTGAGATTTCTACTCAGAATAATAATAGTAATAATAATAATATCAATAACTAACATTTATTCAAGGTCTCTTTGGTGGAAAATGTTTTGTGTTCATCATGTCATTTTAAGTCTTATCCATCAAATGCTTTTTGTACTATTTTATAGATATTGATTCAGTACAGGAATTTGAAAAGGTAATAAGATACAGAAGGTAGAAAATATTACAGTCTTAAAATGTGCAGCAGATTCTGACTTGTTCAGTGCCAAGTCAAGGCAGAAGTATTAGCTGTATTATGATGACAAATGATATATCTATTCAGCAGTTCTTTACCTCCTTTGACAATTGTCTTCTGATTCAACTGTAAAATGTTCATGTATTTAATATATGCATTTTGCCAGTGATATATAAAAACATTAATAATTGACTTAATCCCTGTTCAGCTGAACCCAAAAAACTACAGCCCTGAGTAAACTCATGTCTAAGGAACAGACAGCCTTGGAGTCAAAAGAAAAGAGCCACTCTTGTATTATGTCAAAATATTTAAAGCTTGAAGCTGCCACCACATTCCCTTGATGTAACAGCAGTCAGCCAGTTTCTGCCAAAAAGGAAAAAAAAATGAGTTGCACATAACAACTAAAATAGCATTGAACATTGTACATTGTAGGACACATTAAATGCTGCACATTGCTACTCATGGAGTCAGCAGGATGAGCTGTGTACCTAGACTAACAAATTTCAGGTTTTCAAAGTAATGATTAGAGTTGAGTATAACAAAAATGCATAGTTTGGCTGTGAGACAGCTGAAACAGATTTTTACTTTATTTCCATTGGAAAAAACAACTCATGAAAAGTAGGACATAATGTAGAGAAGTTTCTTTTAACAAAACTATGTATTTCTCTTCAACAGAAAAGGCCCATAGTGTGGACTTTCAGACCTTAAACATGTTTATCCTTTGTTGTTTACCAAAATAATGGCCATATGTACAGGGCCAGCTTAATACCTAAACAAAGTGGGCAAGTTCTCCATTAAAGACCGTGGCCTCCCTTTCCAAAACATTGCTCCCACCAACCTAGTGAAAGGGCTTGGATTGCACCAGTTTGCCCTTTGAGTTAAAAGAATTGATCTTCCATAGAGTGCCTATTAACATAACTCCAAAGGGTTAAAATATCATTTTAATTATTAATAATCTTTAGTCCATAAACTCAAATAAATTAATATGTCAAATTTAAAGTAAGACATAGAACATAAAACAGGTAAATTTTGACAAGAGAAGGACAAACAAGGTTTGAGGCCGAGTTCAAATGCTGCAAGCCAAAACAGGATATGTAATTTAATGGAGATACTCTGGCAGACAAGGGAAAGCATGAGGACCTATGATCCCAGTGCCAAAAAAAGAGGCATGAAACGAGGGAAAGAAGGAAGATGGAGATGAACTATGTCTATATTTCAAATTTTGCCTTAGAGAAGCACTGGCAATTCTGTTTGGATGCATCTATATCACTATATTTTGCTTTGCATATTTTTTAAAATTTAAACTGCCTCATTTGAAAACTCTGGCCTTTCTAATTTTTACATATGAGATGCAGAATTAATAACTCATCATTATATTACAATATGGTTATGAAGGTACCTAAGGGAGCCGTTTGTTCAGAAGAGAGATGGCAAGTAAAATGGCATAGCTGCTGTTTTGGAAGAAGAAATGAGGATGTCCTTTGGCAGTAGAAGTCTATTTTCTGCTGTCATTCAAGGGCACAAAGTAAATGCTTCTTGCTCTCGAGAAAGCCTTGGGGCTCTCTGTCAGCAGTTTTCAGGGATATACCAATGGAAACCATGAAAGGGACATCAGATTCAGTGCCTACCTTAAAAAGTTCTTCCCACAGAGGACTCTGATACATCCTTAAAGACAAAGGGTATTTGTCAGCTGATTAAAGTTACTTTAAACTCACCTAAAGGGTGTTGTTTGATTCTTACAGAAAGCTTTGTTTTGTGTGCTTGGTTTTGAGTAGTTTTCTATTATAAGTGAAACATAAAGTGACTTATATTAACCATGGCCACACTGGCAAAACAACACAAGAAGCTGTGCTAGGAAAAGTATTATGGGGAAAAGTATGAAGGGTGACAAGGAAAGGGCAGTCAGAAATGCACCGTTTAAATGTGACTATCTTTTTTAAGAAACAAAAAATCCACAGGTCATGAAAATATGAGTTTTGCAGAATATCTCTTATATTGGGGAGCAGGTCAACAATTGTTAAGGCATTGATTTAAATGCCACCGACTGAAAGTGAGTGAGGACCTAGTAGCTCAATTGTCAGTAGCACAGAGCTTCTGGCCTCCAGAACAGAAGGTCCTCCACAGTGACCACCTCCCCTTTGCTTTCCTTTCCAAAGATATGAGTTTTACCAGGTGTATTTCAAGTAAGGGTAGAGAACTTGTGAAACATATGGAAATTATAGCTCTATAGTTTTTCTGTTAATTGTTTTTCAGTCATCTTGAACTAAGAATGCTAGTAAGAAATTTAGACCATTTCTTTGTTCCATGTAGAGTGGGAATTTAATATTAGTCACTAAGGGGGATTATTTTGGGGGGGCTCCAAAATCACTGCAGATGGTGACTTCAGCCATGAAATTAAAAGACGCTTACTCCTTGGAAGAAAAGTTATGACCAACCTAGATAGCATATTGAAAAGCAGAGACATTACTTTGCCAACAAAGGTCCGTCTAGTCAAGGCTATGGTTTTTCCAGTGGTCATGTATGGATGCGAGAGTTGGACTGTGAAGAAAGCTGAGTGCTGCAGAATTGATGCTTTTGAACTGTGGTGTTGGAGAAGACTCTTGAGAGTCCCTTAGACTGCAAGGAGATCCAACCAGTCCATTCTGAAGGAGATCAGCCCTGGGTGTTCTTTGGAAGGAATGATGCTAAAGCTGAAACTCTAGTACTTTGGCCACCTCATGTAAAGGGTTGACTCATTGGAAAAGACTCTGCTGCTGGGAGGGATTGGGGGCAAGAGGAGAAGGGGACAACAGAGGATGAGATGGCTGGATGGCATCACCGACTCGATGGACATGAGTTTGAGTGAACTCCGGGAGTTGGTGATGGACAGGGAGGCCTGGCATGCTGTGATTCATGGGGTCGCAAAGAGTCGGACACGACTGAGCAACTGAACTGAACTGAAGGGGGATATTGGCCTAGAGAGCCTTGTGAGAAGGGCATTCCAAGAACACTTTTTACCATATGTCATTTTTATCCGTGTTTTAATTTAGATACCTTAAATCTTTTCTGGAGCAAACCAGAGAAGGGAGGAATCGAGGAAGGGAATGAAGGAGGAAGGGAGGAAAAAAGGAAGGAAGGAAAGGGAAAAGGGAGGAAGAGAGGAAAGAGAAAGGAAAGAAGGAAGGGAGGTGTGATCACAGGAAGAAGGAAGGCTAGGGTATTATAGGTTAACCATTTTACCTGTTTTTCAATCCAATAATTTAAATGGGAGGAAGAAGTTCCACACAAAGGAATAATTTCAACGATAAATAGCACCCTAAACCAAAAAAGGAAATTAGGATCTTATGCTCTAATGTTAAAAATAAATGTCCAGTCCCCTATTTGATTTCCAGTTGATGCATGTCTCAGATCAGGTTCATAGAAGCAGAGCCTGAGGCAGAGATTTTGTGCAAGTGATTTGTAGAGGGAGTGCTCTCAGAAGGGTCCTGTAAAGGAGTGAAGGAATCAAGAAACAGCGAGGAAAAGCTAACCAAAGATGCGGTGGCAACAGGAGATTAACTTCTTCTTGATCCCCTGGGCAGTTCTAAGGCTTGAATTTCACCTCATAACAAGACAGTCAGGCTTTGATACCTCAGTTTCAGTGGGTCATTGCCCTCAGGCTGTCCCCTACCCCACAGGAAGGTATGCTGATCTCCCAGGCAAGGCAGTTCTCCTCTGCCAACATCAGTCCCTTCTAGAGAAGTGTACAGCTGTGAGCCTTTAGCAGGCAACATTCACAGCAGCTGGCAAATGGATGCATCAGTTCAGTAAAGAGGATCTGAGTGAGGCAGCACCCACCACAGCCCCTTTAATACCAAACAGCTAGATGGGGCTCAGGGTCTAGAGCAGCAAGGACAGCCTCATCACAGGAATTCTTTTGGAATAGTGCTGCTACCTAATTTCCAGGACTCTTATTTGAATCCTTATAGGGAAACATTTCTGACCAAATTATAGGAGCTATAGTATATAATATGGCATTTTCCTATTAACCAACCCCCTACAGCTCATGCTATAGAAGAGGTCCCTAACTGCAATCCCACAGGCATAATCTTAACAATTACTTGCCATAAGCCCTATCAGAGGAAAGCTCAATAAGTATATGAGTATGCCTTGAGATGGGCTTCCCAGGTGGCTCAGTGGGTTTCACCTGCGATGCAGGAGATGTGGGTTCAGTCCCCTGGTGGGGAAGATCTCCTGGAGGAGGGCATGGTAACCTACTCCAGTGTTCTTATCTGGAGAATCCCATGGGCAGAAGAGCCTGGAGAAGAGTCTGAAGCGACTGAGCGAGCGTGCATGCTTTGAGATCCCTTTTACCGTAACCAAGTTGTAAGAGCAAAGGTGTTTTGTTTTTGTTTTTTCCTAACAGACTTTATTTCTGGAATGAGGGCTAGTATTTACAATCCCTGGTTTATATTGTATCTTCAAAGTCTTTTTTTTTTTTTAAACTAAGATTGTGATTTGATTTCTCTCCCTCAGGCCCCATATTCCCAATTCTGTGTCTTTCGATGAGAAACTAATTCCCCCCACCCTTCTCAATGAGCAGATGTCATTAATTTTGTGTCTTTTCTACCTTTACTTTTTCTTATTTGCCATGTAAAATTTAAAAAGGAAATTTTTACATAACTGTGGAAAAGGCACGAGGAAGACTATCTTTGTTTAGTTAATCTACCTTCTCAATTCTTAACAGTCTCAGATACTTGTTGCCATGTTTTACTTATCCTTTATTTTAATTTTAAAAAATGTTAACAGTATATTTTGGCCTGACGTGGTCCCTTGGCTGAATGCCAGCTGCTAGCTCTAATTCTGGCTTTAAAAACAAAGTCCTGAATATTTAATAACTAAAAACTAGAACTAGTTGCCATCCTACTCCAAACCAGCTAGCCTAAAGGAATAAGCCTTTCCATAAAAGAAGCGTGGTAAGCAACTTCTAAGATGGGCCAAATTATCCGTGCCTTCTCATAGCCTGCAAACTTCTGTAATCCTCTCCCCAGAATATAGAAAAAGGAATGGGATGTCACTTTTGAGACAAAATTTCATAAAAATTCTTGCTTCTGTCTTCCTTTCTCATCTCACTTGCTCTGAGAGAAGACTACTGCCATGCTGTGAAATGCTCTATTGAGAAGGAAATTAGGAAAAATTAGTGAACTTGGAAAACAGGTAGTTCCCCTAGTCGAGCCTTGAGATGACTGCAGCCCCTGCCAACACCTTGATTACAGTCTTATGAGGGGCTAGGAGCCAGAAAACCAAACCAAGTCATGCCTGGATTTCTGACCCATAAAAACTGTGATATAATAAATACTGTTTTAAGGCATTAATTTTTGGAGTGATTTATTAGGAAGCAAAATATAACTAATATTCAAGGCTTCAGTAATATTTTTTCTGTTTAAATTTGTCCCAAACCCCTCTTCTATTCTTAAAATGAAGAAAATATGTACATCACAGGTATTTTTGGCAGATAGTGATATAAATGTTGACAGTGATTGACTATCTGGATTTAAATTACCATCACTATTTTCATAGGGAGTATAGGAGTTTTATGTAAATGCATGAAAAAGAGCCTAAATTTGATACAAAAAATTTCTAAAACATGAATTTGTGAGCCCTTTTGCCTAAAATACAGATTAAAGCAGTGCTCTTTTATGCCATCTTAAATTTCAGTGACTTTGGTTTGTGTTATTACAACCTTTGAGCATCAGTAATAATGACGCTCATTTTTTTTTTTTTTTTTTTTATTTAAAAAAAAAAAAAAATCACATGCTCCCCATCCTGAACCCTACGCTCATTTTTTTCTCAAAGACATCCTGATGAAGCACTAAGCATTTTCACAATGGCAAAAAAAAAAAAAAAATCAAATATTGCTGAAAAAGAAATCTAAGAGGCTAGAAAGCAGAGTAGTAAGTAGAGTAATTGCAAGTCTTACATACCAACTATCTTTATGTTGTCTATCACTATGTGGCAAAAAGATAGGCGTTCTTGTGATATTTTGGAAATTCTTTTTTGAGGGAATTTTAAATGCATGGTTCTTCAATGTTAGCTTGATTTTTAACAATAATGAGGAAAGGCTTGTTGAATAACTTTGGAATTTCTCTAATCCTGGTTTCAGCCACTTAAGAATCAGATATGGACATAGTCAGTAACAGCCTCTAGCTACAGAACTCAGACCTGGCTACTAGATTATTTAATCCCTTCAATATACAGTTATTTCAAAATCAAACAAAAGAAAATGACTCACCTTTAAGAAAAGGACTCCAAAAATGAAAGTGTTCATGCATAGGCTACCTCATCTTGGGCCTTTAGCTAATATATTCACTAGATGTAAACAAAGTAGACATAACTTAAAATTGTACGTGTAATAAAAAGAAACAAAAGCATGAAAAATTATTCATGCATTCATTCATTCAACGAATAGTTCTTAAGCATTTCTATGTGTCAGTATTACACTCAGTGATGATATAAAACACAAAATAATATACTATAGATTTCAAGATCCTAAGGAACTAACAGTGAGGATGAGAGGATGAGGAGTAGGGCAGATAAATGTACAAATAAACATTAAAAAGGCAAAAAGAAGGCATATACCACCTTAGTGGTTTTCAAATGGCAAGAAATAGGTTTTATTTAATAACTTTATAATCAATAATTTCTGACAAAATGTTCTGCCTTAAGATGAAATGATTAAACAGGTAAGTAAACTAGTAGCAAGTTGGAAATTTTCTACAAATAAAGTAGGTATATTCTGTTGAACACTATTACGTCTATATATTAGAATTACAAAAGATGAATAAGATATTTAAACAGATACCTACAATTTTAAGTATGGACAAGTATACACAAGTACTTATACAACACCAAAGAGGAAATTTTAATAAATGGAAAGTAATTATCCAAGTAAATGCATATGTTGGTTAGGGTGGCAGGGTTGAGAGCATTCTAGAAAGAGTTGACAGCATGAGCTAAGCTTCAAAAGCAATAAACAGTGCGCTATGTCCTGGGAATCTATGCCAGTCCAAAAATCACAAAATTCTCCAGTAACCCTGGCAAGTAATTTTCACCAGTTAACCAGGAGGAGTTACAATTTTATTCTAAAACTTCTTTTAGTCCCACATAGCTGTTAGAGTTTATTGTTTATGTTGAAATTTATCATAGTGAAGAACTATACATAAATTTCATGCAACTCTGAGGGGTTCAATCATTTTCAACAACTCTTTTGTTATTTCCATAAAGTCTTGAATTACAAAGCAATTCCAAAATTGTAGATCGCTATTTATATTGGGTCAACAACTCTCTTTGAGTCTTAGAGGAGACAAACCAGGTAAATATCACCCATGGAGAATACTTCTTTGGCAAGGGCTTTTCTGTTGTTGTTGTTTTGTTTTAATTTCTGGATGTGTTGCAAGTTATCCAGAATTTCTGCAAGCACTTCCCTTATCTTACTAGGAAGTATTGTGATTGTACTCAAGTGCTGTACTTTTCTAAGGCAAAAACTGCCAGTTCAACCCAAAATGTATTTCCTTAGCTGCTTGATTATTTCTCTGGCACAATTTATTTTATCACGGCCTTTCAACTTTTAGGCCACACTTGGCAATGCTGTGATGGGGACTGACTTTCTATGGCTTTGCATTTGACCCAACCTGGAGAATAATTTCATGCTGAGAAATAGAGGACATCAGTGGAACATGTAAATGCAGTTTGATTTAAATCCCCCAAACACAGTGTTTGTTTATAAAAATTGCCCTGATTGTTAATCTATTTATTTTTGTCACCTCTCAAAAACATTATTTCTAAGCAATTTAGTGAAAAAATGGTTGAACATACTTTTTATTACTCATGAGCTTTCTAGTAATTCATTTGTCTGCTATAGAAAGACTTCATTGTTAGTTTAAAACATTTTACCTGTGTGTGCATGCTAAGTCGCTTCAGTCGTGTCTGACTCTTTGCGATCTCATGGACTGTAGCCCAGCAAACTCCTCTGTCCATGGGATTCTCCAGGCAAGAATACTGGAGTGGGTTGCCATGCCCTCCTCCAGGTGAACTTCCCAGCCCAGGGTTCAAACATGCACCTCTTACGTCTCCTGCATTGGTAGGCAGGTTCTTTACCACTAGTGCCACCTGGGAAGCCTTTTGGATGTAGACAGCAAATATACAGCATTTCAAATATACTTTCATTAAAGATAGTGTTGTAATTTACAGATTTTAGTGCTTCTCCATATCTTTTAAAAAAGAGGTCTATGTGTACTTTAATAACTTATAGCTACCTAGTATATTTTATGGAATAAAAAATGAAAAAAAAAACAGTGCTGAGTTTCTTTTTAAGACTCACAATATTAACCTTTAAAATTGAAGATGCCATATGAATATTACTGATCTTACTAATCTATGATGCTTAAGGTTATAGGAAAAAAACACTGCTAGTCCTACATTTATTTTCCCTTTGACTCTCAAGAAATTTGGAACAGAAATTTTATGAAATTTATAGAAGTTCAATTTATGAAAGCTTTGGATCTAAACAGGAGAGAATCAAAGTAATAATATTAAAGATAATGTATTTTAAATGGGATATTTTTTTCTTCTTGGGATGTAATACTAAAACAAGCAACAAAATGCTACAACAAATGATAGTAATGTTTAATAAAGTATTACTCTTAGATTTAATTTTGCATTATAGCCTCATTACTATAAGTGGATGATAATCATTTAGATAAGAAGTAATCTTTAATTTCTTTTTCCATTTGAGTTTTTTTTTAAAGAAGAATTATAGATTTACTAGAAATCAGGGCAAAAAAATGATAACAAAATAAGAATGTTTTCTATTATTTTTAAAAGCAAATTATTTTACTATGTATATGACAGATTATACAGACCAAATATATCTTGGAACTAATTACAGCCTTAACACATAAAAAAGGTGAAAGTAGCCTGAGATCTGTCCCTCAGTATCAGTTGTATAAGGGGTTTCTGATATCTCTTCAAGAAAATTAGAGATACCAAGGGAACATTTCATCCAAAGATGGGCACAAAAGGAAAGAAGTGGTATGGACTTAAGACAAGCAGGAGAGATTAAGAAGAGGTACCAACAATACACAGAAGAACTCTAAAAAAAAGATCTTCATGATCCAGATAACCACAATGGTGTGATCACTCGCCAGATATCCTGGAATTTGAAGTCAAGTTGGCCTTAGGAAGCATCACTATGAATAAAGCTGGTGAAGGTGATGGAATTTCATTTGAGTTATTTCAAGTCCTAAAAGATTATGCTGTGAAAGTGCTATACTCAGTATGCCAGCAAATTTGGAAAACTCAGCAGTGGCCACAGCACTGGAAAAGGTTACTTTTCATTCCAATCCCATAAAAAGGCAATGCCAAAGAATGTTCAAACTACCGCACAATTGAACTCACCTCACACACTAGCAAAGTAATGCTCAAAATTCTCCAAGCCAGGCTTCAACAGTACATGAACCGTGAACTTCCAGATGTTCAAGTTGGATTTACAAAAGAAAGAGGAACCAGAGATCAAATTGCCAACATCCATTGGATCATCAGAAAAGCAAGAGAGTTCCAGAAAAACGTCTACTTCTACTTTATTGACTATGCCAAAGCATTTGATTGTGTGGATCACAACAAACTGTGGAAAATTCTTCAAGAGATGGGAATACCAGACCACCTGACCTGCCTCCTGAGAAATCTGTGTGAAGGTTAAGAAGCAACAGTTAGAACTGGAGGTGGAACAACAGACTGGTTCCAAATAGGGAAAGGAGTACATCAAAGCTGTATATTGTCACCCTGCTTATTTAACTTATATGCAGAGTACATCATGAGAAATGCCGGGCTGGATGAAGCACAAGCTGGAATCAAGATTGCCAGGAGAAATATCAATAACCTTGGATATGCAGATGACACCACCCTAATGGCAGAAAGTGAAGAACAACTAAAGAGCCTCTTGATGAAAGTGAAGGAGGCGAGTGAAAAAGCTGACTTAAAACTCAACGTTCAGAAGACTAAGATCATGGCATCTGGTCCCATCACTTGATGGCAAATAGCTGGAGAAACAATGGAAACGGTGAGAGCCTTTATTTGGAGGGGGGGAGTCCAAAAACAGACGGCAAAGCATCTGCCTACAATGCGGGAGACCCGGGTTTGATCCCTGGGTCGGGAAGATCTCCTGGAGAAGGAAATGGCAACCCACTCCAGTGCCCTTGCCTAGAAAATCCGATGGATGGAGAAGCCTGGTAGGCTACAGTCCACGGGGTCGCAAAGAGTCGGACACGACTGAGCGACTTCACTTTCAAAATCACTGCAGATGGTGACAGCAGCCATGAAATTAAAGGACGCTTGCCCTTTGGGAGAAAAGGTATGACCAAACTAGAAAGCACATTAAAAAGCAGAGACATTACTTTGCCAACAAAGGTCTGTCTAGTCAAAGCAATGGTTTTTCCAGTATCATGTATGGATGTGAGAGTTAGACCATAAAGAAAGCTGAGCACCGAAGAATTGATGCTTCTGAACTCTGGTGTTGAAGAAGATCTTGAGAGCCCCTTGGACTGCAAGGAGATTCAACCAGTCAATCCTGAAGGAAATCAGTCCTGAATATTCATTGGAAGGCCTGATGCTAAAGCTGAAACTCCAATACTTTGGCCACCTGATACGAAGAACCGACTCATTAGAAAAGACCCTGATGCTGAGAAAGATTGAAGGCGAGAGTAGAAGGGGATAACAGAGGATGAGGTGGTTGTATGGCATCACCGACTCTATGGACATGAGTTTGAGTAAACTCTGGGAGTTGGTCATGGAAAGGGAAGCCTGGCATGCAGCAGTCATGGGGTCGCAAAGAGTCAGACATGAATGGACGACTGAACTGACTGACTGACTCTGCATAGAAGTTGAATAAGCAGGGTGACAATATACAGCCTTGATGTATTCCTTCCCCAATTTGGAACCAATCCATGTCCAGTTCTAACTGGTGCTTCTTGACCCGCATACAGATTTCTCAAGATGCAGATAAGGTGGTTTGGTATTCCCATCTCTTGAAAAATTTTCCACAGTTTGTTGTGATCCACACAGTCAAAGGCTTTGGCAGTCAATAAAGCAGAAGTATATGCTTTTCTAGAATTCTCTTGCTTTTTCAATGATCCAACAGATGTTGGCAATTTGATGTCTGGTTCCTCTGCCTTTTTTAAATCCAGCTTGAACATCTGGAAATTCACAGTTCATGTACTGTTGAAGCCTGGCTTGGAGAATTTTGAGCATTACTTTACTAGCGTGTGAGATGAGTGCAATTGTATGGTAGTTTGAGCATTCTTTGACACTGCCTTTCTTTGGGATTAGAATGAAAACTGACCCTTTCCAGTCCTGTGGCCACAGCTGAGTTTTCCTAATTTGCTGGCATATTGAGTGCAGCACTTTCACAGCATCATCTTTTAGGATTTGAAATAGCTCAGCTGGAATTCCATCACCTCCACTAGCTTTGTTCATAGTGATGCTTCCCAAAGCCAACTTGACTTTGAATTCCAGGATGTCTGGCTCTAGGTGAGTGATCACACCATCATGGTTATCTAGGTCATGAAGGTCTTTTTTGTATAGTTCTTCTATGTATTGTTGCCACCTCTTCTTAATCTCATCTGCCTGTGTTAAGTCCATATCATTTCTGTCCTTTATTGTGCCCATCTTTGCATGAAATGTTCCCATGGTATCTCAAATTTTCTTGAAGAGATCTCTAGTCTTTCCCATTCTATTATTTTCCTCTATTTCTTTATTAATAAATGGAATGGAGGAAACTTTGGGGAAATATAGATATGCCTATGGCCTTGACAATGACAATGGTTTCACAAGTTTATATTTATCTATAGTCTCATTGAGTTATATACATTAAATATGTACAGTTCTTAACATGTCAATCATACCTCAATAGGTTAAAAAATAAACTAGGTGATAAAAATTCAGTCTCATCTCATTTTATTGTGTTTCACTGTATTGTGCTTTGTAGATAGTGCATTTTCTTTTTCTTAATTATATTATTTATTTTAATTGGAGGCTAATTACTTTACAATATTGTCGTGGTCTTTGCCATACATTGAAATGAATCAGCCATGGGTGTACATATGTTCCTCATCCTGAACACCCCTCCTACCTCCCTCTCCATCCCATCCCTCAGGGTCATTCCGGTGCACCAGCCCTGATCACCCTGTCTCATGCATCGAACCTGGACTGGTGATCTGTTTCACATATGATAATATACATGTTTCAATGCTATTCTCTCAAATCATCCCATCCTTGCCCTTCTCCCACAGAGTCCAAAAGACTTTATACATCTGTGTCTCTTTTGCTGTCTCGTATACAGGGTTATTGTTACCATCTTTCTAAATTCCTAATATGTGCGTTAGTATACTGTGTTGGTGTTTTTCTTTCTGGCTTACTTCACTCTGTATAATAGGCTCCAGTTTCATCCACCTCATTAGAACTGATTCAAATGTATTATTTTCAATGGCTGAGTAATAGTCCATTGTGTATATGTACCACTGCTTTCTTATCCATTCATTTGCTGATGGACATTTAGGTTGCTTCCATGTCCTGGCTATTATAAACACTGCTGTGATGAACATTGGGGTACACGTGTCTCTTTCAATTCTGGTTTCCTCAGTGTGTATGCCCAGCAGTGGGATTGCTGGATCATAAGGCAGTTCTATTTCCAGTTTTTTAAGGAATCTCCACACTGTTCTCCATAGTGGCTGTACTAGTTTGCATTCCCACCAATAGTGTAATAGGGTTCCCTTTTCTCCACACTCTCTACAGCATTTATTGTTTGTAGACTTTTGGATAGCAGCCATTCTGACCAGCGTGAGATGGTACCTCATTGTGGTTTGGATTTGCATTTCTCTGATAATGAGTGATGTTGAGCATCTTTTCATGTGTTTGTTAGCCTTCTGTATGTCTTCTTTGGAAAAATGTCTGTTTAGTTCTTTAGCCCATTTTTTTATTGGGTCGTTTATTTTTCTGGAATTGAGCTGCATGAGCTGCTTGTATATTTTTGAGATTAATTCTCTGTCAGTTGCTTTGTTTGCTATTATTTTCTCCCATTCTGAAGGCTGTCTTTTCACCTTGCTTATTTTTTTTTCATTGTGCAAAAGCTTTTAATTAGGTCTCATTTATTTATTTTTGTTTTTATTTCCATTATTCTGGGAGGTGGGTCATAGAGGATCCTGCTGTGATTTATGTCAGAGAGTGTTTTGCCTATGTTTTCCTCTAGGAGTTTTAGAGTTCCTGGTCTTATGTTTAGATTTTTCATCCATTTTGAGTTTATTTTTGAGTATGGCGTTAGAAAGTGTTCTGCTGCTGCTGCTTCTAAGTCACTTCAGGCGTGTCCAAATCTATGCGACCCCATAGATGGCAGCCCACCAGGCTCCGCCATCCCTGGGATTCTCCAGACAAGAGTACTGGAGTGGGGTGCCATTGCCTTCTCCTAGAAAGTGTTCTAGTTTCATTCTTTTACAAGTGGTTGACCAGTTCTCCCAGCACCACTTGTTAAACAGATTGTCTTTTCTCCATTGTATAGTCTTGCCTCCTTTGTCAAAGATAAGGGGTCCATGGGTGCATGGATTTATCTCTGGGCTTTCTATTTTGTTCCATTGATCCATATTTCTGTCTTTGTGCCAGTACCGTACTGTCTTGATGACTGTTGCTTTGTAGTAGAGCCTGAAGTCAGGCAGGTTGATTCCTCCAGTTCCATTTTTCTTTCTCAAGATTGCTTTGGCTATTTGAGGTTTTTTTTGTATTTCCATACAAATTGTAAAATTATTTGTTCTAGTTTTCTGAAAAATACCGTTGGTAGCTTGATAGGAATTGCATTGATTGCTTTGGGTAGTATACTCATTTTCACTATGTTGATTCTTCCAATCCATGAACATGGTATATTTCTCCATCTATTTGTGTCATCTTTGATTTCTTAAATTGGTGTTTTATAGTTTTATATATATAGGTCTTTTGTTTCTTTAGGTAGATTTATTCCTAAGTATTTTATTCTTTTCATTGCAATGGTAAATGGAATTGTTTCTTTAATTTATGTTTTCTCATTGTTAGTGTATGGGAATGTAAGGAATTTCTGTGTGTTAATTTTATATCCTGCAACTTTACTATATTCATTGATTAGCTCTAGTAATTTTCTGGTGGAGTCTTTAGGGTTTTCTACGTAGAGGATCATGTCATCTGGAAACAGTGAGTATTTTACTTCTTTTCCAATCTGGATTCCTTTTATTTCTTTTTCTTCTCTGATTGCTGTGGCTAAAACTTCCAAAACTATGTTGAATAGTAGTGTGAAAGATACTGAATTTTCTACAAATTGAGATTTGTGGCAATCCTGCATCAAGCAAATCTATCAACACAATTTTTCCAACAGCATTTGCTCACGTTTTGTTACATTTTGTTAATTCTTACAATATTTCAAGCTTTTTCATTACTATTGCATTTGTTAAGGTGATCTGTGATTAGTGATATTTGATGTTACCTTTTATTTGTTTGGGGGCACTGTGAACCTCGCCCATATATGACCACAAACTTAATCAATACATGTTGAGTGTGTTCTGACTGTTCCACTGAACCAGCTGTTTCCCATCTCTCTCCCTATCTTCAGGCATCTCTGTTCTTTGAGACACAATAATATTGAAATTAGGCCAGTTAATAATGCTACAATGTACTCTAAGCATTTAAGTGAAAGAAAGAACTGCAGAACTCTCACTTTAAATCAAAAGCTAGAAATGGTTAAGTTTAGTGAGGAAGGCAAGTTTAAAGTTGAGATAAGCCAAAAAGCTAGGCCTCTTGAGCCACATAGCCAAGTTGTAAATGCAAACGAAAAGTTCCTGAAGGAAATTAAAAGTATTCCCTCAGTGAACACATGAATCATAAGAAAGCAAAATAGCCTTATTGCTGATATGGAAAAAGTTTTAGTGGTCTGGTTGGAAGATCAAACCAACCACAACATTCTTGTAAAACAAAGCCTAATCCAGAATAAGGTCCTACCTCTCTTCAGTTCTGTGAAGGCTGGGAGAGGTGAGGTGGGTGTAGAAGAAAAAGTATAGCTAGCAGAGGCTGGTTCATAGGTTTAAGGAAAGAAACTGTCTCCATAACATAAAAGTGCAAATGAAGCAGCAAGTGCTGATGTAGAAGCTGCAGCAAATTATCCAGAATATCTAGCACAGATATTTCATGAAGGTGACTACAATAAACAACATATTTTCAATGTAGACAAAATAGTCTTACATTGGAAGAAGATACCATCTAGGCTTTTAATAGCTACAGAAAGATCAATAAGGCTTCAAAGCCTCAAATGACAGGCTGAGTCTCTGTTAGGGGCCAATGCAGTTGGTGACTTTAAACTGAAGTTAAAGCTCATTTACCATTCTGAAAATCCTAGGGCCCTTAAGAATTATGCTAAATCTACTCTGCCTGTGCTCTATAAATGAAACAACAACATGACATACTGAATGACAGTATATATGTTTACTAAATATTTTAAGCCCAGTGTTGAGATCTACTGCTCAGAAAAAGATTTCTTTCAAAATATGACTGCTCACAGACAATGTATTGGGTTGGCCAAAAAGTTCATTCGGGTTTTCCATACGTTGGAAAACACAAAAAATTCTTTTGGCCAACCCAACACCTTGCCACCCAAGAGCTCTGATGGAAATGTACAGTGAGTTTAATGTTGCTTTCATGCCTGCTAATACAACATTCATTCTGCCATTCATGGAACAAGGAGCAATTTTGACTTTCAAGTCTTATTATTTAAGAAATACATTTCATAAGGTTATAGCTGCCATAGAAAGCAGTTCTTCTGATGCATCCAGGCAAAGTAATTGAAAACATTTTGGAAAAGACCCACCATTCTAGATTCTATCAAGAACACTCATGATTCACAGAAAGAGGTCAAAATTAAAACATTAACAGGAGTTTGAAAAAAGTTGATTCCAGCCCTCATGAATGACTTTGAGGAGTTCAAGACTTCAGTGGAGGAAGTAACTGGAAATGTGGTGAAAATATCAAAAGGACTAGAATTAGAAATAGAGCCTGAAGATGTGACTGAATTGCTGCAATCTCATGAGAAAACTTTAATGGCTAAGCAGTTGCTTCCCATGGACGAGTAAAGAAAGTGCTTTCTTTAAATGAAAACTATTTCTGGTGAAGATACTATGAAGACTACTGAAATGACAACAAAGGATTTAGAATATTACATAAATTTAGTTGATAAAGCTGTGGCAGGGTTTGAGAGGTCAGACTTCAATTTCAAAAGAAGTTCTACCATGGGTCAAATGCTATCAAACATCATTGCACACTACTGAGAAATAGTTCATGAAAGGAAGAATAAATTGATGCTGCAAACTCCATTGTTGTCTTATTTTAAGAAATTTTCACAGCCACCCCAACATTTAGCAACCACCACTATGATCAGCCAGCAGCCATCAACACTAAGGCATGACACTCCACTACCAAAAAAGATTAAGACTTCCTGAAGGCTCAGATGATGGTTGGCATTTTATTTTTATATTAAGGTATGTATATTACTTTTTCAGACATAATGCTATTGCACACTTAATAGACTACAGCATAACATAAACATATTAAACATATCTTTTACATGCACTGGGAAACAAAAGAAATTTATGTGACTCACTTTATTGTGATATTCACTTTATTGCAATGGTCTGGAAACAAATTGCAATATTTCCAATGTACACCTGTGTATACAAATGACCCTTAAAAAATCAACAACTCAATATAAAATAGGCAAAAGTCATAAAGAGACATTTGGCCATAAGAATAAATATGAAAAACATGTGAAAAACAGCTCCTTCTCAAGAAAATACAAATATAAGCCATGTCATTGAATGAAGAAAAGCAAAATATGAAAGGACACAAAGTAAGTTATTACTCATTCAAAGTTCCAAAACCAGTAAAAGTAAACACATATTTTTCAGGAGGTCCTATACATATAGTAAAATTATAAAGAAAAGTAGAGGAGTGAGAAATTCAAAATTTCTGGCAGTGGTTATTTCTGGGATTGTATTCAGGCAAACAGGGGTTGTATTCAGAATAAGGTACAGATAGGCTCTAAGTACTGGTACTACTATTTCTTAAGTTGGGAGGGTAATACATTGGTGTCCATTATATTATGTCTTTAGGACATATATAAAATGTACAAATTCTTTTATTATAATATGTTTTATGATAAAGGTATATTTTTAAAATCTGAGTTAATTAGAAATAAATTTAATAAAGACTGTGCAGGATCTATATAAGAAAACTATGAAAGTGCAGAGTAACATAGTTCAGTCGCTCCATCGTGTCCGACTCTTTGTGACCCCATGGACTGCAGCACACCAGGCCTCCCTGTCCATCACCAACTCCCGGAGTTTGCTCAACCTCATGTCCATTGAGTCGGTGATGCCATCCAACCATCTCATCCTCTGTCATCCCCTTTCCCTCCCACCTTCAATCTTTCCCAGCATCAGGATCTTTTCCAAGGAGTCAGTTCTTCTCATCACATGGCCAAAGTATTGGAGTTTCAGCTTCAACATCAGTCCTTCCAATGAATATTCAGGACTGATTTCCTTTAAGATGGACTGGTGAAAAAAAAAAAAAAAAAGATGGACTGGTTGGATCTCCTTGCAGTCCAAAGGACTCTCAAAAGTCTTCTCCAACACCACAGTTCAAAAGCATGAACTCTTCGGCGCTCAGCTTTCTTTATGGTCCAACTCTCACATCTATACATGACCACTGGAAAAACCATAGCTTTGACTAGATGGACCTTTGTTGGCAGAGTAAAGTCTCTGCTTTGCAATATGCTGTCTAGGCTGGTCATAACTTTTCTTCCAAGGAGCAAGGGTCTTTTAACTTCATGGCTGCAGTCACCATCTGCAGTGATTTTGAAGCCCCCAAAAATAAAGTCTGTCACTGTTTTCCCAACTATTTGCCATAAAGTGATGGGACCAGATGCCATGATCTTAGTTTTCTGAAAGTAAGACTTTTTCCTAGATAGAAAGTTTCAATAATAAAAAATATCAATTCTGACCACACAAATATAAGCATTTAATGAAACTCAATACCAAACCTCAAACAATTATTAAGTACATCTAGAAAAGAAATATGTGAGAAAACCAGGAATTTTCTAAATTTAAGAATAATAATAAAATACACAATGATGCACTTATTCTGTCAAAATGTAAAATATATACTTTGGTAGTTAAAGTAGTATGCTACTGATTTAGGAAGAGACCAAGAAAGAAAATAAATAAATTTTGTTAAGTCTAACATCTATAAGAATTTAGCACATAAAAATGTCAAGCCTGGAGAGAAAACATGAATTGCTCAATGAATAGAGTTGAGAACTGGCCAGCCAAGTGGAAGAGGAAACTGCATGTTAAAAACAGTGCTTCCATCGTAATAAACATAATCTAAATAAAATATTTAGATGTAAAATATAAAATATAAACATACAAGTAGAAGAAATTATAGGAGAAGACTTTTTAAATCTTGAGGTGGTGCTAATTTGACACAAAAGCCACAAACGCTTTTAAAAAACACTGATGCTGTGACTACCTGAAAATGTGATTATGGATTTAAAAGAGAAACAAGAAACAGAGCAAAAAATCTGTAACATGTGTAAAGAAAAAGACTTTCAAAAAAGAAAACAAGAATGATGGCCAGTAATAAATTGGGCAAAAGATAAGACCAGGTAATTCATAAAGAAAAATTTGAAGTGAATAATAAAACCATACCAACAATAAGCAATAAAATAAAGTAAGAGTTTTCTCTCATATACCAGATGTACCCAAAGAAAGGCAATATCAAAGAAATTTCAAACTACCGCACAACTGCACTCATATCACATGCTAGTAAAGTAATGCTCAAAATTCTTCAAGCCAGGCTTCAACAGTACATGAATCAAGAACTTCGAGATGATCAAGCTTGATTTAGAAAAGGCAGAGGAACCAGAGATCAAATGGCCAACATCCAATGGATCATAGAAAAAGCAAGAGAATTCCAGGAAAAACATCTACTTCTGCTTTATTGACTATGCTAAAGCATTTGACTGTGTGGATCACAACAAACTGTGGAAAATTCTTCAAGAGATGGGAATACCAGACCACCTGATCTGCCTCCTGAGAAATCTGTATGCAGGTCAAGAAGCAACAGTTAGAACCAGACATGGAACAACAGACTGGTTCCAAATTGGGGAAGGAGTACGTCAGGGCTGTATACTGTCACCTTGCTTATTTAACTTATATGCAGAGTACATCATGAGAAACGCTGGGCTGGATGAAGCACAAGCTGGAATCAAGATTGCTGGGAGAAATATCAATAACCTCAGATACGCAGATGAACTACCATTATGGCAGAAAGTGAAGAACTAAAGAGCCTCTTGATGAAAGTGAAAAAGTTGGCTTAAAACTCAACATTCCAAAAACTAAGATCATGGCATCCGGTCCCATCACTTCATGGCAAATAGATGGGGAAACAATGGAAACAGTGAGGGACCTTACTTTTGGGGGCTCCAAAATCACTGCAGATGGTGACCGCAGCCATGAAATTAAAGGACTCTTGCTCCTTGGAAGAAAAGCTATGACCAACCTAGAAAGCATATTAAAAAGCAGAGACATTACTTTGCCAACAAAAGTCCATCTAGTCAAAGCTATGGTTTTTCCAGTAGTCATGTATAGATGTGAGAGTATAAAGAAAGCTGAGCACTGAAGAATTGATGCTTCTGAACTGTGGTGTTGGAGAAGATTCTTGGGAGTCCCTTGGAATACAAGGAGATCCAACCACTCAAACCTAAAAAATATCAGTCCTGAATATTCATTGGAAGGACTGATGCTAAAGCTGAAACTCCAATACTTTGGCCACCTGATGTGAAGAACCAACTCATTGGAAAAGACCCTGATGCTGAGAAAGATTGAAGGTGAGGGGATGACAGAGGATAAGATGGTTGGATGGCATCACCGACACGATTGGCATGAGTTTAAGTAGGTTCTGGGAGTTGGTGATGGACAGGGAAACCTGATGTGCTGCAGTCCATGGGGTCAGAAAGAGTCAGACACAACTAAGTGACTACACTGAACTGAACTGAACTGCTCCTTGGAAGAAAAGCTATGAGCAACCTAGACAGCATATTAGAAAGCAGAGACATTACTTTGCCGACAAAGGTCCATCTAGTCAAAGCTATGGGCTTCCCTGTTGGCTCAGATGGTAAAGAATCCGCCTGCAGTGCGGGAATCCTGGGTTCGATCCCTGGGTTGGGAAGATCCCCTGGAGGAGGGCATGGCAACCCACTCCAGTACTCTTGCCTGGAGAATCCCTGTGCATAGAGGAGCCTGGTGGGCTACAGGCCATGGGTTTGCAAAGAGTCAGACATGACTGAGTGACTAAGCACAGCACAACACAGTCAAAGCTATGGTTTTTCCAATAGTCATATATGGATGTGAGAGTTGGATCATAAAGAAACATGAGTTTGAGTAAGCTCCAGGAGTTGGTGATGGACAGGGAAGCCTGGAGTGCTGCAGTCTATGGGGTCACAAAAAGTTGGACACGACTGAGTAACTGAACTGAACTGAAAGTAAGAATTTTCTTTTATTTACCAGATTAGCAAAAACTGAAATGCGTAATAATTTCCAGTTATGACAAGTGTACAGAGAATCAGACACTCTCAGACACTGTCATTAGGACTATAATTGGTACAAGTATTTAGGCAGTAATTTAGCATTTTCTATTAAACTATAAATGTATTGCTCATGACCCAGTAATTCCACTTTCAGAAATTCATTCTATAAAAAACTCTTGTGCAAGTGCACAAGAACATGTATAATACACACTGCAGCACCGTTGTAATAGTGATAAATTACAATGTCCATTAATGGGAAGGAGTAAATAAATTATGAAACAACTATGAAATGAAATACTGTATTACTATTAAAGAATGAGGGAGAGCATGTACTCTAGAATGCAAGCTCTTATGTCTCCAATCTCTGATCAGAAACTAAAGCTCTCCTTAGGGGAAAAAAAGAATGAAGATAGCTAAATTTACTAATATGGAAAGCAGTCCGTGAAATATTTAAATTGTACCTACTTATATGCACTTTATGCACCAGTGAATGCTGTATGCTATATAGATGCATATGTATAAGTCATTGAGTTGTTCAGAACTGCAACAGCTATCTTGTCTTCATGGAGGGATGACAGAGATAATCTCGGGAAAATCAAATCAAAAACAGATACATTATTGAGCCACTATAGTCTGGAAAAATCTCACCTTCAAACTTCTGGTTATGTGGAATAGTAAACATCCTATTGTTTAAATCCCTTCCATTTGAGTCTTTTGCTACTTAGCCAGAAAATTCTAACCATAACAGCTGGGTTATCAGCACAACTTTAAATCAGTGACATGATGACTAAAAAGAAATTTATGGGATATTTTTATATTATATAGCCACAGAAGCTTTCCAGAGAAAGGAATTCTAAGGGAAAGAATGGAGAATTAATTTTACTTGAATTCTTTATTGTTTCTTTTCATAGGAATAAGATTAAATCAAGACAAATCCCTGAGATTCAGATATCATGTAACAAAAATCATAATAAAAATGTAAATTTTAAAAGATGAAGAGTTACTACTTCTAAAATATGAGTAAAAATTACTGTATTATTTATTGAATGATAAAAATTTTAGGAAGCACTTTTCCTTTAAAATTTATTTTGCTTAATACTATACATCAAACTTTATTTATATTAGTGATATTCTGAAACCTGTATATTCTAGCTTGAGTTCCTCAAAAAAAGCAGAGTCTGACACAAGGGCTTACATGCAGGTGGTTTATTTTGAGGTTATGGAAAGGCTGAAATATGGAAGGAATAAAAACAAAGAGTGCCTTAGTGAGCAAGGTAGTGCTGTGGGTAATTGGGGCTCAAATCCACTGGGACCCTTGCCAAGAAATATGTAGAAAGCATCTCAGACTTGCATCCCCAAGGCCTTCTTGAGGATTCACTTCCTTCAACTGCAAAGCTTTTCATGAATTCTAAAATCAGATACAGCTCTAAAATTTGTATTTATATATAGACACAAATGATGCTTTCATTGACCAAAAGTAATACAACAAAATTCATACTGTAAGCATGAGTAATTTCATTAATGTATTTTGAAATACATGCCAAACTCCCAGAATACTATTCCATATAATAATGCACAATGGGAAATTCAGTAGAAAAAAAAATAGCCTTCAACTTACTGGGTTTTTTTTTTCTATTTTATTATAAAGAATCTATACAATGACCAGGCAGTACTGGGAAATAAGTCACAGCTGAGAAGAGCTGATCCTTCAGTTGAGAATGTTTGGGATACTCTGCCACTAAATATCTCAGTATGTTTTAGCTATAAATTGATTCAGTCATAATAACTATGTGGAATCAAAAGAATAGACAGGAAACAGAAACTGCTATATCTAAAACAAGAGTGATCCAAAAGAGTAGAATAACTTAAAAAAATCTCTATCAAAACTAACATAAAAGTATTTGGAATTGTTCATTCCAGTTATTTATAACTGCTTTCTAGAGAGATAGATAGAGATGTCACATCATTATTTATTTATTTCAATCCACTGTTACATGCTCAACTTAACTTACTTTACTACTTACCACACTAAATAGGCACCTATTACAATTTTATAGGTTAGAATGATACTATAATACCTAATTTATTAATTCAACTCTACATCTAAAAATAAAGATTTTATCAATACACTTATAGAATTTCCCTTTTCTAATGAAACATAAAATTGTTGATATATTTTCCCTACATTTTGGCAATTACCTTTGTATTCACAATTAACAATAAGAGAAAATTTAAGAAAATTTAATTGTTTATTTGAATAATGGAAGAAATTTCACAATGCATTTCAGTTTATCATATTATCTGATAGTTTTGCATTTATGTTTATATGTCTATGCTAAAATTTTAAAAGAATATTTCTGGGGAGATTCTTTTTTTCTCTAAAGATTTCAACTGCTCCTATATTTTAACTATTGAATGAAAATCTGTAAAATACCTGTAAACCTAGCTGAGCAGGTTTTATGTACTTTATCTATATGTACACTGTAACTACTCAACTTCTCACTGATTGTAATCAATGCTTTTTTAAGTCGCTTTTGAACTTTAGTGGATATTTTGTGTATTATAGGTAAGGCTTGAGTGCATGTCCCAAAAAGCATTTTATTCTAATACCAACAGTCTTTGCAGTGTTCCTGGTTTGTTAATATCACATAAAATTCTCTAATGTGAACAGAGAATGTATACTAGTGTCTAGATACTTTACTTTTGAAGGTGGGTGTAAATCTTCTCCTAAGCAATGGAATGAACAAAAGACTTATTTGTTCACTGTGGTGGGTCTCACAAGATTTTGCCCCTATTAAATTTCTTTCCCAGTGTTAATTCCTTCATAATCCATTAGGTAACACAAAGTAGGCTTTGTTTTGGTGTACTATTAAAAGAGCCTCATAACTGAACTCATAAGAGAACTCATACTTCTAGCAGCATTATTTTCAATGTGCTGTAGATCTGTGTTCTGGAGAGTCACCCAGAGAATTCTGAAAAACAGCACAAGTGTGAAACAAGAATTTGCATCTTATCAAGAATTTGGGATTTTTATATGAATTGTCTCTGACAAATGTTTGCCATACAAACATTTATATGCGAGGGTTAGGAGGGGTCATAAAAGAAAAACAGCTGTGTTATAAACCTCTTAGTCTCCAAACCACTGGGAAAACATAGGCATGTTTAGACTTTTAGCAGTTCACTTCACAGCTTTCTAAAGATCAACACTTGTACAGTCTAGAGTCTGAAAAAAAATGGAGACTCTTTTCCTTTGGAAATTTTTATTTTAATCATATACATTTTTCAACCAAATTAAATTTATATAGTTCCTCTATTTTCATTTCTCTTTCCACCTCAACCAATCCTGAAATAACCAATAAACAAATTACATACAGTTGACACTTTAAGTAACATGTATTTGAAATGTGCAGGTCTACTTATACCTGGATTTTTTTTTTTTTAGTGAATAGGTACTATGGTACTACACAATCCACATTTGTTTGAATCCACAGATGCAGAATCATGAATAGAGACCTGACTGTAAAGCTATAATGGAATTTTTCCACTGCACAGGTGTTAGCACCCCGAACCTTTGCATTGTTCAAGCACAACTGTATGCAATGTTCAAGCTCAACTGTATATGCTAGGAAAACAATACCACAGCAGTATACAAAAATTCTTTATGAAAGAATGTAACATTTTATATCTGCACCTCTCCACCCCAGCGTTAAAGCAGAATTGGCAAAGTTAAAATTTAGATGGAATTCCTTTCTTTAGTATTAGCATTGTTTCTTTTTACTTTTTTATCAGGATACCATACTCTTCTTTGTTTATGACTTCTAATTGTCTTCTTTTTAACATTTCATTATAGAAATTTTCAAACATACACCAAAGTAGACAGAATAATGTAATGAACCCTCACATACTGATCACCTAGCTTCAACAACCTATAAATCTTGATAATTACTTAATTAATACTTCTATCCATTCTCAGTCCCCACCCATCATTATTCTGCAGCAAATCTGATATTATATCATTATTTTTCTGAGTATTTACCTGTGCATATCTAAAACAGGTCTGTTTGAAAAAATTCAAAAATGATAAAAATAGCTCAAAGAAAATTCATACTTCTTTAAAAATGAAGATTACTTTCTTCACAGAGATTACCAACTGCTAACATTTTTGCTATGTTCACTTTATCTTTTTCTGTATAGTATATAAATATATATGCACACATATTCCAATTTTTTTGTGACACATGTAAGTTTAGGTTGCAGATATTATGACCCTCCACCTTGAAATATTTCGTCATGTATCTCTCAAGAATAAGGATATCCTCTTATATAACCATATTACAACTATCAATTCGGGAAATGTAACACTGATACTGAAGGGAAGCTAAATATGCCACCTCAAAATATTCTGAATTAAAGTTACTTAAGAAATAGCTGGTACAAGAAGGACACTCTGACCCTCCCTTTCCCCCCTGAAAGCAGAAAATAAACCTCCCATGTGAAAGGTGTCCTTCCTGTACCAGGAGGGTAGAAGGTATTCATATCACCAGAAATATGGAATTTAAGGCTGTATGTACAAACCTTGTCCCTCACTAACATACTACCCCAAGCCCAAACTTGTCAATTCTTCACAAATTTATTATTTCTTTCTCTAAAAGATATAAAAGCTTCCTGCTTTGGTCACTTCTTTGAGTCTCATGTTTTTATGAGCTCCCATACATACGAAATTATTTGGTTTTTTTTCCAGTTAATTTGATGTATGTCAATGTAATTATTCGACCAGCCAAAAAACTTGCAGGGGAAGAAAATAAAAGTTTTCCTTCCTTATAACACAATACTATCGTTTAATACATAATCAAATTTCTCTGCTGATCCCAACAATGCCCTTTATAGTAAATAATTTCAATCTGGGATCCAATTCAAGATTGCATTTAGTTATCATATATCTTTAATATCCTTTAATCTGAAATGATTCCTTAGTCTATTTTATTTTTTACAAAACTGATATTTTGAAAATATATCAATTTGTCTGTGGAATATTTTTCAGTTGTCTTAATATAGCCCCAGTATCAACCATCTCTATCGCTACTCTGTAGGCCTTTGACTTCTTTTGTGGATGCCAAACAGACAGCTGAAGTTGTGTTCACTTAGAATCTCTCTTTAAGATAAAAGTATTTGGATTTGTGGGGAAGTGAAAGGCAATGTGGGGAAGGAAATCAGAGTGGACACTCTTAAGTATAGGCTTAAAGTCATTAAGATTCAAACACTTAACATTTTCATTACAAGCTTTTTCAATTGCTTCTTTCTGTTACTATTTTTATAACTTCACTTGACAAGTGCTCCAAGTAGAACATCTTAATAAGCAAGCATGTGTATCTGATGAGATTTCCTGAGCAAGCTGAGACTGTTGCTGTAACATACTAGTTTGCTTTCTACTTGCCCTAGGCCCTATCTTGGCCTCTTAAATCCATCCTCCCACTGCAGTCAGAGGAACCTATTTAAAAACACAACTCTGCCCATGTTATTCCTCTGCTGAAAGTCACCAGTGAGATAAAGTTCAAGATCCATAGCATGACGCAAAAAGTCTTCCATGACTTGATATATCCTAGCTATTGCTCCAGTTTCTCATATTTCTTTCTGACCTTCTCAAAGAGGAATATGTATGTGCCCAGAGGTATGGAACAATATGCTGGAAGGATCAGTATGGTGCAGTTTCCTAAAGCTTCAACTTTATACAATGGTAAGAAATTGTGGAAAATTCTGAAAGAGATGGGAATACCAGACAACCTGATCTGCCTCTTGAGAAATTTGTATGCAGGTCAGGAAGCAACAGTTAGAACTGGACATGGAACAACAGACTGGTTCCAAATAGGAAAAGCAGTACGTCAAGGCTGTATATTGTCACCCTGCTTATTTAACTTATATGTAGAGTACATCATGAGAAACGCTGGACTGGAAGAAACACAAGCTGGAATCAAGATTGCCAGGCGAAATATCAATAACCTCAGATATGCAGATGACACCACCCTTATGGCAGAAAGTGAAGAGGAACTCAAAAGCCTCTTGATGAAAGTGAAAGAGGAGAGTGAAAAAGTTGGCTTAAAGCTCAACATTCAGAAAACTAAGATCATGGCATCTGGTCCCATCACTTCATGGGAAATAGAAGGGGAAACAGTGGAAACAGTGTCAGACTTTATTTTTTGGGGCTCCAAAATCACTGCAGATGGTGACTGCAGCCATGAAATTAAAAGACGCTTACTCCTTGGAAGGAAAGTTATGACCAACCTAGATAACATATTGAAAAGCAGAGACATGACTTTGCCTACAAAAGTCCGTCTAGTCAAGGCTATGGTTTTTCCTGTGGTCATGTATGCATGTGAGAGTTGGACTGTGAAGAAGGCTGAGCACCGAACAATTGATGCTTTTGAACTGTGGTGTTGGAGAAGACTCTTGAGAGTCCCTTGGACTGCAAGGAGATCCAACCAGTCCATTCTGAAGGAGATCAGCCCTGGGATTTCTTTGGAAGGAATGATGCTAAAGCTGAAACTCCAGTACTTTGGCCACCTCATGCGAAGAGTTGACTCATTGGAAAAGACTCTGATGCTGAGAGGGATTGGGGGCAGGAGAAGGGAACGACAGAGGATGAGATGGCTGGATGGCATCACTGACTCGATGGACGTGAGTCTCAGTGAACTCCGGGAGTTGGTGATGGACAGGGAGGCCTAGCGTGCTGCGATTCATGGGGTCGCAAAGGGTCGGACACGACTGAGCGACTGAATTGAACTGAACTGAAGGAATTGTGGCAGGGTGTATTTTCCAAAGATAGTTGCCGAAATACATCTCATCCCACACACTTTCTTAAATGTGAAAGTTGACTAATCATCAAGAGGCTGTATGCTCCCTTCTCTTCCAAAAAATGTATGTGTATGTATGTGTGTGTGTGTGTGTGTGTGTGTGCACACATGCATCCATGTGGGTGTATGACAATATTTGCATCAATGCCAACTGTAACATAAAAGTCCTAGAAACTTGGTGAATCCAATCATGATTCCAGACCATCTGTTTTCAATGTGGGATTCACACACACCAGGGGATTTGCAAGGCCATCACTAAGATATGAGAAAAGATTATAGAACCTGAACTTCCTTTTTATTCTCATACTTCTTTGATTTACACTTTTGAGGTTTTAAAATATATAAAACTACACTATCATATACTGTATTTGATTTTAGCCAAAAGGCCAAAAAGTGAATATCAGATACTGTAAGTCACTAGCCACATGTGTTTATTGAACACTTGAAATGTGGCACCTGAATTGACAAACTAAAAGTTTCAAATATACACCAAATTTCATAGACTTAGTATTAAAAACGTAAAATATCTCACATTTTTATATTGATGTCATGTTGAAATTATAATATTTTTGATATGATGACTTAATTGAACTATATTATTAAAATTAATTTCTTGTTTCTTTATATTTTTTGGTTTGCGTCCAAGTTAGTTCAGTCACTCAGTCATGTCCAACTCTTTGTGACCCCATGGACTGCAGCACGCCAGGCTTCCCCGTCCATCACCAACTCCTGGTGTTTACTCAAACTCATCTCCATCGAGTCAGTGATGCCATCCAACCATCTCATCCTCTGTCATCACCTTCTCCTCCTGCCTTCAATCTTTCCCAGCATCAGGGTCTTTTCAAATGAGTCAGTTCTTCGCATCACATGGCCAAAGTACTGAAGTTTCAGCTTCAGCATCAGTCCATTCAATGAATATTCAGGACTGATTTCCTTTAGGATAGACTGGTTGGATCTCCTTGGAGTGTAAGGGATCTTCAACAAAGAGTCTTCTCCAACACCACAGTGCAAAAGCATCAATTCCTCAGTGCTCAGCTTTCTTTATAGTCCAATTCTCATATCTATACATGACTACTGGAAAAACCATAGCTTTGACTAGACGGACCTTTGTCAGCAAAGTAATGTCTCTGCTTTTTAATATGCTATCTAGGTTGGTTATAGCTTTTCTTTCAAGGAGCAAGTGTCTTTTTATTTCATGGCTGCAGTCACCATCTGCAGTGATTTTGGAGCCGAAGAAAATGAAGTCTGTCACTGTTTCCATTGTTTCGCCATCTATTTGTCATCAAGTGATGGGACCAGATGCCATGATCTTAGCTTTTTGAATGTTGAGTTTTAAGGCAACTTTTTCACTCTTTTTTCACGTTCATCAAGAGGCTTTTTAGTTCCTCTTCACTTTCTGCCATAAGGGTGGTGTCATCTGTATATCTGAGGTTATTGATATTTCTTCCAGCAATCTTGATTCCATCTTTTTTTTCATCTAAGTTTTATTTATTTATTTATTTATTTTTACTTTACAATATTGTATTGGTTTTGCCATACATTGACATGAATCCACCATGGGTGTACATGTGTTCCCCATCCTGAATCCCTTTCCCACCTCCCTCCCCATCCCATCCCTCTGGGTCATCCCAGGGCACCAGTCCCTAGCACCCTGTATCATGCATCAAACCTGGACTGGCGATTCGTTTCACATGTGATAATTTACATGTTTCAGTGCCATTGTCCCATATCATCCCACCCTCGCCCTCTCCCACAGAGTCCAAAACACTGTTCTATACATCTGTGTCTCATTTGCTGTCTTGCATACAGGGTTATCGTTACCATCTTTCTAAATTCCATATGTATGTGTTAGTATACTGTATTGGTGTTTTTCTTTCTGGCTTACTTCACTCTGTATAATAGGCTCCAGTTTCATCCACCTCATTAGAACTGATTCAAATGTATTCTTTTTAATGGCTGAGTAATACTCCATTGTGTATATGTACCACAGCTTTCTTATCCATTCATCTGCTGATGGACATCTAGGTTGCTTCCATGTCCTGGCTTTTATAAACAGTGCTGCGATGAACATTGGGGTACACGTGTCTCTTTCAGTTCTGGTTTCCTTGGTGTGTATGCCCAGCAGTGGGATTGCTGGGTCATATGGCAGTTCTATTTCCAGTTTTTTAAGGAATCTCCACACTGTTCTCCATAGTGGCTGTACTAGTTTGCATTCCTACCAACAGTGTAAGAGGATTCCCTTTTCGCCACACCCTCTCCAGCAATTATTGCTTGTAGACTTTTGGATCACAGCCATTCTGACTGCAGTGAAATGGTACTTCATTGTGGTTTTAATTTGCATTTCTCTGATAATGAGTGATGTTGAGCATCTTTTCATGTGTTTGTTAGCCATCTGTATGTCTTCTATGGAGAAATGTCCGTTTAGTTCTTTGGCCCATTTTTTGATTGGGTCGTTTATTTTTCTGGAATTGAGCTGCAGGAATTGCTTGTAAAACACTGGTGAAAGAAATCAAAGAGTACACAAATAGATGGAGAAATATACCATGTTCATGGATTGGAAGAACAATATAGTGAAAATGAGTATACTGCCCAAAGCAATCTATAGGTTCAATGCAATCCCTATCAAGCTACCAAAGGTATTTTTCAGAGAACTAGAACAAATAATTTCACAATTTGTATGGAAATACAAAAAACCTCGAATAGCCAAAGCAATCTTGAGAAAGAAGAATGGAACTGGAGGAATCAACCTGCCTGACTTTAAGCTATACTACAAAGCCACAGTCATCAAGACAGTATGGTACTGGCACAAAGACAGAAATACAGATCAATGGAACAAAATAGAAAGCCCAAAGATAAATCCATGCACTTATGGACACCTTATCTTTGACAAAGGAGGCAAGAATATACAATGGATTAAAGACAATCTCTTTAACAAGTGGTGCTGGGAAAACTGGTCAACCATTTGTAAAAGAATGAAACTAGAACACTTTCTAACACCATACACAAAAATAAACTCAAAATGGACTAAAGATCTAACCTTAAGACCAGAAACTATAAAACTCTTAGAGGAAAACATAGGCAAAACACTCTCTGGCATAAACCACAGCAGGATCCTCTATGACCTACCTCCCAAAATATTGGAAAAAGCAAAAATAAACAAATGGGACCTTATTAAAATTAAAAGCCTCTGCCCAACAAAGGAAACTATAAACAAGGTGAAAAGACAGCCTTCAGAATAGGAGAAAATAATAGCAAATGAAGCAATGGGCAAAGAATTGATTCCAGCTTGTGCTTCATCCAGCCCAGGATTTCGCATGATGTACTCTGCATATAAGTTAAATAAGCAGGGTGACAATATACAGCCTTGACGTACTCCTTTCCCAATTTGGAACCATAATAATTTGCCTCCTAGAATATTTTAAATTATATATGTGGTTTTCATTTGTTGTTCAAACTATATTTTTATTTGATAATGTTGATATACAATACAGTTTTATAGTAATATGACTGTAAGTTTCAAACTAATACGCCTATATTGGGAGATGCATGTTTACACATTTTTATAATAATAGGAGTGGGCGATTAGAAATGTTTGGAGAACACTAATCTAGAAATTCATTTGGGAAATCCATTTTAAATTATGTAGAATACAATGTACCAAAAGGAAAAAAGCATCCATCTCCATTATGTTGCCTTTTCTCCTCACAAGTCCTCAAAAAATAGTCATTATTTTCTAAATCAATACACCCCTGTGTGTAGGACCCAGTCTGGGCCATTTCCCACTCTATAGTTTTGCTCAAGGTACCCCACTGGCAAAGCTGCTAGTGTGGGTCTTTCTCACTAACCAGCTACCTCATCCAAAAGTTGCTCTCTCAGAGGGCCTCAGGTTAGTACTGGCTACATATTTGTGGGGCCCAGAGCAAAAAGAAAACACAAGCCCATTGTTCAAAAATTATTAGGTATTTTAAGAAAGCAAAAGCAGAGCATTAAACTAAGTGCAGGGCCTTTCTGAGCCCTTGGCCCTGTGCAACTGCATATATCACATTCTCATGAAGCTGACCCTGCCTCAGGTCATATACCTTTTCAGAGCCTCCAGGTGTTCTTACTTCTTTCATATCCCTAGATAATTACTGTGAGGTACTGAGAATTCCCCATCCTGATTTAGCACAATGATTATAGGTCTTTATAATTATAGTTCCTCAAGTAAAGGCTCTACTCTTCCATTAAGCTGCTAAAACCATAAGTTTTCTTGAGTGTTCTCTTGAATCTCTTTGACCATCTCTGAATAGAGTATTCCTGGCCACAGCAAAGAAATTTGACTGTCTTCTCAAAAGAGATCTCATTCCTTTAGCATTCTTTGTCTGATTAAATTTGAATTAGAATGTTTTTCATATTGAGTAAGAGACAATGTTTTGATGATGATTATTTCTTCACACAATATAAGGCATAACTGACCTAATGAAAGTTAAAAGAAATGTGGAAGGTTGTCAGTCACTATTTCATTAAAATACAAGAAATACTGATAAATGTGTCTTAATACCCTATGAGCTTTTGATCCAATTTAATATATCATTATTATGCCAGAGAGATGTTTAAAAATGATTTTAAAAAAAAGAAGGTGCTAATGTTTCTCCGGCATTAAAAAAAAATGAATTTTTTATTAGCAAAATACAAAAAAACTGGTCCTAGTTAACTTTGGGCAAATAAATCATTGTATTGATTTCACTACAATAATAAGTATTGATCATTTTGGTTCATAAACTGAATGGCAAGAAATGTGTGCCTTCTAAAAGTAGAGGAAGTTTAAAACTATGCCTTTTATTGCATAATATAAAGAGAACTCGCACATGGGAAGCACATGGATAATGGAGATACAAATGAAGAGAGATGGAATGAGTCAAAAATACAATAAGAGGCACCATTTCATTGAGCTGTCAGCTACCATAAATTCCACGACCTGATTTTACTTCAATGACAAAAGGTTTACTTTTAAATAACTTATGCCCTATATTATGCTTGCATTCATTTTAAATTTAATTGGGTATGAGATGAATAAAAAATAAAACAAAATTTTAAAGCAAGGTATATAGATGTCAAATCAGTGCTTGAAAACCAATAAAATATATCATTAAACAACTTTCATGAAGCTATCATGTTTTCTTACAATAAAGCTTTTATATAGTCAATATAAAATCCTAATATGTGTAGTCAATTAGAATATCAAAAGAACAGAATCTACATTTATAATGACATGTCACCTGGCAATTCAGTGTTGAAATTTATTTGCTTTTGGTCATCATTCTACATTTGCAAACATACAGAAAATAAATCAGTAGAGATCTTTTAAATTATAGTATAATGTAAACATATCAGTAAATGCCCAAGTGAAATCTGCACTTGATTTTAATAACCACTGTTTACCAAGAGCAAGACACTTGTTCAATCTCTTAAAAATAACCATAACGCCTGCCCTGTTAACTCACCAGCTAATAAGATACAAATGAGATAATGAAGATGAAAAAACTTTAAAATCTACAAATTATGGTATAACTATATCATATTTGCATATCTTCTATTATCAGGACTGATTTAGTTCTGGGGCTCATCTGGAATCTCTTCTCAAGCAATTGCTTCCTCCTTGTAGTCTAGGGATTATTTTTTGAACTATGCTGCCTCTGTCTTCCAACTGCTACTATAGCATGATTTCTCATGCTGTGAACAAGCATGTGGTGAGTATAATATCCATCATAGGCATAACACAAAGCTACTTAGATTTTGTGGTGCTGGTTGATTCACATGACTGTTATTTACATAGCACTTTATAATAAGATTCATCTGCCTATGTTGCCTAAGTAAACAATCCCACCTAGTCATTACAATTGAACTTCCTATATAATGTGAATTAAGTAAAAGAAGAATGGATCTTAGCAGGCTGCATTTTCTTAGATAGATGACTCATTTGTCACACAGTGGTTGATTCCTTTGTGACACATGGAAGACAGCAGGTGAATGTGAATGAGAAAGGTCACTTTGTTCAAAGTAGGAAAATAGCTGTGATGTGATTTTCATAACTGTCAATCATATTTATCCACATAAACGTAGATAGTGACAAAGTCAATAATAAAATGAAACACTTCCTATTGGATATCTAGGAGAGAGTAAAAGAGCTCCATTCTGGGAATCCATCCAGCCATTTCCAGTGACCGTTTAGTTCTCATTCCAATAAATGAGATACTAACCTTATTTTACTTCCATTCAGTTCAGTCACTCAGTCATGTCTGACTCTTTGTGACTTCATGGACTGCAGCACGCCAGGCTTCCCTGTCCATCACCAACTCCCGGTGTTTACTCAAACTCATCTCCATCGAGTCAGTGATGCCATCCAACCATCTCATCCTCTGTCATCACCTTCTCCTCCTGCCTTCAATCTTTCCCAGCATCAGGGTCTTTTCCAGTGAGTTGGTTCTTCATATCACATGGCCAAAGTACTGAAGTTTTAGCTTTAACATCAGTCCTTCCAATGAATATTCAGGACTGATTTCCTTTAGGATTGACTGGCTGGATCTCCTTGCAGTCCTAGGGACACTCAAGAATTTTCTTCAACATCACAGTTCAGAAGCATTAATTCTTCGGTGCTCAGCTTTCTTTATACTATCACATCCATACGTGACTACTGGAAAAAGCATAGCTTTGACTAGACGGACTTTTGTTGGCAAAGTAATGTCTCTGCTTTTTAATATACTGTCTAGGTTGGTCATAGCTTTTCTTCCAAGGAGCAAGAGTCCTTTAATTTCATGGCTGCAGTCACCATCTGCAGTGATTTTGGAGACCCCCAAAATAAGGTCTCTCACTGTTTCCATTGTTTCCCCATCTATTTGCCATGAAATGATGGGACCGGATGCCATGATCTTAGTTTTTGGAATGTCAAGTTTTAAGCCAACTTTTTCACTCCCTTCTTTCACTTTTATCAACAGGCTCTTTAGTGCTTCTTTGCTTTCTGCCATAAGGGTGGTGTCATCTGCATATCTGAGGTTATTGCTATTTCTCCCGGCAATCTTCATTCCAGCTTGTGCTTCATTCAGCCTGGCATTTCTCATGATGTACTCTGCATATAAGTTAAATAAGCAGGGTGACAATATACAGCCTTGATGTACTCCTTTCCAGATTTGGAACCAGTCTGTTGTTCCATGTCTGGTTCTAACTGTTGCTTCTTGACCTGCATACAGATTTCTCAGGAGGCAGGTCAGGTGGTCTGGTATTCCCATCTCTTTCAGAATTTTCCAGTTTATTGTGACCCACACAGTCAAAGGCTTTGGCGTAGTCAGTAAAGCAGAAGTAGATGTTTTCCTGGAACTCTCTTGCTCTTATATGATCCAATAGATGTTGGCATTTTGATCCCTGGCTCCTCTGCCGTTTTTAAATCCAGCTTGAACATCTGGAAGTTCACAGTTCACATACTGTTGAAGCCTAGCTTGGAGAATTTTGAGCATTACTTTGCTAGCATGTGACATCAGTGTAATTTTGTGGTAGTTTGAACATTATTTGGCATTACCTCTCTTTGGGGTTGGAATGAAAACAGTCCTGTGGCCACTGCTGAAAGTTTTCCAAATTTGCTGGCATATTGCATACAGCACTTTCACAGCATCATCCTTTAGGATTTGAAATAGCTCAGTTGGAATTCCATCACCTCCACTAGCTTTGTTCATAGTGATGCTTCCTAAGGCCCACTTGACTTCACATTCCAGGATGTCTGGTTCTAGGTGAGTGATCACACCATTGTGGTTATGTGCGTCATGAAGATCTTTTTTGTAGAGTTCTTCTGTGTATTGTTGCCACCTCTTCTTAATATCTTCTGCTTCTGTTAGGTCCATACCATTTCTGTCCTTTATTGTGCCCATCTTTGCATGAAGTGTTCCCTTGGTATCTCTACCTTTCTTGAAGAGATCTCTAGTCTGTCCCATTCTATTGTTTTCCTCTATTTCTTTGTACTGATCACTGAGGAAGGCTTTCTTATGTCTCCTTGCTATTCTTTGGAACTTTGCATTCAAATGGGTATATCTTTCCTTTTCTCCTTTGCCTTTAGCTTCTGTTCTTTTCTCAACCATTTTAAGGCCTCCTCAGACAACCATTTTGCCCTTTTATATTTCTTTTTCTTGGGGATGGTCTTGATCACTGCCTTCTGTACAATATCATGAACCTCTGTCCATAGTTCTTCAGGCACTCTGTCTATCAGATCTAATCCCTTGAATCTGTTTGTCACTTCCACTGTATAATCGTAAGGGATTTGATTTAGGTCATACCTGAATGGCCTAGTGGTTTTCCCTACTTTCTTCAATTTAAGTCTGAATTTTGCTATAAAGAGTTCATGATCTATGCCATAGTTAGCTCCCAGTCTTGTTTTTGCTGACTGTATAGAGCATCTCCCTCTTTGGCTGCAAAATCTGATTTCGTTATTTACCCTCTGGTGATGTCCATGTGTAGTCTTTTCTTGTGTTGTTGGAAGATGGTGTTTGCTTTTACCAGTGCATTCTCCTGGAAAAACTCTGTTAGCCTTTGCCCTGCTTCATTTTGTACTCCAAGGCCAAATTTGACTGTTACTCCAGGTATCTCTTCACTTCCTTCTTTTGCATTCCGGTCCCCTATAACGAAAAGAACATCTCTTCTGGGTGTTAGTTCTAGAAGGTCTTGTAATATCTTCATAGTACCATTCAACTTCAGCTTGTTCAGCATTACTGGTTGGGGCATAGACTTGGATTACTGTGATACTGAATGGTTTGCCTTGGAAATGAACAGAGATCATTCTGTTGTTTTTGAGATTGCATCCAAGTACTGCATTTTGCACCCTTGTTGACTATGAGGGCTATTTCATTTCTTCTAAGGGATTCTTGTCCACAATAGTAGATATAATGGTCATCTGAGTTAAATTCACCCATTCCAGTCCATTTTAGTTAACTGATTTCTAAAATATCGATGTTCACTCTTGCCATATCGTGTTTGACCACTTCCAATTTACCTTGATTCGTGGACCTAACATTCCAGGTTCCTGTGCGATATTGTTCTTTACAGCATTGGACTTTACTTCCATCACTAGTCACATCTGCAACTGGGTGTTGTTTTTGCTTTGGCTCCATCCCTTCATTCTTTCTGGAGTTATTTCTCCACTGTTCTCCAGTAGCATACTGGACACCTACTGACCTGGGGAGCTCATCTTTCAGTGTCCTATCTTTTTGCCTTTCCATACCTTTTATGGGGTTCTCAAGGCAAGAATACTGAAGTGATTTGCCATTTTTATTAAAGTTACATATTAAAAATGTGGTTAGGTACGCTTTTGGGAGAAAATCTACTTATCCAAAGTTGTTCTATCTGGATAGGTTGGATATGGTCAAATAAGCCTTAACTTGAGCCTGAACTAATTACAGCACCCAAAGACTTGGTTCCTGCTACTTGTTAAGTACTACAGTGAATGTGTACACAGTATTGCCTCTAATTTTTTTCTGAATACTTAGTCCCATTCTGACTCTGACAGTACAATTTCTGATTCCAAAACAGAGCTTCATGGGATAAATTTCTGAAAGGTAAAGATCATGATTCACATATTATTACTTGGTCCATATAATAAAATCACAAAACATTAACCTAGAAGAGACCATAGTAATCATTTTATTTGTTTTATTATTTATATATATGGACACTAAGGCCTAAAGATTTTAAAGGACTCATAGAGTGAGTCAACAGCAGAGCAAAACCTAAACTTGGACTTCTGAGATCCTAATATACATGTTTTCTATGAATTAAGTTGCTTTTATTACATGTGGAAAAAAGTTTTTAAGCTGTTTCTAGGATTTTGGTTAACTCAGACACTTGATTAAATCCTAAATTCTGGATTTTTTTCTGTATGTTTTCTCTACCTTATACACTTGCACTATTGTAACAACAACAACAACAAAAGCTAAGTAATAAAATATTTTATATCTTCCAAACCTCACCCTGACTCCTTCATCCCTGAAATTGTTCTAAGGTGCGTTTTAGCTTAGATTTTCTAACATTATCCTCTCTGGAGCCCATTTTGAGAAGGGGTAAAGAAGAAAGCCCTGGTTAGAGAACAATGGGGACCTGTAAGTGCACAAAGGCACTCTCAGTCCTCTCAACAGGGCTATCTTACTGAGAAAAAGCCATCAAAAGTTGCAATTTCTCCTAAGGCTTATACCAGAGCTACTTGGCACATCAATTTAGATTGACTGTTTGGCTGTGTGGTTGTTATAAGGAGACTACAGGGTTTCATTCACAATTGTAAACTCCACAATATACCATAGGACTTCTTTTGGTCCCTGCTTCTTGGTTCATATATCATTTCTAACCCATCAGTCTCTATCCAACAGTAAGTATTTGACAAGTATTTTGTGTGCCAGGAGCTGTGCTGGCAGTGAAGATACAGAGATAAACAAAATAAACCAGCTACCATCCCCATGAAGCTAATATCCTAATCTGGCATAAGAAGAAAGAAAGATAATAACTGGTCTTGATAAAGAGTTTGAGGGAAGATAAAATGTTAACATAATAATACCTGACTAACTTCTATGAGGTGTCTTAAGTTGAATAAATGAGCCAAGAAGAATCTTTCTGAAAAGGTACTATTTGAACTGATTCCCTAAAGGGATAGCAAGTTGATGCAGCTGGCGAATAGTGAGCACGGGATTGCAGCATGAAATGCAAGTAAGAGACGGAGGCAGTGCTGATCATACAAGGCCTTAGAGACCATAGAAAGAGGTTTCGATTTTATTGTTAGTGGAGTAGAAAGCCATTGAAGGACTATGAAGGGACTGACCTTTTTATAATCTCAAAATATAAAACTGGAAAAGATCACAGTTATTATTCTGTTTAAATATTTTATTATAGTGATAAAGGCAGTAATGCTCAGACAGTCAAAGTGATGAGTAGAGTAACTCAATAGCAAGGCAGAGCCTAAACTTGGGTCTCTGAGCTCAAGAGAAAGACAAAGAAAGGCAAAGTTGAGAAACAAAGTAAGTTTGCCCAGATTTTGAAGTTATTCTCAACTTTAGGATATATTTTATCAAAAATTACCAAAATAAGGAGACTAGGGTAAATTCTAATAATCACAATGTCTAAGAGTTGATCTAGGTTCCAGCACTTATAGCTTTATGCCCATGGCATAGTCTTTTAAACACTCTGAGTCTCAGACTGACCTTTCTATAAATTGTATAAAACAGAGGAAATAACACTTACCCTGTGTATTTTATAATATCATGTGTGATAATATACATAGTAATACATAGTAAAGTGTATAAAATGGCTAAGAAATGTACACAATCACAGAAATCAGGTAGGTGTACATGAAACTTTATTTACCTTTCCAAAACTAAACATAACCTAGGTTTCTGGTCCTCTAGTTTCACTGATAGCATAAAACTTAATTTTAATTCAATCACTTTCATATTTTCCTTTCTTAACCTCTATGCGTTAGTCAATTCTTTATTCTCCCCTTTCCCCATCTTCTTACATCTGGTTCAGGATGATTGGAAAAGCTGGTGAAAGGGGTAGATCTAAGTTCTCTGAGAGGGTGAAGAAAGGGTCATATATAGATATGAATATGTATTTATATCAGGGAGGTATGGGATATCAGATTCCCAAACCATCCCATCTTTAGCCTCTGCTGAGCTATAACTCATGTCATTTGGCTTTCTACAAGATAGGCTGGTATCTATCGATGTCTGCTAGCTTGCTATAGTCCTTGACTACCAGGTCCATACATGTATTCTATGCCAATTCTAGCCTCAGACTCCTCTCAGTAATTTAGTGTTCCAATCACCCTGAAGTGAAGAGGAATGCTAGGTAGCTTTCCTACACCACACTGGGGTGCTTGCAGCTCAATAAGACTGCTCATCCCTCCAAACTTAGCCAATACTACCGCCTATCAGCATCAAGCTAGACACTGATCTTCTCCAGAAGAATTGCCGGAGAATCATGATTCAGGTTCCGTCTATTCTGGGCTCAACCAAACTTATCTCATGTTTTTATCAATCCTTTAAACTTACAGAGGGCAAGATATGGAATTCCCACATTCAGGATATGTATTAAGAGTACACATCAAAGACTCTTATTTTTCATCTCCTTATCCTCAACATCAATTTCTCTCAGTGGTAACCAGCTCTTATCCTAAAAGTTTCATGCTCTGGGTTCTCAGTCTTTTAGACTTTTGATATTCAATCTCTATTTTTTCCATCTCTATTCTTTTTCCATAAAGAAACTCAGGTACTTGCCTTGGCTTTCAAGATTATTGCCATAAGTCAAAAAAAGAAAATGTAAGTCATCATTAAGGTTCTACACAAATTCCATTTTTCCTTTGAGAAATATGGTAGGATGAACTTTCCCACTTATTTTGAAGTTAGAATTAGCATGATATCTGCTTTGGTCAATGAAATGCAAGAGGATGGTACATATATACAGTGAAATATTACTCAGCCATAAAAAAAGAAGGAAATAATATCATTTGCAGTTACATGGATGGACCCAGAGGTTATCATACTGAATGAAGTAAGTCAGACAGAGAAAGACAAATATCATATGATAATGCTTATATGTAGAATCTTAAAAAAAGGTACACATGAACATATTTCTAAACAGAAATAGAGTCACAGATGTAGAAACAAACTTGTGATTACCAAGAAGGAAAGTGGGAAGGGATAAATTGAGAGATTGGTATTGACATATATACACTACTATATATAAAATAGATAACTAACAAGAACCTACTATATAGTACTCAATACTCTGTAATGACCTATATGGGAATAGAATCTTGTAAAATGTGGATATATGTATATGTATAACTGATTCTCTGTGCTGTATAGCAGAAACTAACATGATATTGTAAACCAACTATACTCCAACAGATGTTAAATTTAAAAAAGAAAAGAAGTGCAAGAGGAAGCAACATGTCACTTCTAGCCAGAAGTAAAATCCAGTGTACATTTTCACTTCAGTTCAGTTCAGTCGCTCAGTCGTGTCTAACTCCTTGCGACCCCATGGACTGCAGCACGCTAGCCCTCCCTGTCCATCACCAACTCCTGGAGTTTACTCAAACTCATGTCTATCTAGTCAGTGATGCCATCCAACCATCTCATCCTCTGTCGTCCCCTTCTCTTCCCACCTTCAATCTTTCAAAGTATCAGGGTCTTTTCCAATGAGTCAGTTTTTTGCATCAGGTGGCCAGAGTATTAGAGTTTCAGCTTCAACATCAGTCCTTTCGATGAATATTCAGGACTGAATTCTTTTAGGATGGACTGGTTGGATCTCCTTGCAGTCCAGGGGACTCTCAAGAGTCTTCTCCAACAGCACTGTTCAAAAGCATCAATTCTTCAGTGCTCAGCTTTCTTTATAGTCAAACTCTCATATCTATACATGACTACTGGAAAAACCATAGCCTTGACTAGATGGACCTATCCAACAAAGGTATGTTTGGACAAAGGTATGTTCCAGACAAAGTAATGTCTCTGCTTTTTAATATGCTGTCTAGGTTGGTCATAACTTTTCTTCCAAGGAGTAAGCATCTTTTAATTTCACAGCTGCAGTCACCATCTGCAGCGATTTTGGAGCCCCCCAAAATAAAGTCTGTCACTGTTTCCACTGTTTGCCCATCTATTTGCCATGAAGTGATGGGACTGGATGCCATGATCTTAGTTTTCTGAATGTTGAGCTTTGAGCTTTAAGCCAACTTTTTCACTCTCCTCTTTCACCTGTACAGTATACATTTTACTGTATCCCATTTCAACAGCCCTAATTATAGAAGGATGTGTTGAAATGGAGCCTTCATTAACCTGGGTCACTGATTTCAATAAACAGAACTCCCTTTCCTCACATGTTCACAATGTTTGACAACTAGTATGAACAAGAAATGAAGCTATTTTGGATCAAGCCACTGAGGTTTGAGGGGTTTTTTGTTACTGTAGCATAGTCTAGACTATCCTGAATGATAAATCAGTCTGGAACTTTAATTTAGCTGTATGAAAACCTCTACTGATAATATATAAATATTGCTGATTTAATTTGGAGAGCCATGGAGGAAAAGAAATTAGGGGGAAAATTGAGTTATTTGGAAATGGGCTTCCCTGGTGGCTCAGACCGTAAAGAATTTGTCTGCAGTGAGGGAGACCTGGGTTCAACCCCTGGCTTGGGAAGATCCCCTTGAGGAGGGCATGGCAACCCACTCCAGTACACTTGCCTGGAGAATCCTCATGGACAGTGGAACCTGGTGGGCTACAGTACATGGGGTCACAAAGAGTTGGGCGCGACTGAGCAACTAAGCACAGCACACATCACCCATTTGTATACTGACTTACTTGGAACTATCACTCATTTGTAATCACATCATCTTTTAGGTATGAACACCAACTTATAGGAAGAAGGTGATCATTTATAAAGGAAAGGTGAAACCTGTTTACCACGTTGAAGTCTTAGGGAAAAGTTAGAGGAAAACAGCTAAGGAGAATTTAAGTTGAACCAGGAAGAAAGAATAAGAGCAGAAGCTTCAAAATAAAGTAACATAGTAGATGGTATGAAATGGTTGAGTGATGCTGGAGGGGCATTATGCTGCATTATAAACCCTCTCTGGAAAATATGGAGAAAAGTCTATGCTTTTGTTCCCTTACTAACAGGATACATCCATATTCATGACAGTCATTTAACTCTTGGCTTTCAGTTCCAAATTTATTCTTTTACACTTTCTTTTGTGATGGTGGGTCACAGAACCTATAAACTACATTTTCCAGATTCCCCAGGCCACCTGAGCACTAACTCTGGGGCAATTGTTACCAGAAGTTCGAACATCATTCATAGGTCACCCCAACCAGAAGTCTGAACAACAGGAACTCCCCAATATGACACCATTCCTCAGTTGGACCACCAAGAGATTGATTATATGAGACACTTTCCATCATGAAAACAGCAGCAATTTTTTTCTCAAAGGAATAGACATTCTGTATATGGATTTGCTTCTGTGGTAGGTAGGATTTTAGGAACATTCCCAATATCCTCCAACTCCTGGTATATATACGCTGTAAAATCTCCAGGACTGTGAACATAGTGAGTTTTACTCCTGTGATTAGATTATGTTTTATGGCACACTTGGTTTTAGAAAAAGATACTATCAGAGTGGGCCTGACCTAAATACAAGAGCCCTTTAAAATAGAGGGTTTTGGGGACTTCCCCAGCAGTCCAGTGGTTAAGACTCCGTGCTTCCCTTGCAAGGAGCAGAAGTTCCATTGCTCTTTGGGGAGCTAAGATCCCCTATGTTGTGTGGCATGGCAAAAAAAATAAATAAATAAAACAGAGAGCTTTCTACCACTAGCCCCAAGAGAGGAAATCAGTCAGAGGTTCAAAGCATGAGAAGAATTCAACGTGTCCTAACTGACTTAAAGATGCAGGGAACCACATGGCAAGGAATGCAGGTGGCCTTCAGGAGCTGAAAACAGCCTCTGACTGATAGTCAGCAAATAAACAGAGGTATCCATTCTATAGCTGTGAAGAAGTGAACTCTGTAAACAGCAAGAATGGACTTGGAAGAAGAATTTCACCCAGAGTCTCCAGATGAGAACTCAATTCAGCAACACCTTGACTTCAGCTTGTGATACTATTAGCAGTGAATTCAGTCACAATCATGCCTGCTTTCTGACTTACAAAACTGTGAGCTAACCGATGAGTATTGTTTTAAGCCACTAAGTATGTAGTTATTTCTTATGCAGCAAAAGCAAACTAATTAATACACCTTCAGTTCAGTTCAGTCACTCAGTCATGTCCAACTCTTTGCGACCCCATGAATCGCAGCACGCCAGGCCTCCCTGTCCATCACCAAATCCTGGAGTTCACTCAGACTCACGTCCATCGAGTCAGTGATGCCATCCAGCCATCTCATCCTCTGTCGTCCCCTTCTCCTCCTCAATCCCTCCCAGCATCAGGGTCTTTTCCAATGAGTCAACTTGTCGCATGAGGTGGCCAAAGGACTGGAGTTTCAGCTTTAGCATCATTCCTTCCAAAGAAATCCCAGGGCTGATCTCCTTCAGAATGGACTGGTTGGATCTCCTTGCAGTCCAAGGGACTCTCAAGAATCTTCTCCAACACCACAGTTCAAAAGCATCAATTGTTCGGCGCTCAGCCTTCTTCACAGTCCAACTCTCACATCCATACATGACCACAGGAAAAACCATAGCCTTGACTAGATGGACCTTTGTTGGCAAAGTAATGTCTCTGCTTTTGAATATGCTATCTAGGTTGGTCATAACTTGCCTTCCAAGGAGTAAGCGTCTTTTTATTTCATGGCTGCAGTCACCATCTGCAGTGAAATTGGAGCCCAAAAATAAAGTCTGACACTGTTTCCACTGTTTCCCCATCTATTTCCCATGAAGTGATGGGACCAGATGCCATGATCTTCGTTTTCTGAATGTTGAGCTTTAAGCCAACTTTTTCACTCTCCTCTTTCACTTTCAACAAGAGGCTTTTGAGTTTCTCTTCACTTTCTGCCATAAGGGTGGTGTCATCTGCATATCTGAGGTTATTGATATTTCTCAGGGCAATCTTGATTCCAGGTTGTGCTTCTTCCAGTCCACCTGTCTGCAAAGGCCAACTGAAGACTACAGCAGCAGTTGGGAGTTAAAATTGCAGTTAAAAAAAATCTGGTGAGATTGGTATAGTATTCTAGAGCGTGGAATATGCTTTGAACCAACCACAAATACATGTTGCTCTTTCACCCACAGATTCAGAATACAGGAATCCTGAAGTTACAGGAGGTGACAAATAAGACTGATTCCTGCTTCTTTTATAGTAGAACTATACAATTTGGGGTCCTAATGTCTACCTGGTCTGCTTTCCCCACCAGAATGATGTTGTTATTGGGAACCAGGGAAACAGGAAAAAAGGTACAATCTCTGCCCTCATGGAGAAGGTGATAGCACCCCACTCCAGTACTCTTGCCTGGAAAATCCCATGGACGGAGGAGCCTGGTAGGCTGCAGTCCATGGGGTCGCTAAGAGTTGGACACGACTGAGCGACTTCACTTTCACTTTTCACTTTCATGCATTGGAGAAGGAAATGGCAACCCACTCCAGTGTTCTTGCCTGGAGAATCCCAGGGACAGGGGAGTCTGGTGGGCTGCCATCTACGGGGTCTCACAGAGTCAGACATGACTGAAGCGACTTAGCAGCAGGAGCAGCAGCAATGTCTACCTGAGAGGACAATGTTTCAATTTAATAGGAAGCTGAGACCATCACCTACTCATTTGTGGCTCCTCATAAGACTGAACCAAAAGGCAAATGAGGGCTAAGCGTGATCAACATGTATTCAGTTCAGTTTAGTTGCTCAGTCGTGTCCAGCTTTTTGTGACCCCATGGACTGCAGCATGCCAGGCTTCCCTGTCCATCACCAACTCCCGATGTTTACTCAAACTCTTGCCCATCGAGTAGGTAATGCCATCCAAGTGTCTCATGCTCTGTCATCACCTTCTCCTCCTGCCTTCAGTCTTTCCCAGCATCAGGGCCTTTTCCAATGAGTCAGCTCTTCGCATCACATGGCCAAAGTATAGGAGTTTCAGCTTCAGTATCAGTCTTTCCAATGAATATTCGGAACTGATTTCCTTTAGGATTGACTGGTTGGATCTCCTTGCATTCCAAGGGACTCCCAAGAGTCTTCTCCAACACCACAGTACAAAAGCATCAATCCTTTGGTGCTTTCTTTATAGTCCAACTCTCACATCCATACGTGACTACTGGAAAAAGCATAGCTTTGACTAGACGGACTTCTGTTGGCAAAGTAATGTCTCTGCTTTTTAGTACATTGTCTAGGTTGGTCATAGCTTTTCTTCCAAGGAGCAAGAGTCCTTTAATTTCATGGCTGCAGTCACCATCTGCAGTGATTTTGGAGACCCCCAAAATAAGGTCTCTCACTGTTTCCATTGTTTCACCGTCTATTTGCCATGAAGTGATGGGACCAGATGCCATGATCTTAGTTTTTGGAATGTTGAGTTTTAAGCCAACTTTTTCACTCTCCTGTTTCACTTTCATCAACAGGCTCTTTAGTGCTTCTTTGCTTTCTGCCATAAGGGTGGTAACATCTGCATATCCGAGGTTATTGCTGTTTCTCCCGGCAATCTTCATTCCAGCTTGTGCTTCATCCAGCCTGGCATTTCACGTGATGTACTCTGCATATAAGTTAAATAAGCAGGGTGACAATATATAGCCTTGATGTACTCCTTTCCCGATTTGGGACCAGTCTGTTGTTCCATGTCCGGTTCTAACTGTTGCTTTTTGTCTGCATACAGATTTCTCAGGAGGCAGGTCAGGTGGTCTGGTACTCCTATCTCTTGAAGAATTTTCCACAGTTTGTTGTGATCCACACAGTCAAAGGCTGTGGCATAGTCAATAAAGCTGAAGTAGATGTTTTCCTGGAACTCTCTTGTTTTTTCTATGATCCAGTAGATGTTGGCATCTTGATCCAACAGATGTCTGGCTCCTCTGCCATTCCTAAATCCAGCTTGAACATCTGGAAGTTCACAGTTCATGTACTGTTGAAGCCTGGTTTGGAGAATTTTGAGCATTACTTTGCTAGCGTGTGAGATGAATGCAACTGTGTGGTAGTTTGAACATTATTTGCCATTGCCTTTTTTGGGCATTGGAGTGAAAACTGACATTTTCCAGCTCTGTGGCAACTGCTGAGCTTTCCAAATTTGCTGGCATACTGAGTGCAAGACTTTCATAGCATCATCTTTTAGGATTTGAAGTGGCTCAACTGGAATTCTATCACCTCCACTAGCTTTGTTCATAGTGATGCTTCCTAAGGCCCACTTGACTTCACATTCCAGGATGTCTGGCTCTAGGTGAGTGATCACACCATCGTGGTTATTTGGGTCATGAAGATCTTTTTTGTAGAGTTCCTCTGTATATTCTTGCCTACCTTTTCTTAATCTCTTCTGCTTCTGTTAGGTCTATACCATTTTTGTCCTTTACTGTGCTCATCTTTGCATGAAATCTTCCCTTGGTATCTCTAATTTTCTTGAAGAGATCTGTATTACCTAAAGACATTTCTACAAAACAAGAGAAAATGACTATAGTTCAAGGGATTCTTTGTGGTACCACTTCATATTTCCACATCCAATAGTAAAAGCTAATGGAAAACTAAAGCAACTCAATTAAGAAAGGACAAATAACAACTCCAGAGAAGGCAATAGCATCCCACTCCAGTACTCTTGCCTGGAAAATCTCATGGACGGAGGAGCCTGGTGGGCTGCAGTCCGTGGGGTTGCTAAGAGTCAGACACGACTGAGCAACTTCACTTTCACTTTTCACTTTCATGCATTGGAGAAGGAAATGGCAACCCACTCCAGTGTTCTTGCCTGGAGAATCCCAAGAATGGGGGAGCCTGGTGGGCTGTTGTCTATGGGGTCACACAGAGTCGGACAGGACTGAAGCGACTTAGCAGCAGCAGCAATAATGACTCAGACCTTTCAGGAATGAAGTTAGGGATTATCTTACCATGTAAAGATCCAATCAACTTATTTTCTGACAGTAAAGCAAACTTGGAAAGAGTAGTGGAAGAAACAAGTTATAAATTTCAACTATGACCTTCTGACTAGTTACAGAAGTTAAAATTTAGTAGCTTCATTGGTTGTTATGAATATATTAACCATTTTATTTTTTTTCTTTCATCTATTATTTTAATTAAAAAGAGTTACCATTATCTGATTGGTTATTTCAACTTATGCACAACCCCTTATGCTCTTTCAGCCTTCCAATGTCTAGGTTACTATTGTTGTTGTTTTTCAGTTGCTCAGTTGCAACCCATGGACTGTAGCACACCAGGCTTCTCTATCCATGGGATTTCCCAGGCAAGAATACTGGAGTGGGTTGCCATTTCCTTCTCCAGGGGATCTTCTTGACCCAGGGCTCGAACCCAGGTCTCCCTCATTGGTAGCTGGATTCTTTACCACTGAGCCATCCTGGAGCCATTTCTCTATATTAAATCCTGATGAACACCTAAAATTGTTTCTGTTTTCCCCATAGGACCCTAACTAACACTTCATTCTCACTTATCTTTCACAGGCCTCAGTTGTTGTGACTATAGCTTTGTATTATACTTTCCCCTCCTTTCAAGTTATATATCAATTCTGTTTATTTCTATAATAAACAAGTCACCATACATATTATATGTTGACTTTCATGTGGTGATGTCTAGAACTGAATTTAGTAGTTACACTTCTAAATTCAGAGAATTCAGTGATGCTTCAAGAACTGTGAATGGAGCTTCCCTGGTAGTTCAGTGGCTAAGAATCTGCCTTGCAATACAGGGAACACCAGTTCAATCTCTGGTCTGGGAAGATCCCACATGTCAGGGAGCAACTAAGCCTGTGAACCACAATTACTGAGCCCGCACACCTAGAGCCTGTGCTCTGCAACAAAAGAAGCCACAGAAATGAGAATCTCACACACCACAACTAGAGAGTAGGCCCCCACTCTTTGCAACTAGAGAAAGCCTGAATACAGCAATGAAGACCCAGAGCAGCCAAAAATAAATAAATAAATATTGAAGAACTGTGAATGATGGCACAGTTCATCACCACAGATGAGTGGTGAGGAGACACAGTTAATTTGCAGGGTAGGCGAGGGGAAAATATGTCACACTCGCCTATTGGTATTTGGACTTAGGCATCAATCAGGGATTTAAATGCTAACCTTTACACATAGGAGGTAGGGGAGCTAGTGGTTACCAGATCTAAGCTTTCTTCTTTTTCCTAAAAATACTCTTTCATAAAAATTTCATTATGCACTGCATATGTAGAAAAGAGGTAGGTTTTTAAAGAATCCTGGTAGTTTAATTTGGAATTAACTAAGGAAAAAGTCCAAATTGGTTGCTCAACCTAATAAAATAATATCACATAGCAAACCAAATTGCCTGTTTGATGAAGCCAGATTGCTAGACTTTGCATAAATGATACTGTTTAAAGAAATACTTTTTAACAGAAAACAACTGTCTGCTATACAATAATTTTGTTTTCTTCAAATTAAAACAGAGGAATAGAAAATGAAAAGTTCTGCAATTATTCTGCAAGTTTATTGGCAAAATGAATGAACCTGTATTTTGGTTGCTCTGCAGAGATGACGTGACCTAACTGAAAGAGCAATGTGATGCCTGGTGACAGAGCTGGATAATTGTCTTTTAGAAAAAGAGAGTAAATAATTATCCATCTTCTGTATTTCTTTCACATAGGGTTTATGATGACTACTTCAACCCTGCAAAATAACTCATGCCTCCCAAAATCCAAACCAGAGACTCTAATATTAGTTTGACTATTATTACTAATAGTAATAATATTACTATTAGTTTGACTTTAATAGTAGTTTGATTCAGGGCCTTTATTAGTAAAACAACTACTTCTTTACTACTACAATCACTGATGAATCAAGAACTGTCCTTCTGATTCTTTGTCTATAAGACGAGCACTAAGATTGTTCAGGGGTTTGGTTATTTGTTTTTATTTTTGTCTTGTGTTTTTGTTTTGTGGGTTTTTTTTTATTTGTTTGCTTTGCTTTTGTTTTCCCAGCAGCAGTTTAAAGTTTTTTCTTATCCATGTACAATCCCTTGCTGTTTTCCTCCTGATCAATGCATTGATTTGTTATGGTGTATCTGTAACTAGAAATAGATTGATGCTAAACAGACATACAGAAGGAAAAAAAAAAATCCATCAACTCTGCCTCCGTATTCCATCGCCAAAATAAGCTACTCTTCCCAATTATTTGCTCATTTCCCTTTAGTTTCCAGCAAAGTGTGAGCTCCTTTGGAAATTAATCCTGCTTATCTTTTATTCTCAGTTCCTAGATAATGCACTCAGTAAATTCTGATGTGTATAGGAGATCACCTACACTTCAGAACAGTGCTATTAACAATGGAACAATATCAGTTATTTGAAGCTGCTATAGGAAGTCTGTGGAAAAATGTATAAGGTGAAAATACTTCCTTAATTTGCATTCTTACCCTTATTGTTATGTGGAATGGTAGTTTTTCACAAGCTCAATTTCAAAACCAGAACTCCATGCTTTATGCTCCTTAATGTTCAAAACATGAGAACTATCATAAATAATTAAAGTTGTTAAGGGGTCAGTTACTTTGATACTACATCTGTGCAGAAGAAAACTCAACAACCACTCATTCAATTCATTTGATGAACACATGGATACAAAGATGAACAAAAGACACACCCAAGTTTTTAAATACTACACAATCTTGTTGACCAAACAAGAATGAAAGAGTCAAACCATGGGGTATTACGGAACAGTAGGGGGAGGATACCTAAAATTCCAGGCCAGAGGGTTCAGGGAAAGTTTCCTAAACTGAATCTTAAAGAATGAGTAGGAAGCAGTCAGGCAGAAAGGATAGTTTGAGCAAAGACATTAAAAAAAAAAAAAAAAAAGAATAGAAAAAACCATGGCATGTAGGAGGAAATGTAAACATTTAGATGTCACTGAAGCATAATAGGAGGGCAGAAGATGGCTGAAAAGGGAAGTAGTATATGGAATTTAGAAGTAAAGGGAGCCCTTAGGGAGTTTTAAGAAAAGCAATGACAGGGTTGGATATGCACTTTAGATAGATCATCTGAATTAGAATGAGGATGGATTTGAGGAGCACAGTATTGTAGGGAAGCAGTATTATAATAACCAAGGTGAAAGATATTGAATGGTTTGCCTTGGAAACGAACAGAGATCATTCTGTCATTTTTGAGATTGCATCCAAGTACTGCATTTTGGACTCTTTTGTTGACCATGATGGCCACTCCATTTCTTCTGAGAGATTCCTGCCCACAGTCGTAGATATAATGGTCATCTGAATTAAATTCACCCATTCCTGTCCATTTTAGTTCGCTGATTCCTAGAATGTTGACATTCACTCTTGCCATGTCTTGTTTGACCACTTCCAATTTGCCTTGATTCATGGACCTGACATTCCAGGTTCCTATGCAATATTGCTCTTCACAGCATCGGACCTTGCTTCTATCACCAGTCACATTCACAGCTGGGTATTGTTTTTGCTTTGGCTCCATCCCTTCATTCTTTCTGGAGTTATTTCTCCACTGATCTCCAGTAGCATATTGGGCACCTATTGACCTGGGGAGTTTCTCTCTCAGTATCCTATCATTTTGCCTTTTCATACTGTTCATGGGGTTCGCAAGGCAAGAATACTGAAGAGGTTTGCCATTCCCTTCTCCAGTGGACCACATTCTGTCAAATCTCTCCACCATGACCCGCCTGTCTTGGGTTGCCCCACAGGCATGGCTTAGTTTCATTGAGTTAGACAAGGCTGTGGTCGTAGTGTGATTAGACTGACTAGTTTTCTGTGAGTATGGTTTCAGTGTGTTTGCCCTCTGATGCCCTCTTGAAACACCTACTGTCTTACTTGGGTTTCTTTACCTTGGGCGTGGGGTATCTCTTCACGGCTGCTCCAGCAAAGCACAGCCATTGCTCCTTACCTTGGACGAGGGGTATCTCCTCACCACCGCCCTTCCTGACCTTCAATGTGGGATAGCTCCTCTAGGCCCTCCTGCGCCCACACAGCCATTCAATATCAGAGTAATCCAAGTCTATGCCCCAACCAGTAACGCTGAAGAAGCTGAAGTTGAACGGTTCTATGAAGACCTACAAGACCTTTTAGAACTAACACCCAAAAAAGATGTCCTTTTCATTATAGGGGACTGGAATGCAAAAGTAGGAAGTCAAGAAACACCTGGAGTAACAGGAAAATTTGGCCTTGGAATACGGAATGAAGCAGGGCAAAGACTAATAGAGTTTTGCCAAGAAAATGCACTGGTTATAACAAACACCCTCTTCCAACAACACAAGAGAAGACTCTATACATGGACATCACCAGATGGTCAACACTGAAATCAGATTGATTATATTCTTTACAGCCAAAGATGGAGAAGCTCTATACAGTCAGCAAAAACAAGACCAGAAGCTGACTGTGGCTCAGACCATGAACTCCTTATTGCCAAATTCAGACTTAAATTGAAGAAAGTAGGGAAAACCACTAGACCAATCAGGTATGACCGAAATCAAATCCCTTATGATTATACAGTGGAAGTGAGAAATAGATTTAAGGCCCTAGATCTGATAGATAGAGTGCCTGATGAACTATGGAATGAGGTTCGTGACATTGTACAGGAGACAGGGATCAAGATCATTCCCATAGAAAAGAAATGTAAAAAAGCAAAATGGCTGTCTGGGGAGGCCTTACAAATAGCTGTGAAAATAAGAGAAGCAAAAAGCAAAGGAGAAAAGGAAAGATATAAACATCTGAATGCAGAATTCCAAAGAATAGCAAGAAGAGATAAGAAAGCCTTCTTCAGCGATCAATGCAAAGAAATAGAGGAAAACAACAGAATGGGAAAGACTAGGGATCTCTTCAAGAAAATCAGAGATACCAAAGGAACATTTCATGCAAAGATGAGCTCGATAAAGGACAGAAATGGTATGGACCTAACAGAAGCAGAAGATATTAAGAAGAGATGGCAAGAGTACACAGAAGAACTGTACAAAATAGATCTTCACGACCCAGATAATCACGATGGTGTGACCACTGACCTAGAGCCAGACATCCTGGAATGTGAAGTCAAGTGGGCCTTAGAAAGCATCACTACGAACAAAGCTAGTGGAGGTGATGGAATTCCAGTTGAGCTATTCCAAATCCTGAAAGATGGTGTTGTGAAAGTGCTGCACTCAATATGCCAGCAAATTTGGAAAACTCAGCAGTGGCCACAGGACTGGAAAAGGTCAGTTGCCATTCCAATCCCAAAGAAAGGCAATGCCAAAGAATGCTCAAACTACTGCACAATTGCACTCATCTCACACGCTAGTAAAGTAATGCTCAAAATTCTCCAAGCCAGGCTTCAGCAATAGGTGAACCGTGAACTTCCTGATGTTCAAGCTGGTTTTAGAAAAGGCAGAGGAACCAGAGATCAAATTGCCAACATCTGCTGGATCATAGAAAAAGCAAGAGAGTTCCAGAAAAACATCTGTTTCTGCTTTATTGACTATGCAAAAGCCTTTGACTGTGTGGATCACAATAAACTGTGGAAAATTCTGAAAGAGATGGGAATACCAGACCACCTGATCTGCCTCTTGAGAAATTTGTATGCAGTTCAGGAAGCAACAGTTAGAACTAGACATGGAACAACAGACTGGTTCCAAATAGGAAAAGGAGCTCGTCAAGGCTGTATATTGTCACCCTGTTTATTTAACTTATATGCAGAGTACATCATGAGAAACGCTGCACTGGAAGAAACACAAGCTGGAATCAAGATTGCCGAGAGAAATATCAATAACCTCAGATATGCAGATGACACCACCCTTATGGCAGAAAGTGAAGAGGAACTCAAAAGCCTCTTGATGAAAGTGAAAGTGGAGAGTGAAAAAGTTGGCTTAAAGCTCAACATTCAGAAAATGAAGATCATGGCATCTGGTCCCATCACTTCATGGGAAATAGATGGGGAAACAGTGGAAACAGTGTCAGACTTTATTTTTCTGGGCTCCAAAATCACTACAGATGGTGACTGCAGCCATGAAATTAAAAGACGCTTACTCCTTGGAAGGAAAGTTATGACCAACCTAGATAGCATATTCAAAAGCAGAGACATTACTTTGCCAACAAAGATTCATCTATTCAAGGCTATGGTTTTTCCTGTGGTCATGTATGCATGTGAGAGTTGGACTGTGAAGAAGGCTGAGCGCCGAAGAATTGATGCTTTTGAACTGTGGTGTTGGAGAAGACTCTTGAGAGTCCCTTGGACTGCAAGGAGATCCAACCAGTCCATTCTGAAGGAGATCAGCCCTGGATGTTCTTTGGAAGGAATGATGCTAAAGCTGAAACTCCAGTCCTTTGGCCACCTCATGCGAAGAGTTGACTCATTGGAAAAGACTCTGATGCTGGGAGGGATTGGGGGCAGGAGGAGAAGGGGACGACAGAGAATGAGATGGCTGGATAGCATCACTGACTCCATGGACATGGGTTTTGGTGAACTCCGGGAGTTGGTGATGGACAGGGAGGCCTGGCATGCTGCGATTCATGGGGTCGCAAAGAGTCCGACATGACTGAGCGACTGATTTGATCTGATCTAAGGTGAAAGATTGTGAGGCCTTGACTTGGAAAATAGGGGTGAGTTCCAAAAATATTTAGCAGAGCTTGGTGATTGATGGAATGTGAGCTGTGAGGAAGAGACTCCCAGGATCCTAACTGGCACAAATAAGTGATCGTACTACTTGCAAAGGAGTTACGGAATGGGAAAAAAAAGGGGGAAGTGGTTTGAGGAAAGGATAAGAAGGATGTAAACAGACATAATGAATCTGACATAACGTTGGGGCATCAGATTGGAACTATATATCAGAAAGTTAGATATGTAAGAATCCCTCCATCACATTTTGGCAGTTGAAACCATGAGAGTAGATCTGAGGGGAGAACAGAGAAACTGCTAAGAGGAATAGTATCAACAAAAAGAAAGGAATTTCAAGGAGGGAATTATCAACAATCAAATCAGCAAAAAAGCCCAACTGGATAAGAACTGAAAATGTCCAGCTATATTTGATAATTAGTAGGTTTTATAGAACATAATGAGAGAATTTTCAGTAGAGAATAAAGCCAGAAAGCTGACTGTATTGGCTTCATTGTAAACGATGAGTGAAGAAGTAGAGATGAGTTCAGACGTTTTAAGAGTTTATATGAGAAAAGAGAAATGATGGTGGCTCAATTTGTTCTTTTATATGAGTTGCTCTTTTAGTGCCATATCTAAGAACTCTTTGCTTAATCCAAAGTTACAAAGATATTTTTATGTTTTCTTCTAGAAATTGTATAGCTCTAAGTGTTACCATTAGTCTATGATCCAGTTTGAATTACTCTTTCCATAAGGTATGAAGATTAAGTCAAGGTTTATTTTTTAGCATAATTGATGTACAATTGTTCCAACACTATTAGTTGAAAGAACCTCAACTGACTGCTTTTGCAACTTTGCAAAAATCAGTTGGTTGCACTTGTGAGGGCTAATTTCTGGACTCTATTCTCTTCCATTGATTTATTTAATTTTTTTTTATTTTATAATCGAGCTAAGTTGATTTACAATGTTGTGTTAGTTTCATATATACAGTAAAGTGATTTAGTTATACATACATTTATATCCATTCTCTTTCATATTCTTTTCTCATATAGGTTATTACAGAGTATTGAGTAGGGTTCCTTGTGCTATACAGTAGGTCCTTGTTAGTTATCTATTTTATACATTGTAGTGTGTATATGTTAATCCCAAACTCCAAATTTACCCCTTCCACTACCCTTCCCCTTTGGTAACCATAAGTTTGTTTTCTAAGTCTGTGAATCTGTTTCTTTTTTTGTAAATAAGTGCATTTGTATCATTTTTTAGATTTCACATATAAGTGATATTATGATATTTGTCTTTCTCTGTCAGACTTACTTCACTAAGTATGATAATCTCTAGATCCATCCATGTTGCTGCAAATGGCATTACTTCATTCTTTTTAATGGCTGAGTAATATTCCATTGTATATATGTACTACATCTTCTTTGTCCATTCATCTATTGATGGACATTTAGGTTGCTTCCATTTCTTGGCTATTGTAAATAGTGCTGCAATGAACATTGGGGTACATGCATCCTTCTGAAATATGGTTTTCTCCAGACAGATGCCCAGGAGTGGGATTGCTGGATCATATGGTAGCTTTTAGTTTTTTAAGGAACCTCCATTCTGTTCTCCATAGTGGCTGCACCAATTTACATTCCCACCAACAGTGTAAGAGAATTCCCTTTTCTTCACAACCTCTCTAGTATTTACCATTTGTAGACTGTGTCTAACCTTTCACTAATACCATACTATCATTTAAAAATTTTTTTTATTATTTTTTTTTACTTTACAATATTGTATTGGTTTTGCCATACATCAATATGCTTTTATCTTATGTCTTGAAATTAGGTAGTGGTGATTCCTCTAACAATGTTTTTTTTTTTTCTCTCCCCAAAACTCTTTTGGCTTAGACTAGTTACTTTGCCTTTCAGTATAAATTTTAGAATCAGCTTGTTGATTTCTACAAAATTACTGCTGGTATTTTGATTGGAATTTTGTTGAATCTTAAGATGAATTGGAAGAGAAACAGCATCTTAGCACTATCAAACTTTCCAATCCATAAACATGGTGAACATCTCCATTTATTTAGGTGTGATATATTGATTTATAATAAAAATATGTATTTGGTTTCCATCCCCAATTTCTGGCATATCGCTCCTAAAACGCTTGTAATTTCCTAAATGAGATAGGTAAAAGGAGTTTCTTTCAATGTTAATAAGGAGGTGATTTTGTAATGCCCCTACGTCACATCAGGATAGGGGTTGGTCACCAGAGGAACCAATCATGTGATTGAAGCTTTCAGTCCCTTCCACCCCTCACCCCACCTCCAACTACAAAGAGGGGAGAGGGACTAGAAACTGAGTTCAATCACCAATGGCCAACAATCCTGCCTATGTAATGAAGCCTCCATAAAAACTCAAAAGGACAGAGCTCAGAGAGCTTCTGGGTTGGTGAACACGTGGAGATTTGGGGAAAGTGGCATGCTCAGAAAGGGCATTGAAAGCTCCACATCCCCTCTCCATTCCCTTCCCTAGGCATCTCTTCCATCTGGTTGTTCCTGAATTATATCCTTTAATAATGAACTTGTAATCTAGTGAGTAAAATGTTTCTCTGAGCTCTGTGACTTTGTCTAGAAAATTACTTGAACCCATGGAGGAGGTTGTTGGAGCTGAAGATCTATAGCTGGTTAGTCAGAAGCACAGGTGACAGACTGGCATCTTAACTGGAGGGGGCAATCTAATGGGACCAAACCCTTAACCTGTGGGATCTAATGCTATCTCCAGGTAGATAGTGTCAGGAACGAGTTGAATTGTAGGACAATCATCTGGTGTCCCAAGAATTGTTTGATAGTGTAAAGGAAAACCCTCCTCCATATATTGGAATTGGGTTCAGAACTCAATTATTGGGTGTTCTTGATTTCTTTCATCATCGTTTTAGTTTTCACCATACAGATTCCGCACACATTTTGTTAGACTTGAACCTAAGTATTTCAACATTGTGGTACTGTCTTTTCAGTTTTGTACTCTAAATGTTCATTGCTAGCATATAGAAATACAAGTGATTTTTTATATTGACTTTTTACCTTGCAACCTTTGTAAACTCATTTATTAGGTCTCAGAGCTTTTTTGTAAAGCCCTTGAGACTTTCTATATAGAAACCATGCCATTTGTGCACAGATATAGTTTTGTTTCTTTCCTTACAATCTGGAGATCTTTTATCTTTTTCTTGATTTACTACACTTAATAGAACTTCCAGTATGCTGTTGATTAAAAGTACCCTTGTCTTGCTCCATCTGATGAAGAAGCATTAGTCTTTCATTACTAAGTATAATGCTAGCTGTGGTGTGAGTAACTCCCTCAAATAAAGGGATTTGCCTTTTATTCCCTGTGTGCTGAGAAAAAATTTTAATGACTAACACAGTTGTCCCCCCTTATCTGAGGTTTCACTTTCTGAGGTTTCCGTTGCTCTTAGTCTACCACAGTCTGAAAATTAAAAATGGAAAATTCCAGAAATAAATAATTCATAAGTTTGAATAGCATGATGAAATCTCACACCATCCAGCTTTGTGTGAATATATGTCCATTAACAATTCATGTGTTGTTTTATTAGTGTATTCCTTTTTTGAGGTTAATTCGTGATTTTATTTGCCAGCATAATTAATTATAGTGGCCTGCAAGCTTTTTTGATCTAAAAATTACATTTTACATTACAATCAAACACACATACACACAAATATAATATAATATTTGTTTGTGTGGGTGTGCATTAGTTGCTCAGTTGTATCCAACTCTTTGTAACCCTGTTGACTGTAGCCTGCCATGCTTCTGTTTATAGAATTCTCCAGGCAAGAATACTGGAGTGGGTAGCCATTCCCTTCTCCAGTGGATCTTCCCAATCCATGGATTGAACTCGGGTCTGTTGCATTGCAGGTGGATTCTTTACCATCTGAGCCAGCAGGGAAGCTTATATACAATATGTATACATATTTTGTTCAGTCACTCAGTCATATCTAACTCTTTGCGACCCCATGGACTACAGCATGCCAGGCTTCCCTGTCCTTCACCATCTCCTAAAGTTTGCTTAAATTCATGTCCATTGAGTTGGTGATGCCATCCAACCATCTCATCCTCTGTCATCCCCTTCTCCTGCCTTCAATCTTTCCCAGCATCAGGGTCTTTTCCAATGAGTTGGCTCTTCACATTAGGTGGCCAAAGTTTTGGAGCGTCAGCTTCAGCGTCAGTCCTTCCAATGAATATTCAGGGTTGATTTTCTTTAGGATTGACTGGTTTGATTTCCTTGTAGTCCAAGGGACTCTCAAGAGTCTTATCCAGCACTACAATTCAAAATTTAGCACTCAGACTTATTTAGGGTCCAATTCTCACATCTGTACCTGACTACTGGAAAAACCATAGCTTTGACTAGATGTACCTTTGTCTGCAAAGTAATGTCTCTGCTTTTTTTAAATTTATTTTTAAATTGAAGGATAATTGCTTTATAGAATTTTGTGGTTTCCTGTCACATCAACAAGAATCAGAAATAGATATACCCATGTCACCTCCCTCCCAGACCTCTCTCCCATCTCCTTTCCCACTCCACCCTTCAGCCTGTTGCAGAGCCCCTGTTTGAGTTCCCTGAGGCATACAGCAAATTCCCATTGGCTATCTATTTTATATATGGTATTGTAAATTTCTGTGTTACTCTCTCCATACATCTCCCCTTCTCCCTTCCCTCCTCCCACCTTTTCCATAGGTCTGTTTTATATGTCTGTTTCTCCACTGCCACCCTAAAAATAAATTCATCAGTGCCATCTCTTCAGATTCCATATATATGTGTCAGTATATGATATTTATATTTCTGACTTACTTCACTCTGTATAATGGGCTCTAGTTTTGTCCACCTCATTAGAACAGATTCAAATGTGTTCCTTTTTATGGCTGAGTAGTATTTCATTGTATATATGTACCACAACTTCTGTATCCATTCATCTGTTGATGGACATCTGGGTTGCTTCCATGTTCTAGCTATGCTAAAGAGAGCTGCAGTGAACATTGGGGTACATGTGTATTTTTCAGTTTTGATTTCCTCAGGGTATATGCCTAGGAGTGGGGTTGCTGGGTCATATGATGGTTTTATTCCTAGCTTTTTAAGGAGTCTCCATACCATCTCCCATAGTGGCTGTATCAGTTTACATTCCCACCAGCAATGCAACAGTGTTCCCTTTTCTCCACAACCTCTCCAGCATTTATTGTTTGTAGACTTTTTGATGATGGCCATTCTGACTGGTGTGAGGTGGTATCTCACTGTAGCTTTGATTTGCATTTTCTTTTCATGTTCTTGTTAGCCATCTGTATGTCTTCTTTGGAGAAATGTCTCTTCAGGTCCCTTTCCCACTTTTTGATTGGGTTGTTTGCTTGTCTCATATTGAGTTGTATAAGCTGCTTGTATATTTTGGAAATTAATTCTTTATTAGTTGTTTCCTTTGCTATTATTTTCTCCCATTCTGAGGGTTGTCTTTTCACCTTGTTTGTAGTTTCCTTTGCTGAACAAAAGCTTTTCAGTTTAATCAGGTCCCACTTGTTTACTTTTGTTTTTATTTCCATTACTCTAGGGGTGGGTCATAGATCTTACTTTGATTTATGTCATCAAGTGTTCTGCCCACGTTCTCCTCTAAGAGTTTAATAATTTCTGGTCTTACATTTAGGCCTTTAATCCATTTTGAGCTTATCTTTTTGTATGGCATTAGGTAGTCATCTAATTCATTTTTTTTACACATAGCTGTCCAGTTTTCCCAGCACCACTTATTGAAGAGGCTGTCTTTGCCCCATTGTATATTCTTGCTCCTTTGTCAAAAATAACGTACCCATAGGTGTGTGGGTTTATCTCTGGATTCTCTATCTTGTTTCATTGGTCTATATTTCTGTTTTTGTGCCAGTACTATACTGTCTTGATGACTGCAGATTTGTAGTATAGGCTGAAGTCAGGAAGGTTGATTCCTCCAGCTCCATTCTTCTTTCTCAAGACTGCTTTGGCTATTCGGGGTCTTTTGTGTTTCCATATGAATTGTGAAAGCTTTTGTTCTAGTTCTGTGAAAAAGAAAACCATTGACAATTTGATAGAGATTGCATTGAATCTGAAGATTGCATTTTGGTAGTATAGTCATTTTCACAATATTGATTTGTCCCACCCAGGAACATGGCATATCTCTCCATTTCTTTATGTCATCTTTGATTTCTTTCATTAGTGTCTTATAATTTTCTGTGTACAGTTCTTTGGTCTCCTTAGGTAAGCTTATTCCTAGATATTTAATTCTTTTTATTGTAATGGTGAATGGGATTGATTCCTTAATTTCTCTTTCTGATTTTTCATTGTTAGTATATAGAATGCAAGTGATTTTTGTGTATTGATTTTGTATCCTGCAACTTTGCTAAATTCACTGATTAGCTGTAGTCATTTTCTGATACTATCGTTAGGGTTTTCTATGTACAGTATTATGTCATCTGCAAACAGTGAGAGCTTTACATCTTCTTTTCCAGTCTGGATTCCTTTTATTTCTTTTTCTTCTCTGATTGCTGTAGCCAGGACTTTGTGAACTTTGTGGAATAATAATGGTGAAAGTGGACATCCTTGTCTTGTTCCTGATCTTAGGGGGAATGCTTTCAGTTTTTTGCCATTGAGAATAATGTTTGCTGTGGGCTTTTCATATATGGCCTTTATTATGTTGAGGTAGGTTCCTTCTATGCCCATATTTTGAAGCGTTTTTATAATAAATGAATGCTGGATTTTGTCAAAGGCTTTTTCGGCATCTATTGAGATGATATGGTTTTTATCTTTCAATTTGTTGATATGGTGTATCACATTGATTGATTTGTGTATATTGAAGAATCTTTGCGTCCCTGGAATAAACTTGACTTGATCATGGTGTATGAGCTTTTTAATGTGTTGTTGGATTCTGTTTGCTAGAATTTTGTTGAGGATTTTTTCATCTATGTTCATCAGTGATATTGGCCTGTAATTTTCTTTTTCGTGTTGTCTTTTTCTGGTTTTGGTATCAGGGTGATTGTGGCCTCGTAGATTGAGTTTGAAAGTGTTCCTTCCTCTGCAATTTTTTGGAAGGGTTTCTTCTCTGAATGTTTGATAGAATTCTTCTGTGATGCCATCTGGCCCTGGGCTTTTGTTTTTGAGGAGATTTTTGATTACTGTTTCAATTTCAGTGTTTGTAATTGGGTTGTTCATAATTTCTATTTCTTCCTGGTTCAGTCTTGGGAGGCTGATCTTTTCTGAGTATTTGTCCATTTCCTCTAGGTTGTCCGTTTTATTAGCATATAGTTGCTCATAATATTCTCTTATGATCCTTTGTATTTCTGTGTTATCTGTTGTAACCTCTCCTTTTTCATTTCTAATTTTATTGATTTGATTTTTCTCCCTATTTTTCTTGATGAGTCTGGCTAGTGGTTTGTCAACTTTGTTAATCTTCTCAAAGAACCAGCTTTTAGTTTTATTCACCTTTGCTATTGTTTATTTCATTTCTTTTCCTTTATTTCTGCTCTGACTTTTATGATCTCCTTCCTTCTGCTGACTTTGGGGGGTTTTTTGTTCTTCTTTTTCCAGCTGCTTTGGATGTAGAGTTAGGCTGTCTATTCAATGTTTTTCTTGCTTCTTGAGGTATGAATGTACCACTATAAACCTCCCTCTTGGAACTGCTTTTGCTGAGTCCCATAGGTTTTAGGTCATCGTGTTTTCATTGTCATTTGTTTCTAGGAATCTTTTGATTTCTTTTTTTTTTTCTTCAGTAACCTCTTTGTTATTTAGTAATGTATTGTTTAATATCCAGGAGTTTGTGTTTTTTGCTATTTTTTCCCTATAGTTGATATCTAGTCTCATAGCTTTGTGGTCAGAGAAGATACTTGATACAATTTCAATTTCTTAAATTTACTGAGGCTTGATTTGTAGCCCAAGATGTGGTCTATCCTGGAGAATGTTCAACGTGCACTTGAGAAGAAAGTGTATTCTTCTGCATTTGGATGGAAAGTCCTAAAGATATCAATTAGTTCCATTTGGTCTAATGATTCATTTAAGGTTTGTGTTTCCTTATTGATTCTCTGTTTTGATGATTTGTCCATTGATGACAATGGGGTGTTAAAGTCCCCTGCTATTATTGTGTTGCTGTTGATTTCTCCTTTTATGCCTGTTAGTGTTTGTCTTATGTATTGAGGTGCTCCTATGTTGGGTTCATAGACATTCACAGTTGTTAAGTCTTCTTGGATTTGTAGTGTCCTTCTGTGTTTCTTATGATATTCTTTATTTTAAAGTCTATTTTGTCTGAAATAAGGATTGCCACCCCAGCTTTCTTTTGGTTTCTATTCACATGGAATATCTTTTTCCATCCTTTTACTTTCAGTCTCTATGTGTCTCTAGGTCTGAAGTGGGCCTCCTGTAGGCAGCACATATATGGGTCCTGTTTTTGTATACATTCAGTCAGTCTGTATCTTTTGGTTGGTGCATTAATCTATTTACATTTAAGGTAATTATTGATACATATGTTCCTATTGGCATTTTCTTGATTGTTTTGAGTTGTTTTTGTAGGTCTTTCCTTTCTCTTGTGTTTACTGGCTATGTAAGTCTCTAGTATTTGTTGCAAGGCTGATTTGGTGGGGCTGAATTCTGTTAATTTCTGCTTGTCAATAAAGCTTTTGATTTCTCCATCAATTCTGAATGAAATCTTTGCCAGGTATAGCAATCATGGTTGTAGGTTTTTCTCTTTCAGTATGTTAAATATATCCTGCCATTCCCTTCTGGCCTATAGAGTTTCTGCTGAAAGATCTGCTGTTAATTGTATGGGTTTTCTATTGTATGTTACCTGTTGCTTTTCCCTTGCTGCTTTTAATATCCTTTCTTTGTGCTTTATCTCTGTTAGATTAATTGTGTCTCTGCTTGATTAATGTGTGTCTCAATGTACTTCTTCTTTGGTTTAACCTGTAAGGGACTCTCTGGATGTCTCTGCTTTTTGATACACTTTCTAGGTATGTCATAGCTTTCCTTCCAAGTAGCAAGCGTCTTTTAATTTCATGAGTGCAGTCACCATCTGCACTAATTTTGGAGCCCAAGAAAATAAAATCTGTCACTGTTTCCATTTTTCCCCATCTATTTGCCATGAAGTGATGAGACTGTATGCCATGATCTTAGTTATTTGAATGTTGAGTTTTAAATCAGCTTTTTCACTCTCCTCTTTCACTTTCATCAAGAGGCTCTTTAGTTCCTCTTCTCTTTCTTCCATAAGGGTGGTGTCATTTGTATATCTGAGGTTATTGGTATTTCTCCTGGCAACCTTGATTTCAGCTTGTGATTCATCCAGGCTGGCATTTCACATGTTGTACCCTGCATATAAGTTAAATAAGCAGGGTGACAATATACAGTCTTGACATACTTTCCTGATTTGAAACCAGTTCATTGTCCCATGTCCGGTTCTAACTGTTGCTTCTTGACCTGCATACAGGTTTCTCAGGAGGCAGGTAAGGTGGTCTAGTATTCTCATCTCTTTAAGAATTTTCCACAGTTTTCTATGAGAGTTGGAATAATATCTAGCATCTTTGTTACTGTTTTCCATTTGTTGTCCTTGTTCTTAGTTTCTCTGTTTGTCTTCCATTACTTTTCTGCCTTTTGTATTGTACTGCTGCTGCTGCTGCTGCTAAGTCACTTCAGTCTTGTCCAACTCTGTGTAACCCTGTAGATGGTAGCCACCAGGCTCCGCCATCCCTGGGATTCTCCAGGCAAGAACACTGGAGTGGGTTGCCATTTCCTTCTCCAATGCATGAAAGTGAAAAGTGAAAGTGAAGTCACTCAGTCATGTCCAACTCTTAGTGACCCCATGGACTGCAGCCTACCAGGCTCATCCATCCATGGGATTTTCCAGGCAAGAGTACTGGAGTGGATTGCCATTGCCTTCTCCGTTTGTACAGATGGGTCTTATTCACTTTGATAATCTCATCCTTTCATTGTTAGTGGTTGCTTTAGAGTTTGAAATATACATCTACAATTAATTCAAGTACACTTTCATCAAATAATATTATACACTTCTCAGGTAGTGTGGGTACCTTATATTACCAGTTCTTCCCTCTCATCCCTTATGATGTCTCTTATTACTGTACTTACCCATAAGCTATAATCACCCAATATATTCATTTGGAAAGGTTTTATTGACATATGTTCAAAATCACTAATTCCTTCCTTAGCTATGTCTAGTCTAGTGATGAATTCACTAAAGGCATTCCTCATTTTTGGTAAAGTGTTTGCAATTTCTAGCATTTCCTTTTGTGTCTTTCTTAGAGTTTCCATCTCTCTGCTTACATTGCCAACTGGTTTCTGCATTTACCCAATTTTCTATTACAGTCCTTAGAATGTTAATTATCATTATTTTAAATTAGCACTGATAATTTCAAAATCTCTGCCATATCTGTGTCTGGTTCTGATGCTTGGACTGATTCTTCAGACAGTTTTTTTGATTTGTTTTGCCTTTTAGCATAGCTTGTAATTATCTTCTTGTTGTTGTTGAATGTCAAACATGATGTATCAGGAAAGGAAATAAGGTAAACAGGCGTTTAGTATGAGGTTTTTGTGTTTATCTGGCTAGGAGTTAGGCTGTGTTTACTGTTTGCTGTAACTATAGGTATGGGAGGCTAAGATTTGTTCTAAAGTCCTTTTCTTTCCCTGTTTTCCCTGTTATTTTTGAGTTTCCCTAGAAGCTCCTTCTTAACTATAGCAAAAGTCTTGCAGTTCTTTCAGATGTAATTCCCTATTTACATACAGAAGCCCTGTTGAGGAGAAGGCAATGGCACCCCACTCCAGTACTCTTGCCTGGAAAATCCCATGGACGGAGGAGCTTAGTAGGCTGCAGTTCATGGGGTTGCTAAAAGTCGGACACAGATGAGCAACTTCACTTTCACTTTCATGCATTGGAGAAGGAAATGGCAACCCACTCCAATGTTCTTGCCTGGAGAATCCCAGGGATGGTGGAGCCTCGTGGGCTGCCATCTATGGGGTCGCACAGAATCGGACATGACTGAAGTGACTTAGCAGCAGCCCTGTTGATATTGTGGAAAGACATGGAAGGAAGAGGAGCCTGGCAGGCTGCAGTCCGTGGGTTCAAATGTCAGAGTCCAGCTCTAGCAACCAGGGAATCAGCCTGAAGAGATGAGTGGTGTCAGCAGAGAATGATGTAGCCTCTGACTCAAGGTGCGGGACTGCATGTTTATTTCAAGCATCAGGTCTTCTTTTATACTTTGACAAAAGCATTAGGTCAGAGGTTTTACATTTTTAGCTCCCCCTCACTCAGATTTATTGTCTCTTTGTTGTCTTTTAAACAGAGTTCCTGTTTCAGTGATTCTCTCAGAATCATGTTTATTTGTAATTACATTGTAACTCATGTTTATGTCTGGGCTGCATACCACATTCCTCAGTTTACTTTTTATCTTTTTAAATTTTGTTTGTCCCTAGTATCTTTAAGCTCACTATCTCCTAAAAAGGCTTCTAGCTATTCTTAATTATTCCTAAACCCTAAGCTCAGCAAACTTTCTTTGCCATAAACATTCCCCTCACAAACAGGTCTCAGATAACAATCCTTTTCATGGCCTCAGGCTGCAGCCTACGTGTTCATCCTGGAACATTATTTTTAAAGATCTTTGAACAAATGTCAATGGTTACTTTATAGATTATTTTCTGGGCACAACTGCAGAAGGCTTTGTGTTTTCTCGGGTTTTTCTCAAGAACAATAAGCACCTTAACATTCTTTTCAGCCAACTCAACCGAAGAAAGGAAAGAACAAGTCAGAATCACAAGACCTAACTCCTTCATCCTGGGACCATGCCTGCAGGATGAGGAGAGGGGGTTGGGGCCATGCTTCTATTTTGTCAGTAATGCCTAACACAGCTCCTGACATTCAAAGATCTTTCTCATCAGAAGATCTTCATGAGTGCATGCTAAGTTGCTTCAGTCATGTCCAACTCTGCGACCCCATGGACTGCAGCCTGCCAAGCTCCTCTGTCCATGAGATTTCCCAGGCAAAGAATACTGGAGTGGGTTGTCATTTCCTCCTCCAGGGTATCTCACAGACTCAATATATTTTGGCTTAACTTGGCCATTTAATGACTTTTTTCTTTCTGTTTTCTCCATTCTTCATTCCTCATTTTTTCTTACTTCTCAGTGAGGTATTTGAACATTCTTAAGAATTCTCTCCTGATAAATGTGTAGTGTTTTTAAATATATTTTCTGTATGGTTTTTCTTAGCAGTGTCCTAGATACTATATATATATATACATATATACACACACACATAACACACACACATGCACACACATACATCACAATGAACTGGTTTAAACATTTATCCAATTTGAGTTAAGTATGGAACATGACTTCCACTTAGGTTCCTTGATCCTCACCATTAAAAAAGCATTTTTTCAAAGTGTGTCCTCTACTTCTGTTTAGCATCAAGCAGCTGGTGTTACAATTTTTGCTTCAGCTTCAAATATGATTTAAGAAACTCATGAGAAGTAGGAAATCTGTTATATTTACCTCTATATTTACACATTCTAATTTCCTTTCCTTTCTGAAATTCCAAGTCTCCTTCTGTTATCATTACTTATTCTGATTAGAGAAGTTACTTCATTCTTTTTTTTTTTTAATTGAAGGATAATTGCTTTACAGAATTTTGCTGTTTTCTGTCAAATCTCAGCATGAATCAACCATAGGTATACATATATCCCCTCCCTTTTGAAACTCCCTCCCATCTCCCTCCCCATCCCACCCCTCTAGGTTGATACAGAGCCCCTGTTTGAGTTTCCTGAGCCATACGGCAAATTCCCGTTAGCTATCTATTTTACATATGGTAATATAAGTTTCCATGTTACTTTTTTCATACATCTCACCCTCTCTCCATGTCTGTAAGTCTATTCTCTATGTCTATTTCCACACCACTGCCCTGTAAATAAATTCTTCAGTACTATCTTTCAAGATTCTGTACATGTGTGTTAGAATATGACATTTCTCTTTCTCTTTCTGACTCACTTCACTCTGTATAATAGGTTTAGGTTCATCCACCTCATCAGAACTGACTCAAATGCATTCCTTTTAATGGCTGAGTGATATTCCCTTGTGTATATGTACCACAAAGTCTTTATCCATTCATCTGTCCATGGACATCTAGGTTGCTTCCATGTTCCAGCTATGGTAAATAGTGCTGCAATTAACAGTGGGATACATGTGTCTTTTTCAATTTTGGTTTCCTTAGGGTATATGCCTAGGAGTGGGATTTATGGGTCATATGCTGGTTTTACTTCTCATTTTTTAAGGAATCTCCATATCATCTTCCATAGTGGCTGTATCAATTTATATTCCCACAAACAGTGCAAGAGAGTTCCATTTTCTCTACACCCTCTCCAGCATTTATTGTTTGTAGACTTTTTGATGAGGGCCATTCTGACTGGCCATTCTGCTTCACTGACTATGCCAAAGCCTTTGACTGTGTAGATCACAACAAACTGTGGAAAATTCTTCAAGAGATGGGAATACCAGACCACCTGACCTGCCTCCTGAGAAATCTGTATGCAGGTCAAGAAGCAACAGAAGCAACAGTTAGAACTGGACATGGAACAATGGACTGGTTCTAAATCGGGAAAGGAGTACATCAAGGCTGTATATTGTTACCCTGCTTATTTAACTTATATGCAGAGTATATCATGAGAAATACTGGGCTGGATGAAGCACAAGCTGGAATGAAGATTGCCGGGAGAAATATCAATAACCTCAGATATGCAGATGACACCACCCTTATGGCAGAAAGTGAAGAAGAACTAAAGAGCCTCTTGATGAAAGTGAAAGAGGAGAGTGAAAAAGTTGGCTTAAAGCTCAACATTCAGAAAACTAATATCACAGCATCTGGTCCCATCACTTCATGGGAAATAGATGGGGAAACAGTGGAAACAGTGTCAGACTTCATTTTTTGGGGCTCCAAAATCACTGCAGATGGTGACTGCAGCCATGAAATTAAAAGACGCTTACTCCTTGGAAGGAAAGTTATGTCCAACCTAGATAGCATATTGAAAAGCAGAGACATTACTTTGCCAACAAAGGTCCGTCTAGTCAAGGCTATGGTTTTTCCTGTGGTCATGTATGGATGTGAGAGTTGGACTGTGAAGAAGGCTGAGCGCCAAAGAATTGATGCTTTTGAACTGTGGTGTTGGAGAAGACTCTTGAGAGTCCCTTGGACTGCAAGGAGATCCAAGCAGTCCATTCTGAAGGAGATCAGCCCTGGGATTTCTTTGGAAGGAATGATGCTAAAGCTGAAACTCCAGTACTTTGGCCACCTCATGTGAAGAGTTGACTCATTGGAAAAGACTCTGATGGTGGGAGGGATTAGGGGCAGGAGAAGAAGGGGACAACAGAGGATGAGATGGTTAGATGGCACCACTGACTCGATGGACGAGAGTCTGGGTGAACTCCGGGAGTTGGTGATGGACAGGGAGGCCTGGCGTGCTGCGATTCATGGGGTCACAAAGAGTAGGACACGACTGAGCGACTTAACTGAACTGAACTGAATAATGAGCGATGTTTAGCATCTTTTCATGTGTTTGTTAGCCATCTGTATGTCTTCTTTGAAGAAATATCTGTTTATGTCCTTTTCCCACTTTTCAATTGGGTTGTTTGTTTTTCTGGTATTGAATTGTATGAGCTGCTTGTATATTTTGGAAATTAATCCTTTGTCAGTTGTTTCATTTGTTATTTTTTTCTGCCATTCTGAGCATTGTCTTTTCACCTTGTTTGTATTTCCTTTGCTGTGCAAAACTTTTAAGTTTAATCAGGTCCCACTTGTTTACTTTTGCTTTTATTTCCATTACTATAGGAGTTGGGTCATAGAGGATCTTGCTTTGATTTAGTCATTGAGTGTTCTGCCTATGTTTTCCTGTAAGAGTTTTATAGTTTCTGGTCTTACATTTAGGTCTTTAATCCAGTTTGATTTTGTCTTTGTGTATGGTGTTAGGAAGTGTTCTAATTTCATTCTTTTACATGTAGCTGTCCAGTTTTCCCAGCACCACTTATTGAAGAGGCTGTCTTTGCCCCTTTGTATATTCTTGCCGCCTTTGTCAAAAATAAGGTACCCATAGGTGCATGGGCTTTTTTCTGGGCTTTCTATCTTGTTCCATTGGTCTATATTTCTGTTTTTGTGCCAGTACCACACTCTCTTGATGACTGTAGTTTTGCAGTATAATCTAAAGTCAGGAAGGTTGATTCCTCCACCTCCATTCTTCTTACTCAAGACTGCTTTGGCTATTTGGGGTCTTTTGTGTTTCTATATGAATTGTGAAATTTTTGCTCTAGTTCTGTGAAAAATGCCATTGGTAATTTGATAGGACTTAGACCATTCTTTCAGAGAAGGCAATGGCACCCCACTCCAGTACTCTTGCCTGGAAAATCCCATGGACAGAGGAGCCTGGTAGGCTGCAGTCCATGGGGTCACTAAGAGTCAGATGCGACTGAGTGACTTCACTTTCACTTTTCACTTTCATGCATTGGAGAAGGAAATGGCAACCCACTCCAGTGTTCTTGCCTGGAGAATCCCAGGGACACTGGAGCCTGGTGGCTGCCATCTATGGGGTTGCACAGAGTCGGACACGAAGCGACTTAGCAGCAGCAGCAGCAGCAGACCATTCTTTAATAGGAGGTTTACTAGCAAATAATTATCTTAGTTTCCCTTTTGTCCCAGAATGTCTTTATTGATCCTCCATCGCCAAAGGATATTTCTTTCAGATATAAAACTTGCTGTTAACAATTTAATTCAGTGCTCAAAAAATATTCTGCCACTCTTTAACCCCATATTTTCAGATGAGAAATCTGCTGTTATCCTGATCAGTGCTTCCCTATAAGAAATGCAGCATTTCTCTCTGGCTGCTTTCAAGGTACATTTCTTGTCTTTTGTGTTCAGAAGTTTAATTATGATATGTCATGGCATAGACTTCTTTGGGCTTATCTTAGACTTGTTTAGTTTCTTGTATCTGTAGGTTTGTTTCTTTTTGCAAATTTGGTTTGTTTTTAGCTATTAATCCTTGGAATAATATTTCAGTCTAACTGTCTCTCTCCTCTCCTTTTGGAAGTCTGATGATACAAATGTTCTCTTTTGCTATTGTCCCATAGGCCCCTGAGACTCTACTCAATTTTTTTTTTTTTCAATCTATTTTCTCTTTGATGTTCCGATTGGGTAAATTCTACTGATTTGTACTCTGGTTTACTTATTCTATCTATTTTCTCTACTATTGGGCCATTGAGTGAATTCTTCATTTTGATTATTGTGTTTTTAGCTCTATCATCACCATTTATTTTTTGTTATAGCTCATTTTTCTGTGGTGAGTTTTTTTATGAAAATTCATTAAATCATCTTTGTGATGGTGCTTTAAAATTTTTGCCAGATAATTCCAATATCTGATTCCTTTTGATGCTGACATTTATTAATTTTCTTTTCTCATTCAGGTTTTATTTTTCTGGTTCTTACTATGCTGAATGACTTTTTATTATACCTTCAACATTTTGGAAATGGTATTATGAGACTAGAGATCCTATTTAATCTTTATTTTATCAGGCAGTCCACCTGTTGAGGTGTAGCTCCCATACCAGGTGGAGTATATGTTATGTTTCCTGCTGGGTTCTGCAAACACTACCTCAGCAAAAGTAGGGCAATGACTCACACTATCTCATTGAAGATAGGTGGGATGGAACGTAATCTCCTCCTTCAGTCCTGCTGACCCCTTCCTGGTGAAACTAGGATTCTGGCAGGTAGGAATAGAGACTCAACTTCCAGTGAGAGAACAGAAATGCTATCTAGCCTTTCTTTGTACCACATCATTCAGTCTCACTGTTACTGGGTAAGTATGTAAGCTCAACTTGGCACTGGCCTTGTTGACACCAGAGGTAGCTGGAAAGCTGGGTGCTTACTAGGCTTGACTCACACTATTTATTAATACTTAGTCTCATTGATCTCAGAAAAGGTGGAGGCTTAGTTTCTCACTGAGCCCTTTGACACTGGACAGCAGGTATAGGCCCACCTCCCATCACTTCATTAAATCTCATTTCTGCTAGGTACAACTAGAGGCTCAGCTCACCTCTGAACCCCACTGAAACTACCCTGTTGAAGGAACCTGAACACTGCTTAATTCTGTCAGATGGGGAATAAAAGACTGGCTCCCCACTCATCTCCACCAATAGAACCTTGGTAAGGGAATCAGAGCACCACCTACTTCCATCTGGCAGGGGATGGACAATCAGCTCCCCACTTGGTCCAGTCATTACTATCTCTATAGGAGAAATCAGATAACTGGTGTCTACTTCAGATCCCCACTTAGCTTGCTAACACCACCTAGTGGAGAAATCAGAGTGCCACTTACTTGCGCCAAGAGGACTACCACTGAAACATGGGGGATAAGGCATACTTTTTTCCCTTGATGTTTGTCTGGTATACGATGGGTCTTGCCAGAAAGGTTTTTTGTTCTTAGGAAATCCTGTTTCTAGTACTTTGGCTAGACAGTGGGAATTTGTTTTGTCTTTGCCTGTTGGTAGTTTTGGGTTGGAGGCCTCTGCCATACCCTGTCAAGAATATATGGGAGACAAGGAAACCCAGGGAACACATCACTGTGTCTCCTCTCAAGTCAAGTTACCTATACTGTCAGTCTTTTTTTTTTTAACCTTTCAAAGTCTACGATCATTTGCTATTTTAAGCCATGACTTTGTACTTGTAAGAGGGAGAACCTGGAAGGAATGGGGTAGAACCAGAAGTCTCCCCAAAAATAATTTAAAGGAGACAATATTTTCTGTTTGTTCCTTACTAGAATTTTATTTAAAATAGGAATTGAATATTTTACCAAAATTTTTTCCTTCATGTATTATGGAGATTGATTTGTGTTTTGACCTTTAATCTACTGATTAGGGTTAGGATGGACATTTAGGAAAACTTCACATGATGGCCCAAACATTTTTTTCCCTATGCAGAAGGCAAGACAGTTTATTGATCACCAACCTTTTAAATTTAAAAACAGACTTTGAAATTTACCAGTTTTGTTGAGAACCTGAAGTGAGTACTAAAGGCTTTGATATTTGATGTTATTAAGGTATGTAACTGAAGGCTAGAAGGTACTGAGTCTTCCAGTGAAGCTGCAGTCTTCTCAAAAAGAAGTATATAAAACTTTACTGGTAACCATTTTAATACTTATATGTGTGATATATTAGTATAAGAGCAGCTGCTCAGCCAAGTGGCTCCCAATATTTTGTTTCAGCTGACATCAACATGCTGTTCCTCTATATGTCATTTGACAACTGCTTAAAGCCTTCTATATTTCTCAGTGTTCCAGAAATATTTAAATATTATGATCAAGGCAGTATTCAACCTTTAATCGGTTCCTAGACAATGGTCATATGTTGAAGCATCAAAAGCTTATCCTAATGTCCTATATGTGCAAAATTACAAGACAGAATTTAATTCTTGGATATAAATTATGTACCATAGACAGACCAAAAGTGATCGGCTATATACATGGAGTAAAACTATGCCTTTAAAATCATGTATTAAGTAATTAAAATTAAACAGACGGTATGAAAACTTGATTTCTAATATTACTTTTCAGGGATTTTTCAGAAACAAAAGAATTAAGTATAGATCCGTGTGTCGGTATGGATGAATCTCAAAAATAGTATCCCAAGTAAAGAGAAGCAAGACACAAGAAGTATACATTGTATAATTTCATTTACATGAAATTCTAGAATGGACAAAACTAATAATCCATGGTGATAGAAAACAGATCATAGTTGTGGGGACATTCACTGAGATGGGACATAAGGGAGATTTCTGTGGTGATGAGGCTGTTCTGGGTCTTAATAATGGTATGGGTTAATACAAGTTTATGCATTTGTCAAAACTGAACAGTACACCCAGAGTATTTAGCTGTATTTAAACTGTATTCCAAAAAGTCAAGATCTATCTATCTATCTATCTATATCTATCTCTCTCTATATATATGATTAAAAGACTTAGAAAGTATACTGGCTAAATAAGTTTTATACTCTCCCAAATTAAATAAAAATCTTAGCAATATAGGGCAAAGCAGGGAGGAAAATGTGAAGAGAGAAAACAAGAGAACCAGATGTAGTGGAGGAAGGGAGGGCTGTGTCCTTCCCTTCAGATGCTATACAGAATCCTGCTGTGAGTATGTGAGACAGTATAACGAATCCTGGGTAAAGACGAGGGAGAAGGCAAGCCTTTTGGAAAAGCTCTTCAAACCATTAAAAGTGCAGTTGTTATTGTGTGCCTATACTGGAGAGGGCCAGGGAGTCCTGGCATACTCCAACCCATGGAGTTGCGAAGAGTCAGACACGACTTGGTGACTGAACAACAATAGACAAAATCCACTGAATTTCCTGTAGGATGGCATCTGAAAGTCCTAGAGAGTTAGAGAGGAGCCATGAAGAGAAATAGTTAATGAACTTGTGAAAGATCTACAGGTGATACTAATGATCACTAAATAAGAGGAATGTACAGCTATATAGTTTGATTTTAGCAGATCTCAACATGCCAGGCATAGGCCTGAGGACTAGACAGGAGAAGTCACATTACAGAGGATGTCAGTTTAGGATATAACCAAATTAAACATAACAAGTAGATACACCTACTTTATGGAAACTTTTAAATATTTGTTTAAGCTTCCTTCCAGCTTTACATCTACCTTGAGGAGGGGGAGAAGGTAAAACCTATGAATTTCTTAAGAAAAATCTTAAAGGTAACAAACTTTACTGGTTGTGACCAAATAAAACTTTCTAGGACATAGATAATTTTTCTGTTACTAGATAAAATTTTCTGGGCACTTGAGACAGAGAATACATTTAGTCAAATAAAAAGCAAATCTTCTTTTACTGTATGTACTTGTTTTAAACTTAGAGAAAATTTGCAAAAGTAGTACAGAGAGAGTTCTCTTCTATAGCTCACCTTGCTTCCCCTGTTGTTATAACCATAGTTTGATTATAAAGAACAAAAATTTAATATTGATACAATATTATTAACTAAACGACAGAATCTATTCAAAAGTCACTGATTTTTTTCCCACTAAGTTGTGATGGCAATGTGGGATCCTGGATAGGATCCTGGAACAGAAAAAAGACATTAGTGGGAAAAAAATCAGTGAATTTTGAATAAAGTCTGTCGTTTAGTTAATAATATTGTATCAATGTTAAATTTTACTCATTAGGTAACTACAGACATTCTTCATTTCTCCAACACCTTTAAACTGAATTGAAAATTTGGGCTGCCTGTTATGAACATTTTCACTGATCATTATATGTGTACAAATGCCTCCCAAAGTCTTTATGTGATAAATACTAGGGGAGGAGCAGATTGCATGGTGATTTCTTCTGTTTCAATGAAACCTTGCATTTGGTTTCACTGTAGCAAACTCTCTAGAAGGCATACCTTCTACTTCAATGATTTGTTTATTTTTTTCTTGAAAAGTCTTCTATGTATTTCTATAGGTAGTTACAAATTTTTTGATGCTATGGCAACAAGTTTTTCTTTTGAAACAATCAAACCTTATTTTGCTCATGATGCTGATATGTCACTGCACTAACTCATTTCTCCTGAATTGCAAAATGTTTTGGCCATATATGTTGCTTAGATCTGCTGCTGCTGCTGCTGCTAAGTCACTTCATTCGTGTCCGACTCTGTGCGACTCCATAGACGGCAGCCCATCAGGTTCCACCATCCCTGGGATTCTCCAGGCAAGAACACTGGAGCAGGTTGCCATTTCCTTCTCCAATGCATGAAAGTGAAAAGTGAAAGTGAAGTCGCTCAGTCGTGTCCGACTCTTAGCGACCCCATGGACTGCAGCCTATCAGGCTCCTCCGTCCATGGGATTTTCCAGGCAAGAGTACTGGAGTGGGGTGCCATTGCCTTCTCCTGAGGCATGAGAATTCACTGCATTTGATTACAAATCTGTGCAACAAAAAGTGTTTTGACCTGCTAAATCACCCCATCCCTATTCAAATTACCATTAATCATATTAATCCTCCTTCTGAACTATTTGATGGTAGAGCTTAGCTGATGTCTATGTCTGAGGAAGTCACTAGTTAAAGTGTGAAAGTGAAAGTGTTAGTCAGTTGTCTCCAACTCTTTGCCATCCCACAGACTGTAGCCCATCAGGCTCCTCTGTCCATGGAATTCTCCAGGCAAGAACACTGGAGTGTGTAGCCATTTCCTTCAGGGGATCTTCCCAACCCAGGGATCAAACCCCATTGCAGGCATATTCTTTACTGTCTGAGCTACCAGGGAAACTGAGACAGTCATTTAGATATTAGTGAATTTGGAAACATGTTGTGACTACACTCATTTGGGGAACGAAAGATCATTAAAACAGAACATCACAGTCAAATTGTCATAAATTTTCTCCTTGAAAATGTTTTTCTAACCAGTTTATGGAGAAGGTGGCATAAGTTCCACTTATCTTGAGCTTTTGATTCTCTCTAACACTCTTACTATACTTCTTCCAGGCCTTGACTATATGATAATATCTAAGGTAATGAAAGGTAGCAAAACATGCTATCATATGCTGCTTGGTATATTGATTATTTTGAGCTGAAGGCACTTAAAAACAGCAATTGCAGGGAGAGGCTTTCTTTGAACTCCCCTTATCTACCTAAAATTCTTCTAAAGGATTTCAATTATCATAAATCCCCTCCCTAGGAGTTTCATCAACTAGAGAGGACTGACTTTTCTCCAAGGAGAAACTAAAAGTCCATACCACACCCAGACAAACTTTGTCACACACTATCATATTTCACACATATTCTTTTAAGGCCCCATTCATCATCCCTAAAAATTATTTTATCTCCCCTAAGAAGCCTACCGTCGCCATCCCCTTTCCCTAGTAAGGTGGTTTTTGATCCTGAATTTTAAAGCCACCTCTTTTGTTAACCCATCTTTGATTATTGGATTCTCAGCTAAGAATTTAGAAGGGTAGAGAGAAAATTATTTTGTCTTCCCTACAATCAGTAAAGAATCCACCTGCAATGCAGGAGACCACCTGCAATGCAGGAGACCTGGGTTCAATCCCTGGGTTGGGAAGATTCCCTGGAGGAGGAAATGGCAACACTCCAGTATTCTTGCCTGGAAATCCCATGGACTGAGGAGCCTAGTGGGCTACAGTCCATGAGGTCATGAGAGTTGGATGCAATTTAGCAACTAAACCACCGCCACCACCACCACCACCACCACCACCACAGTAATAATGGCAGCTGTGTTAATACTACAGAAACTGATATCTAAGAAGCACAACTAAAATGTTAGCAAATTATTTCTTTGAGGTATTCAAAATAAATGCAAAATATAACTGTATAAATGGCAGGTATCAGCTGAAGTCATCTTTACCAAATGCGTACGGGAAGTCTTTGTATTAATGTTTGCTTGAGGTTGCTTCTTCTGTGTAACTTACTAAAACAGATAAATTACTATCAATAGATTTTTCAGTTTGCTATCACTGTTGAACCATAAGATCCCATGAGAGTCCAAGTATATTTTTCATACTAAAAATGAGGTACACCGCATGGTAACAGAACACTTCTGATTATACTAACAGCCTTTGAAAGAGATTTGATATCTTGCTATTTTTTACATATTTATGTTCTAATGGGCCAAGAAAAATTGAGTAATCAATATAATATTAAAAAGCCATGAAAAAAGAGAAACACACTGCATATCCAAAAACAATATCACTTCCCCCAAAGCAAGATCACTTTGGGTACCTAATATAATTTATGAATAGTGTTTTTAAACTAAATGTTGTATTTAGTTAATTTCATCATCTTTCTAATCTCTTTCCCAATTAGCTACAACTTCATTTTCTTTGTTCAGGTATAAATTTCGCATGTGGTCAGTCTCTTTCCATGAGATTATGCATATCAGAAGCTGTGCCATTAAGGAAATAAAGTTCTATATTTTCTAAGTATGGCAGTTTTTTGGGGGGGCACACCACACCATACTACACCACACAGCTTGTGGGATCTTATCTCCCCAACCAGGGAGATGCCCCTTGTAGTGCAAGTGCAGAGTTCTAAGCACTGGACCGCTAGGAAATTCCCCATGGCATAGAATTATTATTTTTTTAGAAAAAGACATATAATAATTCTATGACCTTTTCTTCTGCCTGCCATGTGAGGATTTCAACAATGTTACATAGGAACACAGATATGTGGTTTGGGAGAGAGAACCCTGAACTGCAGTTTACTTTCTAGCCTACAGAAAAGGTATTTCTGTAAATAGAGAACAAAGGCAAGGTTTAATTTTTTAAACCAATTTTGTTTTCTTCAGGTACTCATTTAAATATGTTGATAGTGAAGTGGTACTTTCGTAGTGCAAACATTTTTCTCCCTACTCCTCTCCCTTCCCTTTCCTATCTTTATTCACAATCCTGACAAAAAAGGAATAGTTTATAGGAGCTGACATTTTATTTACCTTTCTATAGCCACACAAGAATAACAGAATATTTCATATATCTCATTTTACAAACAAATTTACTTACTTATCTTGTGCTCTACTTTAAACTTCTATAGAGTAGTATCTTAAACCAAATATGTAGACCCATGATACTAATAGAATAACCTAAAGTACAGATAAATGTATTCTTTTAAGAAACATAAGCAAAGAAATGCAAACAATTAGTGTTAAGGCTTCAAGTAGTCATCTTTGGGATGTTGATATAATTCAAACACTCTGGGAGCTTTTAAAACATTGCTTTCAGTAATTTTATGTGGCATGTTTATAAAAATGTATATTTTATAGCTTATTTTTCCTTAATCAAAAACAGTATTAGTTAATTGGGGCATCAAATTTACTGGTTTGACATAGTTTTAAATGAATTTTTACTATCAAAATTATTCTTGTAGAAAAAAAGTTTGTCAGTTTTGAAGGTATTTAGAAAACTGTGCTACAAATTCTATGCAATTTGAATGATAACATTAGCTTACATTTGTAAGTTTACAGTGATTGTGAACACATTTTTTAATTTGAGCCTCATGACAATTCTAAGAATGTGAATTCCTATATTGCAGAAGAAAATACTGAGGATTAGTGGGGTCATGTGATTTGCCCAATATTACAGAGCCTTGAACTTAGAAGTTTAGACAGCAGGCCCAACTCTTCTCACTCCTAATTTAGCACCCTTTCTAAGTATATCATATCATTTTGCAATTCTACATGTTCTGGGAAGTTTATTTTTCTTATAATTTTATATGAAATTTATTTTCATATAAGTTATAATAATATAATTTATAGTTGCTCTATAATTTTGATGAAGACATACACTTCAATGAAAATTAAGGTTTGCTGCTAAAAACATCCTTAACTTTGCCTTTTGAATTTATACATTTAGGTTAATACATAAGCATATGTAAAGCCTCAAATCATTATTTCAAAATTTCTGGACATCTGGTACCATAAGAGTCATTGCATCAGAACAACCAATCCTTGATAATAATTAAAAAATCTGGACACATGCAAAGGAAAATAAATAATAATGTACACCTTTCACTGGATGGCTATAATCTGCCATGAAATAAACCACAAAATAAAACTGTTTTCATAGAATATTAAAAGTAGCCACATGCCAATGGAAAAAAGCTTGGTAATTATGCCTTCAAACAGGACTTTTGCAGAAAGTTATTTGCTTAGGAAGCAAGAAAATGCTGTCAAATTCTCATTATCAACTGATTTCTGTTTCTTCTATCACATTCCAAATCCCATAATAAGTGGGTTAACGTAACTATATGACATTGGAAACTGTACGTCTCTTCTAAGTAGAAAAGATACGTGGCTTCAGTCAAGTTTAGAAGTAATATATTGTTCTAAAAATAAGGTTTCTGACTTAGAAGACATATGGTGAATCTTCATGAAGTCAGTGAGAGAGGAGGAGTTGTCATGAAATGTGCTCCATTAGAATTGCCAGGGGGACAGACTGTACTTTCCCACTAACAAATGTCCCTTTTTTAATGTGACTGTCCCTATATTTTCTTATTACATGCACAATTCTTTCCAATTCTTTCACTTTTTCCCTGTGAATATGTGAAATACTTTCTCTATTGAATTTCCAGAATTCATGTTTCTAAATATTTACTTATTAGAACTTAAAAGGTATATTATATTACCAATTGCATATAAAAATGGAATTTAAAAAAATGCATGCTATAAAGGAGATAATTCTACTTTTGAGAGTGGAGGCTGCTTGATTTGAGAAAGGCTCTACAGAGGAATTTAGATTTCAGTAGAGCCTTTTTGGGTGAGAAGGGTACCTGAGGAAGAGTTAACAAGAGAAGTAAGACTTCATTTTCTGATGTGGCTAAAGCAAAGTATTCTAGGCAATGGATAGAAATAGAAGTAAAGCTAAACTGGAGCCAGCCTGTAAATGATTTCAAACACCATGTAAGTGATTTCAGTCATTATGCTCTTGTCAGTCCAGTAGAGACTTCTGGTTTTAATTAAAATATTTTTAAATGTTTACCAAAGTAATACACGCACAGGACTTAATAATCTAATGGTACAGAAGGACTCAAATGAGCAAACCATAGTCCTCTGCCCTACTCTTAAGTACTCCCATTTTAACTCTTGTAAGCCAATTGTCACTATTAATAGACTTATTAATTCAAGACACTACCATGGATTTTCTGCCAAGGCAGAAGAGTACTTAGCTAACTCATACCATATCTACTGCTTCATTAATTCTCCCCAATGTGATTATTTTCAGCTCCTATATTTCTTACTATTGTAAGTTCAAGGAATATATTTAATGTTTATTTCTTTTTCATCAACAGTATAAAGTAAATCTTTACTCTCTACCATGTAAAATGAGTTTCCCAGTACTTCTATTTTTTCTCTTTTACTTTTCTTCCCTCTTTGAAATCACTTTATCTGACATTAATATAGGCACTTCTGCTTATTTTTAATTAATATTTGCTCAATATATCTTTTTCCAACCTTTTACCTTCAACCTGCCTATATTGCTATATTTGGAGTTTATTGTAGACAGCATATAGTTATATCATGTTTCTTTCCCCACAAAGTTTTATTTCTTCAATAGTACACAGAATATTAAGTGGAATAATATGCTTTATGACCTGGAGAATCAGGTTGTGATATATTTTATTCTATTGTGCTAATGAGGGTTCAGCAAAAAGGATAATGAATAGGATTTTGTTTTACTTGAAATATAGTTGAATTAAAATATTGTGTTATTTACCACTATAGTTATACACAGATATACATTCTTTTTCATATTCTTTTCCATTTTGGTTTATTATAGGATATTGAATATAGTTCCCTGTGCTATACAGTAGGACATTATTGTTAGCTGCATCATGTTTTCTTTTTCATTGGAGGATAATTGCTTTAAAATATTGTATTGGTTTCTACCATACATCACATGAATCAGCCATAGGTATACATACACCCACTCCTTCTTGAACCTCCCTCCCACCTCCCACCCCTTTGGGTTGTCAGAGAGCACCAGGTTAAGCTCCCTGTGTCATACAGCAAAGTCCCACTGGCTCTCTGGTTTATATATGGTAATGTATATGTTTCAATGCTACTTGCTCAGTTAATCCCTCCATCTCCTCCCCCCACTGTGTCCACAAGTCTGTTCTCTGTGGCTGCATCTCCACTGCTGCATCTCCACTGCTGCCCTGCAAATAGGTTCATCAGTGCCATCCTTTTAGATTCCATATATATCCAATAATATATGTGCATCATGTTTTTCAAATCCACTCTTAAGTCTGCCATTTTAATTCTTGTTTTCTGTTTGTTCTGTTTTTCACTTCTTTTTTCTTGTTTCTGTCTTCCTGTAGGTTACTTGAATATTTTTAGAATTTTATTTTACAGATAGTTTTTGAGTATATCTGTTATATAGCCTTTTAGTGATTGCTCTAGGCAGTACATTATATATACATTAACTTATTACAGTCTACTGGTGTCATCATTTTACCAGTTCAATTGAAGTTTAGAAACAGTACCATTCTCTGTATGGTTTTATTCTCCCTCATTTATACTATAATGATCTTATATATGTCCTCTTTATACTGTATCGGGCATTGTTATATTTGTGCTTCAATCATCAGCCATAATTTAGAATACTCGAAGGAAAGTCTATATTATATTGTATTTACCCATGTTCTTTCTTCCTTCTGGATGTTCTACCATTCCTTTCTTATCATTTTCTTTCTGTTTAGAGAACTTCCTTTAGCCATTCTTTTAGGGTAGATCTGCTGGCAAAATTTCTTAATTTTCTTTCATCTGAGAATATGTTGATTTACACATCATTCTTGGAGGATATCTCTGCTGAATATAAAATTCTGAGTTCTTTCCTTTCAGTGCTTGAAAGATGTTGTGCCACTTCTTTTTGGATTCTATGGTTTTCCTTTTTTTTAAGTATTTTTATTGTGATAAAATATACATAAAACTTACCACTTTAAGCATTTTTAATTGTAAAATTCAGTGGTATTAAGTAAATTCACAGTGTTTCACAACCAACCTCTATTCATTTTCAAAATTTACCACTTAGACAATAACTCCCCATTCTCCCCTCACCCAGCCCCTAGTAATCACTATTCTCCTTTCTGTCTCTGTGAATTTGCTTATTCTAGGTACTTTGTGTAAGTGGAATTATACAACAGTGGTTCTTTTGTGTCTGGCTTATTTCACTTAACATAGTGTCCTTAAGGTTTATCCATGTTGTAGCATGTATCAGAACTCCAATCCTTTTTAAGGATAATATTTCATTGTATGTATATACCACATTTGTTTATAAATTCATCTGTTGATGGACATTTGGAGTGTTTTCCACATTTTAGCTATTGTGAATAATGTTGCTATGAACATTGCTGTAAAAGTTTGTTTGAGTCCCTATTTTTTTTTTTAGTCCCTATTTTTAAATTCATTTAGATATATACCTACAAGTAGTATTGCTAAATCATATGGTGCTTGTTTTTGATTTTTTGAGGAACTGCCAAACCATTTTCCACAGTTGTTGTTGTGCAGTCGCTCAGTCATGTCCAGCTCTTTGTGACCCCAAAGACTGCAGCACACCAGGCTTCACCATCTCCCGGAGCTTGTGCAAACTCATGTCCATTGAATTGGTGATGCCATCCAACCATCTCATCCTGTCATCCCCTTCTCCTCCTGCCTTCAATCTTTCCCAGCATCAGGGTCTTACTGCCAAATTCAATGTCATGGAAATTGTCTTCAGTGTTTTCTTCAAAGAGTTTTATAGTTTTAGTGCTTACATTTATATGTTGCATCCATTTTGAGTTAGTTTTTGTATATAAAGCAAGGGTCCAAATTCATTTTCTTGCATGTAAATTTCTGACTTTTGTTTTTTGTTTCATTTTGCTTTTTTCAAAAAATGTTTCTTTGAGGAACAAGAACATGAAGCTTCCTAGTTTGCAATCTTGCTGTCATCCTGGATTCCATGGTTTCTGATGAGAAATCAACTATCTTTCACATTATTTTTTCCCCATAGGTTAAGTCTTGTTTATGTCTGGCTGCTTTCAAGATTTTTGTTTTGCTTTTAGTTTTCAGAAATTTGACTGTGACGTGTCTTAGTTTGAATTTGTTTGGTTATCCTATTTGGAATTCATTCAGTCTCTTGAATCTGTAGGTTTGTATCTTTTGCCATTTTGGGGAAGTTTTCAGCCATTATTTATTTGAGTTGTTTTTCAGCACTTCCCTTTTTCTCTTTTCCTACAGGACTCCAATGACATGAATGTTAGGTCTTTTGTTTTTGTGTTACAGGTCTCTGAGGCTCTGTTCTTTTTTGTTTAAGTCTGCTTCCTCTTTGTTGTTCAGATTTGGTAATTTCTATTATATTTTATTTTAAAAAATTTATTTATTTTTGACTGTGCTGGGTCTTTGTTGCTGTGCACAGGCTTTGTCTAGTTGCAGCAAACGGGTGCTACTCTTCCTTGCAGTGCTTGGGCTTCTCATTGCAGTGGCTTCTCTTACTGTGGAGCACAGGCTCTAGGCTCAAGGGCTTCAATAGTTGCAGCACATGGGCTCAGCAGTTATGGCTCTTGGGCTCTAGACAGCAGGCTCAGTAGTTGTGGCACATGGCCTTAGCTGCCCCACAGCATGTGGATCTTCCAGACCAGGAATTGAACACATGTCTCCTGCATTGGTAGGTGGATTCTTAACCACTGAGCCACTAGGAAAGTCTCTATTCTATCTTTGATTCTTTCCTGAGTCACTTCCATCCTTGCTGTTTGACCTCTACATTGAATTTTTATTTCAGTTGTTTTATTCTTAGGTTCTTAAATTTTGTTTCTTTTTATGTCTTCTATTTCTTTGCTGATCTTTAAAAAATTTTTTCATATATTTCAAGTGTGTTCTTAATTGTTCATTGAAGGTTTTTAATTAGGGCTGCTTTAAAATCTTTGTCAGATAATTCTAACATTTATGTTATCTTGTTGGCATTAATTGTCTTTGTCTATTCAGTTTGAGATCTTAGTGGGTCTTGGTATGACAGATGAATTTCAACTGAAATCTGGACATTTTGGGTATTATGAGCCTTTGGATTTTAAATAAATCTTTGTGTTTAGTTGTGACACCACTCCAAAAGAGGAAGCAGAGGTGTGGCCCTTTTTCAGCCAGGTGTCATAAAGTCCAGGTTTCCCACTCAGACTTCATTGACACCTGAAGGTGAGGCTTCTCATTATTGTTTGGCAATATTTGGAATTTCTGACTTTCTTACAGACTTCCACTAATATTTTCCAGGCTGAGAAGGGTAGAAGTGTTTCATCACTTAAGCTCACCATTTGGTCTCTGCTGACATCGTGGGATGGGAGGTGGTATCATTACTGCTGGGCAGTGGTCAAACTCTTTACTTTCCACAAGGACTCCTCTGACACCACTAGAGCAGAGAGGGGGACACTCTGTTACTGCTGAGCAGAGGAAGGAATCCAGGTTTCTCCCTCACTGGAAGTGGGATGGAGGAGGTCATACTACCTGGCAAGGATGAAAGACCTAATTCCAATTTGGCATTCTCTGAAACCACCATGGCAGGGGTGTTGAAGTGCCTTGCTATAGCCTTGGGAAGTTAAAGAAGTCTAAGTGCCCTACTTTGCCTTTTGCTGGCTAAGGTGGGGTGGGGTTTAGTTTTCTGAGTGGTGTTTGGCTGGAGTAGAATGGTTAGTGTTTCAATGTTTTCTGCCTTCCTAAGCTGCTGGAATCAAGATTGCCGGGAAAAATATCAATAACCTCAGATATGCAGATGACACCACCCTTATGGCAGAAAGGGAAGAGGAACTAAAGAGCCTCTTGATGAAAGTGAAAGAGGAGAGTGAAAAAGTTGGCTTAAAGCTTGACATTCAGAAAACTAAGATTATGGCATCTGGTCCCATCACTTCATGGGAAATAGATGGGGAAACAGTGCAAACAGTGTCAGACTTCATATTTGGGGGCTCCAAAATCACTGCAGATGGTGACTGCAGCCATGAAATTAAAAGACACTTACTCCTTGGAAGAAAAGTTATGACCAACCTAGATAGCATATTAAAAAGCAGAGATATTACTTTGCCAACAAAGGTCCATTTAGTCAAGGCTATGGTTTTTCCAGAGGTCATGAATGGATGTGAGAGTTGGACTGTGAAGAAAGCTGAGTGCTGAAGAATTGATGCTTTTGAACTATGGTGCTGGAGAAGGCTCTTGTGAGTCCCTTGGACTTCAAGGAGATCCAACCAGTCCATCCTAAAGGAGACCAGTCCTGGGTGTTCATTGGAAGGACTGATGCTGAGGCTGAAACTCCAATACTTTGGCCACCTCATGCAAAGAGTTGACTCATTGGAAAAGACCCTGATGCTGGGAGGGATTGGGGGCAGGAGGAGAAGGGGACGACAGAGGATGAGATGGCTGGATGGCATCACCGACTTGATGCACATGAGTTTGGGTTAACTCTGGGAGGTGGTGATGGACAGGGAGGCCTGGCGTGCTGCGATTCATGGGGTCACAAAGAGTCGGATATGACTGAGCGACTGAACTGAACTGAACTGAAGCTGCCTCTTTCCTGGTCACTTAACTAGAGAGCTCAGGCTTTTCTTAGGACACTTTTGTCTGTGCCTTTCATTCTCTTCATTTTTCTAGGTTGCTAGCTTCTTCAGCTCTAAGTGATGAACAAAAAATAAACAACCTGGGAACTTATCACTGTGTCATTCCTTGGGTCTGAGTTCCCTTGCTTGTCTGCTTTCTTCCATATTTCAAAGCCTTCTTATGTTGTTTTATATATAATGTCCAGGGTTTTAAACTGTTATGTAGTGGGAGGACTAGGGAAAGTACCTCTCCTTGGTCTTTCTGGAAGTGAAAGCTCAACTCCTTAAATTACAAATATAAATCACATCATGTTTCTGACCTGCTTCCAAGTCTTAAAGGTTTTGCACTATACTCCAAGCTAGTTACTACATGGACTTAGAAGACTTTTTTTTTCTAACTCAAGCCTATTTCTCTAGCCCCTTTCATGCCCTCACCCATTCTCTATATTTCAGTCACATGGACTTCCTTTCTGTTCCTCAATCACGTCAAATTCTTTATTGCCCCAGGGACTTCACACATGCTTTACTTCTCCCTTGAATGAGATATCTCTGATCTTTGCCTGCCTGTATTCTTTGTGTGTATTTCAACGGTGCCTGAAAGTCACCTACTCGGAGTGTTCTTTGATTACTGTAAGGAATTCTCTCTCTCTTGCTATAGTTGTTCTCTATCATTACACTTTGTACATTTCATGCCAGTGTTTTTCATAATTTACATTTTTATACACATATTTTGTTTGCTTACTAGTGTATTGTATGCTTTTCACTAGACTGTAAACTCCATAGGCTCAGGAGCCATATTCATTATATCCACTGGTTTATCCATGATGCTTAGCCTTGTCCCTGGTACACAGTAACCATTTAATAAATGCCCATTGAATGAATGAATGGAGACAAAACATTATACAATGTACAAATTACATTGCCATTTTATAATCTAGAAATATATGTATTTATTTGCTTTGCATTCATATTTTCATATTTTGAAATACACCCAAAATACCTTTGTATGTCTCTTTCATTTTACTTGCTACCATATGTCAAAAGTATCTATTTGTACGCTTTGTTTTGTTTAAAGGATTCAAGGACAGCAACTACGTTTTACATTTTTGTATGTATAGTGCTTAGTACAGGGCCTATACCAAGTAGATGCTCATGATGAAAAATCAATAAATGATAGCTTTTGCAATGTGCTACAAAGTATTTGAAATAGTTCCTAAGAGGAACTAAACAAACCAAAATATTTTCATAACTTAGATGATCCAAATAACTAAGTTTCCTTTCAAAATCAAGAAAATGTCAAAGCAGGGACAAACTTACATGCCTCTCTCTCTTTCTGGATACAGCTCTTGGTCAGTGGGAATAAATGATTTGTTCCACTTGGTATGACCATCTTTAATTTTCCAATCTTCCTAGAAGTAAATAAGACCCATTTGAGAAAAATGACAATTAACTATGGAGAAAGAAAGCAATCTTCCTTTTCCACTCCCCATCTTTATTCTTCTATACTCTGTGAATTATTAGCCAAAGATCAAACAATTTATGTCTTAAGTACTTTTTATGTTTAAAATTTTTGATTTGTTGAGCTAATTTATAAATAAAATGTCTGAACTTATCTAGCATCAATTTTGCCAGTTCACATTTGCCACTATTAATAAGAATAATAAATGTTCACATGAAAATGGACCTGACATTTTGAATATGAGGGAATACCCTAAGAGTGAGATGTTTTGTAAATAAATAATGTTAAAGCTCGGAAGAAAAGGTTTAGATCAGGTTTTTATTCTTACCCTGCAATATTAACATTGGATTTTTCTTTTATTAGTTATGGAGTTATCTTAGGCAGCCCCAGTGATTGAAGCAATACATCCTTTTTGAATTTGAAATCCAGCTCCTGCTGCTGCTCTTGCTGCTAATTTACTAGGCCAGGGCTGGACTGGCCTAGTTTATTCAGGCAGAGGTTCGGCAGAGCTCACTTTTTTGGGGAGTATTTATGGACTTCCAAGATCAAATCTGTGCCAAGTGGTCAAGCAATACCTAAGCAGCAGCGTGGTGGCAGCTGCTAGGTTGGTTTATCACACCTCCATAGATTCAGTCAGTAAGGCAAAAACAAGTCCAAATGAATTCTGAAAGTTTATTATTTACACAGACAGCAACACAACATCAGCATGGTGTCAACTCCCCACGTCCCAAGTCCCAAAGGATGATACCAAATTGGAGAGGCCAGATGATAGATGATACAATGGTAAGTCTCTCTGTCCCTGAAGAGCCAACTCTAAACTACTGCTCAACAGTTCTTTAGTTTGAAGTTGTATCTGAAGCTCCTATGAGATGGCAAGTCCCATTCCTCACTGGAACCAAGGTGGCAGATGAGAAATGGACTTGAGATAGCTCCTCACAGTATTGATTTGCCATGTTCCAGGGAAGATCACAGGTCGTTTTGCCATGGCATGTGTCAGACTGTGGTACAGCCTTGCCTATGCAGAGATGTGCAAGATGACCAGAATGCCATGGTAAAGTTGTTCTCCTATAATCTGATGAGGAGGGGAAGATTTCAAAGTCAGCCTAGTTAAAAGGTGCCATCATGGGCTTCCCTGGTGGCTCAGATGGTAAAGAATCAGATGGCCTGAAATGTGGGAGACCTGGGTTCGATAGATCTCCTAGAGGAAGGCATGGCAAACCACTCCAATATTCTTGCCTGGAGAATCCCATGGACAGAAGAGCCAGTGAGCTACAGTCCATGGGGTCGTAAAGAGTTGAACATGACTGAGTGACTAAGTACATACACATCATTCTATAAGTGGTGAAAGTATAATCGGGTAAGAGTAGGGATCATTATTAATGGATGAGAGTTCATCAGAAAATAGTACTGAAAGTGGTGGTGGTAAATTGAAGAACTGTTACCATTCATCGTCAAGCCATCTGAATAAGATATACACATAGATGGGTTATGAGGAAGAAGAAAAAAATCAACTTATGAAAAAGCTGATAGCCTATATATACCAAGTTTTCCCATTTTGACATCCAGTTCTTCCACAGATATCAGTAAGGCAGGTGAAGATATCAGTAAGGCAGGTGAAGATATCTAAACTGACAAAACTACCAGATTTTTCTTCTGAATTCTTACTGGAACAACATCATTTTTGCACTGCACGCCATTTTTCACTCTTTTCTATCTGAAACTCTTTTTTCATTGGGCTGCCATGACACTTCATTCTCTTGTTCTTACAATTTTATTTTCTCTTTCTCTTCTGTGGGTGTCCTCCATGGACATCTCATACTCTTCTGGTCCTCATTTATGTTTTAGGAGTAACTTTCAAGTCTACATTTTCAGTCCATACTGAGCTTCACATTCCTATATGTGAATGCAGAAACTGCCTACTGAGAAGCCCTTCTCACTTGTCCCATGGGTACCTCATGTTTAGAATGTCCACAAAAGAATATCTCAGGTCATTTTCTTTTCCCAAATCCTTTTTTTTTTTTTTATTTTAGATGGAGAAGAAATAATTCACCCATTCACCAAAGCTAGAATCATGCAAATCATTCTTGATATTGCTGTTTTCCTAACCTCTCATATCCAATCAATTACCAGGTTCTGCTGAATATTTATTAAATTCATCTGACCCAAGTCATGTCTTCATTGGTCTATTGCCACGTCCTCCAGATTGACTTCTCCCTCCATCCTGTCCCTCTCACATCTGTGCTTCTCCATGGCTGCCAGTCAATATAAAAACATAAACACATAAATATGACCAAATCACTTAGTTGCTTAAAATTCTTGAAAGGCTATCTTTTAGGTTACCTTTCAGTTTTAATTTTTTCCCCTGATCTGGCTATTATCCACCCCTCCCACCTCATCTCCTGTTGCCTCTTGCTTTGCTTTTCAACTCCAGCCATTCAGGCACTTCTAGGCAGTTGCTTTGTAGCTACTCACACATTATCTTCCCCCCAGTTGTTAGGTTCTCCTCAGTGCATAGTACTAGACACATCTATCACTGTATTTATCACATTATCCTATCAAATTAATTGTGAATGTTTTCATTACTAGTCAATGAGTATCTTGGTCATCTTTGCATCTACAAAATAAAGCTCATTTTTTTCTGATTAAGGATACAACTTGGGCCACCACATTGGTAGTGTTCAAAAAAATGTTTGTTTAATAATGTTTATATTCTTTTCATTAATGGCTGCTAAATGTACCAGAAACTTCCCTGATGGGCTAGGGCTAGTCAAGAAGACTAGGTCTCCTAATCTTAGGTGGGCTCTGGGATTTTTATTAAACTGTGATTAATACCTGGAAAGAGCCCTAAAAACACTCTATTGGGATAATCTCAACTTCAGCCAATTTTTCTTCAATCAGAGATGATTGCTGTGAGTCTTGGTCTGGAAAGGACATGGCTTGATTTAATACAGTTTACCCCTGAGGCAGAACAGCAAAGAAAGGATTCTATTAATTTAATTATAGTCTCAGGGTCTTTCTCCCTGATAATCTAAAGGGAAGTTTGGCCCAGAGAAGCACACTTCAAGGTCCGTTTATGGTTAAAGACTACTCTTCCTACTTACCTCTCTGACTACTGGAGGCATAGACAGATTTGCTTTTTTTCAGAGGCTTTGGTTCTTTACTCATAGCTGTTAGTTGAATTATACAGCAAGAAAATAAAAACACTGTTTCAGAAATTTTCCTTTACTTTCTCTGGAGCAGGTTTTATATACTCTTCTTGAGAATAATTTGTATTTAGTTTTATCACTACTAGTCTTATCCGAATTGGCTAGCTAATTTTTCTGATCAAGGTATACAACTTGGGCCAGCATAGAATACCTGCTTTTGGAATTATAGAAAAGGTTTGGGCACAACTAAGTGGAAAAGAGAGGGCTCTCATCCTTTCCTGTCTTTCAGAACATGGATTTACCCACACAGATGTTCTGTGTGGTCACTCCTCACTAATTATTCAAAAATGAAAGATAAAAGAGAAAAAAATTTCTGATAATATATTACTCATTTAAAAAGCAAGAAATCTAAATGTTAAACAGAGAGCTATAGCAGAAACACAATCTAAACAAATTGGGAATATATCAGAAAGGGCTCTGCAAGACATTCTGTAAATATTAAATAACTAAAAACCATTAAAATAAGTCTTGCATTTCAAGTCTGAGGTCTGTGCAGAGAAAGCTTCTCAGCAGAAGAAATGGGAAGTGAAGATTAAGGCCCCTATGAAATAATCTAGGTTAGAACATGTGGAGGTTAGAGATCTTCAACTTGCAGCTCCAGAAGAAATGTTCACGTATTATTTACTCCTGTCTTTGGCCCCAAAGAGACAAAGGCTTAAGGTTCCCTCCCCATCTAGCACCTAGATTCTAGTCAGAGGACCTTTGTAAATTTTGTATCTGAAGTACTTAGACTCGTTACATATACTACAAAATCTTAACTGAAAATATTTTGGTCAAGACATTTTAATTTTTTATGGAAATCGAGAGGGTCTAAAAGACAAAAATAGAAAACTATAATAATTGGATTAAAAGATGATTTAAAGTGGTTTATTTTGATATAGTTGCAGACATCTAACAAGTTCTGTCTCCAATTAATTGAATCAATTTAATGTTTCTCCTTTACCTGCTTCCAAAAATAATCCAAGGCTGCTTCCAAATAATCAGTTTGGCTTTTATATCTGGACTGTTGAAGTCTGTGTCACATATCACTTAGTGCACTGTTGTGATATGTAGTTTATGACAACATACCTTTCCCCTAATCCTTGAGATTTGTTCATTGAGAAGGCAAAATTAAAGAGGTTGAAGCTTTATGTAATAACGTTATACTAACGAAAATGGGGCAAGAGATTAACATTTTGAATAAGAGGTAAAAGAATATAAAAGGTAGTTTATTTGAAAAGTTGTAGAGAGACTTCCTCAGGAATACAGTGGCTCAGGCTCCATGCCCTCAATCCAGGGGCCAGGGTTCCATCCCTGGTCAGGGAACTAGATCCCACAGGTAGAAAGTTATCTCAGGTGACTAGATTAAATAAATTCCTTAATGTAACATAAATAGGAGAATGTGTACAACCTAATTCTGTGATTAATTCTCAATATCCTCTTTTTCTAGGGCCTTTTTTCCCCATTTTCTCTGGCACTTGTCTTTTCATGAAATGCATGTCTTTTATTTTTACTGCACCCTGGTCTTTAGCATTTGTTTTGATTGATATTACATTCATTATGCAAGTAATATCTCACTTTAAGCTTGCTTGCACTATGATGTATAGTCTGGTTGCTTGTCATAAAAACACAGCCAGGATACACTGTTTGGGTGTTTCAGCCAAATTTCTTCATTTCCTATATTCTCAGTTGGTACTGCTCAGGAACACTGATGGTGACTCTCAGCCTCCTTTGTTGTTAACTTTCTGAGACATGGTCAGTTAACAATGAATAGACCTTCCCCTTCCAAAGTATTGTTCATTTTGTGACACTGATACCTATCTTTGTACTAGTTTTAAAAGCTCATATTGTGGAATCACCTTAACTTGGTATTACAATCATGCATCATTATCTCAGACAAATTACTTAACCTCTTTAAGCCTTATTCATTAATTTATTCAACATTTATTGAACTATGTGTCATAGGCTCTGGGGATAGGAAGTGAATGTGATAGCCACTAGTTTCTCATCTATAAAATGTTGCTAATGATAGAGCTGTTTTGAGGATAAAATATAAGTAAAATACTTAGCACAGGGCTCAATAAATGTTCATTGTTATTATTAGCACTATTATTTTGATCAAATTACTTTCAACATCTGTGACTGTAACCTCTAATGATTCACAATGCATCCATTCCATTTCTGAATATAAAGCTACTCCATAAATTACTGATGCTTGGAAATGATCTTTTATAGAAATATTGATGCAGCCTTCTGAGAACACGGGAATGGAGGCACTTCAAAATTTTTCACGCCTGGTTAAGCCAAGAAAAAAAACTGTAAATCACACCACGATCTGGATTATGAAAGGAAGGTGCTATGTCTGTCTTACCTGAGTGTAGACTTATCTAGATAATCTACATTTCTTTCTAAAATCTTCCATATACTTTTAAGTTTGTATTATTAAAAAAAAATAAATAAACCAAGCCTACAGACAGGTCATCTTAAGTTTTACTTCTTGTGTATCACTAGCCTGAAAAAAATCAAAAATATTTTTACTGTGGTTTCAGCTCTTTGTGTGTTTGAGGGGCGGGGTGGGGGTGGGGAGATGTCAACTCCTGTTGGTTGAGAAAAGTGGCAGTTCTGCATCTCATGCAGTTGAACTAGAGAAAATGGGTTACTGCAGGGGCTGGCAAAACCTACTGCCGTTATTGAAATGGTTATACAAGTAAAATTGAAATGGCTATACAAGTAAGATGAGTTTCTCTTTTACTCAGTGGAGCTATTTAAGAATGACAAAGATAAAACATCTACAATGGTGGCAGACTGCTTGTGCCCAAACATTCTAGGATGAATTATTTGTCGTTTAAATCGAGCCTCATTAGGCAAGCTTTTTACTAAGGATTGCACGGGAGCCTGTGTAACATTTCTGAAGAACGGGAGTTTTGAAGAATCGTTTTCCACACTTTGTCACTCATTTGCAAGCCCAGTGTTACCCTTCAGTTCTTACACAAGAATATCTTTAAACAAAAGGGCATCCCCTGAAATGGGCACTGGGCGCTCTGAGCTTCGGTGGAGTTGACCGAAAACCCCATACCGAGCCCTTCAAAAGGCACGTGGGGCCGAACCTTCCTCTGAATCGCCGCGGCCGGCGCTCGCAGGCTCCAGGCTGGGCGCGATTTCCCCGGCGGGTGCAGCACCGGGGACGGTCCCACAGCGCCGGCCCTCCTGCCTCGTCATCGCTGCGTCTTTGGCCGGCGGGGCCCGGTCCCCGTCCGCGGCACTCCACGCCTCCGTCTCCGCGGGCGTGCGCGGGGCTCGGGAATCACCTCGGGAGCCCACTCAGCAGCGGGAGGGCGGGAGCGAGGAAAGCCCGGGCTCCCGCTTTAACCCCCGCGCTCAGCGGCATCCCCCTCCCCTCGGCGGCGGGGCCACAGGTACCTCCTCAGCCGCCTCAGCAGTTGGCGCTCAACTGGTGGGCAGGGCGTCCCGCCACCGCCGCCGCGTCCGCTCAGAGGCCCTTCAGAGCCGCGCTCCCGCCGCCCCGGCACCTGACTAACAGACTGACTGACCGAGCGACCCAAAGCCGCCGCCGCCGCCGCCACTGCCGCCGCGCACGCGCTCCAAGTCCGCCTCCGTCCCGGGGCTGCCCGCTGGGCGGGAACGCGACGCTGGAAGCCGCCCGCACCTGCCTGACTGACAGGCAGACCCCGGGATCGGGCCTCGTGCGGGCGCGCACGCGCACGCGCATCGCGCTCCTGCCGTCGGCCCCGGGGGCGGGACCGCGCGGCAGCGAGCGGGCGGGGGGCTCGTGGCGCGCGCGCCCCGCACCCGAGGGCTGCGGAGAGATATTTTGGGTGGCAGGAGGCCCCTCGTCATTTCCGCCGGGTAGCTGGTCGTGCCCGGGGCTTCACTCCCGCGCACGAGGCGAACGGGCAAGTTGGCTTCGGGAGTGCGGCGGCAGCGCCTTGCCTTAGCAGCGCGACCCTCGGCAGTGCAAGCCATGAACTGAAGCCCCGAAGGGACCGAGACCCGAGCGGAGTGTCCGAGCCACGGCTGCAGCCGCCACCTCAGCGGGGAGCGAGCAGAGCCGGCGCGGAGCCGCGACCCCGGCGCCTTTCCCTCCCCGTCGCCTCTCCCACCGCTGCTGCCCGCCGTTTCCTGCGAGACATTGCAGCCGCGAGACTCGATACACAAAAGCCTCCTCCTCCGCGCCGCCCGTCCAGCGAGGCAGCGACCAGCGAGGGGACCCCACCTGAGGGCGGCTCAGGCTGCTGAGTTCGTTTTGTGTCTGAGCTCCGAGCTCCGCGCCCCGCGCGGAACCGACCCCGTGCCCATGGCTCTGATCATGGAACCGGTGAGCAAATGGTCTCCGAGTCAAGTCGTGGACTGGATGAAAGGTAATGCCCGCTGTGCGGACGGCGAGGCGGCCCTGGGGCGCGGGGTCCCGGCGCGCGGGAGGGAAGGGTCGCCCGCCGCGGCCGAGCCCGCCATTGGGGCTGATCTTGGGGCGCCGAGGGCGGCGGGGGACCGCCGGGACTGATTGGGGCTCGGGATCCCGGTCTCCTATTGTCTCCAGCCAGTGGCTTCCCAGCTGGAGAGGGGCGCGGAGAGCGTGGAGGTGGCCGGCGCAACCCGATGGGAAGCTGGAAACACGGCGGCGGAATCCCTGTCTCCGCCTCCTGGCTACCCTCGCTACCCTCAGGCCGGGAGGATGTAGCGACCCTGGTTTTCCCCCCTCAGGGAGGAGGCCCCAGGGACTGTCGCCCCTTCCTCCGGCCCCTTTGTTCCTGGGAATCCTGACACCCCCTTGGCGGCCGCCCCTGCCAACTGCCTTTTCTTGCGCCAACTCTCCCGGCAACTTTTAAGCCCACATAATGGGGTCAGGACTCGGCCGCAGGGGTTTGGATCCGTGAAGCTCACCCTCTTCCCCAGGTTGGGCTGAGGATGCTCGAGGGATGCTTTACTTTGGAGGAGAGGAAAACATGCTTCCCCCGGGACAGCATTTGCGCTGGTGTCTGTGGCTCCCTCCTGTGCATCCCCCCTCCACCCTCACCCCGCATCCTCTGCCTCCTCCTCTTCTGACCGCTTGAGGCTTTGCATCTTAAGGCTTTTTACTGGGGGCTCGACCCAAGAGATGATGCACATTCAAGTGCCCCCTCATTTCTTCCATCTTGAAGACGCTCCCCTTTTTTCCCCTGCAGTTTCTAATAACCATACTTAATTTATTCGCCCTCCTAATCTCAAACGTGGGCTTTTTCTCTAGTCCCTGGTCTTTCCTGCCTCACTATCTCCCTCTGTTGTCTGAGTTAAGGGGCCTGTAGAGGACCCCCTCCTCACGACCACTGCACCGCCTCCCATCCTCAAGATTCCTAAGATTTGGGGAATGCTGACGGGGGATGGACGGGATGGGAAAAAAAAAACGATTCCGCGCTACACTTGGGAGATGTTAGAGCTTTGCCCGTGGTTATTCTTAGGCACAAGCTCTGGGTAGATTAGTCAGGGACCAAGGCTTATCATTTGAAAATGCCCGTTCCGAAGATGGGGGAGCCCCTTCTTAGGGCTTGCTTAGCACTCAGACTTTCTAAGCTTAAGGTACTTTAGAACGAAAGGTAGGGTGATTGGAAGGGATAGAGAACGACAGGGGGAAACTCAAATTTTTTTTTTCTTTTTTCCCTGAGCCTTTTCTGCCTCTTGTTCTTGTGGATTTTCCTTTATCCATTTGCTTTCCTGTTATGCCTTTACTTGGCTCCTTTATTCTTCATTTACTTCGTTTTTCTTTTCTAATATGTGGAAAGTGCTTTGTAACTGCAAAGCACAGTACAAATGAGTGTATTGACTTAAATCGAGTTTATTATTTATCGACTGCCCCCCTGTGTTCGGTGAATTGTGCTAAGGTGCCATGGGTGCCATGACTAAGACAAAGTCCTGCAGTGGCTCTTTTTTTTTTTTTCCTGCAGCTTCTTGTCTTCTCATATTTGCTATTGAAATTCCACTCTCCCAGATTCCCATCAATTTTAATCCCCTTTGGAGTGTCAGATGCAGACAAACATCTGTCTTCTCTGTTTCTCAGTCATGGAAGAAAGAGCCAGAGTACATGCAAGAAGCAAGAATGCTTAATTAAAATCCTTTCTTTGAATTTGCCTATAAGATTACTTTAGTTTCCGTCTTGTTACTGAAGTACTCAAAGAAAAGCTGTCTTGGCTCCATGGGAGTCAGATTACCTTCAGAGACTACCTCTCACAAATTCCCATGATGCTTGTAGTGAGTGCTGCATACTCCATCTTCTTCACCTCCCACCTTCCCAGTACATTTCTGAGGTTTCCCCTCTCTCTACACTTTAGGTCCACTGAAGCATACAGAACATATGATGTACATATTCTGACACACATCATTAGTTTCTCAGTACACTAGTCCTTTAAAAATCTCTCCAGCCTAAAATGCAGCTTCTTTGAGGTTGAACTGACATCAGTTGCTGTGCTTTTAAGTGATTGTTATATTTAAGTTGAATAATTTATTTTCCTACCTGTTGGTGACACATTTTAGCGCTATTTGACAAAACAGAATTCATGTATCTTTGTATACATTAAAGCGGAAGAGAATCACTGATGTATCTGTATATTTCAAGTCCCAAACTGCTTATTGCTGAAATTCCCATAATCTTCATATAAATTTGATTGCAAATACCATTGGAAAATAAGGTTTAAAAAAGTAGTTGGATGAAATGAACATTTCCTCAAATTAATTAAGGTAACTTACACTGTTACCTTAATTAATCCCTCCCACTCTTTTCCCCAAATAAACTTTATAAAATACACTTTAAAAATACTTTTCACCCTTTCTTCAGATGCACTAATGTTTAAAACTCAATTTAGGCTGTAGCTTTGGAATGGCTAAATCTCATTTAGTGTTGTATGTAGTGTTATATAGGCAGGACCAAAGCATGAATAGGACTTTCGAACAACTGTAGCATTGTGGGAGTTCTTTAAAAACATGCTTCTAATGTGACAGTTTCATCATCCTTAACATTTAAAGCATATATATAGCATATGGTTTCACGTGGTCACAATTGTAGATAGTTATAACTCTCTTTAGTAAGGTATATGCTTTATGTTCTTTCTAGGCTATTTTTTTTCTTCACTAAACAGGAAATGAACCACTAAGCATATAAAAATAGCATGGCCATGTATTTAATGCTTCCAGACAATTATAGAAGTGCTATAGAAACTCAGTCAGCAGAGCGGGAAATGAAAGGAAAAACTCCTGGCTGACAAGATTATTAAGCTTTGATAGAATAATTCAAGTTTAATTATGAAGGACCATATATACATTGCAATTTACTTTGATTTATTTCTTTTTATTAAAATATATTTCAGGACACCTAAGTATTAATCTGTGTTAATTGAGTGCTATGAGGAAATACTTCCATATTTTTTGCTCACTCCCAGCTTCACTATTTGTAAAATCCAATACTCATTGGATTTTCTGCTGACAATGAAAATTTGGTATGAGACAGTGTCAATGTTAGTTCCAGTAAATATATGAACTCCTCATGAGTCAGTAAAATAAGCATTTATGTCCCATATTATCCTGATAGTACTTCACACAATCTGGAAATGTCTCATAGCCTTCAAAATTAATTTAAAAAATGAATTTTATAAAAATATTTTTTGAGAAAATCAAATACACATTGTTTGAAACTAACCTTTTTCAGTTGGAAATTGCATTCAGTCCTCTTGTAGTTTTGACAAAATTTTAAAACCAAATCCTTTTTTACAGTAAATAAAAACAAAGCAGTTATTGGAAAAAGGTACAAAAGTAGGTCAGTACAGTAACTGTTTCTAATTTTTGCTTAGTCTATTACTCTAAAGTACATTATTTCTCAGCTCCTGTCTGTTCACTTGCAGTGCCTGGAAATATTTCATAATCTGCAGTTGCTTGAGTCTACTTTTTTTGCCCTCTGAAATATAACAAAAACCCCTAAACAAGTTAGGACCCCTATTACTAGTTTTATTACTCATTTTCCTTATCCATGTCACACCCAATGATTCCAGTTTTTTTATCACACCTTTTCTGACTTTTGAAATTCTTTCATAATATCCGTATGACTAAGATAAAGTTATTTTCCTGGACCAGCTCCCTTTATGACATTTTCCCAGTGATCTTTAATCCTTTTCTGGATCAAATAAAATGGATTATTGTTTTCAGAGTCAACCAACAGGCCCCACTTTGCTGATCTTCTCTTATGGTCTCTGTGACTTAGTTTCATCCACTCTTGTGTTATTGTGATTCCTAAAATAGTCTATATTTTTAAGATAGCCTCTTAAACCATCCCACAATTAACTGCTCTGGTCTTTCCTGTTTACTATAAACCATTTTCTTTAAGAAGCATTCACTGACTTCTAATTTCTGTCTGATGACTCAGCCTTCTTGAGGATAGAAAATGAAATACATTATTTTAGGTCTTAAAACATAGATAAAGCCGTTTTGTATACAGCTCTAAAAAAGAGGAAAATACAGTGATGAAATAAGCTCTATTTAGTATAAAAGTGTAAATGCTCTAAGGGAAAATGTGCCTGGTAACAGAAAGCAGTTTCGACAGGTACAACGCTCTTTAGTAATTTCTTTTCCCCCTCATAGGACCAGACCTGAAGTTGAAATTTATCTTAATCAGGAAAATGTCAAAATTTTGAGTTAACTGTCTTGAGAGAGAGATCGGAAATAATTTTCTGACAGGAATTTGAAAAGTATACACCATAAGGGGAAAAAATATGTTCAATGACCAAATTGGTGCTATCACCTCTATTTGAAAAATTAATTTTTTTTCCCCAATTGCAATGTGACTAGGTAGTAACCAACAGTTACCTGCTTTGGATTTGGCATTTTGGGAACAGAAATTCTTGTCATTTTATACAAAGAGGAAGTTTACCTTATATAGATATAAGATATATAGATATATAGAGTTGAGTTCACAAGAAACATTTTATTTATAGTGTCATTAACATTCGCTCCTTAAGGTAACACTCATAGTGCACAGTAGGAAAAATAGTATATTTATGTAGATATATTCTAGTACTTATATATTATTTACATAGTCTTTCAGCGTGGAAGGTTCTTTAATGGATGGATTTAAATAATTCCCTGCTTTGAAGAAATTAGTCTCTGTAAGGGATGGCAGTGACATTGACAAACCTTTGCCAAGACAGAGATAGGTCCCAATTAGTACATTTGGTAAATTTTAAGAGTTTGAATGTGCATACAAGCACGAGTGGAAAGAGAAGATGATGATTTTAGTAAGTCAGGAAAGAATCTATGAGGTAGCTGGGGTTTTCGCAACTGTTTAAGCAGTTTATTTAATTAAGGTATATTCTAAGAGGGATGTATTCTAAATGTAGAAGCACATCAGCAGACTGTAGAGTTGAGATAGGGTGATTAACCAGAGGGGTTGTGTCTAGGTTTGTCTGGTTGAAGGAGAAAGGTGGGCAGTAGAGGGAAAGTGAGGGAGGAGCATGAGTAGGTGGCACAAAAGTACAAGAACAAATCTGCATTTCACAAAGACAATAAAACTCTCATCGTGTCCTGAGTTTAAATAAATACCACATTATAAAACTTTGGCTGCCAAAAATAAGCCCACAAAGAATGTGTATTGAATTGGTACAGCTGTTTCAAATCTGTTTCTCAGGAATAATTTGGAAATAATGTTAAAATGAGTTATTTTGAAGATTAATTACATCATTAACATTATGTTGTTGGATATTTAGAAATTTACTGATCCAAATTCTTACATGAAGAATGAAGATGGGCTTTTAAATGTTGACATTGTTCTTAAAACAATGATAAATTATCATTTTCATTTATAGCAGAGTGACCTCTGATTAGGACTACTTTTAGCTTTCTCTGTGACTTCCCTCATGTTTAAGGTTTATTGTGAAAGCTGAAGTACTAACTTCTACAAAGAGTCCTAGAAGGATGGATCATCTGTAATGATTTAAAGGTGGGGGCGAGGAAGGGTAAGTAATTTGGGGAAAAAAATGGAATCTAAAGTTTTATGTTTTATAAGTTTGTCATATTTTAGTGTCTGGCTGAAGAACAGCCAGTGTAGTCTTAGCATTCAGTGAGTGAATTCAGTTTTCATACATAGCATAGGCCCGTGCTCCCCAAAATGGTATGTTTCTATGGTTGTGGAAGTCAAATGATCAAAAAAAGCCAAAGAGTTGATTTTTGCTAAGTATTGTAGAACATTATTTTTACATTAAAACAAACATATATTATATTCATGCTATAGAAAGCAAAATTGGCAGGATTTTAAAGATGAGACCAGAGGCTTAACAGGAATCTTAAGCTTGCAGCAGGCTGTTTAAAGCTGCATTTCCCAAACCTCCCAGGGTTATGAGTGTACTCCATTTAGCAATTATGGATACATCAGTGGAAAAGTTTGAGAAGTGGTGGTTGGGTTTAGAAAAGGTAAAATTTATGTACTCTGCTTCTTCTTTTTCTCCTATGTCAAGGGTCAAAATAAATTTTCAGTCAAGGTCATGATAATTATAGCATCTTTGTTGTATTCATAAAACTGTAGTCAGAATGAACTTCTTAAGAATGATTCTCTTCTGATCCTACCCTTTCACTTCTCACTCACCCCGCCCCAATTTAAAAATTTTAATGATTTCTCACTGTTTTGAGGAAAAAGTCCTCAAAATAGCCTATAAGACCTTTGAAAGTTTGGCTGTTGCCTATGCGGTTAAACCTCATTGCTAGCACCAGCTCCACTGGCCTTCTTTCAGTCCTGTTTACCCTGCCCTTGAGCCTTTGCACTTTTTCTTCACCCAGTTAAGTCCTGCTCATCTTTCAGATCTCAGGCCTCCCATCCTCCACCTTAGAAAAGCCTTCCTGAATCCCCAGATCACAGCAGATCCTCAGTTACCTGTTATCTTATTGCCTTGTATATCTTCTTTGTTCCATTTGCCATTTTTACGTTGATTTGTGTGGTTATTTGATGAGGGCAGGGAACCCATCTTTTTGCATTACAGTGCATAAGAAAATATCTGGTGAAAAGTAGGCACTCAGGAAATATTTGCTGAGTAAACGAATAAATAAATTTATTCACAGATTACTGATCTGTGGGCAAATCTGCTTTCCTAAATGGCAGTTCACGTAAAGGCTCTTATTAATACAACGCTCTAATGGATACTTCAGAGACAAAGTGTATACTGTGTGCCAGAATACAGTGGAAATAGAGTTGCTTTGTCTATTTTTCATAGTTGTGTTGCTGTCTAGTCAATTCAGTATTCCAAATCATGGTTTAGATTTATTTTGTTAAGAATTAATAATTTTAATGAATCTATAACACTTCTGTGTTTATGCTCTAAATATTATTTGCTGATAATCATTTAATAGGCCAACAGAGTAGGCAAACTTCTGCTTAAAAAATGAAAACATACCCCTTTTCTTAAGCATTTTTTTTCTTTCATACAAATTTTCTAATTGTTTCTTCATTTTGGTGTTTCTAAAGGAACTCTATATATTTTGGAATGTTGATAGAATGAAATTGAAAGAAAATGCCTTAAATTTGTCCTCTTAAAAATTTTTTAAAAAGTTCAAATAAGAAATTAAAATTTATTTTTCTGTTGTGAGAAGAAAATGCATTGTATTTGTTAATTTGGAGGATAAAATGAAAAAAAGCCCTTTAGCTTAATGAGAACCATTATCTTCTCTATTATATTTAATATTGAATTTACATTTTTATTAATAGGAATAAAATTAAGATATTTATACTTGCATCTTAAGTTTAGCATTTCTCTATATTTTTTCATCTCTCACTTTGATTTTGAAAAATGAATTTTAATTTTTTAAGCCAAATATAAATTTATTTGGACGGGATGATTTGGGAGAATGGCATTGAAACATGTATAATATCATATTTGGACTAATTTTTTTGAAGAGTGTTCATTAAGAATCTATATAGGAAGTTACTGTAAAGCATAACTTGTTGAATACAGGTGCCTCGTGGACTTTTTGTGAATTACATGCTACTGGATAATCACTAGTAGGCAAGTTACAGAGATTTTTCTAATGAAATGTGTCCCTCCACCCAGATTTAGGATTGTTAAAGCATAAGTCAGAATAAGTGAAATTTTTAAGACTTTAACATAACTTTGCCTGTTAACTCTTAATAAAACAACACCTTCAGGCTTCAATGTCCTAGTTAGTACTGCAAACCAAGGATTGCAATTGTGCCCTGATTTGAATTACAAATAACCATTAAACATGCTAGAATTTTTTTTAACTTGAAAGATGTATTTAATTTCTTGTTCAATTTCAATTTAAATTACAATCATTAATTCTAATAGAAGTTTCATTATCTTAATCTTACTCTTGCAATTTCAGGAAAGAAAGGGTTGTGGGTATTTGCATAAATTCATTGAATTTTAAATTTTACTAAAGTACAATAACTACTGTTTTAGTTGTCTGCATTCATCTATTGAATAATTAGTCACAACATAAAATTGTTTTAAAAACCAAGATTTATTAAATAAACCAAAACTCACAATGGCATTAATGTATCCTAGTTTGCCACAGTAAAAACATTGTTACATAACTAATATCAAATGTAGCATACTTGTCTGTTTTATATTTATTTAATGTTAATGTTCTTGGAAATTAGTCTTATTAGGTAGGTTGAATCATCTTCTAATAAGATGATAGAGAAGAGGAAAATTTGTTACTTGCTTTTAAAGTGTTAACCAGTATCCTTTTGTGTGTTTGAACTATTTATTTTGTTTTAGCTATATCTGCTATTTTTAAAATGGGCTGGGAACATGGTTTCTGAAGTAATATCTACAAAAAATCAATAGAAGGCAGACTTAGATCCTGAATTTTACTTTTTTCCAACTTGTTTACCAAAGATTACCAAAGAATCTGTTTTTTAGCAAGATGTTCAGTTCAGTTCAGTCGCTCAGTCACGTCCGACTCTTTGCGACCCCATGAATTGCAGCACGCCAGGCCTCCCTGCCCATCACCAAGTCCCGGAGTTTACCCAAACTCATGTCCATCGAGTTGGTGATGCCATCCAGCCATCTCATCCTCTGTCGTCCCCTTCTCTTCCTGCCCCAATTCCTCCCAGCATCAGTCTTTTCCAATGAGTCAACTCTTCGCATGAGGTGGCCAAAGTATTGGAGTTTCAGCTTCAGCATCAGTCCTTCCAATGAACACCCAGGACTGATCTTTAGATGGACTGCTTGGATCTCCTTGCAGTCCAAGGTACTCTCAAGAGTCTTCTCCAACACCACAGTTCAAAAGCATCAATTCTTCGGTGCTCAGCTTTCTTTATAGAGTCCAACTCTCACATCCATACATAGCAACTGGAAAAACCATAGCCTTGACTAGGCGAACCTTCGTTGGCAAAGTAATGTCTCTGCTTTTTAATATGCTGTCTAGGTTGGTCATAACTTTCCTTCCAAGGAGTAAGCGTCTTTTAATTTCATGGCTGCAGTCACCATCTGCAGTTATTTTGGAGCTCCAAAAAATAAAGTCTGACACTGTTTCCCCATCTATTTGCCATGAAGTGATAGGACCGGATGCCATGATCTTAGCTTTAAGCCAACTTTTTCACTCTCCTCTTTCATCAAGAAGCTTTTTAGTTCCTCTTCACTTTCTGCCATAAGGGTGGTGTCATATGCACATCTGAAGTTATTGATATTTCTCCCGGCAATCTTGATTCCAGCTTGTGCTTCTTCCAGCCCAGCGTTTCTCATGATGTACTCTGCATATAAGTTAAATAAGCAGGGTGACAATATACAGCCTTGACGTACTCCTTTTCCTATTTGAAACCAGTCTGTTGTTCTGTGTCCAGTTCTAACTGTTGCTTCCTGACCTGCATATAGGTTTCTCAAGAGGCAGATAAGGTGGTTTTAGACGTGTACTAAGTTTATTAATTAAAAACCTTTTAAGTACTGGTTTTAAATAATTATGCTGAATGAGTAATTTCAACATTAGGTGAATTCTCATTATAATTTTGGTATGTTTTATATGTGTATGTGGGAGTTTATTTCATATACATTTTCCCCCAACTATCCATATTATTTTCAAAATGTTTGATAGTTCTGGGGACTTGTGGGTTTTTTCCACTTGACTGTGCAGAAAGTTCATATTTTAATTTTGTGTAATTCACTTATATTTTGACTATGCAAACGAGCTACTAAGCTATTAAAATATATAAAACAAGAGAAAGTGTTACAGAATTGCTGGTGCTCAAAATAGACATTATAGTCCAGTTTCTAGTTTTCCTCCCTGCTTTCCAGAGCCTATATGGAAAAACCAAGTTCAGTTTGGTGGAAGACAACACATGGATGGCAAGGCTAGGTGCTTCTTCCCCGCTTCCCTCTGTATTGGTGATATTGTGAGTTTTGCGACAGTCTCTGTTGGCACCAGCTGTGCATTAAATTAATGGCAGCTTTCCTTATCTAGAAAGCTACTCCCTTCTAGAGGCTTTCATTGGGATGTTGAATTGTCAAAGCAGAGAGAAGCTTATTTCTATGGAATATTTAGAGCTAGATAATTTGTCTTTCTCCTTGGTTGCTCCTTGCAAGAAACTTCTTCCAAGCTTGCTCCTTGGAAGCTTGCTTCTTCTCCAAGCTTGCTCCTTGGAAGAAAAGCTATGACCAGCTTAGACAGCATATTAAAAAGCAGAGACATTACTTTGCCAACAAAGGTCCATCTAGTCAAAGCTATGGTTTTTCCAGTCGTCACGTATGGATGTGAGAGTTGGACTATAGAGAAAGCTGTGTGCTGAAGAATTGATGCTTTTCAACTGTGGTGTTGGAGAAGACTCTTGAGAGTCCCTTGGATAGCAAGGAGATCCAACCAGTCAATCCTAAAGGAAATCAGTCCTAAATATTCATTGAAAGGACTGATGTTGAAGCTGAAACTCCAATACTTTGGCCAACGGATGCGAAGAACTGACTCTTCATTGGAAAAGACTCTGATCCTGGGAAAGGTTGAAGGCAGGAGGAGAAGGGTATGACAGAGGATGAGATGATTGGATGGCATCACCAACTTGATGAGACATGAGTTTGAGCAAGCTCTGGGAGTTGGTGATGGACCGGGAAGCCTGGCATGCTACAGTCCATGGGGTTGTAAAGAGTTGGACACAACTGAGTGACTGAACTGAACTGAATTTGTCTTTCTAATCTGTCCCTGGATATAATGTTTTAAGTCTATTTATGATAAAAACTCGGAGAAGGAAATGGCACCCCACTCCAATACTCTTGCCTGAAAAATCCCGTGGATGGAGGAGCCTGGTAGGCTGCAGTCCATGGGGTCGCTAAGAGTCAGACACGACTGAGCGACTTCACTTTCACTTTTCACTTTCATGCACTGGAGAAGGAAATGGCAACCCACTCCAGTGTTCTTGCCTGGAGAATCCCAGGGACGGGAGAGCCTGGTGGGCTGCCGTCTCTGGGGTCGCACAGAGTCGGACACGACTGAAGCTACTTAGCAGCAGCATGATAAAAACTTGTTAACTCAGATTCCATTTATGTGATGTTTGTGATCAATTTGAGTAGGTTCCCACTGAAATTTACTTTTGACCTGTGAAGAAAGGGCTTGCTGATCAATCTAATAATGTAATCAAGATTGGAAAGAAATTGTTTGACCTTGGAGGATGCGGTGTTTTCAAGTATCGTACTTTGCCAGGAGCCGTTTCTATACTGAAGATATTCAAGCTAGAAATGAGTTATATTTTTAGTTAGAATTTAGCATGATTGGCTGGAGTCATGGTTTTTTACTTTTTTGGTATATTTTTGCAAACATCCTATAGTACAGCTTGGTTCTTCCCCTCATTCGGACATGTTAGGAAGGTCTCATGCATTTCACATCTATTAGTAGTAGTAGTATTAAAAGTGAAATAAAGGACAGTTGTTAACACCCTTTTTCCTGATAAGTTACAGAAAAGTTAAGTAGCTCAACAAAGATGTGCAGCTGTCAATAGCTAGGACATGGAAGGAACCTAGATGTCCATTGGCAGACAAATGGATAAGAAAGCTGTGGTACATATACACAATGGAATATTACTCAGCTATTAAAAAGAATGAGGTAGATGAAACTGGAGCCTATTATACAGAGTGAATTAAGTCAGAAAGAAAAGCACCAATACAGTATATTAACACATATATATGGAATTTAGGAAGATGGTAACGATGACCCTGTATGCAAGACAGCAAAAGAGACACAGATGTAAAGAACAGACTTTTGGACTCTGTGGGAGAAGGCAAGGATGGGATGATTTGAGAGACTAGCATTGAAATGTGTATATTACCATATGTGAAATAGATCGCCAGTCCAGGTTCGATGCATGAGACAGGGTCCTCAGGGTTGGTGCACTGGGATGACCCTGAGGGGTGGGATGGGGAGGGAGGTGGGAGGGGGGTTCAGGATGGGGGACACATGTGTACCCGTGACTGATTCATGTCAATGTATGGCAAAAGCCACTACAATATTGTAAAGTAATTAGCCTCCAATTAAAATTAATTAATTAATTTAAAAAAAGATGTGCAGCTGTAATTAGATTGAACATTAACTCTTTTTTCTGCCTACTGGATTGGACTTATACTTTTGTGAATGAAGAACAGAGTTCAAGTTTATACATAATTATCTTCAGGCTTAACTTTTTAAAGTTGCCTGAATTTTCTACCTTTTAAAAATTGGCACAACTAGGTTGCTAAGAGTCGGACATGACTGAGCAACTTCACTTTCACTTTTCACTTTCATGCATTGGAGAAGGAAATGGAAACCCATTCAAGTGTTCTTGCCTGCAGAATCCCAGGGATGGGGGAGCCTGGTGGGCTGCCGTCTATGGGGTCGCTCAGAGTCAGACACGACTGAAGCGACTTAGCAGCAGCAGCAGTATATATTATAAAGAGTACTTTGAAATCAGATGCCTGGCTTAGTTATATTGAGGCTCCATTACTTCCTAGCTATGTGATCTTAGGGAGAGTTTAAGTGACTTGCCAGATTTTCTCATTTTTGTTAAATAGGGGCGAAAATATTATGCACCTCATAGGGTTGTGGTATGCTTAAAACAATACTTAGTATATACCGAGTGCATGATAAATGTCAGTTTTTTTTTTTTTAATTAAGGAGGAAGTTTAATTCTATTGGTAATCTTTAGAGGCAGAACTGTTAATAGATAATATTTATTGACTGTGTACTATATAGCATGTCCTGTGCTAGGTGCTTTTCCTGCATCATCTTATGCTTATCCTAACCCTGAAAGGTTGGAATTATCCCTGTTTTACGGATGAAGAAACTTTTTTTTAGAAACTGAGTCACTTTGCCCTATATATCCAAATGTTTATCCAGCAAGTTTTCAATAAATATTTTGAGGAATGAATAAACATTAAGTGCAAGAAGCAGAGTTTGAATGAATTTCTAACTGGTTCTGAAACATAATATGTTTACCTTGCCTTTCTACCAGAGGTAGATGTGACATGAGAGGAATCCTGGGAATCCTTGCAAAAAGGTGGATGTCCTCTCCATCAGACCTACTTTCTTTAGTGTGTGATAAGGTGGGCTGTGGTTATTGAGTTCTCTTGACCTCTGTAGGAGTGTATGTGTGTCGTTTGTTTGGTGGTGGTAGTTTTTACTCAAGACTTTAGCCAGTGACAAAAATGCCACATATATGACTATAGTATTGGTGACATCTGTTGTTTCTTTTTGGCTGCACTGTGTAGCATGTGGGACCTTACTCCCTGACCAGGGATTGAACTTGTGCCCCCTGCAGTGGAAGTGCAGAGTCTTAACTACTGGACCACCAGAGAAGTCCTTCATCTTTGTTATTTTTAAGTGTACTCCAGGAGTTTGATATTCTCCTCTTCTGAGTGTGGTGGTGGTGGTGGTTTAGTCACTAAGTCATGTCCGACTCTTAAGACCCCATGGGCTATAGCCCCTCTGTCCATGGGATTTTCCAGGCAAGAATACTGGAGTGGATTGCCATTTCCTTCTCCAGGGGATCTTCCTTACCCAGGAATTGAACCCAGGTCTCCTGCATTGCAGGCAGATTCTTTACTGACTGAGCTATGAGGGAAGTGACCTAGGCTAAAGATCTGCTTTAGGATACTACTATCACCAGCCCTGGAGAAGGAATTGGCAACCCACTCCAGTATTCTTTCCTGGAGAATTCCATGGACAGTGGAGCCTGGCGGGCTGCAGTCCATAAGGCCACAAAGAGTCAGATACAACTGAGCAACTAACATTTTCAACACTGATTAACAACCCAGTGCTGAGATGTTTTATTCTGAAAGAATTGCTAATGAAAGTGCATGGTACCTCATGAAAAAGGATGCTCAACATCACTAAGCATCAGGGAAATGCAAATCAAAACCTCAATGAGTTATCACCTCACACCTTTCAAAATGGCTGTTATCAAAAATACCACAAATAATAAATATTAGCGAGGATGTGGAGAAAGGGGAATCCTAGATCACTCTTGGTAGGAATGTAAATTGGCACAGCACTGTGTAAAACAATATGGAGATTCCTCAAAAAATTAAATTGATAGAACTATTATATGACCCAGCAATTTTACTCTTGGATATATATCTGAAAGAAATGAAAATACTAATTAAAAATATACGTGTGCCCCAGCATTCATAACAGCATTATTCACAATAGCTAAGATATGGAAGCAATTATGTGTCCATCAACAGGTGAGTGGATAAAGAAGATACAGTATACACACACATATACACACACAATGGAATATTACTCAGCCATAAAAAGGAATGAAATTTTGCCATTTGCAACAATATGAATGGATCTAGAGGGTATTGTGCTTAATAAAGTAAGTCAGACAGAGAAAGACTCACTTGAAAGTGCATGTTTTCACTTATGTATGGAATTTAAAAAATAAAATAAATGAATATAACAAAAGCAGGAACAAACTCAGATACATAGAACAAACTAGTGGGTTACCAGTGGGGAGAGGAGTCAGAGGAAGGACTGATAGGGGAAAGGGATGTATGAGATAAAATAAGCTACAAGGATGTAATATATGACACAGAGAATATAGCCATTATTTTATAATTCCTCTAAATGGAATATAATCTGTAAAAATACTGAATCACTATGTTGTACACCTGAAATTAATATAGCATTGTAAATCAACTATACTTTAATAAAAAAATAATAATAATAAATTTTACTTGTACTAGGGCTACCCTGGTGGCTCAGCTGGTAAAGAATCCGCCTGCAATGTGGGAGACCTGGGTTCGATCCCTGGGTTGGGAAGATACTCTGGAGAAGGGAAAGGCCATCCATTCCAGTATTCTGGCCTGGAGAATTCCATGGACTGTATAGTCCATGGGTTGAAAGAGTAGGACACAAATGAGTGACTTTAACTTACTTATACTTTGAGTAGTATGGATAAACATCTAGAGTATTTTTAAATATATTTAATATGTTGTTATAAATTAAAGAAAAAAATCACCCCTCCCCTAGAAGTAATGGTGCCTATAGTAGATGTTCCTAAGGAGTATTACATTTTACTACAAATACAGACATACCTTGGAGATAATGTGGGTTTGGTTCTAGACCATAGGAATACAGCAAATATTGCAATAAATTGAGTCACATGAATTTTTTGGTTTCCTGTGCTCAGTTGTGTCTGACTCTTTGCAACCCCCTGGAATGTATGTAGCCTACCAGGCTCCTCTGTTTGTGGAATTCTCCAGGCCAGAGTACTGGAGTGGGTTGCCATTTCCTCCTCCAAGGGATCTTCCCGACCCAGGGATCAAACCCTGGTCTCCTTCATTGCAGGCAGATTCTTTACTGTCTGAGCCACTAGGCATAGTGAATCCCAAAAAAAAACCTTACATGCTGGAGAAAATTTAATTGTTATGTATCAAAAAATCTATTGTGAAATCACTGTTAAATACAGAGTGGTGAAGTTGAGCTAAAGATGTTTCATCAATTGAATACTTGTATTATACAATGGTACTGATAGGTACCATTACCTCAGATATGCAGATGACACCACCCTTATGGGAGAAAGTGAAGAAGAACTAAAAAGCCTCTTGAGGAAAGTGAAAGAGGAGAGTAAAAAAGTTGGTTTAAAATGCAACATTCAGAAAACTAAGATCATGGCCTCCGGTCCCATCACTTCATGGCAAATAGATGGTGAGACAATGGAAACAGTGACAGACTTTATTTTGGGGGAGCTCTAAAATCACTGCAGATGATGATTGCAGCCATGAAATTAAAAGACGCTTGCTCCTTTGAAGAAAAGCTCTGACAAACCTAGACAGCATACTAAAAAGCAGAGACATTACTTTACCAACAAAGGTCTGTCTAGTCAAAGCTATGGGTTTTCCAGTCGTCATATATGGATGTGAGAGTTGGACTATAAAGAAAGCTGAGCGCCAAAGAATTGATGCCTTTGAACTGTGGTATTGGAGAAGACTCTTGAGAGTCCCTTGGACTGCAAGGAGATCAACCAGTCCATCCTAAAGGAAATCAGTCCAGGGTGTTCATTGGAAGGACTGATGCTGAAGCTGAAATTCCAATGCTTTGGCCACCTAATGTGAAGAACTGACCTCTTGGAAAAGACCCTGATGCTGGAAAGACTGAGGGCAGGAAGAGAAGGGGATGACAGAGGATGAGATGGTTGGATGGCATCACCGACTCAATGGACGTGGGTTTGGGTGGACTCCGGGAGTTGGTGATGGACAGGGAGGCCTGGCGTGCTGCGGTTCATGGGGTCACAAAGAGTCAGACCCGACCGAGCGGCTGAACTGAACTGAACTGAATGATAGCTAAAGTTGCACCCATATTATGTTTTTAAATGATACATGTGGTTTTGCATGTGTATGTAAAATATATGTTCTAGCATGTATTTTTGAAACTTTAAACTTTGTCCAGCGTAGAAACAGAAACATAATATTTTCTATTTCTTTTTTGTTTTCCTTTAATAGAGTTGAGGTGAGTTTGCTTTAGGCTGGAAGTTTTAAAATAAGTGAAAACAACTTAAATTGTCCTTTGATTGTGGAGAGAATGATTTGAAGTCTCTCAGTTTTTATGAAAGCTACAATAGTCAGGACAATAGATATTTAAAAATTAACGTCAACTGTGAACTGTGGTAATTATCAACTATTTTCAAGTCGGCTTAATGTCCATTTGATTTTGTAAAGCATTTTTTCTCTCCTAATGTGCTCATTATCTTTGAAAATCCATACAAATTAAAATTAATTTTGTTTGGGTATGTTTTTGAGAATTCCATCACTTTCTTTGAAAAAGTTGACATTTGTGTTGATAAGTGGTAAAAGATAAACTTTTAAATACGGAAACACAATGAGTCTCCATCTCCATTAACTTTAAGATATGTCTAATGTTTAAACAACATGGTTTCTAATTTTGAGGTATCTTTTTGCAAATGAGGCTGTTCTGTCAGCGTGTTTTTACAATTGCGATCATCACACACAGAAATAATAAATACAGCAAAATAATACCTAGGGATCTACTAACATTTTTCTTTTTACTGATTTACCAGTAATAAGATCACAAAAAATTAAAGGCTGCTGTGTTTCTAAAAAATAAGGGCTTAAATATATATACATGATACATACCCCTACAACACTATTATTACACCAAAATTCATTTCTTAGTATTAAGGATCTAGTTCAAATTTCTAGTTTCATAAACATCATTAACATTTTTATAATTTTTTCCCCATAAATCAGGATCCAAATAAAGCTCACACATTGTAGTCTACCTTATTTTTTTCCTACATCAATCCTTTTGGATTCAGTAATCCCTTTATATGGCAGGCATTATTTAATGTCTCTTGAAGTAAAATTCATAGATAATAAAACCTACCTCTCCTACTATTAAAAAATTCACTGTAATGCCTTTAAGATAATTTAAAAACAATTTTTTTAAATAAAATAAGATAGGCTTTTATATATAAGTGCTTCTAATGACTCTACTAGAAAAAACCAATGTGTGCCTATTTATAATAAGAATGCCTGGATTTAAGCTAAGCAAGCAGTAAATTCAGAAGTTATTCCGTAAGTACAAGAAAATGGAAGAGCAGATGAATTGATAAACAATGGAATAAAAATAAGTATTAGAAGAAGTATCAGGATAGATGTACTTGATATGTCACTCTAATACTTTCTGTTCAACATTTATTGAAAGGAACCTCAGCTTTTTGGAGAAATGGTAGAATCTAGAGCTGAGGAGGGAAAATTTAAGATGAGTGTGGAGCATCTTTTGCCAGAAGGTAAGGAAGTGCTTAAAAAACACAATGATAAGAGCATGTCAAAGACTTGGAGCCCTTCTGAAAGAGCTGTCAGTGGCTGAAGCTGGAACAATTTGAGCAATGCAAGCAGTTTTGAATTTTAACTCAATGTATAATGTAAGTATTGAGTCTATACTGATGTAAATAAATATCTGGATAAACAAATGAGGGAGGAAAGAAAAAAATCTCCCATACAGATAATTTCAAATAATTTATGTAGAAACATCCCTCTCAAGGAAGTGACACATAACTCCACACTTTATGATCCTGAGCTCACTTGGTGACCTGTTCTGAAGACTAATGTGTGGGAAGGGAAAGTACAATTTCAGTGGACGAACCGAGTGAACTCTCTGTTCGCCACCCGATCACCGTTTGCATCATCAGTAATAAGTGATGTTCATCGCAAGTACTTTTGATATGATATGATGTGGTGAGAATGGCACCTGACCAATGTGGTCTTCTTCCCCAAAACCCACAATTCCAGTCTCAGTTCAGTTCAGTTGCTCAGTCATGTCTGACTCTTTGCGACCCAATGGACGGCAGCACGCTAGGCCTCCCTGTCCATCACCAACTCCAGCAGCTTGCTCAAGCTCATGTCCATTGCGTCAGTGATGCCATCCAACCATTTCATCCTCTCACGTCCCCTTCTTCTCCCACCTTCAGTCTTTCCTAGCATCAGGGTCTTTTCCAATGACTCAGTTCTTCACATCAGGTGGCCAAAGTTTATTCGCATTTTAGCTTCTGCATCAGTCTTTCCAATGAATATTCAGGACTCATTTCCTTTAGGATTGACTGGTTGGATCTCCTTGAAGTCCAAGGGACTCTCAAGAGTCTTCTCCAACACCACAGTTCAAAAGCATCAATTCTTCAGCACTCAGCTTTCTTTATGGTCCAACTCTCACATCCATACATAATGACTGGAAAACCATAGCTTTGATGAGACCTTTGTTGGTAAAGTTATGTCTGCTTTTTAATATGCTGTCTAGGTTGGTCATAGCTTTTCTTCCAAGCAGCAAGCGTCTTTTAATTTCATGGCTGCAATCACCATCTACAGTGATTTTGTAGCCCAAGAAAATAAAGTCTGTCACTATTTCCATTGTTTCCCCATCTATTTGCCATGAAGTGATGGGATCGGATGCCATGATCTTAATTTTTGGAATGTTGAGTTTTAAGCCAACTTTTTCACTCTCAACTTTCGCTTTCATCAAGAGGCTCTTCAGTTCTTCGCTTTCTGCCATAAGAGTGATATCATCTGCATATCTGAGGTTATTGATATTTCTCCCGGCAATCTTGATTCCAGCTAGTACTTCATCCAGCCTGGCATTTCACATGATGTACTCTGCATATAAGTGACAATAAACAGCCTTGTTATACTCCTTTCCCAATTTTGAACCAGTCTGTTGTTCCATGTCTGGTTCTAACTGTTGCTTCTTAAGCTGCTGCAGATTTCTTAGGAGGCAAGTAAGGTGGTCTGGTATTCCCATCTCTTGAAGAATTTTCCACAGTTTGTTGTGATCCACACAGTCAAAGGCTTTGGCATAGTCAATAAAGCAGAAGTAGATGTTTTTCTAGAACTCTTTTGCTTTTTCGATGATCCAACAGATGTTAGCAGTTTGATCTCTGGTTCCTCTGCCTTTTCTAAATCCAGCTTGAACATCTGGAAATTCTAGTTCACGTACTGCTGAAACCTGGCTTGGAGAATTTTGAGCATTACTTTGCTAGCGTGTGAGATGAGTGCAATTGTGCGATTGTTTGAACATTCTTTGGCATTGCCTTTCTTTGTGATTGGAATGAAAACTGACCTTTTCCAGTCCTGTGGCCACTGCTGAAAATTTTCCAAATTTGCTGACATATTGAGTACAGCACTTTCACAGCATCATCTGTTAGAATTTGAAAAAGCTCAGCTTAAATTCCATCACCTCCACTAGCTTTGGTCCTAGTGAAGCTTCCTAAGGCCCACTTGACTTTGAATTCCAGGATGTCTGGCTCTAGGCGAGTGATCACACCATTGTGGTTATCTGGGTCATTAAGGTGTAAACAGGAGAAAAACATTAAACAAATCTAAATCTATGGACATTTTTACAAAATAACTGACCAATATTCCTTCAGAACTGTCAAAGTAATCAAAAACAGGGAAAATATGAGAAACTCACATACCATAAGATAAGGAGACATGAGGATTATTTAGATCCTAGGACATAAACAGCCTGATAGGAAAAAAGTATTTGAAATAAAAATGAATTGTGAAGTTTAGTTAATAGTGGTATAACAGTGCTGTTCCTTAGTTGTGAGAAATGTGTCACAGCAATGTGAGCTGTTAATAATAGAATATAAAATGAAGTGAAGTGAAAGTTGCTCAGTCATGTCCAGCTCTTTGCAACCCCATGGACTGTACAGTCCATGGAATTCTCCAGACCAGAATACTCGAGTGGGTAGCCTTTCCCTTCTCCAGGGGATCTTCCCAACCCAGGGATCGAACCCAGGTCTCCCATATTGCAGGTGGATTCTTTACCTGCTGAGCCACAAGGGAATCCCAAGAATACTGGAGTGGGTAACCTATTCCTTCTCCAGGGGATCCTCCTGACCCAGGAATCGAAGCAGGGTCTCTTGCTTTGCAGGTGGATTCTTTACAAACCTAGCTATCAGGGAAGCCCTTAAAGTGAAAGTCGCTGTCGTATCCGAGTTTTTTTGGCCCCATGGACTATACAGTCCGTGGATTTCTTCAGGCCAGAATACTGGAGTGGGTAGCCTTTCCCTTCTCCAGGGGATCTTCCCAACCCAGGGATTGATCCCAGGTCTCTGTCATTGCAGGCGGGTTCTTTACCAGCAGAATATGAGTGAGGGCTATGCAGAAACTCTGTACTATTTTTCCAACTTTTCTGCAGACCTAAAATTATTCTGAAATAGTTTAAAAAATTAGAGTTAAATTTCTTTTGAAATTTGGTTATGTCAAAATATAAACAATATCTCATATGAAAAAGCTTTGGTTTACCATTTTGTGTTAATGATAAACTCTTTCAATGTAAGGGAAAAAGTCATGTGGTTTACAGGCAGTTGTACAGTGTGGGACTGTTGCATTCATCGATCTAGCAATCATTCAGTAACCCAATCATTGTGATAACCCCAAACTCCTCACAATACTTACAAGTGCACCCAAGGGCCAATATTGGCCCTGACCTGGCTACAAGAACCTCTGCCTATCTCTTTGCTCCAGTGTAAATCTCATGCTCTTCCACTTGTGAAGAAATAATTTTTTGAATGAATGTTACACCTGGTTTCCCTTCAACTGAAATTAATCTTTTACTTGATTAGCTTTTGTTTTTAATGTTTTGCTAATGAGTAAATGTATTTGAGAGAAAGAAACTGAATGTGCATGGAATAGGGTGGAAACCACCAAAATTTAGCTCCACCTCCTTATGTATATTACCTCAGTTATAACAGATTTGCAGTTAAACTGTTCGACAGAAGAGTGTGCTATTCTAAACCTTGTTAACAAAGCCTGATTACCAACACTTTCTAATTGTAGTTTCTGTTTCCTGCAGACATTGTGTAGGAATGTTAAACAAGGCATGAACATTTTTTAGCAAATAAATGTGGTTTATAATAATTGATTTTAACCTGAATATATAAGTGAAGCGAATATATAAATGTGTATATAAATATGCATTCATGTTTACTTAGGGGAGATATTTGCCTAGGGTAGATTTGCTGAAATTGAATATAACCAAATGAACTTTCATCATTGCTTTTCTACAAGGAAATCACCATTTTTCTTTTTGTCACTAAAGGTAACACTATTTTCATTGTATTATGGGGTCATGTCCTGTGTTTAGTGGGCTTCCCTGGTGTCTCAGATGGTAGACTCTGCCTGCAATTTGGGAGGCCTGGTTTCCATCTCTGGGTTGGGAAGATTCCCTGGAGAAGGGCATGGCAACCCACTCAGGTATTCTTGTCTGGTGAATCCACATGGACAGAGGAGCCTGGTGGGCAATAGTCCATGGGATTGCAGAGAGTAGGACATGACTGAGCAACTAAGCAAAGCACAGCACAGTGTGTTTAGCAGCTGAGTTTTGGGTATGAGAGTGTTTGTAACTTAATACCTCCTTTGGTCACATCTCTGAGAAATTATATTTGATTTCAAAATAGAATTACTTTAACACTTGCATTTTATTCCTGTATCTTTTTTTTTAATTAATATTATCCTTGTTTTCTATTTTACTGGCATGAAAATTTTCTGAAAGGAGTAGGCTCTGGTAATAAGTAGGTAAAACTGTGACCAGGAATTTGATGCATTAACTTGTTTTTTTCTTGCCACAATAAATTGAAATGTTATATTGATCACAATTTCAGCTTATTTGATTCTTTGCTATTAATCCACATCTATGAAAGTGTGAAGTTCTGCTGATGTTAATGTGAATATCTGAGAATTGTCTCCCTGTCTTGCTGCTAAATGTCCTTCTCTTTTCCTGACTTCATGCTCTGACTACCAGCCTAGATATACATTAATGTATTATCTATGAAATACTTTTGTTTTTTGTGCAAAGTGTTTCTTAAACTATGCTCACATGAATGAAGGAAAGTTTATTTTGTTTTTTCTGCTTTATTTTTTTTGTTTTAGTAAGGTAACAATGTTTTGCATTTTAAGAAAACTTAAAAAAAACAATCTGTGTAGATTGTAAGTTAAATATCAAAGCTTTGAAGCCATCTTTGAATATGTGATTAGAAATGATGGGTTGGCTTTCCAAGATTCTCCTATATCATAGACAGGATAGAATCTGTCCCAAGGTAGGTGGGCAACATTTAGATTGAAATTGTTTTCATAACTTTCCAATGATACTTTTCATAACAGAAGTACACAGATTTAGGATGACTAGCTATTACAGTAATACAGTCTCATAATAATTAAAAACAGAATGTTAGAAGCAAATAGTGTGATTTTCATGACTTATGAAATACAGATGGTAAGAAGAAGACTTGGAAGCTTTTTCAGAGTGCAGATGGACATGAGTTCTTCAGAGAAGTTAATTAAGAGTAATCATTGTATAGTAACTACTGTCTTGTAGGCTGCCATGAATTTAATATTCTACCTTCCCCAATAAAAATGCCAGATGATGTATTTAAGGCTGCTGAAAGCATCTTTATCACCTGTAGGCATACCAAAAGACTTACTCACCTTTTGTACCCCACTCTTCCCCCATCTCTACATGTCATAAATGTATAAAAATATGAATAAAAAGATAATCAAAGGGAAAAATATCTAGTAGGAAGCACTGTATAGTGAAAACAATACAAGTTATCTGTAGGACTGAGTTGGAACTGAAAATCTCCAGTTTTGGTCCAATTTAAATTCTGTTCCATTGTGTGTTTTTAACTCACCTCCTCATTTCTCAAGCCTTCAATTTCTTTTTCTAAAAATGAGGGTAAGGAAAATGTGCTTTATAGAGACTTCTGAAGAACAGTCAACATGTAGTCTGAGTAGAAATTGAGTAACATTTTTACACTGGCAAAAGTAGTTTATTAATTATTGAACAATATTTTAAAATGATATTTATGAAAAAGAATTTTAAGTATTCCAATTTAGAAATAAATTGCTGTATATAGCTCACATATACGAAGAAGCTAAGACAAAGATTATACTGATTTTAAAATATATTTGGAATATGAAGTGGCTGGTTCTCTCTTGGAAACTTTTCCTATTATTAGCTTCTTTCTGCCTTGTGTGTAGCCACTTCTCTCTAACAGCTTTATTGGTATCTTCCTTTCCAAACAATTTTTTCCTTATGTGAGTCAAATGATCACTTAAGTAATTCAGCCTAATTATTAGAATGGTATATCTTGTTCTCCCTGCCGGGAAACCAAATACTAAGGTCCAAAAGGCATTGCTGTTGATGCCTTACCATCCGTGTCTATGTCTCAACTGGTATGAGCCTCATCTCAGTAGGAATCCTTGCATATCATGATTCCTCACACTTCTCAGCTTTATTTTACCAAAAGGTTTATGATCACAGAAATTTCATTTTTCAGACATTGTCAGAAGATTGGAATATAAGTTTTATCAACACAGGCATATACATGCTGATCAAAATCATTAAACACTGGAACTGTACAATGAAAATAACAGGCACTTATGAACACTAGAGCTCTATTTAAGTATTAAGAATGTATTGACTTTTCATGGGGAAACAGTCAATTGTAAGAAACAAATGTACCAATTCAGTTGAGCTTGGATCAATGAAAACAAGAGAGAATCACTGACAAAACAATGCCTTTTCTCATTCGTGTATCACAAGTGGTATTTGGATGGAGGACAATTGAGAAGCATTAAAACTACAAATTAGTTCCCATGTTTTGTATTATGGAATGGTTGTTGGAAAGTGTACTTTCCCAATGCTAGTATGCTATATATTTTTTTAATTACCAGCAGTTTTGTTTTTCTCCTTATGTTTCACATCTGTGTTTCCCTTGGAAAAATGCCCCATATATCCAAATTGGTATACTCGTGTAAATGATGTCAGCTCACATATAAAATTTAGTGTAGAAGAATTTTTTAAATACTGCAATTAAGAGCTTCCTTTTAATCAGTGTAACAGTGTAACAATGTTGCCTTTAAAACCTTTGAGAAATATTTTTCTTCATGATTTTGTTATTACTACTTTTCCTCCATCTTTTTGATTTTGTGTGATAAATGACAAAAGGCAATAATATGCCATATTTTATTCTTTTCATTCAAACTTTGAAGATCATTTGGACTTTTTTGGTCACCCCTGAGCCATTTATAGCTCATTTTTTAAAACCATTTAAATTTTAAATTAAACAAATGACTTTTGAAAAATGAGATCATGTAGTTAAGATAGCTATCAGAGTTACCGAGGGAAATAATTTGAACTTCTGGTTTTCTTTGCCTTAAAAGAATATTGGGTGACATGTTCTCCTTTAAAACTGGATTATAAATTTTAAATTCCTTCTTATATTTGGTTTAGAAGCAATGAATGATGAGCATTCTTGATTTTCTTTATATCTACTTTAGTGACAGTTGGGACTTCTGAATTTTTAGAAGGTTTAATTTTTTTCCATCCTATAAATTGAATGTCAGGCATAAAACTTCATGTACTTTACATAAAGAGTTGTTATGTAACAAAAGCAGAAGCTGTATTTTTGATGTTGTAGGTGGATCTGAATCCTTCAGGTCTGTGCCATCATTGCCAGATTACTTTTACAAATTCTGGTTAGCAGATTGCTCAGATGGTAGGTTACAAATCTCTCCTCTTTCTCCCTTTTCTCCCTTTTTCTATAATCTTTCACTACTAAAAACTGTAACAAGTTTTGCAAGAAGGTCATTGAGCAAATACCTTCTGATCCCTTGGATAGACTAACTCCTCACACTCTTTCTCTGCCTACTTCTTGGTAATATTAAAAAAAAAATTTCAGGTAGCTGAAAAGTCATACTATATAAAAATAAAAATATGAATTACAAATGCTCTCACAAGACAAGGAAAGCATAGATTAGAGTATGTGGTATATGCAAGTTGATACAGACTATCTTGACAAAAACCCCAATGCTTTTTGTTCTTGGTGTTCATTTTTAAATCATCCCTTTAAAATCAGGGTCTGTGTAATGTTCTTTCAAGTTATTTCTAGATATGTGCAAATTAATCAAACAGATTTGTATTAATGGATGTAGTGCAAATATGTCCCTTAAATTCTTAGCAAATGTTACAGATATTTTTATAAACCTTTAACATTTATGGTATTAATTATATTTGACAGGGAAATTCTTACTTAGGTCCCTTTATTGAAACATATCAGTTAAAACAGTTTGTAACACTTCTTTCATAAGAACATGCTTATTTGTGTGTACACTGACACACTTGTTCTCTGTGAAATAAATTGATAAGAAAGAACTTATAGAAATCTCTTATTACATGTAACCAACTGAACTCAGATTGGTTAAGGACTTGTCTAGATTCACATATCTTTTTAGTAACAAAATTACAAAAAGACAGCTCAGAAAAAGTGTGAGGCATACATCTTTTCATTGTTATAAGGACATCTCTGTTAGGAACAAAATTAATTATTTTGATCACTGGTGTCAAAGCTAGAACACGTCTTGATTAACACATGCAACAAGCCTACTTCATAAAAAATCCCCTCATTAAGAATGTTTGCTTTAGATTTCATTTATCATAAATCGAATATAAGATTCAGAGAATGCCAGACCCCATTTGTAAGGAGTTAAAAATGCTATTAACTGCTAGAAACACTTCTGATAGTCTTCAAATCTCTGTGTGCTGTGATTCAGTGATTTTTAAATATCATTTTCTAAGGCAATGCTGTTTGTTAGTATAGTCCAGGGCAACAGGATTAAATCCAAATCTGAACACACAGTGGATTTTGTGGTCTGTTTAGAGCTGTAAATGGTTTACTTTGCTGAATTGTCTATTACAATTCACTTATTTTTAATTATTTGCCATTTTAATTATGAATGATATACATGTTCCTGAATCTCTACATGTAGAATAAGTTTTGGCTTTATATTCTTTAACTATATAATTTAAGTAACCTCAGCATTCTGCTAGAATTAATATAATAGAATAAATTGGTCCCAACCAAACACAAATAGCTGCCTTTGATACATCAGAAAAGTACATTTGAAAGATCAGGACCACTGAATTATTTTAAGATTTGTTCGTTGAGTTGACTTATTGTGATGTCCTCCTTGATACCTATTTTAAACAGTGCTTTCTTCTTCTGTGTAGTAGATATTGCATCACTTATACTGTTCTCATTGCTTTCTCTTTCTGACATTCCTATATCTCAGTGTTAAAGCCACACAGTTGGAGTCTCTGATAAGTATATTAATGCCAAATAGGGAGACGTGAGTAAATAAAAATACTTAACAAAATGGAAACAAACATATAAATGGATTTTTTTAAAGTTTGAAACGTGTGGGTCTCTTGTATTAGGTGTGCTGTCACGTATTCAATAACTAGATGAAAACAAAGTATTTTTTCTTTCACCACTGAAATACCATTGTGTTTTCTATTCTAAATTTCCTTCTAATGGCATTTACTGTCCTTTAGGAATTACTTTTTTTTACATGTTAATCTAGATACTGTATTTTTCGAGCTTTGTCATCCTTTTAAGAATGGCAAAAATTTGTAAGTTAATTGCTTGAGAATGAACTGTGGCGTTATGCACATTTTCTGATAGCTGCTGTTAAAGATGGAATGATAATGCTTTTCCTGCCACCATAAGAAATGTGGTCACCTCAGGACAAGCACTGAGTCATACTTCTGGGACCAGTAGGAAAAGTTCACATCATTGGCAGCCACCCGGGCTCTTCATGTTCCATGACAAATGGCAAACGGGCACATAGTGTAACTGAAGTGTTTCTCAAATGTCTAAGTCCCAGGAAAATTAATGTTAAGGAGTGTAAAACTTAATTCTGTGACTGCTTTTGAACCAGCAGTTTTGAGTTATTAATTTAGTTATGCTTGTTTCACAAATCTATAATTGTGTTTTAACTAAATTTATATTATAACTTGAAATGGTAAAACTAAAGCACCTTGTATAGTGAAGAGCTAAAGAATTAGATCTTGTTCCTATATTTTTTTTGTCTGTTAACCCATCTCAGCAACTCAGATAACACTGGAATATGACCGTAAATGTTTTTTTACTATATGTTGGTCATAGATACACAGCTATTAAATTAACCTAGAAATTTTTGGACTTACATAAAAGTATTTATGCAGTTATGTACAACAGTAGTAGAATAATAGAAAACTTAATTGATTACCCTCATAAATACCAATAAAGTTTGGTACCAAAAACTGCCCACTTCCACCTACTCAAATAAACAACCTTAAAGCATAAATTCTACTTTAGAGTATTTTACTAATATTATGTGTTAGTACAATTAAAATAAGCACCTTATTAAAATAAAACCTTTAATTGAATCTCTTTGTTAATGTACATCTTCAAGGCACCTTACATTTTTTATGCAGAAGTTAATTGTATGTATATCCTTCAAATGAAAGGAAGTTTGTTTTAGAGACATTTTTCTCTTTTTGTAGTTTTACTTGAAACATGTAATTAGCTAAGTATATCAGAGCTAATTCTGTATGGTTGGGTAGTATTTTTATTTGTCCGTGGGCCGTTGAGTTTTTTAATAGTAAAATACAACATATGTTGCCTACATAATTAGGTATTTTTAAAAGTTGCTCTGAGAACATTGGAATCTAACATGAAAACCTTTTGGGATAGTTCAGTTATTTTTCCCCTCAGGTAATCAGAATGTCCCCATTCTAAATTAAAGTTTTGACAGAATATTTTTTTTACCATTTAATCCCATTAACTTAAACTCCTGTAAGGCCTGTCCACCATCACCATTGTATAACCACCTCCAGTAATCTACTCAGTGGTCACTGTATTACACAGTCTATTCCAGTAGTCACTTTATTACAGTGGCAAAAATGTAGACTTTGAAGCTAAATATACCTAGATTTAAATTCTAGTTTTGCTACTTATTGATTGTTTGGATTTGAGCATATAATAACCATTTTCTCCTTTTTAAAATGAGGACATAACAACACCTCCCCTAAAGACCATTGAGATTTAAATGAAGTAATCTATGCAAATGATATACTGATTATTGGTACTTACTAGGTTCTAACATTGGCTGTTATTACTACCACCACTAATACCACCTATAAAAGAGGGTTGTAGTCTGAGAGTGCTAATATATGCAAAGGTCATAGTAGAAACTGGAAAAGTATTGGTTATTATTGTTACCACTAACAACACAAAGTCACCACGCTAGCCTACAAATAATTTATTACTGTAATTGATGCTGAATGTAAATCATCAAGTATTTTTTGAGCTACTTAAATTTAATTTTACTGAAATAATAAATGAATTTTAAGTATAATGAAGCTGGAAAACAAGATTACTGAGAAGATAAAAATAAAGATTCAGTAAACAGTTTACATTTGAGTCAGAATCGAGACTCTGCCAGGAACGGACCATTCAGTTCAACATGGCTTACTCATACAAAAATTTCTGTTTATATGCCTCATGCTTTAATATACTTGAATTTAAAGCCATACTTCTGAAATGTAGAGCTTCACATATTTTCATATGGCGAAAATATAGTATTTAAGTCAGACTTAGCAATGTCTGAGTTTCAAAAGACTTTCAGAGTTGTATCTGGCACATTTATACAATAACTATTTTTGAATGAACTAATGAGTAAAATCACCTCAATAAATAAAAAGTGATCTAAGATAAATACTGCTCTTAACTTCTGTTTCATATGTCAATTTAGCTACAGCGCAAAGAATATTTTTCTTCCACCCTTTTAAAGATTAAGAAAGATAAATTTTTATTTAATCTCAGGGCAGAGACTTTCTTTTTATTGGTTTGTGTAAATTAAGTATTTTATCGAAAGCTTTTCTTTTATGAACTAGAGTTCAAATGTTATGTGAATAAAACCCAAGTCAAAATATATAAAGAAAATATTTTAAAATGAATAAATGTTCTTAATTGTTTTGGGGCAACCTTACTTAAATTTGGGGGGGTCATTATGAATGATAAGAAAGAGTAGATGAAAGACTTAAACTTTTAGGTGTTTTAGTCACTTCTTTCTTCCTTAGGTCTTTACAAGTGTTTTTATAGTAGTAGAAGCATGCAAATACATTTTAAAATCTTTTAGTGCTTCTTTTTAAGAACACTCTGGAATTTAAACCTACAGCTATACCTTGTTCAAGCTAGTGTCTTTTGGCCAAGATGTATCTTTTCTAAGCAGTGATTTGCTGAATTAGGGGTTCTCTAATAAGCCAGGATGTTAGTAATACTAACAGAATGATGAGCTTAGAAAAGTAGGTTAAGAATTGTCCACTAAAAGGATAGTCCAGTAGCAGGAATCTTAAGTGTTCAGTTCAGTTCAGTTATTCAGTCATGTCTGACTCTTTGCGACCCCATGGACTGCAGCACACCAGGCGTCCCTGTCCATCACCAACTGTCGGACTCTACCCAAACCCATGTCCTTTGAGCTGGTGATGCCATCCAACCATCTCATCCTCTGTCGTCCCCTTCTCCTCCTGCCCTCAATCTTTTCCAGCATCAGGGTCTTTTCAAATGAGTCAGCTCTTGACGAAAGCCTCTTGATGAGCCTCTTGATGAAAGTGAAAGAGGAGAGTGAAAAAGTTGGCTTAAAGCTCAACATTCAGAAAACTAAGATCATGGCGTCCAGTCTCATCACTTCATGGCAAATAGATGGGGAAACAGTGGAAACAGTGGCTGACTTTATTTTTCTGCGCTCCCAAATCACTGCGAATGGTGATTGCAGCCATGAAATTAAAAGACGCTTACTCCTTGGAAGGAAAGTTATGACCAACCTAGACAGCATATTAAAAAGCAGAGACATTACTTTGCCAACAAAGGTCCGTCTAGTCAAGGCTATGGTTTTTCCTGTGGTCATGTATGGATGTGAGAGTTGGACTGTGAAGAAAGCTGAGCGCCAAAGAATTGATGCTTTTGAACTGTGGTGTTGGAGAAGACTCTTGAGAGTCCCTTGGACTGCAAGGAGATCCAACCAGTCCATCCTAAAGGAGATCGGTCCTGGGTGTTCATTGGTAGGGCTGATGTTGAAGCTGAAACTCCAGTACTTTGGCTGCCTGATGCGAAGAGCTGACTCATTTGAAAAGACCCTGATGCTGGGAAGGATTGAGGGCAGGAGGAGAAGGGGATGACAGAGGATGAGATGGTTGGATGGCATCACCGGCTCAATGGACATGGGTTTGGGTAGACTCCGGGAGTTGGTGATGGACAGGGAGGCCTGGCGTACTGCGGTTCATTGGGTCGCAAAGAGTCGGACACGACTGAGCAACTGAACTGAACTGAGCTTTAAGCCAACTTTTTCACTCTCCTTTCACTTTCATCAAGAGGCTCTTTAGTTCTTCTTCGCTTTCTGCCATAAGGGTGGTATCATCTGCATATCTGAGGTTATTGATATTTCTCCTGGCAATCTTGATTCCAGCTTGTGCTTTCTCCAGCCCAGCATTTCTTATGATGTACTCTGCATATAAGTTAAATAAGCAGGGTGACAATATACAGCCTTGACATACTCCTTTTCCTATTTGGAACCAGTTTGTTGTTCCATGTCCAGTTCTAACTGTTGCTTCCTGACCTGCATACAGGTTTCTCAAGAGGCAGGTCAGGTCTGGTATTCCCATCTCTTTCAGAATTTTCCAGTTTATTGTGATCCACACAGTTAAAGGCTTTGGCATAGTCTTAAGTGTAGATAGCAACAGTTTGACTTTTTATATTAAGGTCAAAAATAGAGGGTTTTAAAATTGGAAATAACATGCTCATATTTCTCGATAATTATCTAACTCTATAAGCACTTAAGGTGATAGCACAAACTCCTAAGATCTGGCTTAGAGATAATTCATTTTGACCTTTTTCAAAGCCAGAAAAATACCACTTGTGGGTTCACAGACTCTGATATATAATAAATACCTATTTCCTTTTCCTTAGTTTCTGACTGGAAGCACTGAAAAGTCTTGGAATTTCCTAAGTGAGGGGATTAATAAAGGTGTCTTGTTATTTTAATGAGGTGATTTTTGGACTACACCCAAGAATGTGTGACTGATGAGCCTAAATTTCTCTCTCTGAGGAGAGAGCTTGGAAGTGCCTTTGCCCTTTGCTGGTACCTTGCCTTGTTCATATCTTCTGTTTGGCTGTTCTCGAGTTATATCCTTTTATAATAATGGTAGTCTGATTAGTGAAATGTTTCTTTTATGTGAGCTGTTCTAGCAAATTAATGAAACCTGAGTATGGGTTTGTGGGAACCTTTGATTCATAGCCAGTTGATCAGAAGTAGAGGTAATGGTACTGAAACGCACTTGGGTCCACTCTCCCACCATGCAGCAAAGGCAGTCTACTGGCACCTGGTTGTGGTGACTGAGCATACAGCATTTATTGAAAGGGTACCAAGCAAGGAGAATGAGCAACTCATGCTCAAAAGATTGTACTCCCTTATGACCTTCAGGAAAGGGTTTTAAAGGCAACATTTAAGGTGAGGGTTATAGGGTGTATGACTTTCTTCTGATGGGTTGGTGGTGATATTTTGGGAATCTTAATTCCAGCCTAGTAAATTCAGCCTAGTTCCAACCAGTTTGGGATCTGTGTGCTTGTTTAGCATGTAGTCCCCATCCTCTACCTGGCATGTGGATGTCTTTGTTTCTGCAGAACAACTCAAAGATTTGTGTCTGATTGTTATGTATATCCCTTGAGGAGGAACTAGTACCCTGTTATATCCCTGAACTTTTGTTTAAGCTATTATTTTCTTGCTTGACAGCTTTTCCTATGTTTCTGCATTTACTCACTTCCCTAATTAGTAACTGTTTGAGCCTGTTCTTTGAGAATCAGAAAGGCCCAAGAGACTAAAGCCTTTTTCTACAAACAAGAAACCCAGAGGGGTTTTTGTGCCTGGGAGGGACCTTCAGGGTCTTGCTCTATTTCAGTAACAATCTGGGCTTGTGGTTGGCCTCCTGAGTTAGAGGGGATCCTTGGACCCTCCAGTTTGTAACTGGTGGGTCATAAGCACAAATAACCTGGGCTTTCTGATAGTGTCAGAGTTGACTTGAATTATCAGACACCCTCCTGGTTTTAAAGGAGTAGATTTCTACTCTTATAGCAAAAAGCTCAAAAAGAAGGCTGCCACATTCATTCACTTGTGTAACTTTTTACTATCCTATATATGACTGTACAGGTATGTATTACCCAACCTGCACGGATCTATGTGGTGTCCTTGGATAAGTAAGGATATGGAGTTGAAACCTAGAGCAAATAAAGGGAAATTTCATAAACTTTCTGGTTTTGCTTATCTAAAATTGAGAATATTAGAATAAATCATTAATATTTTAGAATGGTTTAGTTTATGTTCATTTTCAGTTTGGGTAATTGAATGCTTATGCCAAAGACTATGTTTGGACTTATGATGATACTTAACAGGCTTAATAATTATAAAGAAAACTTATGTTTATGATTTTTCTAATTTATTTCTAATCTAGTAACTAATCTGAAATTTAAATGGCAAATGACTACAAATAAATTTACTATAAATTACTCTATCTTACAAATAAAAATCCATTTTTTTACTATTCTGGAACATGCAAATATTTGACATGTAGTTAGCTCCAAAATATTTATACAAAAACAAGAGATCATATTAAAATTATAGGCATTTAAATTTTTATACTTATTTGACATAATTTAATTTTTTTGTGCTTGATTTACCATCTTGATTATGTTTAGGACATAATTTTTAAATTAATCTCTTGAATCCAGCTCACAACTGAGTATTTCAATCATCAAACTTGTAAACATATAAAAAAAGGAAGAGCTGGGAAAACCTGGAAAAAGAAAATCAATAAAGTGGGATTAACTTTACTAGATATGAAAACATTATAAAGCTTCTCTAATAAAAACAACTTGATGTTGACCCATAGACAGACAAATATACCAGTGGAATAGAATATAAAGCCCAGAACTAGATGTCAGCACATACAGAAATTTACTGTATGATAAAGGTAAACTTAGGTCCTTAACCTCCTACCATACCCAAGATGGTTTTGAGATCTAAATGTAAAAAATGAAACTGCAAGAGTACTAGAAAAACCCGATTTTAATAGCGGTCTCCATTTTTTAAAGAAAATTTCCACACAATAGAAAAATTTCCTTTTAAAATGATACCTTCTTCTCATTTTGCAAATATGATCAGTTGCAGATAACAGTCATAGGGAATATCTGTTCTCCTGTGCTCTCAATCTTATCATCCAGTATATGGATTCTTTTATTAAAAAAATCACTGTCAATTCATACTGATATTATGTAAGAATAGATTCACTCTCAGTGACCATAATATGTTTATATACATTATCAATTCTCTCCTCAATTTTTTCCTGTGAACCTTAGTATGAATTTATCTAACTATAAAATATCAGTGGCAATTCAGATTTTGTGATGGTGAGACAGGGAAAGTATTTTAAACTCTACTTGTGACTATGACTGATGAGTGTAAATTTCAGTTATAGAGAAAAATGAGTTAAGTGGTTCATTACATAAGGATTTTAGAAGGAGAAAATCTCATAAAATTTTTAAAAAACTCACAAAACGAATTTTAAATCTGTTGAATTTTGAAACAAAAGATATTTATTAGGTAAACATGTATTAAATACTTTCTGTTCTGGAAGTATAAAAATAGCATATAATACCAAAGCTGGTCCTGCTAAGTATATGGAGTTAAATGTATAATCTTAATTCTAAATAAAGGTTATTATATTGACTCCAGTGTATGAGTTTCCATGCTATATACAGCTGCTATATATTTCACTTAAACCACATGCTACTTGTCAGAACAAATGGTAAACTGGTACATTAAAGAAAAACTGCTTCCAGAAAATAGCATTATGTAACATACTATTCCTCCTGGAGAAGGAAATGGCAACCCACTCCAGTATTCTTGCCTGGGAAATCCCATGAACCGAGGAGCCTAGTGGGCTACATACAGTCCATGGGATCGCAAAGATTTGGACATGACTTAGTGACTGAGCAAGAACACACAAACAAAAAAACATACTATTCCTCATAAAATCTTCCATAGTAGCTTCTATATTCATAAATAGAAACATGCAACAATATGTACATAATGCAAACTAGATTTCAAGAAGAGCTTAATTAGTTGAAAGAATCAGTTGATAAATCCTCAATCATGTAAATAATTCACATGGATAGGTTTGTTTCTGGATTCTGTTTTTTGGGTTCATGTATTTCCTATTCAGTGCAGTTTTGAATTAATGTTGCTTTATAGAATGTTTACTATCTGAATGACAAGTCCTCCCCCAGCACCATGTTATGCTGTTTCAGATATTTCTTGCTTATTGCTCACTTTTCTTTTTATATGAAATTTGGGTTCAGTTTGTCAGGTCAAACAAAACAACATCCTATTAGGATTTTGACTGAGATTGAATTGAATAGGTTAATTTGTGGAAAATTTATATCTACTCACTCTTGGGTATTTTCATCCTGGAATGTGTGTGTGTCCTTCTTTATTTGCTTGGATATTCTTTTATATCCTTCCATGAAATTTGTAAGCTTTAAAAAAAATGAGTGTTGGCTACATTTTTTGTTAGGTTTTTTCTTAGCTACTTTGTGTTTATTCCTATGTGAATGGAATTTTTTTCATTATATTTTCTAATTGGTTTTCCTCTGTATCAGTTCAGTTCAGTTCAGTCACTAAGTCGTGTCCGGCTATTTACGACTCCATGGACTGCAGCACGCCAGGCCTCCCTGTCCATCACCAACTCCTGGAGTCCACCCAAACCCATGTTCATTGAGCCTGTGATGCCATCCAACCGTCTCATCCTCTGTCGTCCCCTTCTCCTCTCACCTTCAATATTTCCCAGCATCAGAGTCTTTTCAAATGAGTTAGTTCTTTGCATCAGGACACCAAAGTATTGGAGTTTCAGCTTCAACATCAGTCCTTCCAATGAATATTCAGGACTGATTTCCTTTAGGATGGACTGGTTGGATCTCCTTGCAGTCCAAGGGACTCTCAAGAGTCTTCTCCAACACCACGGTTCAAAAACATCAATTCCCAATCCTGAACCCCCCTCCGACGTGTACACCCATGGCGGAGGCATGTTGATGTATGGCAAAACCAATACAATATTATAAAGTGAAAAAAATACTAATAAATAAATATAAATAAATAAATAAAAACATGCAAAGCAAAAAAAAAAAGCATCAGTCTTCGGCGCTCAGCTTTCTTCACAGTCCAACTCTCCCATCCATACATGACTACTAGAAAAACCATAGCCTTGACTAGATGGCCCTTTATTGGCAAAGTAATGTCTCTGCTTTTTAATACGCTGTCTATGTTGGTCATAGCTTTTCTTCCAAGGAGTAAGCGTCTTCAGTGTCATGGCTGCAGTCACCATCTGCAGTGATTTTGGAACTGAAAAAATAAAGTCACCCACTGTTTCCACTGTTTCCCCATCTATTTGCCATGAAATGATGGAACCAGATGCCATGATCTTTGTTTTCTGAATGCTGAGCTTTAACCCAACTTTTTCACTCTCCTCTTTCACTTTCATCAAGAGGCTCTTTAGTTCTTCTTTGCTTTCTGCCATAAGGGTGGTATCATCTGCATATCTGAGGTTATTGATATTTCTCCCTGCAATTTTGATTCTAGCTTGTGCTTCATCCAGCCCAGAGTTTCTCATGATGTACTCTGCATATAAGTTAAATAAGCAGGGTGACAATATGCAGCCTTGACGTACTCCTTTTCCTAATTGGAACCAGTCTGTTGTTCCATGTCTTTTCCTAATTGGAACCAGTCTGTTGTTCCATGTCGATTTCTAACTGTTGCTTCCTGAGCTGCATACAGATTTCTCAAGAGGCAGGTCAGGTGGTCTGGTATTCCCATCTCTTTCAGAATTTTCCATAGTTTGTGGTGATCCACCTAGTCAAAGGCTTTGGCATTGTCAATAAAGCAGAAATTGATGTTTTTCTGGAACTCTCTTGCTTTTTCCATGATCCAGCGGATGTTGGCAATTTGATCTCTGGTTCCTCTGCCTTTGCTAAATCTAGCTTGAACATCTGGAAGTTCACAGTTCACATACTGCTGAAGCCTGGCTTGGAGAATTTTGAGCATTACTTTACTAGCGTGTGAGATGAGTGCAATTGTGTGGTAGTTTGAGCATTCTTTGGCATTGCCTTTCTTTGGGATTAGAATGACAAGTGACCTTTTCCAGTCCTGTGGCCACTGCAGAGTTTTCCAAATTTGCTGGCATATTGAGTGCAGCACTTTCACAACATCATCTTCCAGGATTTGAAATAGCTCAACTGGAATTCTATCACCTCCACTAGCTTTGTTCGTAGTGATGCTTCCTAAGGCCCGCTTGACTTCACATTCCAGGATGTCTGGCTCTAGGTCAGTGATCACTCCATCGTGATTATCTGGGTCGTGAAGATCTATTTTGTACAGTTCTTCTGTGTATTCTTGCCACCTCTTCTTAATATCTACTGCTTCTGTTAGGTCCATACCATTTCTCTCCTTTATTGAGCCCATCTTTTCATGAAATGTTCCAGGGAAGTTATTGTATACTCATCTTATTTTTGGCCACTTTAACCAATTTGCTTATTCTAATAGTTTTTCGATTGATTTTCTTGAATTTTCTAAGTAGACATATATAATATATATTCTAAATATATATTTTGATGGTTTTTCTTCTACTTTTTGTTACCTTTTTGTGTTGGCTCGGGCTACTGCTCACTGTTGATTATTCTTATCCTTAAAGAGAATGTTTAACTTTTATGTTGATCATATGATTCTGAATTGTTCTAAATGTGTCTCTTTATTTAATAAGGTCTGGTAAACCAATACATTCACCTTTATACTTATACTTAAAAGTTTTAATTAAATAAATACCCCATATTTATGTAAATCATAACAATTGGCTTAGAAAAGTTAGTTTAAGGAAATGATTATTAGTGGTCTCTGGGGAAGACTAGAGCTCTCCTCAAGAAAATTAGTTACCAAGGGAACATTTCATGCAAAGATGGGCTCGATAAAGGACAGAAATGGTATGGACCTAACAGAAGCAGAAGATATTAAAAAGAGGTGGCAAGAATACACAGAAGAACTGTACAAAAAAGATCTTCACGACCAAGATAATCACAGTGGTGTGATCCCTCACCTAGAGCCAGACATCCTGGAATATGAAGTCAAGTAGGCCTTAGAAAGCATCACTACGAACAAAGCTAGTGGAGGTGATGGAATTCCAGTTGAGCTATTCCAAATCCTGAAAGATGATGCTGTGAAAGTGCTGCACTCAATATGCCAGCAAATTTGGAAAACTCGGCAGTGTCCACAGGACTGGAAAAGGTCAGTTGTCATTCCAATCCCAAATAAAGGCAATGCCAAAGAATGCTCAAACTACAGCACAATTGCACTCATCTCACACGCTAGAAAAGTAATGCTCAAAATTCTCCAACCCAGGCTTCAGCAATAGGTGAACCGTGAACTTCCTGATGTTCAAGCTGGTTTTAGAAAAGGCAGAGGAACCAGAGATCAAATTGCCAACATCCGCTGGATCATAGAAAAAGCAAGAGAGTTCCAGAAAAACATCTATTTCTGCTTTATTGACAATACCAAAGCCTTTGACTAGGTGGATCACAATAAACTGCGGAAAATTTTGAAAGAGATGGGAATACCAGACCACCTAACCTGCCTCTAGAGAAACCTATATGCAGGTCAGGAAGCAACAGTTACAACTGGACATGGAACAACAGACTGGTTGCAATTAGGAAAACGAGTATGTCAAGGCTATGTATTGTCACCCTGCTTATTTAACTTATATGCAGAGTACATCATGAGAAATGCTGGGCTGGAAGAAGCACAAGCTGGAATCAAGATTGCTGGGAGAAATATCAATAACCTCAGATATGCAGACGACACCACCCTTATGGCAGAAAGTGAAGAGGAACTAAAAAGCCTCTTGATGAAAGTGAAAGTGGAAAGTGAAAAAGTTGGGTTAAAGCTCAACATTCAGAAAACGAAGATCATGGCATCTGGCCCCATCCCTTCATGGGAAATAGATGGGGAAACAATGTCAGACTTTATTTTGGGGGGGCTCCAAAATCACTGCACATGTTGACTGCAGCCATGAAATTAAAAGACACTTACTCCTTGGAAGAAAAGTTATGACCAACCTAGATAGCATATTGAAAAGCAGAGACATTGCTTTGCCAACAAAGGTCCGTCTAGTCAAGGCTATGGTTTTTCCTGTGGTCATGTGTGGATGTGAGAGTTGGACTGTGAAGAAAGCTGAGCACCAAAGAATTGATGTTTTTGAACTGTGGTGTTGGAGAAGACTCTTGAGAGTCCCTTGGACTGCAAGGAGATCCAACCAGTCCATTCTGAAGGAGATCAGCCCTGGGTGTTCTTTGGAAGGAATGATGCTAAAGCTGAAACTCCAATACTTTGGCCACCTCATGCGAAGAGTTGACTCATTGGAAAAGACTCTGCTGCTGGGAGGGATTGGGGGCAGGAGAAGAAGGGGACAACAGAGGATGAGATGGCTGTATGGCATCACCGACTCGATGGACGTGAGTTTGAGTGAACTCCAGGAGTTGGTGATAGACAGGGAGGCCTGGCATGGTGCGATTCATGGTGTCACAAAGAGTCGGACATGACTGAGCAACTGAACTGAACTGAACTGAGGCTTATGGATTTAGCTACCTGTCTTCTAGGAAGCAAATGTATGTTGAGGAAGATTTTTACTTATGTAACTTAGTTTATCAAGTAACTTGCTTTCATATTTTATAATAAAAATATAATTTTAGAGAATGTAAAAATTCTCTTTTAAGTCTATTTCAGTTTATTTTTATGTACTGATGATGTCATTAACATTTTAATTATTGAACCATTAGGGCATCTGCACCCATTATTGTTTATACATTTCCTGAAAGCTTTGTTGTGTTTCTCTGAAATGCATGAAGGGCTTGCCTGGTAGCTCAGTTGGTAAAGAATCTGCCTGTCTCAAGCAAGCCTCTGTGAATGAAGAAGTGAAGACATGAAACCATTGAACCACTCCCTGTTGGACCAAAGAGTATTCCATTGTTTCTGATCTTCATCTTCATTCCTTCCTGTCAAGACAAGAAGAAATGGGAGTAGGAGCTTAAGTGTCATGTGTCTCTTTAGTTTATAGAGGTAGTGATTTAAAATACAAGTGTACAGTCTTGAGGTCTTCCACATATCCAAGGAATATTAATCTGTTGCTAATATAAGGTGTATTTTTAAAAAACAGAAGATAAGTGTTGTCTGTGTAATCCTCCTTTTCTTTTCTTAAAGATCAAAATGTGTAAGAAGTCTAAATTGAAAAGTTTCATTGGTTTTGCTCCTCTTGGTAATACTTTCACTTTTGTGGCTTTACCAGGTCATAGTCACAGAGTAACACTCCTCTTCCTATTTGACAGACTATGAGAGCTTTTAATTGTGGAACATTAGTACAAGTTTATTATTTTTAAAATAAATCTAAGAGCCATAAGATATTTTGAAGCACATGTAAACCTGTAGTTCATATTGTAGTCTTAAAAAATTATATGAAGATTTAAATGAAGGATAAATAAATAAATCTTATTTCAGAAGAAATGCCCCTAATTTAGGTATTCATTAGCTTGCACCAGATTGAACTCGTTAAAGTTTACCTCAGGGCTGGAATGTACTGTATGTATTGAAGAGAAAATGCCATAGTAAAGCATGTGGGCCATGTTTCCTTGCAGAGAGGACCAGTTTCTTCAGATTAGCTGTATTCTCTTTCCTATGGTAGTCTTTTAAGTCATTTGTTAATTTCTTTTTCTTGTTGTATCCTTACAAGATAATCACCAGCTGCATGCCCCTCCTGTTCAAGCAGAAATAATTTTTTCTCCTCCTTTTTGGGATTTTAGGTTTGGGGTTGCTATGAAAAGTAATAAAATCAGCTTTTGGCATGATTCAGTTTCAGATAGGAATGCACAGTTTTATTTTGAACTCTTTACCGTTTTTTGGTTTAATATTATTTAATATTAATATTAAATATTATTGTTTTAAATATTATTTAATATTTAACAGCACTGGACGTCAGGATCAAAATGCTTTTTCATTACCAGAAGTGTCCAAAACTTTAACAGGAACTTAAAGTTGCCTTTATCATTATTCCATGAATCACACTCTTCCTAAATGACTTTAATCTGTGATGCTATAGCCAAAGAATACATTTCTTGGGAAGTTGCTGACAATAAAAGATGTAATTATAGCTTTTCCTGCATTGTTACATATCTTAGTATAATTCATATTTCCTTTCTTGAAATGAAAAATTCATATTCACCATAGGTTCCTTCAAGACTTTTTCCATTTCTGGAAAAATACCTTGAATTCCAGTTGGCTGTTAAAAGTTATGAGTAGTGAATTATTGCCTTTGAGAAAGGAACAGTTTTGACGCATGTCTGCCAGTATTTCTGTAGCTTTCACCAGGGTTGTTTGTAATGCTTATCACAGTTAGTTTTATTTTGTATATTTATAGCATTTGCAAAAGAGTTCAGGAAATAGCTTAGTTTGTGGCTGCTCAAGATGATCCTTGGTAAGCACTTGGTTCTTTTCACAGGTTGATTTACAGCTGTCTGGAGTATAGGCCTGTGCTGCAGTCAGTGGTAGCATATTTATATATATGCAAATCTTGCTTCCCTCAGGGTCTTTTTACTGAAATTAACCAATGGAGAGATTTGGGATTGAATTGAAATAAAAGCTTGCTAAAAGGATTGTTTGCACAGCTGCTTTTAGGCAGTGACCAAAGTCTCTCAGGAGAGTGAGTGAATACACTCCTGTTGGAGCAAACTCAGAAGTTTTTGAGTTGTGCTTTGCATAATATAAAGTCATTAATATGTTGAATCTTTGCCCTTGCTCTAACCTCCCCCAGCCCTCACATTCCCCCCATCCTGCCCCGCCTTTTCCTTAGTCTCCTTTCCTTAGAAGAGCTGATTGTTTATTCTTTGTGTCCTGTGGAGGTAATTTTTTAAAAAAAATTATGGTCTCGTGTGACATCAGTGTATAGTGATCTAAAGTTAAATTTCATGTTAGACAATTTTTAAATCGTGAGAACTGAATGAAATGATGTCCATGCATCTTTATCTTATAAATTGCTGTCTATGAAACTAGGGTTTTGAGTAGTAATTTAATCAAAGGAATCAGAGAACATTAAGCTCCATTAACTATTGGGTTGCCAACAATATGGATCTAGGATTAAATTATGACTTGGAACTTTGCAAATGTCATCTAAAAGTTAATTCTTAAATTCCTGGCAGGCGCTTGCCATCTGCTAAGAAACAGATGTGGTGGAGGTTAATTTGTGACTAAAGAAGCAATGTTGTCTCTGCGGTAAGGAGTGAGGGTAAGATTAAAAAAAAGCAGGTCTATCAAATTATTTCCTTTACTCAATATTTAGCCAAGTCCCTGACATGCTCCCTCCATCTCCCTTCTCCCTTCTCCCTTCTCTCTCTGTTCTCTTCTCTCCCTCCCTGTCTCCTGGCTCCCCTCTTTTCTCTCATTCATATGCATCTCTGTAGAACTTTATCTTCCTTCCTTTCTAATTTATTAGTATTTCTGATTCTGGTCCCCAGTTAGGAATTTGGCATCTGGAGGGAACAAAGTGCTCACTAACACTGTTTTTTTTTCCAGTTTGTTAAAAGGAGGAACCACACTTCCCTAACCAATGGTGATTGCAGTAGAATGTTATCACAGTGAGAGAGAATTTTAATTTTAATAAGCAGAGAGGAATTATGAGAAATATTAGAAGATTCTCATATCCTTGGAGCTCTTTGAGAAATGCTTAATGATAATGAAACCAAGCAGGACCCTGTGGGGCCCTCTCCAGTACAAATCCTTTGTGTCTTCCCTTTCTTATTTGTAGGAAATGAGCTTCATTCAGCCCCCTAGACTTTCCTTGAGTTCCAAAGGGTAGTTTCAAAGAGTTGCTAATCAGTGAAGTGAGGGAATGCAGAGACAAAGGGGGAGCCCTCAAGAAATTATAGCACAGCAATGAAAGATGGGTCCTGGTTCCTTCTCAAAGGATATACACAGCCATATATCTCTTGAGTTCTTCTACGGAAGCTAAAGCCCACCCCCCACCCCCCCACCCCCCGGGTGGAGAATGGAAACCAGACTGAGCACATGACTTTTCCTGGAGCACCACCCTTTATGTTACCACCAAATAATCAGAAGAAAGTCACACACCCTGCAGCCTTCACCCCCAATTTTGCCTATAAAAACTTGTCCCTGAGGTGTTGAGGGACAGGGAAGCTGGACACGCTGCAGTCCCTGGGGTCGCAAAGAGTGGGACAGGACATGGCAACTGAACAACAACAGCTGTACCTGGTTAATACTAATTGCAAATAAGATTGATCCAAAAAAAAAACTTCCCCCTGAAAACCATCTGGGAGTTCCAGTTTTTTAACACCTGTTCTCCTTACTTAGCCCTACAATAAACCTCTCTGCTCCAAACCCCAAAACACAAACTTGGATTGGATACCAATAGGGAATAAAAGTTTGTATTGTTTGTTGTTTCTTTATTAAAAAAAACAAAACTTGCACTGCATTCTTTTATAATTGATGATAATACTGTGAAGGATGAGAATAATTTAAGCTGGTGAGTTTCTCCCTGGATTTCATATTTTGGAAAATTAGGACGTTTTCTAAATACCAATCTTAAAAGATGCAGTTAGGGATTTATTTGAATAAACATAATTTCGATTAGTTTTGAATACCTTTTTTTCTTTCCACTTGGTTAAAATAATTTGTCTAGGTTACAGTATGAGAATTTGTTACCGTGTGGTTTATAAGTTTATGGTGAATATTTGTTGATCTGTGAGTATCATAATAAATATATTTCCTAATTAGGACTGGTAAGCCTATAAATGCTTCCCTGGTGGCTCAGATGGTAAAGAATCTGCCTGCGCTGCAGGAGACCCTGGGTTGGGAAGATCCCCTGGAGAAGGGAATGGCTACTCACTCCAGTGTTCTTGCCTGGATAATTCCATGGACAAAGGAGCCTGGTGGGCTACAGTCCATGACGTTGCAAAAAGTCATGACTGAGTGACTAAGCACAGCACAGCACAGCAGCCCACTTGTGTCTGTTTATGTGTATTGCCAGTCATCCTTATTGTCCTATTTGATAATGACCTCATCACTTATTGAAAAAGTCTTCTCTTTTTGCATCTGACAAGCTTGGCTGTAGTAATGGCTATTGTTATTTGGGACCTTGTTAAAAATACACAATCTCGGCCCCCACCCTACAGCAACTGAATCAGAATCTTGAGTTTAATCAGCTCCCTAGATCTTTTATATGCACATGAAGTTTGAGAAGCAATGAAAAACTGACATTGTTTTGCGTTATAATTATAGAATTATCTTGAGAAGGTCTTATGAATTTTAGGGGAAAAAAGTCAGCCCCTCCAAATAGCCTGTTGTCCTAGGTAAAGTAAAATTTACATATAGGCAAATAAAAATATCGAGCTTTTAGTAAAATTGTATGATATTATGTATTGATTCTGCTACATAAAGGAACACATATATAAAATTCAATATCAGAATTTATGTTTTTAACAGACAACCCAGAAATGACTAGATTCTTTTAATCTTGGAAATAAATCCTTATGAATACATTTTAGCTTTGTGTTAAAGGTCAAAATTCATAGCTTTTAAAATTTCAATATTCAGTAAAACTAAATGATACAAACATTAAATGGAAGGTAAATGTTGACTGAAAATTTGTCGTTGCTCAGTCACTAAGTTGTGTCTGACTCTTTGTGACTTCCCTGTCCTTCACTATCTTCCAGAGTTTGTTCAGATTCATGTCCCTTGAGGCAGTGATGCTATCTAACCGTCTCATCCTCTGCCAGCCTCTTCTCCTTTTGCTTTTAGTCTTTCCCAGCATCAGGACCTTTTCCAATGAGTTGGCTCTTCGCATCAGGTGGCCAAAGTATTGGAGCGTCAACTTCAGCATCAGTCCTTCCAATGAATAATCAGGGTTGATTTCCTTTAGGATTGACTGGTTTGGTCTCCTTGTAGTTTAAGGGACTCTCAAGAGTCTTTTCCAGTACCACAATTCTAAGGCACTCAGCCTTCTTTAGGTTCCAACTCTCATATCAATACATGACGATTGGAAAAACAATAGTTTTGATTATATGGACCTTTGTTGACAAAGTGATGTCTCTGCTTTTTATACACTGTAGGTTTGTCATAGCTTTCCTTCCAAGGAGGAAGTGTCTTTTAATTTCATGACTGCAGTCACCATCTGCAGTGATTTTGGAGCCCAAGAAAATAAAATCTATCACTGCTTTCACTTTTCCCCATCTATTTGCCATGAAGTGATGGGACTGGATGCCATCATCTTAGTTTTTTGAATGTTGAGTTTCAGGGCTGCTTCTCTTTCAGCCTCATCAAAAGGCTTTTTAGTTCCTCTTCAATTTATGCCATTAGAGTGGAATCATATGTATATCTTATGTTGTTGATATTTTTCCTAACAATCTTAATCCCCACTTATGATTCATCCAGCCCAGCATTTCACATGATGTACTCTGCATATAAGTTAAATAAACAGGGTGACAGTGTATGACCTTATCATACTCCTTTCCCAATTTAGAACCTGTCAGTTGTTCCATGTAAGGTTGTAACTGTTGCTTCTTGGCTTGCATACAGGTTTCTCAGGCAACAGGCAAGGTGGTCTGGTATTCCCATCTCTTTAAGAATTTTCCACAGTTTGTTGTGATCCACACAGTCAAAGGCTTTAGCATGGTCAATGAAGCAGATGGTTTTTGGAAGTCCCTAGATTTTTCTATGATCCAACATATTTTAGCAATTTGATATCTGGTTCCTCTGCCTTTTCTTGTACATCTGGAAGTTTTCGGTTCATGTACTGCTGAAGCCTAGCTTGAAGGATTTTGAGCATAACCTTAATAGCATGCAAAATGAGTGCAAATGTCTGGTAGTTTGAACATTCTTTGGCACTGCCCTTCTTTGGGATTGGAATGAAAACTGACCTTTTCCAGTCTTGTGGCCACTGTTGAGTTTTCCAAATTTGCTGGCATATTGAATGCAGCATTTTAGCAGCATCATCTTTTAGCATTTGAAATAGCTCATCTGGAATTCCATCACCTCCACTTGAGCTTTGTTTCTAGTAATGTTTCCTAAGGCCCACTTGAATTCACACTCCGGAATCTCTGCATCTAGGGGAATGACCACACCATCATGGTTATCCAGGTCTTTAAGACCTTTTTTGTACAGTTCTGTGTATTCTTGCCACCATTCTTAATCTCTTCTGCTTCTCTTAGGTCATTACTATTTCTCTCCTTTATCATGCCCATCCTTGCATGAAATGTTCCTTTGATACCTCCAATTTTCTTGAAGAGATCTCCTGTCTTTCCCATTCTGTTGTTTTCCTCTACTTGGCATTGTTCATTTAAGAAAGCCTTCTTATTGATCCTTGCTGTTCTCTGGAACTCTGCATTTGGTTGCGTCTATCTTTCCCTTTCTCCATTGCTTTTTGCTTATCTTCTTTCCTCAGCTATTTGTAAAGCCTGCAGGCACCACTTTGCCTTCTTGCACTTTCTGTTTCTTTGGGATGGTTTTGGTCACTGCCTCGTCTACAGTGTTACAAATTTCTGTCCATAGTTCTTCAGGCACTCTTTCTACCAGGTCTAATCCCTTGAATCCATGTGTCACCTTCACTGTATAATGATTTAGACCATATGTGAATGGCCTAGTGGTTTTCCTTACTTTCCTTAATTAAAGTACAGGCTAGTAGCCGGCCAATCAGGGCAATGTATAGGCTAGGAGTCAGCCAATCAGGTCAACATATAGGTTCGGAGTTAGCCAATCAGAGCACAGTACAGACTAGAATTCAGCCAGTCATGGCAATGTACAGGCTGTTAATCAGCCAATCAGAGCAAAGTACAGACTAGATGGCAGTGAATCAGGGCAAAGTACAGGCTTGGAATCAGCCAATCAGGGCAGAATACAGCCTGTCTTTGTTCAGTTGCTAAGTGGTGTCCTACTCTTCATAACCCCATGGACTGCATCAAGCCAGGCTTCCCTGTCCTTCACTATCTCCCAGAGTTTGCTCAGATTCATGTCCATTGAGTCTGTGATGCTATCTAAGTATCTCATTCTCTCGCTCCCTTTTCCTCTTGCCTTCAATCTTTCCTAGCATCAGGGCCTTTTCCAGTGAGTCGACTCTTCACATCAGGTGGAGCTTCGTTGATTTACTTTAGGATTGACTGGTTTGATTTCCTCGCTGTCCAAGGGACTCTCAAGAGTCTTCTCTAGCACCAAGATTCAAAAGCATCAATTCTTCAGCCCTCAGCTTTCTTTATGGTCCAACTTTCACATTTGTACATGACTACTGGAAAAAACATAGCTTTGACTAGACAGACCTTTGTCTGCAAAGTGATGTCTCTGCTTTTTATATGCTGTTTAGGTTTGTCATAGCTTTCCTTCCAAGGAGGAAGTGTCTTTTAATTTCATGACTGCAGTCACCATCCACAGTGATTGTGGAGCCCAAGAAAATAAAATCTGTCACTGCTTACACTTTTTCCCTGTCTGTTTGTCTTGACGTGATAGGACCAGATGCCATGATCTTAGTTTTTCGTTGAGTTTTAAGTCAGCTTTTTCACTGTTCTCTTTCATCCTCATCAAGAGGCTCTTTATATACTCTTCACTTTCTGCCATTAGTGTGACATCACCTGTATTTCTGAGGTTGTTGATACTTCTTCTGTCAATCTTGATCCCAGCTTATGATTCAACCCAGCATTTTGCACGATGTTCTCTGCATATAAGTTAAATAAATAGGGTGATAGTATACAGCCTTGTTGTACTCCTTACCCAATTTTGAACCAGACATTTGTTCCATGTAAGGTTGTAACTGTTGTTTCTTGGTGCACACACAGTTTTCTTTGGAGACAGGTAAGGTAGTCGGGTATTCACATCTCTTTAAGAATTTTCCACCATTTGTTGTGATCTACACAGCCTAAGGCTTTAGCGTAGCCCTTCCTCCAGTGGACCATGTTTTGTTGGAACTCTCTACTATGAACCGTCTGTCTTGGGTGGCCTTGCATGGCTTGGCTCATATCTTCATTGATTTACACAAGCCCCTTCTCCAGGACAAGGCTGTGACCCATGAAGGGGACTGAAAATTAAATTGAATATAATATTTTATAACCTGTTTTAGGAGTCATACCATATGTAAAACAGATAGCCAATGGGAATTTGCCCTATGAATCAGAGAACTTAAACAGTCTCTGTATCAACCTAGAGGGGTGGGATAGGGAGGGAAATGGGAGTGAGGTTCAAGAGGGAGGGGATATGTGTATACCTATGGCTGATTCATGTTGATGTTTGACAAAAAACAACAGAATTCTGTAAAGCAATTACCCTGCAATTAAAAATAAGTAAATTTAACAAAATGTTTTAAAACACCAAAGATTTCTTTTTGGCTTGAACCTGTCAAATTCTTGACTAGTTATTGTCTATTATAGACATTTATCATGGCAATAAGTGTGTCAGTGTGTGTGTGTGTGTGTGTGTGTGTGTGTACCAGACGCAGAGGGTGCACACAGTGAATTTGGAATGCTGTATAAGATTTGTAATTAGGGAAGCATCATACGAGATGTATTGAGATTAGGTTTACTAGTGGATGGTACCCTTTGTTTCTACAGTTATTACTTTAATGCTAGAGTTTTCTTTTGGGAAAGTTATTTCACTCAGAATTAATGATTTGCACAAATTTAGATTAAAATGATCAGCTGTAACTTCTAAAGACAGTTTTTTACTTTCTATTACTATAGTGTTGTGTTTTTTTTTTGTTTTTTTTTGAATCACCATTTTAAAAGATGTTTCTACTTTTATTGCATTTTTTCCCATTGATTTTTGGTTTGTTGTTCAGGTATAAATAACATAGGATAGGTTGTACTTCTAGGTTTTTTCCCCTTACTTTTTGTTACCAGGAGGAGACTAGGTGGTGGTACGGGGGGAGGAAGGTGTGGTATAGGTAGCGTGGAGGAAGGAAATAGCCCAAGAAAAGCCATGTTTGGGAAAGCTTATTCAACTCCCATGACTGGAATAACTTGAGAAGTGAAGGTACTGAGCAGGAAGATGAGTTCCTGCCAAAGACGATCTTTTCTTGGCAAAATGTAAACTGGTCACAAGTCACTGTGCTACACATTGAAGCCAGCAGGAGCTTTTGTGAGCACAAATCTGAATGCAGCCTTCAGTAATACTGGCCTTCTTTCAGTGCTTCATACTCTCCATCCTCTGTCCCACCTTTGGATCTTTGCTGTTTCCAGAATCTAATGCTCTTCCCTCCCCCTTCACGTAACTGGCTCACACTCCTCTTGTCATACTTCTCACAGAAAACCTACCCTTGAACTGTTGAATTTGGTCATATCCCCCTATTACAGGCTTTTGAAGCACCATTCAAAGATACCTTTCCTTTGATTTACATGTCAGAGTTGCTTGTGTGATTCTTTATGTAATGGTCTTCTTTCCCATTAAACTGTTGGCTCTGTGAAGGAAGGGACCATGTCTATTTCTGCTTACCTTTTATTCATATTCCCTAGAATAATACCTAGATCATAACTAGGCATTTGATAAATACTTGTTGAATGAATAAATGAAAGTTGATATCAGGAAATGGAAAAGCACTTGGGAGGGATCCTGATATTGAGCCAGAAAGGCAGATATTCCTAGCTCAGCAAGCTAGTTGGTCAGAGGAAAATCATATACAGTTCTGTGCTAAGGAATAGTTATTGATTTAGGAATCTGATTTAAATCTGAAGAAAATCAAGAATATTAAGGGAAGCCTGGGGCTGAGATAAAGCAAGATTAGATGACTCTCCAGAAGTAAAGTTGGATCAACAGGTTTTGCCCTTTACAGTGGCATGACCCAGGTTGTCCCCACATCAACATTGGGCAACCACTGTCTACCCTCCCCCTTCCTCCCTAGAGAAGGAGATCTCTCCCAGCACTCAAAGATGACTGATTAATCCTTTCTGCTACTGTTCCTTCAACATTTATATGGATGGTGTTTGGATACAAAATTGCTTTCCTCCCTTGGTAAAGCTAATGTACAATTTTTTATAAAATTCAAAATCCACATATTGCTGAAACTTTTGGCGTGTCTTCACATTCAACAATACTGTTTAGACATTAAAATATTAAAAACAAAAGATAGCTAATTATTTTTTATGATGTATTAGCTTGCTTGAGGTATTTTGATGAGTTTCATGTGAGATTCCCTGAATGTAGTAAATCATTGCTTTTGATGGTTTCTTTGAAGTCAACAAAAAGAAGAGTTGTGTTTCTGTTAGAGAAACTTAATTACACAGGAACATACCATTTGTAATCAAACATAAAATAGTAAATTACAGGCGTGGCTTTCATAAACACATATACTTCCCCAAATGCTTAAGTATATTTAAAATTTGAAAGTAGTTAATTTAGGCTAAAGTTAATACTTTGGCCACCTGATGTGAAGAGCTGACTCATTTGAAAAGACCCTGATGCTGAGAAAGATTGAAGGCGGGAAGGAGAAGGGGATGACAGAGGATGAGATGGTTGGATGGCATCACTGACTCAATGGACATGGGTTTGGGTGAACTCCAGGAGTTGGTGATGGACAGGGAGGCCTGGTGTGCTGCAGTTCATGGGGTCGCAAAGAGTTAGACATGACTGAGCAACTGAACTGAACTGAATTTTTTAGATAGCTTGTACTTTTTAATATATACATAATGTAAAATTTACCATTTTTAATCATTAAAATTTTTTAAATTATAAAATACACATGACATCAAATTTACTATTTTAGACATATTAAAATGTACAAGTCAGTGATGTTATGTCCATTCACATTGTTAAGCTACCATCACTAATATCTATCCATGAAACAGTTCATCTGGTAAAACCAAAACTCTGTACCTATTAAACACTAACTCCCTCTCTCAGCCCTTGGCAACCAGCATTCTACTTTATGTCTATGAATTCTAGGTATTCTAGGTACCTCATATAATTTCAGTCATATAGTATTTGTCCTTTTGTGAATGGTCTATTTCACTCTGTGCTCAGGGGTCATCCATTTTATAGCATGTGTCAGCATTTCTTTCCTTTTTTTTTTAAGACTTAAAAAATATGAACAAAGTTTGTTCATCTGTTGATGGACACTTGGGTGTTTCCACTTTTTGTTTATTGTAAATTATGCTGCTATGAACATGGATATACAGATTTTTTTAACTTTTTATATTGGAGTATAGTTTATTAACAATGTTTTGTTAATTTCAGGTGTACAACAAAGTGATTCATTTATACAAATATCTATTCTTTTTCAAATTATTTTCCCAGTTAGGCTGTTAAATAATATTGAGCAGAGTTCCCTGTGATATACATTAAATCCTTATTGGTTATCCATTTTAAATATAGCAGTATATACAAAAAATTAAACAAATGAACTTATTTGTGAAACAGAAACTGACTCACAGACTTGAAGAATGAATTTTTGGTTACCAGGGGAAAGATAGGGGGAGAGATATTTCAGGAATTTGTGATTGACAGATACCTTTTTGAGACATTGCTTTCACTTCTTTTGGGTTGAGAAGTGAAATTACTGGATTACATGGTAGTTGTTTTTTTCCATTTTTTAGAGTAACTGTTGTACTCTTTTCCATAGTGGTTGTACCATTTTATATTCATTTAATGGTCTTTATCCACATCCGTGACAAAACTTGTTGTTTTGTATCTTGTTTATTTTGTTTTGTTGGATCATTGCTATCCTGATTGCAAATAGGAAAAGGAGTACGTCAAGGCTGTATATTGTCACCCTGATTATTCAACTTATATGCAGAGTACATCATGAGAAACGCTGGGCTGGAAGAAGCACAAGCTGGAATCAAGATTGCTGGGAGAAATATCAATAATCTCAGATATGCAGATGACACCAACCTTATGGCAGAAAGTGAAGAGGAACTAAAAAGCCTCTTGATGAAAGTGAAAGAGCAGAGTGAAAAAGTTGGCTTAAAGCTCAACATTCAGAAAACTAAGATCATGGCATCTGGTCCCATCAATTCATGGGAAATAGATGGGGAAACAGTGGAAACAGTGTCAGACTTTATTTTTGGGGGCTCCAAAATCACTGCAGATGGTGATTGCAGCCATGAAATTAAAAGACCCTTACTCCTTGGAAGGAAAGTTATGACCAACCTAGACAGCATATTCAAAAGCAGAGACAGTACTTTGCCAACAAAGGTCCGTCTAGTCAAGGCTATGGTTTTTCCAGTGGTCATGTATGGATGTGAGAGTTGGACTGTGAAGAAAGCTGAGCACCAAAGAATTGATGATTTTGAACTGTGGTGTTGGAGAAGACTCTTGAGAGTCCCCTGGACTGCAAGGAGATCCAACCAGTCCATTCTAAGGGAGATCAGTCCTGGGTGTTCTTTGGAAGGAATGATACTAAAGCTGAAACTCCAGTACTTTGGCCACCTCATGTGAAGAGTTGACTCATTGGAAAAGACTCTGATGCTGGGAGGGATTGAGGGCAGGAGAAGGGGACGACAGAGGATGAGATGGTTGGATGGCATCACTGACTTGATGGACTTGAGTTTGAGTGAACTCCGGGAGTTGGTGATGGACAGGGAGGCCTGGTGTGCTGCAGTTCATGGGGTCGCAAAGAGTCGGACATGACTGAGCGACTGAACTGAACTGAATGGATATGAGGTAGTATTTCATTATAATTTTGGCTTGTATTCCCTAGTGACTTGTGATGTTGAACATCTTTTAATGTGCTTATTGGACATCTATATACAATCATTCTTTGGAGAAATGTCTATTTAAGGCTTTTGGCATTTATTAATCAACCTTTTGTTGTTGTTGTTGAGTTACAGGTGAGTTCTTTACTCTGGAGTTCTTAATCTTTTCTGTCCCTTGCCAGAATTCTCACTTGCAAATATTTTCTCCAATTCCATGAGTGCCTTTTAATAGTTTAGTGTGCTATAATGAACAAAATTACTTAATTTTGATGAAGTCCGATTTATTTGTTTTTTTTCCTTTTATTGCCTGTGACTTGTACTTTTTTAAGTCAAAATCTGTAAGTGTGCTTTTCAATATTAGAAGTATGACAGTAGGAGTCTTTTATTTTCAGTTGTCATTGAATGAATATACAGTATGTATCCTCAAAACATTTTAAACACCTGTTGACAAACTACCGATTTTCCAAAGATGATTCAACTCCAACTCACACATTTATTTTTATTATTATAAAAGTGAGACTCTACTAGCTATTTTCTCCTTAGAATTAGAACCTCTGTTGAGAAATTGTAACATTTTTAAAGCCAGTAAATATGAGTATTTTTTGTCTTTGTGATAATCAGTTACTATTTGGCAAACAAGACAATAAAATTTTAGGAAAAATGTATTTCAACATTTCTGTAAGAGATTCCAATTAGAACCTATAGTTGTGTTTATTAAAGGGGTTTATTGAAGGCGGTATTCATTACATCACACAAGAATTTCTTCCAATGGGAAATCTCTTTTTGGCTTCAGTATTAGATACTTTTGAACTGTGGTGCTGGAGAAGACTCTTCAGAGTCCCTTGAATTATAAGCAGATCAAGCCAGTCAGTCCTACATGATTGGAAGAACTGATGCTATAGCTGAAACTCTAGTACTTTGGCCACCTGATGCAAAGAGCCAACTCATTGGAAATGATCCTGTTGCTGGGAAAGATCAAAGGCAAAAGGAAAAAGGGGCAGCAGAGGATGAGATGGTTGGATGGCATCACCAACTCAATGGACATGAATCTGAGCAAACTCTGGGAGATAATGAAAGACAGGAAGCCTTGCATGCTGCAGTCCATGAGGTCACAAAGAGTCGCACACAACCTAGGAACTGAACAACAACAAATCAGGAATAGGTGAACTTCTCTTAGAAATTGGTTTGCTTTTCTAATGAGTATTTTTAACTGTATACCTGATCCAGTTTTCTTCTTTATTATCTTCTAGGCAATTTACAAGCAGTGTTCTATCTTTTCCCATACTTTAGCAAGCCTAGTATTTTTCATTGTTACGAAGTTTGTGTATTACCATTATTTCTGGATCCCATTTAATGACTGTGTATTACCATTATTTCTGGATCCCATTTAATGATATTTTAATTAATATTATTTAATTAATATCATTGATATTTTTAACCACCATTATTTCTGGATCCCATTTAATGATATTTTCTCTCAACTGTATTTTTCTCATCGACTTTTAAATTTGTGTTCTCCTGCTGAGTTGTGGGGAGAAGGCAATAGCACCCCACTCCAGTACTCTTGCCTGGAAAATCCCATGGATGGAGGAGCCTGGTAGGCTGCAGTCCATGGGGTCGCTAAGAGTCAGACATGACTGAGCGGCTTCACTTTTGCTTTTCACTTTCATGCATTGGAGAAGGAAATGGCAACCCACTCCAGTGTTCTTGCCTGGAGAATCCCAGGGACGGGGGAGCCTGGTGGGCTGCAGTCTACGGGGTCGCACAGAGTCAGACACGACTGAAGTGACTTAGCAGCAGCAGCAGCTGAGTTGTGCGTGCTTGTGTGCATGTAGATGACATACTAAACCCCTTTTGATATAAAGTAAAATTTAAATAAAGGGATTTTAAGACAATGTCTTTAAAGTTTCAAATGGAAAATAGAAAAAATATTTTTGGTATAATGTCTTTCTTGTATGTTACAGATGATCACTTTGGGAAGAATTCTAATTCCTTCTAATTTAGCATAGGTTTTAAAGGTAGAGATTTGATGTCAGATGGACTTGGTTTTAGATTTGACTTTACTATTAAGCTATGGGATCCAGGGCATGATCTCTAAATGTCCATTTTCTTATCTGTAAAGTCAAGATAATTATATGTAATCCATAAGAGTGTCCTACAGATTAAATGAGAAAATGTTTGTGAAGTTCTTAAAACAGTGCTTGGCACACAGCACTAAATAAATAAATTGAAGGTATTACTGTTAATCAGAATCATCTTTTCTACTTGGAAATAATTTAAGTATTGCCAGCTTAACATTTTCTAGAAGAAATTAGGACAAAGTCTTGAATTTTTTTTTTTTTTTTTGCTTCATCTTCAGGATACCACCCGTTTCTCTCTCTCTCTCTCTTTTTTTTTTTCCTATCCCTCCTTTGCTGTACTTGCGCAATTTGGCTCTAGCAAAGTAATGCTCAGAATTCTCCAAGTTAGGCTTCAACAGTACATAAACTGTGAACTTACAGATTTCAAGCTAGATTTAGAAAAGGCAGAGTAACCAGAGATCAAATTGCCATCATCTGTTGGATCATAGAAAAAACAAGAGAATTTACAGAAAATCATCTACTTCTGCTTCATTGACTACACTATAGCCTTTAACTGTGGATCACAACAAACCTAAATTTTTTAAAGAAAATTCTTAAAGAGATGGAAATACTAGACCACCTGACTTGCCTTCTGAGAAACCTGTATGCAGGTCAAGAAGCAACAGTTAGAGCAGGACATGAAACAACAGACTGGTTCCAAATCAATAAAGGAGTACGACAAGGCTGTATATTGTCACCCTGCTTATTTAACTTATATGCAGAGTACATCATGAGAAATGCTGGGCTGGATGAAGCACAAGCGGGAATCAAGATTTCCGGGAGAAATATCAATAACCTCGGATATGCAGATGACACCACCCTTATGGCAGAAAGTGAAGAAGAACGAAAGAGCCTCTTGATGAAAGTGAAGGAGGCGAGTGAAAAAGTTGGCTTAAAACTCAACATTCAGAAAACTAAGATCATGGCATCTGGCCCCATCACTTCATGGGAAATAGATGGGGGAACAGTGGAAACAGTGTCAGACTTTTATTTTTCTGGGCTCCAAAATCACTGCAGATGGTGACTGCAGCCATGAAATTAAAAGACGCTTACTCCTTGGAAGGAAAGTTATGACCAACCTAGATAGCATATTCAAAAGCAGAGACATTACTTTGCCAACAAAGGTCCTCTAGTCAAGGTTATGTTTTTTTTTTCCAGTAGTCATGTATGGATGTGAGAGTTGGACAATAAAGAAAACTGAGCACCAAAGAATTTATGCTTTTGAACTGTGGTGTTGGAGAAGACTCTTGAGAGTCCCTTGGACTGCAAGGAGATCCAACCAGTCCATTTGAAAGGAAATCAGTCCTGAGTATTCATTGGAAGGACTGATGCTGAAGCTCCAGTACTTTGGCAACCTGATGTGAAGAACTAACTTATTTGAAAAGACCCTGATGCTGGGAAAGCTTGAAGGCAGAAGGAGAAGGGAACAACAGAGAATGAGATAGTTGGATGGCATCATTGACTCGGTGGACATGAGTTTGAGCAAGCTCCCGAAGTTGGTGATGGATAGGGAAGCCTGATGTGCTACAGAGGATGGGGTTGCAAAGAGTCGGATGCAACTGAACTGAAGACAACATTAAATTTTTAGAGAAAGAACTTGGCTTTGGGGAGAAAAGTAGAAATGCTGGTGGTCCCTATGGTGGATCTTGGCCGTCTAAGAAGTCTTCTAAAGACCACAGTCCCTGAGTGGTTTTCTACTGCATCACTCTATACATCCTATATTATATCAGCTTCTTAGAATTCTGGTTATAGTCTCTCAGCTCTGCCAATTAGCAGGGTGAAGGAGACTTTTCAAAGGTAGTTAAATGCATGAATGCACACTGCCCCAAAGTTAGTTCAGTTCAGTGGCTCAGTCGTGTCTGACTCTTTGCGACCCCATGAATCACAGCATGCCAGGCCTCCCTGTCCATCACCAACTCCCGGAGTTCACTCAAACTCACGTCCATCGACTCAGTGATGCCACCCAGCCATCTCATCCTCTGTCGTCCCCTTCTCCTCCTGCCCCCAATCCCTCCCAGCATCAGGGTCTTTTCCAATGTGTCAGCTCTTCACATGAGGTAGCCAAAGTATTGGAGTTTCAGCTTTATTATCATTCCTTCCAATGAACACCCATGACTTATCTCCTTTAGGATGGATTGGTTAGATCTCCTTGCACTCCAAGGGACTCTCAAGAGTCTTTTCCAACACCACAGATCAAAAGCATCAATTCTTTGGCACTCAGCTTTCTTCACAGTCCAACTCTCACATCCATACATGACCACTGGAAAAACCATAGCCTTGACTAGACAGACCTTTGTTGGCAAAGTAATGTCTCTGCTTTTGAATATGCTATCTAGGTTGGTCATAACTTTCCTTCCAAGGAGTAAGGGTCTTTTAATTTCATGGCTGCAGTCACCATCTGCAGTGATTTTGGTGCCCCCAAAAATAGTCTGACACTGTTTCCACTGTTTCCCCATCTATTTCCCATGAAGTGATGGGACCAGATGCCATGATCTTAGTTTTCTGAATGTTGAGCTTTAAGCCAACTTTTTCACTCTCCTCTTTCACTTTCATCAAGAGGCTTTTTAGTTTGTCTTCACTTTCTGCCATAAGGGTGGTGTCATCTGCATATCTGAGGTTATTGATATTTCTCCCGGCAATCTTGATTCCAGCTTGTGCTTCTTCCAGTCCAGCGTTTCTCATGCTGTACTCTGCATATAAGTTGAATAAGCAGGGTGACAATATACAGCCTTGACGTACTCCTTTTCCTATTTGGAACCAGTCTGTTGTTCCATGTCCAGTTGTAACTGTTGCTTCCTGACCTGCATATAGGTTTCTCAAGAAGCCAGTCAGGTGGTCTTGTATTTCCATCTCTTTCAGCATTTTCTACAGTTTATTGTGATCCACCTAGTCAAAGGCTTTGGCATAGTCAGTAAAGCAGAAATAGATGTTTTTCTGGAACTCTCTTGCTTTTTCATTGATCTAGCAGATGTTGGCAATTTGATCTCTGGTTCCTCTGCCTTTTCTAAAACCAGCTTGAACATCTGGAAGTTCATGGTTCACATACTGCTGCAGCCTGGCTTGGAGAATTTTGAGCATTACTTTACTAGCGTGTGAGATGAGTGCAATTGTGCGGTAGTTTGAGCATTCTTTGGCATTGCCTTTCTTTGCGATTGGAATGACAACTGACCTTTTCTAGTCCATAGGTACTTAGTATATAGTTGCTAAAAGGAATGCTGGAAACATTATTGTCTGGTCTCGGTCTTTTATATCAGTCACTATGATAAAATGATATGAGAAGGAAATTTTTTTCAGTAAAAATTTTAGTATTTTCCATGTAAGAAATTAAATTATATTCCAAAATTAATATTTTCCAAATATTGTATTGCCTGTAGTTCATTTATAATATTTGTAATTTTTATTTTTTTTCAATTTGCAGAATAAAATTGATATTGGTGGCATTACAATTGTATAAGTTTTAATATGTGTATAGATTTGCATTACCATATCACAGTTGGAGCACAAAACAGTTTAATCACCTCCAAAATCTCCCTCTTGCTGCTTTATGGTGATAGCCTCTTCATATACTCAGTATCTGGCAACTACTGATATCTTTTCTACTGCAATAGTTTCATCATTTTCATTATGTAATATAAATGGAATCTTGCAGTAAGCTCTTTCATATCAGTCATTTTCACTCAGCATAATACTCTTTGAGCTCCATTCAAGTTATTGTGTATGTCAGTTGTGGCTTTTTAATTGCTAAGTAGTATTCCATGGCATGGATGCTCCACTATTTGTTATTCTTGTTCACATTATTTCCCCTTTGTTAAATCAGATATTGCCTAACTTTTATTGCAATTTAGAATTATTTAGTGGCATAAAGGGTTTTGAAGAAAACTTTCTTATTTTTTTGGTTGAATAAAATTAAATTTGAAAAGAGGAAAAAACAGAGCAAAGAGTAAATAACGCTTTTACTTACAAACTAAGAGTGATGGCCAGCTTATCTCTGAATTAAATCAAGAATTTAACATGGCTATATCATCTCGCAACTATATGAGAGTTGTCAAAACAAAATTTAACTGCATGGGTTCTAGAGCAAAATCATGTGTCTAGATTTATTAGATAGTCTAGGTATCTGTAAAGTACCGTATATATTGATGTAGTTTGGTCAGTTTTCCGGTGATTAGAATACAGTATTTAGTTTTTATACTGGGATAGGTGGTGATACCTTTCACTGAGACGGTAATTACAGGAGACTCCTCTGGAGGGGAAAATGAGAAGTTGTGTTGTGGACGTGTTACAATATATAGATAATGTAAGTTTGGCATTCATGAGGGAAATCTGAAATGGATGTTTAAGATCTCAGATGGAAGTGGAAGACATGGATGTGGATGAGCTTCTTCAGTTAGAATGTAATGAGTGAGAGGTAAGGCAAGTAGAAAGGGGTCTTTGGAGCGTGCTGCTGCTAAGTCACTTCAGTCGTGTCTGACTCTGTGCGACCCCATAGACGGCAGCCCACCAGGCCCCGTGGTCCCTGGGATTCTCCAAGCAAGAACACTGGAGTGGATTGCCATTTCCTTCTCCAATGCATGAAAATGAAAAGTCAAAGTGAAGTCGCTCAGTCGTGTCCGACTCTTAGCAACCCCGTGGACTGCAGCCTACTAGGCTCCTCCGTCCATGGGATTTTCCAGGCAAGAGTACTGGAGTGGGGTGCCATTGCCTTCTCCCCTCTGGAGTGTAGGGCAACAATATTTTAGGACAGTTGAACAAAGCATCCTGAAAGGGAACTGACAACAAATAGGCAAAGAGAACCAAGAAAGAGCAATGTACACACACCAGTAGAGGGTGAAAGAAAGAGTAGATAATATAGAGAGACTGCAGGTTAACTCAAGTTACTTTAAGGAAGTTTGAAATTTAGTGAAGACTGTGTGACCTGGTATACTAGACTACCGTACCAGGAACCAGGCAGTTTTTAGGATTATCTGTTCTTCTTTCAGTGGCTACGTAATTTCTGTTATGGAACTTTGCTTCCCTTTGCAAAGTTTTTCTAATCTTGTCTCTGCTTTCTCTTATAATATCTGTTCCATCATAATTTCAGCTGAGTTGTAGCCCATTATTACCTTTCATTTCCCGCCTTGACATATAATCAAGACCTTTTAGATATTGAGAATTACCTCACTTTCTTGGTATTTCTTACTTAAAAATCTTATTAGTCCAGTTCAACATTTATATCAAGTCGTTTCATAGGTTATTGAAGCCACTCAATCTGTAGCCTGGCCAATCACTTATTGAAGTGCCCTGAGTAATCTTGAAAACCATATTAATTGTGGATTTCTGCTTTTGGATCTGTAAATTGCAAATGATTGTAGATTAAAGAGTGCATTATAGGTGAGGAAATAAATGTGTAAGGGGTTTGGAAGGGAATAACAGACTAGTGGGAAACACAGCATCAAGGAAATCAAGGAAAGAATTTTGTTTTATTTTGTTTTTTAAGGTGACAGAGGTTTGAACATAGAAGTCAATAAAAAAGAAATGGGTTACTTCAACATTTAATTTTTTAATTGTTGAAGTTGTGTTAAGGTGGCAGAGGAAGATTGAATAGCCTTGTATTGAAACAATGATACCTCTCCCTCTGCGATGGAGTTAAAGAAGAAAGGAGGAGGGGGCAGAGATAAATTTGGAAGTAGGGGAATATGCCCATTAACACATTTTGTGAAACAGGCCACAAAGAGAATGCTAAGAAGAGAGGTAAAGATTTCCAGTAATTGCTGAGGAAAATTCAAATAGGAACCTAACAGCTAAGGATAGGAGGAAGTGATTATCCTCCCCCCTCCGCCACCCCCAGTGAAGCCCATATATAGGTTGAGAAAAGGTGGATGACTGAACTAGTCCAGAGCTGAAATGGACTCAATTTGTGACTTGGTAGGAGTTAATGCTTGCTTTATTGTAAAAATTTGTTTGGTTCCACTGGGTTTTTTTTGTTGTTGTTTTTCATTCTGGTCTTCAATATGTTTCTTCTGCAGGTCTTGATGACTGTTTGCAACAGTATATCAAGAATTTCGAGAGGGAGAAGATCAGTGGGGACCAGCTGCTGCGCATCACACATCAGGAGCTAGAGGATCTGGGAGTCAGCCGCATCGGCCATCAGGAGCTGATTTTGGAAGCGGTTGACCTTCTTTGTGCACTGGTAAGTGCATCATAGAACTGGTGGGAAGGGAAACTTTGCTTTTTCTCCCTGTTTTCTTTCCTTTTAAAATTTTTTCCTATAATTTTTTTTGTTTCTTCTTCTCCTCCCCTTTACAAAAATAATTTCAATGCAAGAAGAAAAAAAAATCCCCTAATTATCAGTCAACTGGATGTGGTATTTTCCTCCTTCATTGTATATGATGTGTTATGCCATGCCAAATTACAAATTAAGGAGGCTTATTAACTCAATTTGTGGCATTTTATCTAGCTACTTGAAAAACTAAGAGCTCACCAAGGGAGTTTTCACAGCAGCACTTGGGATGTACAGTTGTATACAATCATTTATAAAGTTCATTTCCTTCTAAAAGCTTGATTTAGTATCCCAAATGTTAAAGTAATCCTATTTTAGAAAAAATCATCCTTAAAATAATCAATTATTTTAGTGTTGTTTGCATATATATCAATGAATATTGAATATTGTATTTATGTCTGCTTATGTATTGTTATAAGAGCAGTGCCTAGTCAAGGCAAGAGAAATCAATATCAAAATAATCCTGCAAGATTTTGATAGTACATTAGATATTCTGAGAGGAATATAGATTCCCCCCACCCCCCCGCCCGTGTTAGCTAAAATGACACTAGCATGATTGGGGCTAGAACTACAATGAGAAAGAACATGAGTCTTGTAATAATATGGGACTGAAATTTGACTCAGTCAGTTAATGACATTTGTGGGCAAATCATTTCACCATTGCCTTAGTTCTTTTATTTAAAATAGAGATATTTTATTTAAACAAGAGATATTTTATTTAAAAAAAAAAAAGTGCTTCCTTGGTGGCTCAGCCACTAAAGAATCTACCTGCAATGTGGGAGACCTGGGTTGTAACCCTGAGTTGGGAAGATTCCCTAGAGAATGGAATAACTACCCATTCCAGTATTCTTGCCTGGAGAATTCCATGGACAAAGGAGCCTGGTGGGCTACAGTCCATGGGGTTGCAAAGAGTCAGACTCGACGGAGCAACTAACACTTTATGGGCTTCCTAGGTGGTGCTAGTGATAAAGAACCTCCCTGCCAATGCAGGAGATGTAAGAGACTCAGGTTTGATCCCTGAGTTGGGTAGATCCCCTGGAGGACAGCATGGCAAACAACTCCAGTATTCTTGCCTGGAGAATCCCATGGACAGAGGAGCCTGGCGGGCTACATACAGTCCATGGGATCACACAGAGTTGGACATGACTGAAGCAACTTAGCGCAATATCAACTACCTCTTGGTGGTGGTGTGAAAATGAGATAGTGTTTGAATAGCTCCTAATTCACTGCCTGGCACCCAGTCGACATTCAATAAGTTGTCGCTATTATTAAGATGATGATTAATAATAAATGTGTAGATAATTAAACATGATTCAAGCATCCATATACTCAGCACTGTATGTGTCAAGTGTAAAATCTAGTTCCTGCCATCTTGAAAAGTCTAGTGGAGGGAGAGTGACACACAAATAAGCATAAATAATAAAATTACTAAAATAAAAGCATGAGCTAAGTATTAGGGGACACAGAAATTTTGACTAAGATAAATGGGTTCATATTGCAAAAGATGTCATCTTTAACAGCCTACTGGAATATGAGCTTGTGTTTAAGAGGTAGAGAAACAGAGGGAAGTAATTTCCAGGTAGATAAAACGGCACATACACAGGCACACAGAATAAAGAGCATGCCTGGTACGTATGGAAAATGGTAAGTTATTTTCCCTCCACAAGTAAGCGGAAAGCAGTGGGCATAAAATTAGACTTTAGAAGATAGATCAGACTGTAGAGTACCTTAATATCCTGGTAAGAGATTTGTAGTTCTTAGTCTGGGCACTAGAGATCCATGCAAGAATGATCAATTACTTGCTTTAAAAAGGTAACTGATGGTAGTGAAAAGGGTGGACTGGCCTGGACTGAAGATAGGGGAACAATTAGGAAATGTTTAAAATAATCCACTTAGGCTATGAGTATGGCTTGAACTGTGGATGTGCAACAGGAATAGAGTATACTGGTAAATAGGAGTGAGTGACATAAAAGAAGCTGAGAAAGATTCCATCCTTTTAGCTGCAGAGATAGAGTAGATTTTACAATAATGAAGATAGGCAATAGCAGCAAAAATAGATTTAGGTGGGAATATAAATTGAGTTTTATATTTGTTGAATTTGAGACATCTCTGGTTTATCCAGAAAGAGAGACTCCATCAGACAATTGAATTTATGAATTTGGAGCTGAGAAGTGACTGAGGACAGAGATTTGGGAGTCTCAAGGACATAGGGATTGAATCCATAGAGAGAGAGAGATCATTCAGGGAGGGTTTATAGACTTCAAAACCTTGACACTCCATCTGGGAAGGAAGGAGGGGAGGGAAGGGGAGAGGAGGCTGCAGAGGAGTTGTCAGAGAAGCATGAAGACAACTATGAAAGAATGGTCACAAAAGCAGTGGGAACTATTATTTCCATTAAGGAACATTAATAATGTCATCAAATTTCACAAAAAGCCAATAGAATAAGCAAAGAAAAGAGAACTGACTGAAAATATTTTTTAAAGAATCTGAAACCAGATTGGTTGAATAGTACCTCCTACTTACACATTTCAATCTTAACATTAATTGTCCTTTTGTCAGAGACATGCCCTGATCACTCACTTCCTCACCCTGACCGGGTCTAAAATCATCCCCTCACTGTTCTTCTCTTTCTTAATCCTCATCTTATTTTGTAATTACATATTTATTTATATATATATATATATTTTTTTTTTTTAGTTTAGTATCTGTTTCTTCTGCTAGACTATTAGCTATATGGGAAAAGTGCCATTGCTTATTGAACACCTAATATGTAGCACAAATGCCTGGCAGCAGTAAATGCTGAATAAACATTTTTTTGAAAGTGGCAATGAAAGAGACTTGACATATTTTTCACATGATAATTTAGAGATCCTCTTGTTTCCTTATTCCTGAGATAAGAAAATTAATTCAGACCAGAACACACACTTGCACTAATCAGATCGCAGAAATCATGCCTGAAATAAAAGCTAGTACTCAGGGTAAGGTAAGAGTCCACAGTGTTTTTGCATATTGGTTTCCATATCTGAGTCAAAATGGTCATCATAAAGGTATCATCTAAGTGACTCAGAGACGGGAATCTGACCTAGCAGTACCCTATCGTTATAACAGTAAAGTTGAGCATGTTAGAGCTTGAAATCTAGAGTGAATGTGTCATAAGCAGGTCTTCTCATAAATGAACCATTCACATGCTGAGCTCCAGTCTGTCACTTTGAATAAGAGAATGAGATTGGTCATTATGGTACTACCTAGAAAGCATCTAGACCTATAGACTTTGGAGTTTGGCCCATGATAAACTCTGCTGACCTCAACTTACTTAAAATGATGGTATGAGAGATATAAACCACTGCCATGCAGTTCTGGGTTTAAGCACTCTAGTGTTGCATCATTTTCTTGGGGGGGAAAATGAAAACATTAAATTCATTCTTTCTATGTTTCTTCCTCAAAGAGGTCAAATGTTAAACTTCATTTTCACTGCTTCCTAATGGCTATACATCAGCAGCTTAAAAGTGGACATAGCTTACACTTTATGCAGTAGATGTTTTCCAGTAAATATAAAGCAAATATTTGAGCAATGAATCCGGATGTATTTCTCTATGACATTATAAAATCAGAAGGTGAGAGCCCTCCCCAGCAAGCTGAGTTGATTGCAACAGCAGTTGTGCTGTTGGGAACGGGAAACTATGTTTTGTCTCTTCAAATCTGTAATGTCTCTACTGACACTTCTACTTTTTCCTACATCTATTGTATTTATTTCTTCTTTTAACAATTATATATTCATGCTCATACAGTGCTACCACAGAGAATACAAAGATGAAAAAGGCATAGTCTGTGCTCTTAAAATGTCTATAGTCCAGTAAAGAGGACAAGAGTAGTTAAAAGATAATATAGATTTAAAACAAAAAAAATCCCAGGGGAAAGCAGAATTAGATGATAAACACTACTGAGGGATCCAGGAAATGTAAGTGGGATCTGTATTGGGACTTGCAGGATAAGTAGGTGTTTGCCAGATAAAAAAGCTGGAGAAAAGTTATCTAGGCAGAAAAATATGTGTAAAGACAGAATTGTGAAAGAGTTTGAGATGTTCAGAGAAAAGGAAGAATTTTGATTTAGCTGCTGAAGAGTGGGAAGTGATGGCAAGAACGGCACTTTGCACTTTGTGTCACATTATAAATCTTTGCTTTGGTTTTTTGGTCCTCAGTGTGCTTTCTGCCTGGTGCTGGACACACAGAGGATATTAAATGGATGCTAGCTTACTGAATGAAGTTCTCTACCTTTCTCCAGAGAACTGTATAATTTTTTTCTCTTGCCAATACAGCCTCTGACTCTGAAATATAAGGAAGACACAGAGAAGTTACCAAATTTCATTGTTTCATTTAAGCAATGGAATATTTTTCTGCCTTGTTTTAAAATTAGTCCTGATGGGAAATAAATGTCATGGAAGCTAATGAAAATCAAAAGTATATTCAGTGACTTGTTCATTTATGTAACATAGATTTATTAAGCTCCATCTATATACTGTTTGTAAGGACTTCCCTGGTGGCTCAGATGATAAAGCGTCTGTCTACAATGCGGGAGACCCGGGTTCGATCACTGGGTTGGGAAGATCCCCTGGAGAAGGAAATGGCAACCCACTCCAGTACTATTGCCTGGAAAATCCCATGGACAGAGGAGCCTGGTAGGCTACAGTCCATGGGGTCGCAAAGAGTTGGATATGACTGAGCGACTTCACTTTCACTTTAATATACTGTTTGTACAATGTTATCTTAGAAAGAAAGAAGCTTTTCATGATTTGGAATTATATTAACTCTTTCAAGCTGTTATGCTATCATTTGATGTGCTTCAATAGAGAGCACCTTCTATTAACTAAAATAATAGAGCATATATATATAGTTTAATGTATAGTCCTCAATTTATGTTCTGACAATACAACTTGTATTGAGAAGTACAAGTGAATCATTTATGACAGGATAAGAACAGTTTTTATTTCATTCATGTACTTTTAATGTAATAGGTATTTTGCATGAAAAATTTGATGTCACTTGCTAGGATTTGTTTCTTTGCAGCATAATTGCTTGGTTCATTCATCTCAAAATAATTTATTTCTGAAACTATTTGTTAAAGCAATCCTTTTAGGACTCACTTGTATTTATAAAGTATTATAAAACTTAAACATGTATTACATGATGCATTCAGATTAAGAGCTCTGAAGAAAATAGCATTGACATTGTAAAATGCATTGTACTAATATTTTCAGTTAAGTGTGTAGTGAGAATTTGCCACTAGTGAGGGTATAGCCAACTTGACTTTCTAAAATGTTGTTTCTTTCTTTCATGTGCTTTTCCATGCATATAGTTGAGAGAACAGTAGAAACTTAGCACCAGTTCTTTAAGACTAGACTGGCTATGTTGAATCCTTGTGGAGTCACACCTGATTCCTGGCATGAATGTTGTTGGCCACATAGGTAACATAGGATACAGAAAATAGCAAAGTACATTTCATGTCCAAGCTTTTGTTTAATTGATTTAGTCCTTTCTATACCAATAGTAATGCCTAGTTGTCCCATGCGTATCCAGTAAAAGCAAGCCTGCAGTGAATAAACCTGCATTTTAAAAATGTCAGGACAGTAACTCTCACCTGCATACCTTTGGCCAAAACAAAGAGGCAGTTCATTTACTTGTTGCTTCTTTACATGGTAGGCTGGGGAGTGTGATTTACTGGTGACATAGTGAGTCAGAACAAACCATCCATTTTCATGAAGGAAAAGGCAAAATGGTATCTGTGTTGTCAGTAATTGATTTTGAGCTACTTAGAATTGAGTTCTAATATGATAAAAATTAACTTGCAGGATCAACTAACCCACCTCTTTTGTTAAAGTAGTATCACATCAGATCAGATCAGTCGCTCAGTCGTGTCCAACTCTTTGTGACCCCATGAATCACAGCATGCCAGGCCTCCCTGTCCATCACCAACTCCCAGAGTTCACTGAGACTCATGTCCATTGAGTCAGTGATGCCATCCAGCCATCTCATCCTCTGTCGTCCCCTTCTCCTCCTGCCCCCAATCCATCCAAGAATCAGAGTCTTTTCCAATGAGTCAACCCTTCGCATGAGGTGGCCAGAGTACTGGAGTTTCAGCTTTAGCATCATTCCTTCCAAAGAAATCCCAGGGCTGATCTCCTTCAGAATGGACTGGTTGGATCTCCTTGCAGTCCAAGGGACTCTCAAGAGTCTTCTCCAACACCACAGTTCAAAAGCATCAATTCTTCAGCACTCAGCCTTCTTCACAGTCCAACTCTCACATGCATACATAACCACAGGAAAAACCATAGCCTTGACTAGACGAACCTTTGTTGGCAAAGTAATGTCTCTGCTTTTGAACATGCTATCTAGGTTGGTCATAACTTTCCTTCCAAGGAGTAAGCGTCTTTTAATTTCATGGCTGCAGTCACCATCTGTAGTGATTTTGGAGCCCAGAAAAATAAAGTCTGACACTGTTTCCACTGTTTCCCCATCTATTTACCATGAAGTGGTGGGACTGGATGCCATGATCTTCATTTTCTGAATGTTGAGCTTTAAGCCAACTTTTTCACTCTCCACTTTCACTTTCATCAAGAGGCTTTTGAGTTCCTCTTTACTTTCTGCCATAAGGGTGGTGTCATCTGCGTATCTGAGGTTATTGATATTTCTCCCGGCAATCTTGATTCCAGCTTGTGTTTCTTCCAGTCCAGCGTTTCTCATGATGTACTCTGCATATAAGTTAAATAAGCAGGGTGACAATATGCAGCCTTGACGTACTCCTTTTCCTATTTGGAACCAGTCTGTTGTTCCATGTCCAGTTCTAACTGTTGCTTCCTGACCTGCATACAAATTTCTCAAGAGGCAGATCAGGTGGTCTGGTATTCCCATCTCTTTCAGAATTTTCCATAGTTTATTGTGATCCACACAGTCAAAAGCTTTGGCATAGTCAATAAAGCAGAAATAGATGTTTTTCTGGAACTCTCTTGCTTTTTCCATGATCCAGCGGACGTTGGCATTTTGATCTCTGGTTCCTCTGCCTTTTCTAAAACCAGCTTGAACATCAGGAAGTTCACGGTTCACCTATTGCTGAAGCCTGGGTTGGAGAATTTTGAGCATTACTTTACTAGCGTGTGAGATGAGTGCAATTGTGCGGTAGTTTGAGCATTCTTTGGCATTGCCTTTCTTTGGGATTGGAATGAAAACTGACCTTTTCCAGTCCTGTGGCCACTGCAGAGTTTTCCAAATTTGCTGGCATATTGAGTGCAGCACTTTCACAGCATCATCTTTCAGGATTTGGAATAGCTCCACTGAAATTCCATCACCTCCACTAGCTTTGTTCGTAGTGATGCTTTCTAAGGCCCACTTGACTTCACATTCCAGGATGTCTGGCTCTAGGTCAGTGATCACACCATCGTGATTATCTGGGTCGTGAAGATCTATTTTGTACAGTTCTTCTGTGTATTCTTGCCATCTCTTCTTAGTATCTTCTGCTTCTGTTAGGTCCATACCATTTCTGTCCTTTATCGAGCTCATCTTTGCATGAAATGTTCCTTTGGTATCTCTGATTTTCTTGAAGAGATCCCTAGTCTTTCCCATTCTGTTGTTTTCCTCTATTTCTTTGCATTGATCGCTGAAGAAGGCTTTCTTATCTCTTCTTGCTATTCTTTGGAACTCTGCATTCAGATGTTTATATCTTTCCAAAGAATTGATGCTTTTGAACTGTGGTGTTGGAGAAGACTCTTGAGAGTCCCTTGGACTGCAAGGAGATCCAACCAGTCCATTCTGAAGGAGATCAGCCCTGGGATTTCTTTGGAAGGAATGATGCTAAAGCTGAAACTCTAGTACTTTGGCCACCTCATGAGAAGAGTTGACTCATTGGAAAAGACTCTGATGCTGGGAGGGATTGGGGGCAGATGGAGAAGGGGACGACAGAGGATGATAGACAGTGTTATATACAGATAAGCTGCTAAACTATTTTTATAGTCCTCTAGAATTTCTTAAATGCTTTTGAATTATTGGTTTAACTAGTAATAGTTCAACTAGTTATATTTGTTAACTAAAATAACTTTTAAGAATTTCCTTCTCCATCTTCTACTATGCATATTTTGTCTGTTCTTGCTACTGGGTTACTCTGTTTCCCACATTTTTTATCTGAATTTCCTTCATAAAGGGTATTTCTTTAGTAGGCTTCCAACTTAGAAGACCTCTGTATCTTACCAGATTTTGTCCAGAAGATTTTTGGATTATCTTAATTCTTGAGCTGTATTTTTTTTTAATGTAATACTATCTTAAAGTTTGAAAGCTTCAAAGTAGTTGTACTTTGCCTACAGATTTTTATTTATGAGAGAATCTGTATTCTTTTAAAATCACTTTTACCATTTCTAATAAAATATTTGAGATGATTGTATATAAGGAGATAGTTTAAATGGATCTTTTGTGGGCACTAATGGCTATAGAGTTCAAGTTATGTTACCAGATCGATTAGGTTCCTCATTTTTAAACTACTTAAATTTGAGCTTCTCTGAGCAAATGCAAATATTTTCTCATTAAAATGATTAATATACAGAAATGAAAAAAGCAGACACTGTTGTACTTCAGGGAAAATGCTTTAACACAGAGAAAAACTTCTGATAATATTTTCAAGTACTTCAGAAGTTTCATTTTAAGTTTAGTTGATATAATTTTTTTTTTAGTCATTAGAGTATCTGTTCTAAGAGGATTTTCTTCATAACATACAGACATGCTGGATAAAATCTCCTAAATGTCTCACAAATAATTCATGCTCAGATGCAATAGAATTTGAATAGAATGTTGTTTTATTTGTGTAAACCAAACCTTTTAACTTGACAAGACTATTGCAGTTCAAATTTAACAGTGAATATTTAATATATTATGTGTGTGTGTGTTTTGAATCTATGGCTCTAAAACTTTTCTTTTAGTAAAACTATAAATTTTCAGCAAAGAACAGTCAGATTTTTATCATTATTAAATCTTTAGTGGTAACATACATAAGTTGGTATTAATGTTTATGCGTCCAAATCCTCTTCCCACTCCCTTTTTTATTTCTTTCCTTAAATTACCATAGAAAAAAATAAACCTAAATTGCATGTAAACTTAGGTACGCAATAATTGTTGACTTGATAATAGAGCTAAATCTGTTGTTATATTTGCTTCCCTTTTTCATTTTCCCTATTACTTTCTTCCATTTTGCTTCATTTGTTTCTCCTACCCTGCATGAACAGGAACAGATTAGTAGTGCAAAGGAGTGAGTGTAGAGGTATTCTCTCATAGGTGGCCTGGTAACTTACAGTCCCATTCTGATTTCTGTCTGCTCTAAGCTCTGAGCTCTTTAAAGCAAATCAAAAAGTCTCCCTCACTTTACTTAACTGTAAAAGGAAAGGCTAAATCAAAGTTAGAATTTGTTTGTGCCTCAGAGACTATCTAACATTCTTCAACTTTCATGATTTTCTATGTTAATAATACTTTTAATTTTACACATGAAAATAGTGTACATGTTGCCAAGTAGTTTGATCAAGGTCATCCTCTGATCAGGTTAACCGGCCTTTCCTAGAAGTGTTTTACAACTCACAATTACCTGTTTTAAAATTTAGTTGTAACTTGGGAAATCTTTCGCTGAAGTTTATTTGAGAGGATCCTACAATATGTCCCCATTGAATATGGTTTAAAAAAATTATTTGTATTTATTCATAGAAATCCTTCTTGGAATATTTGGGGTGAGATACTATATATTACTGTGGGCTCACCAGGTGGTGCTAGTGGTAAAGAACCCACCTGACAATGCAGGAGACATAAGAGATGCTCGTTTGATCCCTGGGTTGGGAAGATTCCCTGGAAGAGGGCATGGCAACTCACTCCAGTAGTCTTGCCTGCCTGGAGAATCCCATGGACAGAGCAGCCTGGCAGGCTGCAGTCCATAGGGTTGCAAAGAATCTGACACGACTGAAGTGACTTAGCACACATGCACTGTATATTACTAGAAATTGAAAACTGAGACCAAGGAAAAGAAGAACAATTATACTTACAAAAAAGTCATTATGATTTCTTTAGATGTGATTCATACTTGACTGAGCTAATGCAACCATGACAAAATTAAAAGTTTAGTTTTAAATTTTGTATTATAAAAAGGAGAAAGTGTATTGGTTCCCTAAGGATGCAGAGGTTTACTATGTATACCACCATATCATAAAAGAAACTTCCTATGTGAGTCATTATGAAGAGGACACAGAAGGAAAGTTATATTGTATATGATGTATTTTATTGTTGGGTTGTACTTACTTTGCTCGTTTTGGGGAAACATAATTTTTCCTACTGTCTACTTTCATGACTATCAGTTCAGTTCAGTTCAGTCGCTTAGTTGTGTCCGACTCCTTGCGACCCCATGAATCGCAGCACGCCAGGCCTCCCTGTCCATCACAAACTCCCGGAGTTCACTCAGACTCACGTCCATCGAGTCAGTGATGCCATCCAGCCATCTCATCCTCTGTCGTCCCCTTCTCTTCCTGCCCCCAATCCCTCCCAGCATCAGGGTCTTTTCCAGTGAGTCAACACTTCTCATGAGGTGGCCAAAGTACTGGAGTTTCAGCTTCAGCATCAGTCCTTCCAAACAACACCCAGGGCTGATCTCCTTTAGAATGGACTGGTTGGATCTCCTTGCAGTCCAAGGGACTCTCAAGAGTCTTCATGACTATACATATGCTAATAGAATAGATAATCAAAAATAATTGTTGATAATTATGAATTTCACAAGTAAATGAACTTAGGTTTGCTTAAAAAAGAAACTGCTTATGAGTTCTTATAATTTTTCTGTCTTGGGTGCCTTAGTTCCAAGATACTATGCCCTCATCTCTCCATGTTCATGTTAGTACTTACACATTTTATTGTAATTTGTTTATCTGATGTTTCCTCAAATCCTCATTTGACTATGAATTCTGCTAGGCCAGGAATCCTATCTTATTCATGTTTAACTCTTAATACTCGTTCCATTGCCTGTACATATAGTAAAGTACTCAGTAAATGTTGACTGAATAAAATATTGATTGTAAGTATATTTGTTTTCTCTCTTTTTATAATTCAGAATTATGGCTTGGAAACAGAAAATCTAAAAACTCTTTCTCACAAGTTGAATGCATCTGCCAAAAATCTACAGAACTTTATAACAGGGAGGAGAAGGAGTGGCCATTATGATGGGAGAACCAGTAGAAAATTGCCAAATGACTTTCTGACTTCAGTTGTGGATCTGATTGGAGCAGCCAAGAGTCTGCTTGCTTGGTTGGACAGGTAAAACCTTTTACATGTTTCATAAGTTATCCTCTTCAGACATCAGTTTGAATATAACATTATTTCATTTTCTTGTGAAAAGATTGCTTATTGATAAATTGATAAGTAGAAGAATATTAAGTAAAAAATATCTAATTATGATTTACCACAATATAGGCATTGTGATACTAATTATTTGCAAAATTTTATATTTGCAAGATTTTATATTCAACTGACTAGCTAATCAGTCATTAGTTCCTGACAGTTTTAAAATACATTTTCTGCTTTATAAGCAAAATCATTTTTGGCTATCACAAGATTTGTAATACTGCCTTGCTTTGTCTCCTGATTTTCTATGTGCTTTTCATTCATTGGTCATATTTAAAGAAGCAAACATCAACATTCTATTTATTGTTTTAAACAGGTAATTAGACACTGACATTTTCATAGTGTGCATTGTATGTCTCATTACGTTTGCTTTATCCATTCTATATTATTATTCACATTGCACAGTCAATTTTGGATATTACAGACACAATTTTGGTCCTTTTTTTGCTAGTTTAGTTAATTTCATTTGTTTTGAACACATAAAATAACATAAAAGTTTTCATAATATAAAATGAAAAAGGTTGTTAAAATTATATATGTGATTAAACATTTTAATTGTGAAACATTACAAGTATTAAAACTAAAGTTTTCGTTTTTGAAAATTTTTTCTGAGGGACATAAGAATGTTAGTTGCTCAAACTCTTAGTGACCCCATGGACTATAATCCACCAGGATGTATACTATGTTATAATGGTTAAATAATCAAAAAAATATTTTGTCTGAGAAACTCTGATATATAGAAGTTTACTAGAATTTTTTCTTGAATAAATGTCAGTAGGATTTCCATACATGTACAGATATATATGAGCTTTCCTGGTGGCTCAGTGGTAAAGATTCCACCTGCCAATGCAGGAGATGCAAGAGACGTGGGTTTGATCCTGGGTTTGGGAAGATCCCTTAAAGAAGGAAATGGTAACCCACTCCAGTGTTCTTGCCTGGAAGATTCCATGGATAGAGGAGCCCAGCTAGCTACAGTCCATGGGGTCATAAAGAGTCAGACATGACTTAGTGACTGATCACGCATGCACATATGTATATACATATATACACAGTGACCCTTGAATAGCATGAGTTTGGAGTGCATGGGTCTACTTAAATATAGTTGTTTGTTTGTTTCAATCAATATTCATTACAGTACTACACGTCATAATCGTCCGTTGAATGAGTCTGTGAATATGGGCTGAGTATAAAGTTACACATGAATTTTCAACTGTGCAGGGTTGAGACTCCTAACCCTCTTGTTGTTTGAAGTTCAACTGTATTATATTTTTTTCCTTTTTTTAAACTATAATACTTTATATTAAAAATAAAGTGTTTTTATGTCTAATGTAAAAGTTAAGATAATTTTACTTATTTCTATAATGTCTAAGTTTATATATATATATTACTAATAATATATCACGAAGTTGAAAGTGTTAGTCTCTTAGTCGTGTCCGACTCTTTGAAGCCCCATGGACTGGAGCCCACCAGGCTTCTCTGTGCATGGAATTCTCTAGGCAAGAATATTGGAGTGGGTTGCCATTCCCTTCTCCAAACATATAACATGATAATACTAAATCCAGATCTGAACAGTAGGCTGTATATTGTTAGCTTTTTGGATAATTAATTGGTAGACAGCATATTTCTCTTATGACACCATTAAATTCTTTAAATTGTTTAACCCACATTTATCAATTGTATGAATTGTCATTTAAACATAGATTCTATAAGTTGTATAATGATCAATAAGTAAATATATTTAAACTATAGCTTATCCTTAAGTAATGTAATATACTTGTTTCAAGAAGCTTCTCAGTAATTGGGAAACTTACAGAAAATATATTTGATTTTTAGTTATATCTTCTTATATCACCTATCCTATATTATAAATTTGTGAAGCCTTTATATTTTATTCAGTAAATTTCATTATTTTCTTTTTACATTAGTACTTATGAAATAAATAAATAGAATGATTAGAGAATGTGTTTACTTCTTAATGGCAGGTAATGTTTATAAAGTCACATAATGGCTTCTAGAACATTATATAATAATTTCTGAAATTCCATTGTATTATATAATTTATTATGGTTGCATTATTTGTATCATCTAAGACCACATCCTTAGTAAATGCTAGTTTATCTGCAAACATACATGAGCATACACACACACATACATAGTAATTTATACAATCAGTGGTGTTTTGTGTTGTTTCATAGGAAAAAAAAATGTGAGAAAAAGCTTGAAGGAAATAAATTAATTCATCTGTTAGTCTTCCATTGCTGCAAAGGTTCTCATAATCCTTATTTTGAATTATATAATACTACAGTGATAATTAAATCAAAGGCCATTTAACATTTTGGCCATAAAAATGAAATATATACTTTGAAGAAACAGACAACTTTGTGATAACCTCAAAAATCTTCTGACTAGACTATAAATTGAAAAAAGAAACTTAAGTTTATATTTTGAAGATTTTTCTGAGGAAAGTTTAGCTCCAGGCTGGCTTGCCTATAATGATTATGCTTTAACAGATTAAGTTTTAAAAGGGAAAGAAGAAGAACAAAAATAATTCTTTGTCATTTTAAGGTATTTGGTCTTTATGCTGAAGGCATATAGTTAGCTGTTTAGAATCACTGTTGTTTTCAGACCTGTGAATTTGGATGATGACTTGGGCTATAGTGTTGGGAAATATTAGGTGAAGAATAAGGCTAAAAGAAGTGAAACCAGTTAAGAGGTTGTTTTAGGAGTATTTGTCCCTTGTTATCTGCCCAGGAGTTAGTTCCAGGACCCCTCAGATACCAAAATTCGAGGATTCTCAAGTCCCTTATATAAAATGACATAGTATTTGTATAAAACCTATGCACATCCTCCTTTATGTTTTAAATCATTGGTAGATTACTTATAATACCTAATACATGCTATGTACATAACTGCCCTTGTGCAACAAACTCAAATTTTACTCTTTGGAGCTCTCTGCAATCTTTTTTTCCCAAATATTTTGAATCAAGTTTGGCTGCACCCATAGATATGGAACTTGCCAATATGGAGTGCCAACTCTAATCATGCTATTGCTACTATTAGTGATTCTGATACTACCAGCCACATTCACTTAAAGCAAACCTAGGAGAGTTGTCTTCATTTTGCAGATAGGAAAAATACAACATTCAGAGGCAAAAGTTAAGTTAAAAACCAAATAGGAAGTAAGTGGTGGAGCCAGGATTCATTCCAGTCATCTGACCACAGAGTTGATTCTCTGCACTGCTTGCTATTGACTGAGATATTTAATTGGAGAAGCAGGAATGGGGATAGAAGAATATTAGAGACAGATATAGAGACTAAGGAAAAGGGAGACATCTAGGGTGAATAAAGGTATCTGACTTGGCTCATCCAGTGGATGGTGAAGCCATTATCAAAATAGGAGGAACGAGTTATGGTGGAGGACAAGTGCTGAGTGTTGGCCATGATTGTGAAAAGTTCTTTAGAATATTGCTACTCAGAAAAGATACATGGTGGATAGAGATTTGGGAATCATTAAACTATGGGTGATAGTCCTAAATATATTAATATGGTGGTGTAAGGAGATTTTTGCACAAGCTGGAATCAAGATTGCCGGGAAAAATATCAATAACCTCAGATATGCAGATGACACCACCCTTATGGCAGAAAGTGAAGAGGAACTAAAAAGCCTCTTGATGAAAGTGAAAGAGGAGAGTGAAAAAGTTGGCTTAAAGCTCAACATTCAGAAAACTAAGATCACGGCATCTGGTCCCATCATTTCATAGGTAATAGATGGGGAAACAGTGGAAACAGTGTCAGACTTTATTTGGGGCTCCAAAATCACTGCAGATGGTGATTGCAGCCATGAAATTAAAAGACACTCACTCCTTGGAAGGAAAGTTATGACCAACCTAGATAGCATATTCAAAAGCAGAGACGTTACTTTGCTGACAAAGGTCCATCTAGTCAAGGCTATGGTTTTTCCAGTAGTCATGTATGGATGTGAGTTGGACTGTGAAGAAAGCTGAGCACCGAAGAATTGATGCTTTTGAACTGTGGTGTTGGAGAAGACTCTTGAGAGTCCCTTGGACTGCAAGGAGATCCAACCAGTCCATTCTGAAGGAGATCAGTCCTGGGTGTTCTTTGGAAAAAATGATGCAAAAGCTGAAACTCTAGTACTTTGGCCACCTCATGTGAAGAGTTGACTCATTGGGAAAGACTCTGATGCTGGGAGGGATTGGGGGCAGGAGGAGAAGGGGATGACAGAGGATGAGCTGGATAGCATCACCGACTCGATGGAGGTGAGTTTGAGTGAACTCCGGGAGTTGGTGATGGACAGGGAGGCCTAGCATGGTATGATTCATGGGGTCACAGAGTCGGACACAACTGAGCGACTGAACTGAACTGAAGGTGATTTTTAGAATGAATTCCTCTTTTTCTGTTATATTTGTTTTCCATAACACTTAAACCCTTCTAACATTCTATATAATTTGCCTATGTGTTAGTCTTGTTTTTATCTGACAACTCTACACATGATGTATGCTTCAAGAGAGCAGGGATTTTCATCTGCTTTGTTCACTGCAGTCACAGTTATCTGGAAGAGTTCTTGGCCTATAGTAGGTACTCAATGAAGTTTTTTGAGTGAACGAAGCGAACTGAGATAAGGAATGACTGCTGCAGACCACCACCAATTGAAGGATGATTAGAAGTTCAGCTTATGGGGAAAAAATAAGAAGGTATAACCAGAGACTCCATAGGCTAGAATTTGTTGAGAGTGGTGTCATGGGAGCAAAAGGAGGAAAGAGTTTTTTTGGTATATTTGGGGAGAGGGAGTGTTGATATTTTTGTATTTTTCCTAACTTTATTGAGATACAAGTGATGTATAACATTGTATAAGTTTAAGCTGTACAATGTGATGATTTGATACACATACATGTTGCAAAATGCTTACCACAATAAGATTAGTTAATATAATTTATAAGCTCACATAATTACCTTTTTTGTGTATGTGGTGAGAACGTTTAAGATGGGAATAAAGAGTTTTAGGGAAAAAGTGAAGTGGTTGATAAGGTCAAATGCTGCTGACAGTTTAGGCAGGGTAAGACTGAAAGTATGTGGTAAATTAGGGAATCAGGATATATATAATCTTACAAGCAACAGTTTAGTCTTTTTATTTAGAATTAATGAAAGCTGGAATTCATGGGTTGATTGTGAGTTAAATGTAAGTGATAACTCTGAAGAAATTTTTCTGCGAAATGGTTAGTAGTTCAGGATAGTTTTGCATAATATCAGACTTTGACTTTTCATAGACTCAAGTCTTTTAGAGGTATTGGCAAGGAGAAACGGCAAATGATGAGTGCAAGAAGGAAATGCCAACCCACTCCAGTATTCTTGGCTGGGAAGTCCTGTGGATAGAGGAGCCTGGTGGTCTGTAATCCTTGGGGTCACAAAAGAGTCAGACATGATGTAGCAACTAAACAACTTCTGTATTTGGGAACTTGACTTTGCTTCTCCACTGCCATAAAAGTAAAGTGAAAAGTGAAAGTCGCTCAGTCACGTCCAACTCTTCGCGACCCCATGAATAATAGCCTGCCAGACTCCTCTGTCTATGGAATTCTTCAGGCAAGAACACTGGAGTGGATAGCATTTCCCTTCTTCATGGGATCTTCCCAATCCAGGGATCAAACCCAGGTCTCCCGCATTGTAGGTAGATTCTTCACCATCTGAGCCACCAGGGAAGCCCAATACAAATTTCGAAAGGTTCCAAAGTCAAATATAAATGTAATAGGATTTTATCTGTAACTGTGCCAGGTAAAATATTTACACTGTTTGTTTTCCTGACAAGTAGCCCGGGAAAGTTTTCCTGACTTTTATTAGAGATTGTTAACAGATGTGTATTTAGGTTATATTTTTATTCCTTTCAAAGAAAAAATGTCTTCTAGGTAGTAGCTAGAGCACAACACAACACTCCACATGTCCTCTTGTTTCAGGGTATCCTACAAACTACACCAAAAGCTAGACACATTAATCAACACTAGAAAAGCCAAAAGAGCCGTATTCTCCATGACTGCTGTTGTGAATCCCTGCCAAAACTCATCATGAAATAGTATAAAAGACCGAGGGGCTAATAAGAAAGAGATGAGTTTCAGTTCTGCCTAATATTGAACCTTAACCTATGTTTTTCTTTCTAGAATAAGGATGTAAGATCTGGAGAATTTGAAGTTCTCTTATAAGCACTAATAGTCTGTAAATCATTGACCTTGTTCACCAAAGTGATATGAAAAATATATTCATCTTATTTCCCTTTACATAATTTGAAAGAACAAAATACTAACAAAATTTGTTAGTGATTTGTAAAATCATGATTTAACTATCTCTTCTCTGATTTAGTTCATATTAAGTTCTAGACCCAAACTGATCTGTTTTTGTGCTTTGTTTATATAAGGTAAGAATGTATCTTGTCTTTTTTATTTTCGTTTTGAAGAATTTAGAGCTTAAGTACTTAATTATAAAAGTTCCATAGAAATTATATTGACTTGTCATTGTAGATTAATTTGGAGGGTTTGAAATGGTCACTGCAATCAAATACTGCCAAGCATTGGACTTTAAACTTGGTTTATTCCTCTGATATATATAATGCTCTGGTTGAAAAATAAATTCTCTCAGTTGAGTATGGTTATTTTGATGCTAAGCAACTGGCTTAATTTTTAAAATTTGACTTTTGGCATTACACCTGTTTTACATTTTGAGGTGAACTTTCATGCACAGCAATATGATGACATTATTGCAATTTTTATTTTATGTCACTTGAAGGAGAAGAAAGGAAAAGAAAAAATAGGAAAAAAATCTTTAGTTCCATACTGAACTAGATGCTTTGCATGTATTGACTCACTGAGTTCTCACAGAACAGATATCATTATCACCATTTTACATATGAAACATGAAGTAACTTGCCTAAAGTTATTCACGAGTGTGAAAATTATCATTTGAATCTATGTTTGTTGTAATACAAAAGCCCTTCTGGTTTCACTTTTATCTTGTTCCTTTGTTATACTACATTTCCTTTTGAATGTGGACTGATTCTTCAGAATTTTGAGGAAGTAATTCTTTGGAATGCAGCATATATAAACATATATTTGTACTTGGGTGTTTCTCTTCAAATGCTAAAGAAGAATACCACTTTTCTGTTTCTGGCCTTGATACTTCAAAGTGCTATGTAAAATTTTGTTTCTAGAAAGTTTATTTCTCATTCTACTTTGAAGACATCAATGAGATATTTTAATATCACTGAAAGAATGCTAGGGGAGATGTTTACAAATCACAAAACCCGCAATTTCAGTGGAGCTTCTATTTAAATAATATTTAAAATGTTTGAAATAAACAACACTTATTTTAAAAAAACAGCTCCTAACATTTCTTAAATAAAATCTAAGGCTAACAAAATCCTTTTTTTTCCTTCTTATTTTAAATAGCAACGAATAAAACAACAGACTTTCCCAGAGGAAAAACCTCAGATAGGAATCACAGTTGGTTAATATTTTTATTGTTTATTTTCAATTCATGGTTTACTTGTCTATTTTTAACGTACGTCCTGCTATTTTTCACACCTCATCTTTCTTGCAGTTTTATATGGCTTTGCCAAAATGAATCTATACTTTGAGGTTTACAGATCAATTTATGTTCTATGTTGTGCCATAACCTTATTAAAAATGTTCAAAAGTATTATTTATAGAAAAAGTTTATTTTACTATTTATAGTGAAAGTTTAATCTTTTCTCTCATTTTTAGCATTAATACCTATTTCTAATTGTTTCTACATTTTAGGACCATTCTGTTTTGAAGGGATCAATGCGATATCTTTATATCATTGAAAACCTTTTAAATATTTAAGGCATAAAGGTTGGGATGCTAAGGAAAGAAATGTATTCTTTGAAATCTTTTCCTTTATCTAAGAAAGTGGTTGAACTAATTTCTTCTTTCATGATAAGGAAATATAGGACAAAAGTTATTTCTATACTAGGGAAAAATTATAGAGGCAGAGAAAACTACCCCAAACACTACCAGATGCTTGTTGTTTGGTCTTATTTCCTCTTGTGTGCTCACTGCTCCCACTTGGCACCTCTTGTTCCAGAAATGAGCAGTGATGTTAGCAAGGCTGCTGTTCACACACTGCCCCTCAGGCTCAGCAATGTCAACCTGAGAAATATTAAGGCCTTTCAGATTTCTTGATTAACTCTTAGCTTTTCTTATTAGCTTCTAATTTGTTTAGGATTTCTGAAACATTAATAACCTTTCCATAAATGCTTTTGTTTGAGAAGAATGTACAACAAGTAAGTTTTTTATAGTATCAATAACTTTTTTGTTAGAAGTATAAGCATTATATTATCCATTAGATTTGAGGATAGTTGCGTATTTTAAGATCTATGTAGGATAGTTTCTGTAATGGCCATTTATTAATGAGTCAAGGATTTTATCTTTTTTAAAAAACTTTTAACTTTTGGCATCAAAAAGTTTTCATGCCATGAACTTAATTTCCTTTAAGTCAGCCACTTATTTTTTTCTAAGTAGCCTGAGCTCTAACTTGGGGTTTTTTGAGACTGAGAAACAAATTCCTCTCATAATTTTGTTTTCAAACTGATCGTGTTCAGCGATTCTGTAATGATACATTTCTTTATCTCATTAAGTCATGATGAGCTTATCTCATCTTGATGACTTATCTCATAAGTCATCTTTGGTAACTCACGAAGATTGGAACCTGTCAGCCTTCTTTTATTTATGTATGTGTATAGCCAAGATCATAATACCAAATATTAATATATGCTAGCTAAGAATGGTTGTCAGTATAGTTGTATGTGATTTACCTTTAAAATGAAAACGTTAGGGGGATTCACTACAAGATAAAATTTATGTTTTCCTTGCTATATGTTTAGATTTTTTTCCCATTTTTTTTGGACACTTAATCTTGAGTGAGAAACTGGTCCTACTTGAAATGTGAAGGATCAGGAAAGTGGAAAACACACCTTAGAGTTCAGTTTGCTACAGGCATTCAGTTATCAAATAGATTTTTCTTTTGGTACATTTTAAAGATCAAATGAGTATTTTTTTTTAAGAATTTATAGGGAAAATCATGCTGTACTTCATCACTTCTGAATGAAGTTTTAGATTTTATTAACAGTCTTTGACCTTTGTAAAACTAGGAACCCAAGCTCTTTCTAATCATGCCAGAAGCATTTTGAATTCTTAATTAAAATGCCAATTTTTATGCTTCAGTGCAGCAAAAATGGTCTTGGGTGGTATTTTTAAATGATGTTTTCCTAGAAGTACTTTTATCTTACATCATTAAAAAATAGTTTTATTGAGGCCTAATTTACATTCTATAAAATTTATCCCCTTTAATGAGTTTTAATAAATTTAGATGTAGCTATGCAATGATTTCTACAATCACATTTTAGAAAATTTCCATCAGTATAGATTTGTTTAAAACTGGATCCTGCTTACAATTAAAGAGGTTAATTTTTTTTTAACAGAGAACACAGATTAATTAATTGCATATATTTTGCTCTAATTAACATTATTTGAATTCTTAATGATTCCTTAAGTTTTGGTAAATTTTGTTGGAAAAATATACTGTTTTGAAATAGTAATAAGCAGTAGTGGAACACAGCACAAAATAGACTGTGATATATAGAATCATTTAGAAAGCAATATGTTAAAACTCCTGGAGAAAGAAGGCTTCCCCTGTGGCTCATTTGGTAGAGAATCCACCTGCAATGCGGGAAACCTGGGTTCAATCCCTGGGTTGGGGAGATCCCCTGGAGAAGGGAAAGGCTACCCACTCCAGTGTTCTGGCCTGGAGAATTCCATAGACTGTATAGTCCATGAAGTACAAAGAGTCGGACATGACTGAGTAACTTCACTTTCACTGGAAAAAGGGTCATTAAATAAATGGAATTGGGGCACTTGATTAAGCCTTTCTAAAATAAATTATGATGGAGCACTACCTGTTCACTAAAGTAATTTTAGGTATATTATTTATTTAAGCGAGAAGCATTAGTTCATAAGGAAACTGGAGAAAATATAGACAAAATGATTTCCAGATGTAGACTTATTGTTTTAAAATGTGCAATAAAATACAAAGAAATATATTGTTTGATTATATAATATCGAAAAAAATGATTAGTATAAGATAGAAGACAAACTGGAAAAATACTTGTAGCAAACAGTTTTGAGAAATGTAGGGTTAATGTGTACTATGTGAATATTACATTTAAATTAAAATATAAAGCACCAAAGTGCAGTAGATGAGCCTATCAGAACAGATCACATCAGTCGCTCAGTCGTGTCCGACTCTTTCCCACCCCGTGAATCGCAGCACTCCAGGCCTCCCTGTCCATCACCAACTCCCAGAGTTCTCTGAGACTCATGTCCATCGAGTCAGTGATGCCATCCAGCAATCTCATCCTCTGTCGTCCCCTTCTCCTCTTGCCCCCAATCCCTCTCAGCATCAGAGTCTTTTCCAATGAGTCAACTCTTCGCATGAGGTGGCCAAACTACTGGAGTTTCAGCTTTAGCATCATTCCTTCCAAAGAAATCCCAGGGCTGATCTCCTTCAGAATGGACTGGTTGGATCTCCTTGCAGTCCAAGGGACTCTCAAGAGTCTTCTCCAACACCACAGTTCAAAAGCATCAATTCTTCAGCACTCAGCCTTCTTCACAGTCCAACTCTCACATCCATACGTGACCACTGGAAAAACCATAGCCTTGACTAGATGGACCTTTGTTGGCAAAGTAATGTCTCTGCTTTTGAATATGATATCTAGGTTGGTCATAACTTTCCTTCCAAGGAGTAAGCGTCTTTTAATTTCATGGCTGCAGTCACCATCTGCAGTGATTTTGGAGCCCCCAAAAGTAAAGTCTGACACTGTTTCCACTGTTTCCCCATCTATTTCCCATGAAGTGATGGGACCAGATGCCATGATCTTTGTTTTCTGAATGTTGAGCTTTAAGCCAACCTTTTCACTCTCCACTTTCACTTTCATCAAGAGGCTTTTGAGTTCCTCTTCACTTTCTGCCATAAGGGTGGTGTCATCTGCGTATCTGAAGTTATTGATATTTCTCCTGGCAATCTTGATTCCAGCTTGTGTTTCTTCCAGTCCAGCGTTTCTCATGATGTCCTCTGCATATAAGTTAAATAAGCAGGGTGACAATATATAGCCTTGACGTACTCCTTTTCCTATTTGGAACCAGTCTGTTGTTCCATGTCCAGTTCTAACTGTTGCTTCCTGACCTGCATACAAATTTCTCAAGAGTCAGGTCAAGTGGTCTGGTATTCCCATCTCTTTCAGGATTTTCCACAGTTTATTGTGATCCACACAGTCAAAGGCTTTGGCATAGTCAATAAAGCAGAAATAGATGTTTTTCTGGAACTCTCTTGCTTTTTCCATGATCCAGCGGACGTTGGCAATTTGATCTCTGGTTCCTCTGCCTTTTCTAAAACCAGCTTGAACATCAGGAAGTTCACGGTTCACCTATTGCTGAAGCCTGGCTTAGAGAATTTTGAGCATTACTTTACTAGCGTGTGAGATGAGTGCAACTGTGTGGTAGTTTGAGCATTCTTTGGCATTGCCTTTCTTTGGGATTGGAATGAAAACTGACCTTTTCCAGTCCTGTGGCCACTGCTGAGTTTTCCACATTTGCTGACATATTGAGTGCAGCACTTTCACAGCATCATCTTTCAGGATTTGAAATAGCTCAACTGGAATTCTGTCACCTCCACTAGCTTTGTTCGTAGTGATGCTTTCTAAGGCCCACTTGACTTCACATTCCAGGATGTCTGGCTCTAGGTCAGTGATCACACCATCGTGATTATCTGGGTCGTGAAGATCTATTTTGTACAGTTCTTCTGTGTATTCTTGCCATCTCTTCTTAGTATCTTCTGCTTCTGTTAGGTCCATACCATTTCTTTCCTTTATCGAGCCCATCTTTGCATGAAATGTTCCTTTGGTATCTCTGATTTTCTTGAAGAGATCCCTAGTCTTTCCCATTCTGTTGTTTCCCTCTATTTGTTTGCATTGATCGCTGAAGAAGGCTTTCTTATCTCTTCTTGCTATTCTTTGGAACTCTACATTCACATGTTTATATCTTTCCTTTTCTCCTTTGCTTTTTCTTCTAGTAAACAATTTAAAAAAGAAGAGACAGGGATTCCTTGATGGTCCAGTGATTAAGATTTTGCCTTCTAATGCAGGGGGTGAGGGTTCTATCCCTGATCAGAGAGCTAAGATTCCCGCATGTCTTGGAGCCAAAAAATCAAAACATAAAACAGAAGAAATATTGCAACAAATCGAGACATTAAAAGTAGTCCACATTAAAAAAGAAGAGAAAGAAACAAACTTCTAAGTTGTATAATATCAAGCAACAATTTCAAAGTACCTGAAGCAAAAACTGTCAGAACTAAAAGAAGAAATAGATAAATCCACAATTACAATTGGATACTTCATCTCCTCTCTCAAAACAGAACATAATGATTAGAAGAGCTGAGCACCACCACATAACAAGATATAATTGACATTTTTAGAGCATTTCATTCAACAAATATATAATACAATTTCTTTTCAAGTGTCCATGGAACATTCAGGAAGGTATACCACATCTGCATTATAAAACAAACTTCAATACATTCAAAATAATTTAAATCAGACTGTCTTCTTTAACCATAATGCAGTCAAATTAGAAATCAAACAACACACTTCTAGTAATCTATGGATAAAAGGAGGAAATCTCAAGGGAAATAAAAAGAAATACATTGAACAGAATGAAAATTATGATAAGTCACAATTTTTGTCAGTTCAGTTCAGTCACTCAGTTGTGTCCGACTCTCTGACCCCATGGACTGCAGTACACCGGGCCTCCCTGTCCATCACCAACTCCCAGAGTTTACTCAAACTCATGTCCATTGAGTCAGTGATGCCATCCAACCATCTAATCCTCTCTCATCCCCTTCTCCTGCCTTCAATCTTTCCCAGTATCAGGGTCTTTTCCAATGAGTCAACTCTTCGCATGAGGTGGCCCAAGTATTGGAGTTTCAGCTTTAGCATCATTCCTTCCAAAGAACACACAGGACTGATCTCCTTCAGAATGGACTGGTTGGATCTCCTTGCAGTCCAAGGGACTCTCAAGAGTCTTCTCCAACACCACAGTTCAAAAGCATCAATTCTTCGGTGCTCAGCTTTCTTTATAGTCTAACTCTCACATCCATATATGACTACTGGAAAAACCGTAGCCTTGACTAGATGGACCTTTGTTGGTAAAGTAGGTAAAGTAATGTCTGTGCTTTTTAATATGTTGTCTAGGTTGGTCATAACTTTTCTTCCAAGGAGCAAATGTCTTTTAATTTCATGGCTGCAATCACTATCTGCAGTGATTTTGGAGCCCCAAAAAATAAAGTCTGTCACTGTTTCCACTGTTTCCCCTTCTATTTGCCAGATGCCATGATCTTAGTTTTCTGAAGATTGAGTTTTAAGCCAACTTTTTCTCTCTTTCACTTTCATCAAGAGGCTCTTTAGTTCTTCCCTCACTTTCTGCCATAAAGGTGGTATCATCTGCATATCTAAGGTTATTCTTATTTCTCCCGGCAATCTTGATTCCAGCTTGTGCTTCATCCAGCCCAGCATTTCTCATGATATGCTCTGCATATAAGGTTAAATAAGAAGGGTCACAATATTAAAATTCAATTATAATATAATAATACAATTTTTATATATGACAATATAATAATGCAATTTTTGTGGGACACAGCTAAAGCAGTTCTGAAAGGGAAATTTGTAAAAACTGCTTATATGAGAAAAAAGATCTCAAATTGCTATCTAAGCTCTCTTCTCAAGAAAATAAATCAACAGGCATGGGCATAAGGTTTCAGTTAAGCAAGATGAAAAAGTTATAGATACCTGGTGTAGAACATTGTACCTATAGATAACAATACTGTCTTTAGCTGGTCCTTTTGTGATGCCAGTTGTCTTGCTGTTCACACTGTACTGTTCACTGAACTTAGCAGAGATAACGTATGCACTAAGAGACTGGAAGAAGACTCGAGGAGCCACAGGAATTGCAGATGTGTTTATTCTCTCCTGGCTGGCATGACAGCCATAACACAGCCTCTCTCCTGCCTGACACAGCAGCCATAGCAATAGCCATAGCATAACCATAATGTAGCCACAACGTAGTCATGAGATAACTTCATGTAACATACCCATGATGTCACTCCCGTGTACCCCCAGTGCTGTAGTAGCCAGGGCTTTCATGGTGAAGCTCATACAGGCGTACTGTACAAGGTAGCCTGTTGACCAAGTGAGTACCTTGTGACGTGTGTGTGCAGTACTGTAAGTGATCTCAGCTGTTACATAACTGTGTGAAGCCATTGTTTACAGAACATGGGGCGAGGGGATGAGAGAGACTGACTGGTGCCATCTTCTTAATTTCCCCACACTGTCTTTTACAGTTAAATTTTTAAGAGGTTAGATCTCATGTTAAGTATGCTTAAAAGAATTAAAATAGAAAATAAGCCCAAAGCAGCAGAAGGGAGCAAATAATAATGATCAAAGAACTAAATGAATGAAAATGGAAGCACAGTATGTTGAGAAGTCAATCAAAATTAAAAGGATAACAAGAAATACTACAAATAACTCTTTATAAATACGTTTGACAGCTTCGGTGATATGACTCAATTCCTTCAATATCACAAACTACTTAAACCAGTTGGAAAACTATCAGGGAAATTAAATAGCTCTTAAATATAGATAATAAATACATAGGGAAAATACATATAACTTTGGGAAAATACCAATTAAATCTGTGATATGCCCCTCTATAGCTATTAGAATGGCCAAAATAGGTAAGTGAAAAATATGATTTTTAAAACTATAACTAATAAAGACCCTCTCATATGGACACCTATGGAGATGGGAGGTGCTTGAGTTCTAGAGTTTTTCTGTAAGAGAGACATTCAGATTGTAACCAAGAAGCAGTTTTATATAAATTGCCTTAAGAGTTATCCGAAGCACTGAAGTTCTAGTTATCTGACTAGATTTTTAGCCCCATATCTTTTCTTTTTGTGTTCTTGTTATCTTTAAACTGGGCTTCCCATATAATCTCTGGTCCCATAAAAACGTAATTGGCATTCATAGACAAAGAGGATAAAGAATAATGGAAGTAAAAGTCACTCAGTTGTGTCCAACTCTTTGCGACCCCATGGACTATAAAGTCCATGGAATTCTCCAGGCCAGAATACTGAAGTGGGTAGCCTTTCCCTTCTCCAGAGGATCTTCCCAACCCAGGGATTGAACCCAGGTCTCCCGCATTGCAGGTGGATTCTTTACCAGCTGAGCCACAAGGGAAGGCCACTGTAAATTCATTTGGTGGCAAAACACTTGCTTGGGAAGACTGCTGCTGTCTGTAACATTCTTGAAAATAAAAACCTTGTACCAATATATATTATTTGTATGCCAAATTGTTTGATAAAGGATCTGAAGTGACATAAAGCCATTAGTTTAGTACAAGTGAAAAGCTACTTAAACTCACAGCAATTGGTATATCAGTGTTTAACTCTGGGCTGTGGAATCTGGGAGTCAGCCTTCCTCTGTTTGAATATTAGCTCCACCACTTACTAGTTTTCACTTAAGCTTGCTGTACCTCAATTGTCTCATATGTAAAATGGGAGTAAATAATAGTGTCTTGGAAAAGGGAATAGCAACCGACTCCAGTATTCTTGGGAAATCCCATGAACAGAGGAGTCCAGTGGGCTACAGTCCATGGGGTCCCAAAGAGACGAACATGACTTAGTGACTAAGCAAACAACAATAATAGTGCCTATAAGAGTTGTGAAATTTAGTACATGTAAAGCAGTTAGAAGAATAACTGGCACATAGTAAGTCCTCAGTAAGTGATAGCTGTCATGAGACTAAGCTCTAGATTGTGACTCTTTCTAGCTGATACTGGACTCAACAATGTTAGCTTCATTTGAAAAGAACCCAAAATGTCTTTGCTTAAGTATGCCATTTTTTATTTTATTTTAGATGTAGTAAAGAGACTTTGTGAGTACCAGAGAACTTTTAAGTATTAAGAACTAAAAAAAGAGAAAGTAGTATGATGGAAAGCAAGCATTGTTTCTTGTATTTAATTCTTTTCCAAGCATTTCTCTTAAATTTTTTTCCTTAAGTACGTTCTGAATATTTTTATCACTATGTAATCTTAAGAACAATTCATTTCACATTATTCAAAACCTTATTTTATGTTGTTGTCTTTGGGGACCTTTCAAAAGCTGTTCCGATTAATCACAGTTTTCCTTTTCCCTTTATAGATCACCATTTGCTGCTGTCACAGACTATTCAGTTACAAGGAATAATGTCATACAGCTCTGCTTGGAATTAACAACAATCGTGCAACAGGTATTAGCTGGCAAAATTTCCTTCTGTTAATTTATTAGTATCATATTCTTGTTTAATATAAATTTATTTATTTTAATTGGAGGCTAATTACTTTACAATATTGTACTGGTTTTGCCTATTTAGCAAGCATTTATAAAATACTGGTTTGGGATTTTTCTCATTCAAAGATAAATGGTTCATTAGCAATCAAATACATAATTCATTGGAAAACTGTGCATATAATAGCCCAATAAACAAGGGTTTTATTTATCAGTAGATGTAAATTAACCTGAACCTCTAGAGACAGTATTATATCAATAATAAGTAAGGCTGTTAGTCTTAAACTTTTAGTGGGGATGAATAAACTATATTGACTTTCACAAAATTAAATTGCCCCATTTGGATAGCAATCTGAGACTTTTGCTCTAAGATGCCATTAGTTCCTTATTAATACAACTAACTACAGTTTTATTTATATAGGTATACATAATAAATATATATAATAGCCTTTAATTATACTTACCATTTAAGTGATCTATTTACATGACCCAGTTTTTTTACTTTGAATATTATTTAAACCAGGGACTGCCAAATCAAATGTGTCCAGGAGTGCAGCAACTAAAATGTCCTGTCATAAGATATGAAGAAATGGTAGAGGAAGGAATTGACTAGTACATATACTGCAAAAATTTGTTTAAATCTAGCAAAACATAGCTGAGAGGTGTAAGGCCAGCAAGCACCACTCTGTAGAAGCCAGATGTCAACATAGTGCTGGTGCTACTTTCTCATTATTTGTTAACCTATCCAGTGATGCAGAAATAGGAAAAGCAGAGGATAAAATGTGATGATACAGAAAATTATTGAGGAAATTAATGATTTAACTTATCCTTCTACTCCCTGTCTTTATTACCAAGGATAATTAAGAATTTACTATATTGCCTATATTTTCTCAAATAAGAAATTTTATCAGTACAAATTTTAATGTTTCAAGTGTATTTTCTGTTGTACTATGTAGATTTTATTAGCACCATTTCTCTGAAACTGCAGGTGTATAGAAAGGAGAGTTAAGTTTGTGACTTTTAATTGTGGAATATAAGAGACATTCATCATTCTGTCATAGCAGTAAGAAAGTCAGTAACTCAGTGCTGTTAGTCACAGACATTGATGAAGATGATAAATATTTGAAATACTCTTGTCTCAGTACATGTCTTCGTATTTGATATCAGTAAATTTTATTTCTGAATGTCAAAGATTTCTGGATAATAGGGAGGAGAGGCATTTGAGGGTGAGGGTCAGCAAATGTTTTCTGTGAAAGGCCAAATAGTATTTAAGGTTTTGGAGGCTTTATGATATAGGCTATATGGTGTTTGATCCAACTGCTCAATTCTGCTGTTACTCTGCAAAAGCAGCCACGGACAGTGTGTATGTGAAATGAATGGGCATAGCTGTGTGCCAGTAAAACTTGTGTTATGAAAACATGCAACAGGTTGAATTCAACCCTGGGCCACAGTTTGCTGACGTGTTCTAATGCTAATCCAGTGTGTCCAGTGTGGTTCATGGACTAGTGGCATTATTATCACAAAGAAACTTGTTAGAAATTCAGATTCTTGGCACACACTGCCAAATTTACTGTGGGGAATGCCCAGGAATCTGAATGTTTACTAGTTTTTCAGGTGATTCTGGTTCTCATACACTGTTCTAGGGCATAGGAATGAAAAAGCAGTAATATAGTCTATGGGTAATTTTTCCTGTAGTTCTGTATTATCAGTGACATTGCTTCAAAAAAATGTTTTCTAAAGCGACTTTTAAAAGCCATTAAACTTGACCAGAGACTTGAGATGTGGATAGCAGACTATTAGTTTCTTCTCTTTTACTATGAAAAAAATTTTCTCTGCTTTAAGGGTACCTGTTGTACAGTATTTGTATGATAATCGTTTATAGTATATTGGATATGTGTTCAGGAGTAATCTATATGCAAATAATCCTTGTTTTGCATTTTATGTATATAATTATATACATATATAATTTGCAAATGGTTATTGTCTGCTACATGACAAGATCTGTGATAATCATATTTATGTATTTCTTAATGTTTTCATTTATGCATGAGACCCAAGACAATTCAAATACTGTGGAATTAAATGGGAGAATTAAGTTTATTTTTTTTAACTTTTATACATGAGAAACTCATGCTTATTGTCAGTTCTTTGAGAATGCAGTCCATCTGATGTCACCTTCTAAAATAATGTAATTTCCATGCATAATTATGACAGAAAGTGGGTGTTTTTAATTTCTTATATCTCTTTTAAACATCTGAATCTAGATAGCCAGTTTAAGGTTAACTTTTGAGTAACTGGCCCATTGTTGCCTTGTAAACAAAGACTGCAGTTCTTCTAAATGGCAACTTTGAAAAGTTTTCTTGAAAAATATTGAAGGAGAATCAGGTGTAATCATTTTCACTGAATTCATTCATACCTAATTTTTTCCTATATAAAAATAATCTTATTAGATTTAAACAAACTCATCTTTTAAAAAGTTACATTTCTTTTAACATTACCTATAAAGTAAAAAATGGACAATTTTCTATGTTTATAATTCACAGGTTCTAGAACATAATTTTGTCACGATAACCTTCAGACGTTACATTCGGAACGGCTGAAATGATTTTCAGTGACTTTAAATTTCCTGTAGAGGCATGTGCAGGGGTGAAAATGCAGTTTGTGTAGAATATGACTAACCCACCCATTCCGCTATTTTAAGAACCTACCATCTAAGTAACAAGTGATGCAGTTTTCATTTCCAGAATGTATGAACACCTGCTATAGACATCTACTTCATAGAAAACATATGCCATTCTGATATTGCCCTCAGAGGCTTGTTCATGCTCACAATAGGACCTTTTAACAGCTACACTGTTTGGCTCAACGTTCTCTTTAGGAAGCTTACTTCAAGGCATAATGGGTTTGAGTTTTGGTAATTTACAGATCAGGAAACATTAGGTAGAATAGAGAGAGATGTTTTTACAGCTTGAACTTTAAGTACATTTTGTCTTGAACAAATGCAGAATTACTGAAATTATCCCCAAATAATTGAAATACTCCAAGTATACTGAGGACATAGAAGGACTTGCTGTACCCTCCACCCACTGTACATTCTGTTTTGAAGAGGATGCCTTGCCCTTCTTAGGACGTTTTGCCCTGATATAACCCATTTATTTATTTATTTTTTAAAGTTCAGTAGCTCATAACATTTGTCATTGTTCATTCTATCTCACCCTCATTTCCTGATCACATGTCCTGTTCCACATGTCACTTTTAAGATTTCCAAACAGAAAGTTCTCTGTACATGAATGTTCTTGGTTCTTGCCTTGCCTACCCCATCCCAGTATGTACCTGACTTGATGTCGTAATTCATCTACTTTAATTCTTTTCTGTTGTACCTTAAAGGAAATATTAGATGTAAATTTTTCTTAATAAAGCACATCTTCATGACATTCTGGTTTAATCTACTTACAAGTATAGAATGGATCACTTTCAGACTAGTTATCCTAAAGCCCTGCTCTGATTCTGTCGCTTTCAGCAATTTTCCCCTAATCTCCAAACTGATTACAAATTCCTCTCTTTGGAATTCAAAGGACTCCTAGTATGGTTCTAACATAATTTTGATTTTATTCTCTAATTCTCCTTTGTATCTTAATTGTACTCTAGTTCATGTGGATGAGTTATTGTTGGTAAAATAGATCTTGTAGTTTCATCTTTTTATGTTTTGAGGCTGCCTCAGAACATTCCCCGTATATCTTTTTATCTCTGCCTGCCAAAATCATGTCCCATCCTTTAAGGCTTCTAGGGAATGCCACCTCAGTTGTGAAATTTTTTACCATTCTCATAATTGTTTATATTCCCCCTACTTTGACCATTTATATTTAATATAATTACTAATGTGATTGGGAATAAATTAAATATATCACCCTGCTGTTTGTCTTCTTTGTCTCCAGTCTGGTCTTTGTTCTTTTTTCTGCATTGATTATCTTATATGATTCCATTTTGTCCTTTTTATTAACTTCTCAGATCTAATTCTTTGTTGTGTGGGCAAAGATAGAAAGCTCTTATTTTACATGCATTTTCTATCTTGTCAGTTATAGTCTGCTGTGAATCATACTTATCTTTCTTCCATTAGATTGTTATCTCCTTGAAGACAGGAACAATGTGTGCTTGTTACTTACTTGTTAAAATAAATTGACCTGAGCCCCAGTTATCTTATATGGTTTAGCATATGCTCATTTATGCTCTTCCAGAAAAGTCCAGAATTAAATGCTTGAATTGTTACTCATTTTTATTTCACCTCCTGTGTAAAAGCCACAGTTCTATCTCTGCTACTCATATTAAGAACCCCAGAGATATCCAGAGATACCCATCACTTTGCATCTCAGTTTATTCATTAATTAAAATTACTGATCCTCATAACAATTTTCCAATGCTAGAATGAAAGTGAACAAAACTTCAGAAACACCATATGCTTTTATATAATGCTAGCAAAACATATTTTTAGAGGAAACTTAATTATAGTCATGAAATGAATGTATATAAATCATCTCTTAAATAATCCACTGTTTTTTACTCTTATGTGATGACTTATCTTTGATACAAGGTCTTTCTGGGCTCTCTTGTCTGTTGACTCCTATCTTTGCAATAGGAGTGAGGATGATAATTAAAATAATGAAATAAAACAGTTAACTGTTTGCTTGTTGATGATGAAAATATGGGTAATTTTAATTTATTTAGACTACTTTTTTGTGTTTTTCAAATTTTCTAAAACAAATTTGAGTTAGAAAAATATGAAAAGAATGCTATGTACATTGAAGAAATACTGCTTAAGTTTGATGGAAGAGCACAGCATAGATGAATACTTATTATATTTTGAAATAAATTATGTAGTTTACAAACAGTCAGTGTCCATCTAATGGTTTCATTCAGCCATTAAATACACAGTAATCATTGCATTCACTTGGACTTGTATGCAGTATCTAAAGACTGAATTAAACTTAAGCTGCCAGTAAAAGAGGCCAATTTGAATAAGCAAAGTGTAGATTAAAAAAAAATATCTAGGGCATGCATTTATTACTAGGCTTTCAAGAAACCTCATCTGAACAGTTATGATGATAGTTATGCTTTGAAATATGCTGTACTTCAAATTATTTTTCACTCAACTTTAATTATTTTTATTCCCTTTGCAGCAAGATGAGATGATCAATATCTAAAAATAAACTGTCACAAATAGATTTTTTTCCCTTCTTAACACAAAGGGGTGTTACTGTGAAGTAAGTGGAAAGTGCCTTTTGATATTAGCTACTTATATTTTAAGTAATGCAAACAATAGAGGAGAAAGATACTTTTCTTTTAACAAGTTCTGTTTGGAAGAATTTATTTAGTATTTCTGTATCTGTTTTTCTTATTTCCAGTTGTGATGGGTTTAGACTGTTAAAGTCTTTAAAAGAGATTCTTCCCCCAGCACCTCTTTCCCACATAAGATTGATTATAATAACACATTTGAGAAAAAAGGGAAACTGGTTTTAAAATCTTAAATGGAAAGAATTCTTACAAAGAACTGAAGCTGCAGTATTTAGAGCACTGTCAGCACCTGAAACAGAAAAGTGAGACAGGTACCCACGCACTTCTCAGCATTGAAATACTTGCCATGATGCCTACTCTAATGGGTATCAGCTTAACCTAAAATTATTCTAAAATTTTTTCCAGTTCAAACACACAAAAAATGATTAATTAGATTGTCATATAGTTAAGAAATGGTCATAAAAGTATCAGTTTGCAAGGTTCTACTTTGGTGGAATTTAGAATACTTGGGGCAAGGGACAGAAGGTGGGAATGATGAGTCCTGGGAGACTTGAGGCTTAGCCCCATTGTTTCATGCATATACATATGCATACGTATTTTGAAAATGGTCTTTTTCATTTACTATTGTGCCATAATTTTTTAAAAATTTTATGCACAGTTATTAGGTTTTCTGTTCTTTAAAAATGTTTATAAGATAATAATACTTGTTAGTTTAAAAAATACAGAAAACCTTAAAGAATAGTTACTGTCATGTTAATTTAAGTACCAGAAGCAACTGTGCCACTGCTATGGTCTTTCCTATAATAAGTGTCTTTAATTAAGTTGTTATTCTGACTTTCTGCCTGTTCATTTGTTTGATATTTTCCCTCATATTTACCTATCTAATGCATTTTCTTTTTTTTCTAAATCTTCATTCAAGAAAATGGAAAAATCATCTTCAGAAGTCAATATTAGTAATATTTCTTTTTGATGGACATCTTCCTCTAAATTATGCGTGTGTACTCTCTAATCAATTTTGTTACCTTTACATTGTTTTAAATACAAATCAGTAAAAGTAAACTATTTATGAGTTGTTCTTAAGTATACATTTTTAAATAAAGATGTCTGTGAACATATTGAGTATATAATCCTTTCTGAAAAGAATGCCTGCTTGAATTTAATCTAACCTGTTTTATCTTAATCCAGTTGCTATTTACTCAAGGTAAATTCCCAGGAGAAAATAAGAGCTTTTTAAGGACTTAATTGAATTGGTATTTATGGTTTAAATTGTTAGGGCATGTATTTATAAATACTAAAAAAACTTAAAAGATTATAGAATTTTGTAAAAATAGGCTTAGAAGTGATTTTTAATGTTTTATTAAGGACTTATACAAAAAAATTTGGCCTGTAAGTTTATTGACAATAGCTATCATATTTTAACTTCATTATACTTTATCCATATGAGTATTACCTCCTTTACCTTCCTAGTTGACCTTTTATGTTATTTACTCTTTTATTTTATGGCAAAATAGTATAGTGGGCTTTGACATAAAGTAGATGTGAATTCATCATGGCTCTGCTTTTTACAAACAGTATGAACTTTAGCAAATTACTTCATATCATAATTTTGTCTTCATCTATAAGGTACATCACTTTATTGGATTATTATAGGTGAATTTCTGTGAATATTGGAAATTGATCTAGTTCATGATCTGTCATTTTAGTGGGAGCTTAATAAATGGCAGTTTTAGTTATCTTGTATAGCAAAAGATCTTTGGAAACCCTTAAGTCAGTTTCTCGTTTCATACAAAATTTAAAGGACTGTTTCTCTGCTTACTTTTGGTATTGAGTAGCAATGAAGAAAGACCTAGTTCTGAAATGAGTGACTTTTTTTTAAAAAGGATTTTGGTTTAATTTCAGATATTTTTTAGCATTTAAGGCAATTGATAACTATGCTTCATATTCTGAATGATATTTTGAAATGTCCATGTTCAAATGGAATACAGAAATTAATTTTGATTACTTGTGAATTTGCCCTCCCTATCCACATATTCAAGTAACCTAGAGTTGAAAATGGAAAATTCAAAACAGGTAAAGGTAAAAGGCTAGTGTATAATAGTAAGTTACACAGAGTTTGTGTTCTAAAAGGGATATTAAGATTCAAGTAGTAGTGAGATACATGTATACTGGGGTAGGCAGGCTACATATTTTATGGTTCATGTAGTAAGTATTAAACCATATGAAAGCTCAGCCAAGATAGTCTATCATTCATCTCAAACATGACTTTCAGTATTATTTTTGCTGTATTCTCAGGGCTAGTGGTTAAGCCTTCCTGAAACAGACATTCTAGGTGACCTGAAAAATGGACTTGGGCTCTTGGGATTTGAAACTGGGACATTTCAGACCAAAAACCAGGACAAACTTTATATGTAATTTTTAAACAATATGAATTGCATTACTTAGCATACCTGTTGAAGGCAATATGAAAGATGATTCTTTTTTATTTTATATTTAAGCAATATATTTTAGTTCAATACTCACTCCTTTAAGTTTTCTTCAGTTGTTTTAGCTGACAATGAGAAGCAAAACCATTATCTTTTTAAACTTTTCTTTATGATCCTAATATATAATGAATCAGATAGTAGATATACAACTATTAAGCATAGTACCCAGGTAGCTCAAGGAATGTTTTTTTCTGAAGACAAGTATGAAACCAAAAATTTATAGAATTTACAAAGCTGAGATTATGTTGTGTGTATGTGCCTATATCCCTTTAAGGCCTGGAATATAGCATTATAATCAGAATAGATATAAATACACAGAGAAAAAAAGAAATCCTCATTCTTGATGTTTAAAAAATGATTATTGATAGCTGCAAATTTTCTGAAGGCTCAGAACAAAACTAAATAAGTGATGAAATTATTACATGCTAATAAGACTTTAGGAAAGCACTATTTAGAATATTGGACATAATAATTTTTTATTCTTCCAGCTTTATGACACTTTTTTATGGGAAAAAAAACTTTAAAACTTATATAAAATGAAATAGCTTGTTTTTATAGGTTCATTCTTTTACAAACTTAGACTGTGTTGCATATTATCTGAGCGTCTTACCAAGACACTTTTAAAGATGTAGATATTCAATAGTATCATCATTAATAATAACAGAAGAACTGGATGCGTGGTGCCATTTAGTATACTAATCAAATTCTTTTAGGTAATAAATAACAGAATACTATTTTTCAGACATCTGTTTTCTCACTATTATATTTTAAAAATTATGTTATATATACACACACAAAATAATTCATGTCATATATACGTTGTGAGGCATAAAAATAAATACTCTTAAATTGGCCATTTAATAGCTATAACATTACCAATATTGTCTTAGTTATAATTGTGCTCTTTCTTCTCATTACCCTGCCTCTTCTAAAGGTGTTTATTATTTCATTTTTTTTCCTTTAAAGTAATTTCATACATTTTCTAAACATTTCATTTAGTTAAGCTTGACTTTGAGCTTTGTACACATAGTATCACTTTGCATATTACTTTTTTATTTGATAGTGTATTCTGAACTAATTCATGTTTTGTTTAGTCACTGTAGTTCTTTCACTTTCAATACATAGATTACTTAATTATATGTATATACTTCAGTGTTTATTCATTCTCCTGACCATGAATATTTGAAATATATACTTACATTTAACTATGTATGTAGGAGGATAATTGCTGGATTATACAGTATACACATGCTCATCTTTAGAAATGTACCACATCCTTTTCTCAAAGTTTTATTGCTTATTTATGTAATATACTTTCATTGCCTTCCTATTTTCTGAATTACTACATTTTGTCATACTGTCTTATTATACAGTTCACTTTCCAAGAGGCTTTTAAAATATTCTCCCAAAGAAGATAGAACATTTAGCATTATTGCTCTATTATATATAAGGAAATAGAAAGATGGATTACACGATTCTTAACCCTTTTAGGTGGTCAGGTTTTCAGAAGAGAATCCTTGATGTGCTTCCATTTGTAATCTACTGTGGTGATTCCTTTTAAAGAATCAAGCCAAATGTAATACTAATCCATTTAAGAAAAGATTTGCTGTAGGAGACTTGGTAAAGGCAACTTTTCTGCTTTTTGCACCTGAGTGTCTCCAGTGCCAGGCAAATAAATGTTGAAAAAAGGAAAGGATTCATTTTCTCTTTAAAATTTCACCTAAAAAGGGGTTACAGGATTTTAAATGTAATCAATGTAACTAGTTCTGAGGCTGATGAAAACCTGAGAGAGAACTAAACAAAATACTGATTTCTTTTTTCAAAGTTGATAAAATCCAGGTATATCATGATTATTACAGATATAGTCCTTAATATTTTAAGGCTGTGGTGAACAGTATGGAGATTACTTAAAAATCTAAGAATAATACTACCATATGACCCCACAGCCCTACCACTGGGCATATACCCTGAGAAAACCATAATTCAAAAAGATACACGTACCCCAGTGTTCATAGCAGCACTATTTACAATGACCAGGACATGGAAGCAACCTATATGTCCATTGACAGATATATATATATATATATATATATATATACACACACACACACACACACACTGGAATATTACTCAGCCATATAAAGGAATGGATTTGAGTCAGTTGTAGTGAGGTGCATGAACCTGTTAAACAGAGTGAAGTAAGTCAGAAAGAGAAAAGCAAATATAGTATATTAATGCATATATGTGGAATCTAGAGAAATGGTACTGATGAACCTATTTATATGGCAGGAATAGAGATGCAGACATAGAGAACAGGCTTGTGGACACAATGGGGGAAGGAAAGGGTGGGACTAATTGAGAAAGTAGCATTGAAACATATATATTACCATGTGTAAAATAGATAGCTAGTGGGAAGTTGCTATATAACACAGGGAGCTTAGCTGGTGTTCTGTGACAACCTACGGAATGGGATGGGAGTGGGGGTGAGAGGAAGGTTTAAGAGGGAGGTATGCTTATGGCTGGCCTGCGGAGGTATGCATATGTATGTTTATGGCTGATTCACATCATTGTATGGCAGAAACCAACATAACATTGTAAAGCAATTATCCAATTAAAAATAAATTAAAGAATAGTTTGAGGCTGCTTCTGTTTCTTCTCCTTTTAATGCTTGTAACTCCGGGGAGATGAGTTGGGTGGGGGCAGGAGGGGGACAGTGTTAATGGTACTTGTCTCCTTGTGAAACTGGTAATAAGCTGGTGAATTAAGAATTATAGTGGTTCTTCCCATTTAAAGTATCTGCATGAATGCTTTCCTGTCCCGTCTTCCTACCTGCTTTTTAAAATTGAAATGTATTCTACCCTTGGCTCTTCAGTTCACCTTTATAACCCCTCCCTCAAGCCACGTCATCTGGATAAATCCTATATCTTATGACATTTAAAAATTATTAGCAAGAAAAAAGGGCTGTATAAAGTATAATAGGCAGGCAATGGTATTATTTCTATTTTGAGGTTGGCAAAATGCTTTTAGAACTTATCAGATTTATCCCCCACAATAATCAGGTGAAATAGGTAGACTAAATGTCATTATCTCAATTTTGTAAATGGATAAATGGAATTTTAGAGAGGGACAGTGACATGGTCAGTTAGTGACATGACCAGGACTCAGATCCAGCTGCTTTGACATGGTTTGTAATACTTCCTGCTCATTGTTTCTCAAGTTTGGCTTCACCTTGGAATGGAGTAAAGAGCTTTTTATTTAAAAACATAGATATTGGGTCCCATCCAAGACCTATTAAATTAGACTCTCTTGGTAGGGTTGTAATCAGTTTTTTTAAATGATGCCTCAGTTGATTCTAACATAGAGCCAAAGTTGATAACCACTGTGATGTAGTCACACTGCTTTAATGAGATGAACGTGAGGTAGTAAGAAAATGTATGTGATCAAGAACAGTGCTTCCCAATGGTTGGTCCAAGGACTATGATTTACCCAGGGAAGCTTGTTAAAAATGTAGATTTCTTGGACTTCACTACAGTATGAATGGTTGAGAGCAATGGATCAGGAGGTCCAACTATTTATAGGTTATATCAGCCCAGAGCCCACACTTTTATAAAACAGGCTGAAGTTTCGAATATACAACTGTTGCTATCAGTTCATAGTCTATTTGGGTCATAAATGTATTTCCAAAAGGGTTAGACTTGTTCTTCGAAACACCAAATATATATGTTATTAACAAAAATGGTCCTTGTGTATTCATAATAGCAAGAGAACCCATTCTAGAAACTAATGTGGTATCAACAGACAGAGGTAGAACTAGACTTACTAAAACAAGAAGGAATAGTAATATTTTAGCATTTTTATAAACCATATTATGCCTTATTTGGATTATATAGTTGAATCATTACACAAAATCTGTGACATAGATTTCATACCTACCTTAGATGAAAGCAAGAAATCAAAGAAAATATAGAACTGCTTTTTAAAGCCACTGGTTTTCTGAGATATTTTGCCCAACTGCTGATGTAGTTTTTAATAACCATGGCCTCTTGGGTTGGCTCAGAATAACCACTGATGTGAGATAGGTAATTCATAAGATATTAGACTCTGACACAAGTAAAATAACGGATTGAAATTGTAATCAACAGGGGCAGGTTGAAGAACTGGTCAGAATTAAGTAATTAGGACAAGTGAGCATAAATCAAACTGAGTAAAAATGAGGTAAAAATTCTCTAAAGTACAAGATGGGAAAAGACTAGATTTGCATGAAGGTAGTAGAATGTAATCTGAGGTTAATTGTGAATTACATTCTGTGAGGAGTGACATGGCACCTCATATTTCCTGAAATGAAGAAGTACAACCTGTAAAATTGATGAAATAGTTATTGTATTAAACTCTGTGCTGGTTAGATCTTCATTTGAGTGAGTGTTCTGTTTTTTCCCCTTTTTATTTGATGGAGGATTTTATCAGTCAAGATAAAGTTGATTATGCTGTGGTAACAACCTGAAAATGTTAGTGGCTTTTAATAATGCTCATGTCCAGTGCTCATGTTCCATGTCCATCCTGGGTTGCTTTAGCTCTTCTCCACATCCTCTTCATTTCACAGCTCAGACTAGCTTCTTCTTGAATACTGCTTGCACAGGGAAAAGAGAGCCTGGTGAACTATGAACTGGTACTTAAAGTTTCTGCATGGAAATAAGACATAGCACTTCAACTCACATTTTGTTGAACAAAGTAAATCATAGGTCCATGGCCAACATTGGTGGCTCCAGGAAATTTACTTTTCCCTTAAGAAAAGAAAGTATATATTTAGAAATCATAACACAAATCTGCTACAATATTGAACCTATAAACAATTTCATTATAGCATTTACTAGAATTTTAAGGACAACAATGTTTATTTGAATATAAGGAAAGGGGCAATAAAATTAGGTGCTAAAATTTCAAATATCAAGAAAACAGCTTGGTAAAGGTTGAATTTGAAGAATTTCTTCTTTTCCCTCAATGCTGTATTTATATGCGTGTGTGTGTTTCTTGGTATTTGAAGTATAGTCTACTGGAATATAGGGTGGGAAGTTTGGTGGGAAGGGGAGACTTTGGTGAGAGGGGGAGACTTTGAAATTTTTCAAAGCATAAAATTCTACCTGATAATCTCTCAGTGTTATGACTAGGAAATGCCAAATGGATACTGATTCCATGTAATATCTATTTTGAGGGTGTACAATGTTCAGCCTAGATATAAGCTAGTATTATTACTTTAACAATTTAGTATTTGTTATGATTTGAATATCATCATCATTGATCTAAAAATATTTGTTGAATGCTCGGGTAGATGTTACTTTTTCAAATGTTGGACATAGTTACTAAAAGAAACGGTTCCATTTTGTCTATGAAAGTGCAATCTAAGCAGATGAATAGGGCAAAGATGCATGAGCTTAAGGAATTTTTTAAACTAATACTTGGAATATGTTTTCATATATCTTATATCTTCCATTTATTTTCTGGCAGTCAGATGTATGGTCTTGAATTAAAGAATTAATGTTTAATTGATATCTTTATTTCCAATGGGGTGTGGTATTAATCTTTGCTTGAACTCTTCAGTTGGATTTATCACAAGGGAAAAATTCTCTCCCAATTTTAGACACTATAGATTTTCTTTCCATTCTCCAGGCAAGAATACCAGAGTGGGTTACCATGCCCTCCTCCAGGGGGTTTTCCCAACCCAGAGATTAAACCCAGGTCTTGCATGGCATCTGGTCCCATCACTTCATGAGAAATAGATGGGGAAACAGTGGAAACAGTGTCAGACTTTATTTTTTGGAGCTCCAAAATCACTGCAGATGGTGATTGCAACCATGAAATTAAAAGACGCTTACTCCTTGGAAAGAAAGTTATGACCAACCTAGATAGCATATTAAAAAGCAGAGATTACTTTGCCAACAAAGGTCTGTCTTAGTCAAGGCTGTGGTTTTTCCAGTGGTCATGTATGGATGTGAGAGTTGGACTGTGAAGAAAGGTGAGCAGCAAAGAATTGATGCTTTTGAACTGTGGTGTTGGAGAAGACTCTTGAGAGTCCCTTGGACTGCAAGGAGATCCAACCAGTCTATGCTAAAGGAGATCAGTCCTGGGTGTTCATTGGAAGGACTGATGCTGAGGCTGAAACTCCTAATACTTTGGCTACCTCATGTGAAGAGTTGACTCATTGGAAAAGACTGTGATGCCGAGAGGGATTGGGGGCAGGGGGAGAAGGGGACAACAAAGGATGAGATGGCTGGATGGCATCACCAACTCGATGCACATGAATTTGGGTAAACTCCGGGAGTTGGTAATGGACTGGGAGGCCTGGCATGCTGTAATTCATGGGTTGCGAAGAGTCGGACACCACTGAGCGACTGAACTGAACTTGCTCATTGCAGACAGATTCTTTACCGTCTGAGCCACCAGGAAAGCCCAAGAAGACTGGAGTGGGTAGCTTATCCCTTCTCCAGCAGATCTTCCCTACCCAGGAATTGAACCAGGGTCTACCTGCACTACAAGCAGATTCTTTACCAGCTGAGCTACCACAAAGCCCTTGTGATATATTAGATGGTCATTATAGTAAGTAACTTGAACATGTGGAAGCTAGAGAGACTTATTATTACAAAGAAATTTTAGCTTCATTGAATAAATATAAAATTCTTGATATCTTTTACATAATGCTAATCTTTGTGCTGAGAAAGCCCCAATTATTTTTGTTGAAAATATCTGCTGAGATCATGCAAATTGAAATCTAATACCAAATTCATATTTAAAATGATTTTAAAACTGTGAAACTCAGTCTTTTTGTACAAAATAGGAGTGTGAGGAAACTAAATATACTGTGCTAGTTTGTTTAGCAGTTAGTTTTGTTTTTAACATATGGCTTTAAAGTTTCGTTTTTATAACTAACCTATAAACCCAATGTTAAATACTTACTATGGAATATGAAAATAGAGACTCAATGGAATAAAATAATCATAAGTGATGAATTCACATTTATAGCATATACAGGGCCTCTGGAGATATTACAGAGATAGTGCAGTTGAATATAGGGTTCCTTTTTTGAAAATATTGACAGTCTAATGGGAAAGACCAACAATTAGATCACTGATAGAAACATAAAATGCATACAGTTAGAGTTATCTGGCCATTCAAGACCATTTTGGATTTGTTGGATTTACCTCAGTGCTTTTTGGATTTGTTGGAGAGCCACTTAGATGCTGGAAAAAAAACTCACTTCTGCTTCTACCTCCAAGTCTGTATAGCTAAAAAAATTAGTTTCCACATTCATCCAACTGCTGGAGCATTAGTATTTCGTTGTCAAGTAAAAGATGAGTGATTAGAGTCAAGTGTGCTTTCGTTTTAGATGAGCTCCTGTGGGAGAGCTGGAACAGAACTTTGGAGAGGAATATGATCCAGGGTGCAAAAGAATGTAATTATGTTCACCGACAGAAAGACTAAGATGGTCTCTAAGGTCATGCCCACCCACATTCTCCTCCTATTCTTGGTTTATTGCATTTTTTGTTATAATTCATAACCGTATTTAACCTAATGAAAACCTTAGCCAATTTTTTAAGTGGGTCATTTTAAAATTTCTGTTTTTTTTTTAATTTTTTTAATTTTTTTCTTTTTGTTTTTATTTTTTAACTTTACAATATTGTATTGGTTTTGCCATATATCAAAATGAATCTGCCACAGGTATACATGTGTTCCCCATCCTGAACCCTTCTCCCTCCTCCCTCCCCATACCATCCCTCTGGGTCATCCCAATGCACCAGCCCCAAGCATCCAGTATCGTGCATCGAACCTGGACTGGCGACTCGTTTCATATATGATATTATACATGTTTCAATGCCATGAACATTCTTCTCATTTCTGAAATAACATCAGGAAAACTAACAAGTTTGTGATCATTGAGTCAGTCACAATGGTGAAGGGACTGCCAAGGAAGTAATTGTTGGGCTATTATACTTCTGCCTTATTTGCCAAGGACATTTATCTGAAATGAAAATTAAACTATGGCATGTTGATAACATATTCAGGAAGGATGTTAATGCCTGTCCATTCACCGTGGACATTCTTCTTTTCACTTGAAGTACTCAGTCAGTTTCAGTCTCTGATGAACCTTAATTTAGTTTGAACTTTTATCTTTCATCCATTGCAAATCATTTATCATTGGCACTGCTTTCTCAGTGCCCACAAAACTATGTGATGGGTTCTTGGAATTCATTTTTCATGCTCTTCTGTATTTTATCTTACAGAGAGAACTGGTGTTATTGTACTGTGTGGCTACTGTAGATGTCATAGTAGACTGGACTCTGCCCTTTGCTGAAGGGGAAAAAAAATGAAGGATCTGGTTAATGACTGGGAAATACCTTCATGGTTTCTTCCTAGATATTGCTTTTTCTGTTTTTTGTTTCTTGGTAAATGGCTTTTCCAGGCTTCCCTGGTGGCTCAGCAGTAAAGAGTTCACCTGCTTCACCTGCCGATGCAGGAGATGCAGGTTTGATCCTTGGGTCAGAAAGATCCCCTTTAGAAGGAAATGACAACGCACTCCAATGTTCTTGTCTGGGAAATCCCATGGATAGAGGAGCCTGACTGGCCACAGTCCATGGGATCGCAAAGAGTCTGGCACATCTTAGCAACTAAACAACAAATGGCTATTCCAGCTGTTGGATGGACTAAGTATATTTCTCTAGACTTGTGCTGTTGTCTAATATGGTAACCACTAGCTGCATGTGGCAGGTGTTTTTTTTGGCCACATTGTATGGCTTGCAGGATCTTAGTTCCACTACCAGGGACTGAACCCAGGCCAAAGCAGTGAAAGCATGGAAACCTAACCACTGGACAACCTGGGTATTCCCTGAATGTGGCAATTGAAATGTAAATTAGTTAAAATTAAAGAAAATTACAAATTCAGTTCCTCATTTGCACTTAAGGCATTTAAAGTGCTTAATAGCCACACATGTCTAATGACTTGAATTAGACAGCACAGATATGTTTTACTGTAACTCTGTTATCACTATAACTTTTATTAGATGTCTCTGTAACACTTTCTCCAGTTACTCCTGACCACATAACTAACTTCCTCCATCTCTTTTTTTAAATTAATTTATTTTTTATTGAAGGATAATTGCTTTACAGAATTTTGTTGTTTTCTGTCAAAACTCAACATGAGTTACCCAAAAAATACGGAACGCTTCAAATATTTGCATGTCATCTTTGCTCAGGGGCCATGCTAATCTTCTCTGTATTGTTCCAATTTTAGTATATGTGCTGCCGAAGCAAGCATCATCTGACTCCTAAACAGTCTCTGACCTTGTCCATAGCTGTCTTCTCACTACACATATTCTTTGTTGATGAATTCATTGTTGTTTCATTTTTCTTGTACCTTTAATTCTCTCTTTAATGTAAATATTTCCCAGCTTGGATTCTATTCTTGATCCAATTCAGCTTTTTTCTTAGCTACTTGCTGAGCAGCTTTGTATAGGACTGGCCAAAAAGTTTGTTTGGGTTTCTGTAAGTTGTTTTTCTATAAGATGTTACATAACATCTTACAGAAAAACCCAAATGAACTTTTGGCCAGCCCAATATATGGCCTTTCAGCCACTTCTAATTTTACATGCCCAAAGTAGAATTATTTTATTTTCTCTAAATTCTCTCCTCCTATCATCTCTACAGTGTTAATCATCCAACTGCTTAGAGTTGAACCCCAGGGTAATGTTTAACTTTCCCCTCCCCATTATTCTCTGTATCTATCAATTAATTACCGAGTTAGCTCATTGCTGGCTACGTGTATCTCATCTACCTTTTTTCATCTCCCCTTCCACCATCATCACCTCAGTTCAAGCCCTGATTACATATCATATTTTCTATTGAAAAAGTATTCCAGCTGACCTCCTTGCCTCCAGTTTTGCTCCCTTCCAAATCCATGACTACTTCTTCATCGTTTTCATGAAACATTTGATCACAGTCTTCCCATACTCAAACATTTGTGAGCACTTCCTTTAGCAGAGTAAATTGCATATTTCATCTTCCCCAGAGATGAAATGTCTACTGGTATATTTTGGAAGATAACACAACTTTGAAGAGATTCTTCCCTCTGAGACATGGCACCAAAGTTATTCTTGTAACTAAAGGAAAGGAACAAGAGAAAAAGAACTATGAGAAAAGAGAGATGTCTGTTTGAGTTGTTAAGCTAGACCAAAGAATTTGAACTATAGTCTCATCCCACCACCCCCGTATTTTGTTAAAATACACACACACTCATGCTTACCATTCACTTTGCTGTTTAATACCAACCATGGCACTAAGCGTAAGCTATCCTGATTTCAGCCTCTTCCAAAAGAAAGTCACAATAAATTGTCAAGTGACTGAATTAAGTCTTTGCTACCCCAATGGAAAGTGAAAGTCGCTCATTGTGTCTGACTCTTTGTGACCCCATGGACTGTATAGTCCATGAAATTCTCCAGGCCAGAATACTGGTATGGGTAGCCTTTCCCTTCACTAGGGAATCTTCCCAACCCAGGGATCGAACCCAGGTCTCCCACATTGCGGGCAGTTTTTTTTTACCAGTTGAGCCACCAGGGTAGCCCAAGAATACTGGAGTGGGTAGCCTGTCCCTTCTTCAGCAGATCTTCCTGACCCAGAAATCAAACCAGGGTCTCCTGCATTGCAGGCAGTTCTTTACCAACTGAGGTACCAGGGAAGAGGGAGCTTCAAAATAGATTGCTTTACAAAAATAAAGCTTTTATTCCCTTTAAAACAACAAAATTCCCCCAGCCTATCATTGGTAACTGTCTACAATATGACTCTTTATTTTTTAGACTTTCTTTCTCATTGCACTCACCTCATGTATCTTAGGCTCTAGCCAAATTGATTTCCTTATCCTGATTGTGTGCCTTTGTTCAGTGTGTTCATATAATTTGGCATGATCTTTCCCCCTGAACCCCCAATTTCCAGACTTAAAAGCTATTTAAGCTCAGTTAAAATACCATCTCCTTCAGAAGATCATTCCAGAGTTAAGAAGTCAGAACTTATCTCCTTTTTTATAGGATCACCTATTAGCATTTATCTTGTTTACCTTGTATTATTATTTGAATAGTTTCACCTATTTCTTTACTAAATAATGAAATAATGATGGCCAAGGATCAAGTTTAATTTATCTTTGATCACCCAATAGTGCCTTACAGTGAATTGCATTTAGAAGATGCCAAAAAAAAAAAAAAAATTCTGGTGAATGGTATTGTGACTTGGGGCGCTTCCCTCATGGCTCAGTAGTAAAGAATCCAACTCCCAATGCAGGAGGCATGGGTCAGGAAGATCCCCTGGAGGAAGAAACGTACTCTTGCCTGGGAAATCCCATGGAGAGAGGAACCTGGCAGGCTACAGTCCATGGAGTAGCAAGAGTCAGACACGACTTAGCGACTAAGCAACAACATTGTGACTTGAGTGAATGAATGAATGAGTAAGAGTATAATACTAACTCATTACATGAATTAATCAGTGAAGCAACATAGTGTAGAAATTTTGATATCTTGATAATAGAATATGTGAGGTATTTGTATGTAAGTACCCTTATCAAAGGTTTGCATGGCTGGCTTATTTAAATATTAGTTGAAAGTAAAGCAATTAATGACCTATGTACTGTTCTTGTGACTATCTATAATACACAGTTGATGAGATGTATTATCTGTACTGAATATTCTAATCCCCAGATGACAAAGTATTTAGCATTTATGGTAAAATACAGGATAGAAATTTTTTATGTATTCTGCTCAGTTTAGCAATTGGATCATGGTTTCACTAAAAGATTAACTGATTATGATTCTCTAGGGTGATCTTACTCTCCTAAGGAAAAAGTGATCAAAACTGAAGAAACACTCCTCATTTTATAAATATTGTCTTATTAAGAATTTGATACATTTAAATGTGCATCACATCATTTGAAAAAGTGTTATACATAAAAAGGATAAAGAAATTCAAGTGTTATTTTACATGTACAGTAAAAGACAGCATGAGCTACTAAAGAGAATTCCTGGGAGTGTATAGTGGCACAGCTCTAAATCCAATTTTAAAAATCTAAATTTAATCCTAACCTAAAAATAACTAGAACGTCAGAGGTGTACCTTTCCATAGTGTGCATAAGTTCAGAAAATGGAGATTTCTTCATATCCAGTGCAATTTTATTTTTAAAACTTGGGGTATAATCTTTTAGGAAAGGATTTGGCCTTAAGTGTTAATAAAACTCCCACTTCAGAAGCAAATATTTTAAAATCACATTTGATGGAAATAAAATGACTTACGGATGAGATGAATCCCCCCGAAGTACCTGCTGTATGTATGCTATGTGTGTGTGCTCAGTTGTGTCCTACTCTTTGCGACCCCATGGACTGTAGCCCACCAGGCTCCTCTGTCCATGGGATTCTCCAGGCAAGAATACTGGAGTGGGTTTCCATTTCCTCCTCCAGGGGATCTTCCCCACCCAGGTATTGATTCCATGTCTTTTGCGTCTCCTACATCGGCAGGCCAGTTCTTTACCATAGCACCACTTGGGATGCCTCATAGCACAACACAGTGGTTTTGTTGAATTTTATTAAGAACTATATTAATATTTTAATTTTTAATTAATTGACCTTTTATATGTTGATTTGTGTGATTTTGTGGCATTTATAGTCCTAAAGTTATTAAAATATAAAACTTCTTGAAGACTGTAGAATTTTACATATTGTAACTTATTTAGGTGAATGCCTATCTTCTTAAACTGTACTTCTCTAAGCCATGTTTTATTCATCTTTATATCCTTAAAACAGATGATTAATATTTGCTGAATCAAGAGCTATACAGATAAATAGCTGTATACATCTATCAAATATTATCCAATTAGTTTAATATATTCAATAGTATTAAACTTACTAAATATATTTGGCTATATTTAGTATATTTAAATTTTAGCTTCAAATATATTAATATATTTAATATTTAGTAATATTTACTATTTCTGTCCATTATAGTTATCCTCTTAGATACTCAAATTGCTCCATCTCTACCCAGGGAGAATTCTCTTCATATTGACTTCTGAATCCTACTGACACAATCCTTGTAATCTTTAATAGCTTCTTTCTATTTTGTGTCACAATATAATTCATGCTCCTCTTGACAATTCCTATCCCAGTTTGGTATTAGCCATTTTCCAAGAAAGCCTGTGAAATGGTGTTTGAATACCACCAATTGTGGAGGGTTCATTTACTACTAAATTGGTCATTGTTTCTATGCTTTTTCAGTGGACAGAGCTAAGAGAAACATATATACATACATAATACATCAAGAGACTCTAAGGTTTTTACTGTTCTTCTTATGTATGTGTCTGCTTTCTCCCATGCTAAAATTACTTACCAGTGTCACCAAGAGTGATAAAATGTTCAGTTCAGTCACTCAGTTGTGTCTGACTCCTTGCGACCCCGTGAACTACAGCACACCAGGCCTCCCTGTCCATCACCAACTCCGGGAGCCTACCCAAACTCATGTCCATTGAGTCAGTGATGCCATCCAACCATCTCATCCACTGTTGTCCCCTTCTCCTCCTGCCCTCAATCTTTCCCAGCATAAGGGTCTTTACAAATGAGTTAGCTCTTTGCATCAGAGGGCTAAAGAATTGGAGTTTCAGCTTCAACATCAGTCCTTCCAATGAATACCCAGGACTGATCTCCTTTAGGATGGACTGGTTGAATCTCCTTGGAGTCCAAGGGACTCTCAAGAGTCTTCTCCAACACCACAGTTCATAAACATCAATTCTTCGACACTCAGCTTTCTTTATAGTCCAACTCTCACATCCATATGTGACTACTGGAAAAACCATAGTCTTGACTGGACTGCCCTTTGTTGGCAAAGTAATGTCTCTGATTTTAATATGTTGTCTAGGTTAGTCATAGCTTTTCTTCCAAGGAGTAAGCGTCTTTTAATTTCATGGCTGCAGCCACCATGTGCAGTGATTTTGGAGCCCCCCAAAATAAAGTCAGCCATTGTTTCCACTGTTTACCCATCTATTTGGCATGAAGTGCAATTCATGGGGTCGCAAAGAGTCGGACACGACTGAGCGATTGAACTGAACTGAACTGAACTGATGGGACCAGATGCCATGATCTTAGTTTTCTGTTTGTTGAGCTTTAAGCCAACTTTTTCACTCTCCTCTTTCACTTTCATCAAGAGGCTCTTTAGTTCTTCTTCACTTTCTGCCATAAGGGTGGTGTTATCTGCGTATCTGAGGTTATTGATGTTTCTCCTGGCAATCTTAACTCCAGCTTGTGCTTCTTTCAGCTCAGCGTTTCTCATGATGTACTCTGCATATAAGTTGAATAAGCAGGGTGACAATATACAGCCTTGATGTACTCCTTTTCCTATTTGGAACCAGTCTGTTTTTCCATGTCCAGTTCTAACTGTTGCTTCCTGACTTGCATACAGGTTTCTCAAAAGCCAGGTCAGGTGATCTGGTATTCCCATGTCTTTCAGAATTTTCCACAGTTTGTTGTGATCCACACAGTCAAAGGCTTTGGCATAGTCAACAAAGCAGAAATAGGTGTTTTTCTGGAACTCTCTTGCTTTTTCAGTGATCCAGCGGATGTTGGCAATTTGATCTCTGGTTCCTCTGCCTTTTCTAAAACCAGCTTGAATATCTGGAATTTCACAGTTCATGAATTTTGAGCATTACTTTACTGGCATGTGAGATGAGTGCAATTGTGCAGTAGTTTGAGCATTCTTTGTCATTTCCTTTGGGATTGGAATGAAAACTAACCTTTTCCAGTCCTGTGGCCACTGCTGAGTTTTCCAAATTTGCTGACATACTGAATGCAGCACTTTCACAGCATCATCTTTCAGGATTTGAAATAGCTCAACTGGAATTCCATCACCTCCACTAGCTTTGTTCATAGTGATGCTTCCTAAGGCCCACTTGACTACTGTCATGTAATTGTTCACTTGCTTCATCCTGTAAGGATTCACACATAGCAGTTTCAATAAAACAGTAACAAACTAACAACACTACTACCAACAATGTGGTTACTGAAAATAGTATAAGTGAAAATAGTAAAAATCGTTCAGTCGTGTCTGACTCTTTGTGACCCCATGTTACTTACTGACCACATATTACTGTCCAAGCCTGAAAATAGTATAAGATTTTCTTTAACAATTCTTTTTTTATATCATACTAGGGATGTACAATGGAGAAGGCAATGGCACCCCACTCCAGTACTCTTGCCTGGAAAATCCCATGGATGGAGGAGCCTGGTAGGCTTCAGTCCATGGGGTTGCTAAGAGTTGGACACGACTGAGCAACTTCACTTTCACTTTTCACTTTTATGCATTGGAGAAGGAAATGGCAGCCCCCTCCAGTATTCTTGCCTGGAGAATCCCAGGGATGGGGGAGCCTGGTGGGCTGCCGTCTGTGGGGTTGCACAGAGTCGGACAGGACTGAAGCGACTTAGCAGCAGCAGCAGCAGCAGGGATGTACAAATAAACTATATTATAAAGAACCTTGAAATAGTTATTCTCCGTGTGATTATTCTCTCACAACAGAATATACATTTAGATCATATTTACTTTTTTCCTTGATAAGCATCCTTTTGAATTGTGAACATTTAATCCATATCATTTGATTCTAGGAAGGTAGGTAATTAATGAAACTTGCATCCATTACAGCTGAAGCTAGCTGTAGAGGCAGCATGGGGAAACTGGGCAACTTCCAGCTTTTCCCAAGTTATCTCTCTCTTCCCAGTGTAATTATGTTTGATGTTAATTCTGTAAAATTGGACTCTTCCAAATTCAGATGTAAGTACACATGCACTTTCCCAATATAAATGTTTTATCTACACCTTGCCTCCTCTGTACACATAATTCATTCATACTTAATAAAGAATTGACTTTATATGATTATATAGACATAGACGTGATTGTTTGTAACAGACTCCTCCTTTGGCACAGGAGCCCTGCCGAATGGCAAAACCCAGTCCTTAAGTATTTCTATTAGTTTGTGAAATGAATTAGACCAAATTTAATGTTAAAAAAATTAGCCCCCAAAAGAATATGTGCTTCTTCTGGCAAGGTATTATGGTGAAATGGTGTTACCAAAAGCTATGTTGAACAAGATTCCTTTTTGTCAAAATTAAATTCAGGGGGAAAAGTGAAATGGATTCTCATTCCTTGAAATATGCAATACTTTGGGATATATATATTTTTTCAAAATTATCTAGCCAAATAATAATCAGTTAACTTTATATTTTGAGGTAAAAGTAATTAGTTTAAAGTTCTTAAATCATGCAGAGCACAATAATTCATAGTTAAAATGTACTTATCATTTACTATATGTCAGATAGTGCTGACATATAGGAAATTTATTTCGTTTCCTCATTTGATTCTCACACATTGCTATTGGTTTACTGCTATTATCATGCCCATTTTATAAATTCCTTGAGTAAACTGTACCATAGAAACACAGAGTTTCTAAGCAAAGATCACTTTGCTATATTACTGTTTATTATAAGTCTAGCAATTGCAGATAAAAAGACAATGGAGAATTGTTTTAAATAATTTTTTGTAATTTCAGAGACAAATTTAGGGAAGAACTATAAAGTTAATATTCATTGGTAGCATACACCAATTTTAATTGCATAATGCAAATATGTTTAATATATTATAATGTATTTTTGAGATTCTTTATATGACTATTGAAATTAATGTTAGTATTTTTCTTAATGTTCCAATATATAATAAATAAGTGTTTGAAATGTTGGACATATTTCAGCAAAATACATTTATTACATGTATAAGTTTGGACAGGAAATGATTATAGTAATTTTCCATTAGTTGCTTTTACATCTATTTAATGTATATTGTCCTTTATTATGTGTGTTTAAAATTAGTAAAATTAGAAAACACAGTTAAACAAAAATGAAAATATCCCTATCCCTGACCATGAGAGCAAATCAGTGTGAATGTTTTAGTATACAGTATTCCAGGAGTTTTCAAGACTTTTTCGAATTGTAGTACAGTTCCTAAGAAAGTATTTTAAAAGGAATGTTTAATTTTTTAAATTAATATATGTGTTTCTTTTTTCAGGATTGTACTGTCTATGAAACAGAGAATAAAATTCTTCATGTGGTAAGTATACTTGGATTTATTTTCATCTTCGTTGCAAAGTATGTATTCCTTTGCTTAACTAGTTATTAAGTAAAAAGCTACAGCCTGTGAAAAAGTGAGCCCTGTATATTTTATAGGGAAAGTACAAAAGAATCAAAAGATAATAAATTGTATTAGTTATAATCATTCTTTTTTAACTTAATAGAAAAATATGATACAGAATTTTAAGACTATAGTATGTAACAAGGTTAAAATGCCATAAAATAAAGAATCTAGAGAAAAGGAAATTTGAAATAAGAATTTTTCATTCTTGATCTGTGACAAAAGGAGATCAGAGGAAAATATTTGGTTTTGTAATAGAGATGATCCACCTCTGTTGTCATTTGGATGAAATACTTCATAAAATGATCAAACTGCCTTTACTCTGATTCTGTATTCACCAACCTTCTAAATTTTAATTTGGCCATATTTATTGTATCAGCTAATGACTTTGCATGTGTTTTATCTTATTACTAAAAATATTGAGTATGAGTACATTATACTTGGTAAAAAGGCATCTTAATGAAGTTTGCTGTTTTTCTTTGTAAATCCATTTCTTGGTTGATGCTCATCTGCCCTAATAACTTCACCTCTATTAGAAATGAGTGACAACATAAATAACATTGAAGAAGTTTAGAAATGAATGTAGTATAATATTTACTTTGATTATTTTCCATTTCAGCTAGTGAGAATTTAAAGATTTTGTCTGATAATGATTGGGGCTTCCCAGGTAGTAGTAGTAGTGTTAGTTGCTCAGTCGTGTCCGACTTTTTGCAGCCCCATTGACTGTAGCCTGCCAGGCTCTTCTGTCCATGGAATTCTCCAGATAAGGATACTAGAGTGGATAGCCATTCCCTTCTCCAGGGAATCTTCCCCACCCAGGGATCCAACCCAGGTGGCACAGTGGTAAAGAATCCATCTGCCAATGCAGGAGACACAAGAGACGCGGGTTCGATCCCTGGTTCAGGAAGATTTCCTGAAGTAGGAAATGGCAACCCACTTCAGTATTCTTACCTAGAAAGTCCCATGGCCACAGCTGAGTGACTGAGAATGTATGCTGATAATGTTTGAGACGGAGATTGGCATTAACCAATCAATTCACCTCAGAAAGCACTTGTATTTTCATGTTACTATTCTACCTCCTGTCTTGGCCTTTTTATGCAAGAATGGCCCAGCCTTCACTAGAAGGTTGGATACTTGTATATTGCTTTTCTCACAATAAGAATTATTTTTTTAAGAAAATAACAAAATGTGTAGTGTACTACTTGGTATATGATGCGGAAATACTTTATTTTTATCTTTTTTTTTTTTTGACACAAAGTTAACTTTACAATGGAATACTTTCTTAAAAACTAAAATTTCAGAGAAGTCTCTTTCTGGGTTTCCTGTAATATAGAAAGACATCAAACATTTCTCACTCTTCTGGAGACTGGGCAATCCAGGATCAGGGTACCAGCAGATTTAGTATCTAGTGAGGATCTGTTTCCTGATTCATAGAGGATCCTCACATAGTGGTAGAGGCAAGGGAATTCTCTGGAGTTTCTTTTGTAAGGACTCTAGTCCCATTCAAGAGGGGCCAAACCAATGATCTAATTACCTCTCAAAGCCTCCACGTCCAGATACCATCATATTGGGGATTAGGTTTCAGTACGTGAATTTGGGAGGAATACATACTTTAAGTCTGTAACAGATGGTGAGGAATAAAAAAGTATATGAGTTCTAACTACTATTTTTAAATCAAAATTTTTAATGATAAATCAAAAAATAATACAAATATCATTGAACTTACGTTTTAAAGAGACAAGCTCTGTTCTTTCTGAATTAAACCACAAAGACTACCATTACTTTCCAGTGGCAGTTATCCTCAGAAAACAAGGATTTCCTGTAAAACTAATGAAATACAAATTTTCATCTGTAGATTCGTAAACATGAACACACAAATTTATATAGTAACACACTAAAAATATCCAAATGGTACTTAGAATCTGATGTAATAAGAATGGATATACCTTGCCTCTAGGCATGTAAGTTCATAAAACCTTTTTTAGTTAATTTTAAGACTCAAAAACATTAATACTAACATTTATGTAGTGTTTAAAATATGCCTCAGGCACTATTTTAAATGCTCTGTATAAACTAACTCCTTTAATCCTCATAGCAACCTTATGAGATGGTTATTATTAGTGTCATCTCTATTTTACAGTTGAGGAAACTGAAGCACTAAGAGGTTAGACAGCTTTCCCCAAGTGACATAGTTGGAATGGATTTAAGACAGAATTTTAACTCAGGCATTCTGGCCCCAGAGTCTGTATTCCTATACGGAGTCTAGTCTAAAAATAAATTCTAAAACACAATAGCATTTTCTATGGAAAGTAGCAGCGTTATACGTAATAATGAAAAATGGGCAATAGTAGGTTAATGCTTCAGTACACTATGGTGCATTCAAAGGATGAAATATTTATTCATACTATTTGAAGTTGTATTTGTGAATATATGATTTATGAATAAATTTTCCTTAAATTTTATGAATATATCAAAAATATCTTTTGACAATATTCATGGAAAGATTCTAAATGATAATGTTAACTAAAATCCAGACTAAAAGCATTATACACACAGAATAGATTACCATTAAAAATTGAAATAAAAAAATTCTTTATTTGAAATAGAAAATATTCTTTATTAATATTTGCTTATTTATTTGATAAAATAATAGCTGATTTTTGTTTGTTTTTTCTTTCAAATGTCATCCCAAGTTTCTTCAGTTAGTGTTACTTTTATAATTAAGTAAATATTTATTATGTTTATAATCCAGATGGCCTTTAATGGATAATTTTATTCTCTATGTTGTGAGATTGTCAAAAGTGATTTGGACAACCCTTCGCCTAGATTTCCTATTCACCTTTTTATCCTTAAAATTGGAGAGAGTTGTTTCTATTTAAAATGATAAAGTAATAGACTCTGAAGACCAAAAAGCTGGGTAGAAAAGAACATTGGTTGGTTTCAGTGGTAGACAGAGCTATCTTGGAGATGGGACAGCTTGGATTTCCTTGGAATTTTGCCATTAAATATAGTGATATAGATAGCAGAGTGCAACCATAAAGGACAAAAGGAAATGCAGGTATTGGTGTACTATATATCTGAGTGATTGTCACCTGATGATAAAGAGTAATTTATTTCACTCTCTTGATTTGATCTTTACCTCTCAGTGAGGCTTAGTCCCTAGGCACACATTCCCTGGTATGTTGGAGCCCATCTGTTTTTCTCTGCACAAATCCTTGTTTCATACAGTAAATCAGTTGCAGGGAATCTGGAAATCTCTTCAGTTGTGTGCCCTACTTTCTCCTCACTCCCACCTTTCACTACAATCTATAAAACTGGAGAGTATTCCTGAGAAGCCATTTCAGCCACTGTGCTTTAGCAGACCTATTTTGCTTGTCACAGCTCTGCTGCTCTCCTTGGTGAGCTGGGAATACATGTCAGCTTTGATAAACTCATGAAAATCCCAGGCCAGGCATTGATTGTTAAAGTCACATTGTTTAAATCAGATTGTACTGAGCTCAAATACACCTTTTACATTAACCAGAAGTGTGGTCTTACATATTGCACTTGCTTTGCACTAGCATTTTATTGCACCCATCTTTTTTATAAAGATGGGAGGAATAAATAAAGTAAATGCCTATTTATCATTTTAATGTTAACACTGTCTCTTCATTGTATAGTACTTTACAGTTTACAGGGCATTGTTATGAATGCTGTCTCTTCTCTCTCCTCTCTTTTCTCTCCAAGCTAAATTTTTTTTTTCATTTCTTATTTAAGTTTGATCATGAATTAGGCTTATTTTGGCCTGTTAACTATTTGTTTTATTTCACAAATATTTCATGTATATTTTATTCCTTCCTTTAAATTTATGCATTGTTTACCCCTAAACTCCATTTGAAGTGATATTACTGTCCCTTCTCTGCTATCTAGACTAGAAATGGCTAAAACTGAATAGAACCAAAAGTTAGGTTAAGAGGAGAGCCTGGAAGAGAAAATTAAAAGCTCATTTTAGACTTTGCCCTACCATCTATAGCATGTCATTTATCTAAGCATGGTTTCCTCCTAATCTCCCCAAACCTTGCAGATGTCAGTACTAGTGCAGCAGCATGCTCCATAATAAAATAAAAGTCATCGTATTAATATTTTATTTTTAGAGATTTCTTCAAAACAGTGACAGTCTAATGACTTTATAAAAATAGTTTTATATTGGGTCCCTGATGCTGTAAAATGGCAGCTTTCCCAATTATAGATTCTTCTCTTAAATCTGTGATCCTGAGCCATTGCAAACTGAATGTTTTTGTATGGTTGACATTGTGGTTGTAACTGGAGCATTTAAACATACAATTTATGGTCAATCTCATTAAAACATGAATTCTAATACTGGTTTTGTAGATAGAAAGCATTAAGATCCTTCTTTATTTTGAAAGTTAATGTGACCCTTCCATTTTGGCCCACTTCACTATCTTTGTGGTCACCCTAAAAAAGCACATTAACTCTATTACTGAAATAGGCATTGATTTCTTGAGTGTTGTATTAGATTATCTTCAGCTTTTGGCACTTTGGTGCTTTATAAATTATTTTAACTATAAAATTAAATTCTCCACAGCTGATGTCCCATGTAGGAATGAAGAAATCTAGTTAGAATATGATGGAGTTAGAAGATGTTGTTAGTCTTTTATGGGGGAAAAAAATGTGTATATACTAATGGGAATGTGACCACACATAAAAAATTAAAATTATTTGTATTCAGTGTCTTTTTAGTTTGTCTTTATGATTTGGATACACAGTATGTAAGTTGGTATATTTATGGATGTTTTTGCTAATGTCACATTTGCTGAATGCATTATGCATTGTAAAATCCTTTCATATTCAGATTGACTCTGAATGTACATTCCTCTTTATCAAAGAGTATTTGTTTCAGTTGTTAAGTCAAGTGAGGCCAAATAATGTAGTAGAAAGAGCAGCAATTTGAGAGTTAAAAAGATTTTATGTCCTGACCCCATCCTGGCACTTACTAGCTATGAACAAACTAAATTAGCCTTTCAGATTAAGTTGGGGTAGTGGAGTGTGTTTGATTTCAAAGATCTAAATGCCATAAATCTTTGGTGACTCACAAACTCAGTAAAAAACAATATGGCCACATAAAGAGATGATTGAAGGACTGTCTTAATCTAAGATCATTCTTTATGTGATCAAAGACACTATGTTTTTTAAAAAAACTATAGTTATTGTCACTGTAAATGTAAAGATTTTTTCAAAAAGATAATTGAATCCATCTGGAGACAGAAATTACACAGTAGCTTAAACAAGGGAAATTTAATCTAAATAATTATTAAACTGTGGTGGAAGAATACCGCTAAAGCATGCCCTAGGACTAAGACAGAGTACCCAAGGAAGGACAGCTTCTAAATGGACACCGTTCCTCCACGCTGAGGGTCAGAGCTCGTTAGAACAATCACGTTGCAGCTTCACTGCGTTGCCTAACTAGAGCTGGTCCAGACAAGCAGGAAACAACCTTCCAGGACACAGGCAAGCGACGCTGGTAGGAGTCCTCACAGAGGGAGTGGGAAGCTGCTGCTGTGCGTGTGACGCTGACAGGGCTACAGCATGGTGGTCAGTGAGCCCACAGTGAGGCTATGAGGTCACTGAGGGACTACATAGTCTGGGCATCATGGATGTCCCCTCACACTTCTGCTAATGGACCTTGTACCAGAAGCAAATAAAACAAAACACTGCACAAAGGAAAGAAGAAAAGCCTCCCTCTCCTTTCCCTATCCCTCCAGCACCCTCTACTGATACAAACTTAACATTGTCCTTACTGTAGAGCACAAAGGTCCTGCCTATTCCTAGAGAAAACACTGAAGGGTGAATTGGAGCTGAGAGCCCGTGAACTAATAACTGGTACAATGTGATTAACTCTTTTCTCCATAAAATCACATATGGCAACTTTGAACTTCTCTACTAAAAGTAAAGACATTGCTCCCAGGTCTCTGCTATTTGTTCCCCATTTGTCCATAAACTGTATATATAGTACCTGTATTTTCCAGAAGCTCATCCAAACATAATGAACTGTTTCACTCTTGCTTTTTGACTCTGAAATAAAATGAAATCATCTTCCTAATAACCTACATCTTGCTTGAACCACTGGTATTTCCAGACTCTTGTTGATCTTTAGCCTGGAAAGTAGTGTGCATTCTAATGAGTACCCCTCTCATCTGCCTGGGAACTCCCTATAAGCCTATTGGCTCTACTTCCTGCCTCTGAGAGAGGAGGTAAATAGGATAGAGATTTTCCCAGATTCAGTTCTGGTTTCCATCTGACTGTTTCCCTATCAGAAAACAAAAGAGCAATGGAGGTTCATGTCCCAGCTTTAATTCAGACCAGGATGCCTCAAGAAAGTAGTTGTACTGATGCTGAAGCTGCTATACTTTGGCCACCTGATGCAAAGGGCCAACTCATTAGAAAAGCCCCTAATGCTGGAAAGATTGAGGGCAGGATGAGAAGTGGGAAACAGAGGATGAGATGATTGGATGGCATCATCGATTCAATGAATATGACTTTGAGCAAACTCCAGGAGACAGTGGAGGACAAGGAAGCCTCTCATGCTGCAATTCATGAGGTTGCAAAGAATCAGACAGACGACTTAATGACTGAATAACAACAGGATGTCTCATGAAAGTAGTTGGAAATAAGTTGGAAGTATCATGGATCCACTTCTTGTTCATCAAAGTAGGTGTACGTTTGGGACTGATGTTTTCTCACTGTTTGGTACTGACCTCATCATTCTTCGATGATTATTATTTTAAAGTGTTATTCCTTCTCTGTCATCAGGAACACAAGGACAGCATGGTTAATGTCAGTGATACTAAGAACAAGCCAAATACATCACCAGAAACACTGTCTCAGTTTGAGAAATCCTTAAGCGTAGCAGTGACATTTAAATCATGTAACAGATACTCAGTGCTTTTTGAATGAATGAATGGCTTAATAAAGCAGTGGTGGTGGTGATTTCTTTACATTTTGCCAATAGTTTGTTGTGCTTTTCCCCCACCATCAGAGTTTGAAACCTAAAGGGATTGGAGAGTTTTCTAGGTCTTTTTGGAACAAAGTTCATATGATCTTTATTATTTATTTGCAAATACAGTTGCTTTCTGAAGCTCTTTGAGACTCTTAATCTTTGTTATATACAAATATAATTTTATATTGGTTTAAAATTGAAATTTTATTCTATTGTATTCGTTTTTAAAGTTTAAAAAAGATTTCTCGTGCAGTTCTTTTTACTCATATGAGTAAGAAATTCTTCCAATGTTGGGGAATGTGTATGTAATTAATACTTTTAATATCAATTTTAATTGTTCTCTCCTGTTTTAATTTTTATTCTATATTAGAGTATAGTTGATTTATGGGCTTCCCTTGTGGCTCAACTGGTAAAGAATCCACCTGCAGTGCGGGATACCTAGAGAATTCCATCAACAGTATAGTCCATCGGGTCGCAAAGAATCGGACATGACTGAGCAACTTTCACTTCACTTCATAGTTGATTTACAGTGTATTAATTTCAGGTGTATAGCAAAGTGATTCAGTTATACATATATCTATTCTTTTTCAGATTCTTTTTCTATTTAGGTTATTATAAAATATTGAGTAGAGTTCCCTGTGCTGTAGAGTAGGTTGGTGTGTGCTAAGTCACTTTGGTCATATCCAACTCTTTGCGACCCTATGAACTTTGTGACCTACCAGGCTCCTCTGTCCATGGGATTCTCCAAGCAAGAGTACTGGAGTGGTTTACCATTCCCTCCTCCAAGGGATCTTCCTGACCCAGGGATCAAAGCTGCATCTTTTAAGTCTCCTGCATTGACAGGCAGGATCTTGACCACTAATGCCATCTGGGAAGCCCAGAGTAGGTTTAGGGAGCCATTGTAAGTGCACAGTTGTTAACTCAGCATAGATCTGGCAAGTACTATAAACACTGTATTTCTGAATGAAGCTTATATAATTTAGAGTTTTCACTATTTAATATTGGACTAAATTTGTACTATTTTATAAAAACAAAGCCTCTCGTTTACCAATTATATTGGAAATATCCTAAATTGGCAGTTACATGATTTATAATACTGCTGCTAAGTTGCTTCAGTCATGTCTGACTCTGTGTGACCTCATAGACGGCAGCCTACCAGGCTCCCCGTCCCTGGGATTCTCCAGACAAGAACACTGGAGTGGGTTGCCATTTCCTTCTCCAGTGCATGAAAGTGAAAAGTGAAAGTGAAGTCGCTCAGTCGTATCCGACTCTTAGTGACCCCATGGACTGCAGCCCACCAGGCCCCTCCGTCCATGGGATTTTCCAGGCAAGAGTACTGGAGTGGGGTGCCATTGCCTTCTCCATTATAATACTGAGGTATAAAAATATATAAACCAAACAAAAATATGCTCTGTCCTCTAGACTATTTTAGTTGAAATATTATTTATATATCAATAACTATTTTAATATGTATATATTATTTATCAAAACTAAACTTTTGTTATTGTTTTCCATATTATTGATAAGAAACCTGAATTGTTTTTGCTGTCCTTAAATTGTAGCTTTCACATCATTTTTCCCATCTTAAAATGCATATTCATCTGTTTATTGTTTCCTCATTTTATCTTAGTTTTACACTGTTGTCCCTTTTATATATGTGTATACCTGAAAGTAGAAATTTCCCTATATAAATCCTTTTGTTAAACTTCTGAACCCGAGGTTCTTTTCTATGTCAAATGAATTTCTTATTTTTAAATCTAAAGATAATTTTCATTCATTTCCTCAAATATACTCAGAAGAATAGCTATCCAGTATTCTACTTATTTAGAAAAACATAAATAAAAATCCTTTAAGTATGTCTGGCTGAATGTGCTCCCAGGCTAAGAGGCTGACTTAAAACTTTTTACCTACTCCTTCCCTATTCACTGTTGTTTGCACTTAGAATGCTTTCTCCATTTCCTTTTAAAAATTCTATAGTTTATTACACGTATTAATCTAAAAAGTGTCTGACAGGTTCAGTGATAATGAAAGAATGCTCATCAGAGAAACTGAAATAATGCTCTGTTATTGGTTAGTATATTATTGTAAGATTGCTGTTTTTCGAATCTTCACAGTGACTGAAATGTTGCTTTTATGACTTTTTAGAAACCACTATTTTATACTAAATGTGCTATGTTCTGATATTTTTTCCCCTAGGAACTTTTAGATTTGGGTGAACCAGCCATACACTATATGCAAACCTATATAAAATATACTATGTGTATAGGATAAAAGATGAAAAGGTGCCATTTCTTCCTGAAAGTATACTCTATGATTATATTAATTCAGATTTGAAATTTATATAAATAACTGGAGAGGAAAAAAATGACAATACCATTAAATCCAGCCCATGACACTCTTCTGTTTTAAAAGTTTCTTAAATCCTAGCTAGCCATGTCTGTTAACTGTTATTCAATCACTAATCTTTTCTCGCCATTTTGGGTAGTATAAACAGAATCCAGAGGATCAGTTATAATACTCATTGCCATTTTATGTTTCCTTTATACTAAAGACATATTATTTTACTAGGCTTTAATTTAAAATTTCAAAAATTGTTTCTATTTTTAGAACTAAAGATAACAGAATTTAAAGTTCTTTGATATAAATATTTCAAAAATAGTGAAAGAATCTCCTTTATGCAAGTGGCTACCACTTATCTTCTAACTAGAATAGAGTTGTCTTTTTTGTTGCTAAAATTGCAAGTTTTCCCAGAGAGCTGCTGCTTTCATACTCCCAAGTCTACTAGTTCTTAGCTAAACTGCATTATAAATTGCAAGAACACTTGTAGGCACACCTTATATTTCATTATACTATGTAGTTTAAACATGTTATATAATATCCCTTTAATACTAACATAGATTTTAAACAATAAAAAAATGAAACTAATCAGCAACAAATGGAGATTTAAGGATTGAAGAGATGGTAAGCATAATGATTAAGAAGTCAGATTGTTTTGTTGCCAAGACAGTGACTTTATTTAGCCTTGCTTTCTCATCTGCTAAACTGACTATAATAATAACTACTTCAGAAAGTTGTTAAAAAGATGCATGAAATAATGAGGTATTTAGCATTGTGCAGGACACATGGTAGGTGCTCTGTAGTGTTGATGTTAACTTTCAATAATAAAGAATGTATTTTCTTAGTATATTATAGTTAATTTTCTTTCTCTGGGATACACTATTAGGTAGCAATAGATAATACTGTGTGTTAATATGATGGCATAATATTACAATTTCACTGAAGGGAAAAATTAACTTTTTACAAGAACGTGTAGGGCATCATGCTAAGTGACATAAGTCAGATGGAGAAAGACAAATACTTTAGATGTCACTTACATGTGGAATCTAAAATCTACAACAAACTAGTGTCAACTGAATAAAATGCAAAACCTAAAAGTTGAGAATTCTGTTTTATTCGGTGGACTGTCTGAGAACTCAGGTCCTATAGGCAGCCTCTCAAATAGTTCTGAGGGACAGCTCCCAAGAGGTTAGGGAGTAATCAGGGTATATATGGGTTTTTGCAACAAGGACTAGGGAACATCAAAAGATCGCCGTTAATTAAAGAAAACCAAACATCTCAAGTTAACGAAATTAGTACTTGCCCATGTATGGGAAGATGCAGGAGTCTGGGCTCACTGAAATTAATTCTTTTGATACACACCTTAGCCAGCACCCTCTTCTTTCCCATCCTGAGTCTCCTCGGGGTGCACCTTTGAGGGTGGCTGCAGTGGCTAAGGGCTTTGTGGCCTCTGCATCCTTTGTTTGTGGATATGGCAGACAGTATTTTTTCATTCACACTACTGAATATAACAAAAAAGAAACCAAATAACAGATATATAGAGAACAAAGTAGTGGTTACCACTGGGGAAGGGAAGAGAAATCTAGGGGTGGCGAGTGGGAGATACGAACTGTTAGGTGTAAACTAGGCTCAAGGACCTGTGGTACAACATGGGAAATCTAGCCAATATTTTATAATAACTGTAAGTGGAAAATGACCCTTAAAATTATTTTAAAAAAGAAAAAGAAGTTCTAAACCCTACTTCAAATTCAGTAAATAAGTAAACAAATAAAAATAACTTCCTTGGAACTTTACTGTAGTACCCTTAATGTGGCTTCCTGCAGTGGCTTGATGTATGACAGTAATGAGTGTAGAATTAGCATATGAAACCAAGCCATTCTGTATCCTTTCTAATTGGCTTATTGAACCAAGTGCCAAATGCTACAATATAAGGATTCTAGTACATTATCTCTCAAACAGGGAGCAAGGTTCTAGCCAAGTTTCTTTTCTAAGTCTGTTATTTTTTCCAAAGTTTTTAATCTGTTAAATCCTGATAGCTTTGCTAGTAAAGTCAATGTTTTACTCATCTTTCATATTTCCAGCAGACCTAGAACATAGCAGGCATTTGACAAATAAAATTACTCAGTAGAGAAATCTGAAAAAAATGATTTGCAACTTAATATGGTAGATTTAATTGGTATTTTTTTTTTTTTGTAAAAACACCTACAATGTAGTTTTTCTTCTTTTCCTCCTACCCCACTTCTGAGTGCTTCCAGTGCTTGAATAGGAGAGCTACTGTTGCTCATTGCTGTTACATGAGGCCTTGAGTGTTGCAGTACACACATGTTGAGCCATTTTTATATATTCTTTACCTTCCTATTTATTTCCAGATTATAATGCAATTCAAGTATTCTGTATAGAAACCCTTCATATTAACATTGTTATCCATCCTGCCCCCCGCCACTTGAGATAGAGAAAAAATAAGAATGAAAATGAAACCACTTAAGGAAGGAAAGGAATAATTAAAAGATTTAAATCTGCCCTAGTTGCTTTTCTTCCCATCGAACAGTAGCAATTTGAACCATAGACATTTTTGTAAAGGGCTGCCATTCTGTCTTTTTCCTTGTGGCTGCTGATGAATATTTTCAAAAGAAATTTAAAAAACAAAAAACACAGAAACTACCATCCCAGGATGGGCTACATAATATGTGAGACCCAGTGCAAAGTGAAAATATGAAGCTCCTTGTTCAAAAAGAATTAAGAATGCCAAAATGGCACCAGCAGCGGGTAATACTAAACGCAGGTCCTTGTGCACAAGTCATATGCCCATGACGCTCGCCCTGTGCAGTTCCCTATAGTTCTGAGAGATAGTCTTCCTGTTGGCACTTTGCTTTGCAGCTTCAGGGTAAATACCTACACTGTATCTCTTGAAAGCATTGAAACTTGAATATCAGAGAGAGTAAAGAGGTTTGAACTTCCCATTATGACCATTCACTGTGATTACTGGTGATTGTAATATCATTAGCAAGGCCATGGAGTTAAGAATAATAAGATAATTCATCCCATGAGTGAGAATCGAGCCCTTTGAGCTTACAGAAAGCAACAAAGGAAGAATAAACATTTATTTGATGTCTTCTTTGGATAGAAACGATATTCAGTTCAGTTCAGTTCAGTTGCTCAGTCATGTCCGACTCTTTGCGACCTCATGAATTGCAGCACGCCAGGTTTCCCTGTCCATCACCAACTCCCGGAGTTCACCCAAACTCATGTCCATTGAGTCAGTGATGCCATCCAGCCATCTCATCCTCTGTCGTCCCCTTCTCCTCCTGCCCCCAATCCCTCCCAGCATCAGAGTCTTTTCCAATGAGTCAACTCTTCGCATGAGATGGCCAAAGTACTGGAGTTTCAGGTTTATCATCAGTCCTTCCAAAGAAATCCCAGGGCTGATCTCCTTCAGAATGGACAGGTTGGATCTCCTTGCAGTCCAAGGGACTCTCAAGAGTCTTCTCCAACACCACAGTTCAAAAGCATCAATTCTTCAGCGCTCAGCTTTCTTCACAATCCAACTTTCACATCCATACATGACCGCTGGAAAAACCATAGCCTTGTCTAGACGGACCTCTGTTGGCAAAGTAGTGTCTCTGCTTCTGAATATGCTGTCTAGGTTGGTCATAATGGAAAAAGCAAGAGAGTTCCAGAAAAACATCTATTTCTGCTTTATTGTCTATGCCAAAGCCTTTGTGTGGATCACAATAAACTGTGGAAAATTCTGGAAGAGATGGGAATACCAGACCACCTGACCTGCCTCTTTAGAAACCTATATGCAGATCAGGAAGCAACAGTTAGAACTGGACATGGAACAACAGACTGGTTCCAAATAGGAAAAGGAGTATGTCAAGGCTGTATATTGTCACCCTGCTTATGTAACTTATATGCAGATTACATCATGAGAAACGCTGGACTGGAAGAAGCACAAGCTGGAATCAAGATTGCCGGGAGAAATATCAATAACCTCAGATATGCAAATGATACCACCCTTATGGCAGAAGGTGAAGAGGAACTAAAAAGTCTCTTGATAAAAGTGAAAGAGGAGAGTGAAAAAGTTTGCTTAAAGCTCAACATTCAGAAAACTAAGATCATGGCATCTGGTCCCATCACTTCATGGGAAATAGATGGGGAAACAGTGGAAACAGTGTCAGACTTTATTTTTCTGGGCTCCAAAATCACTGCAGATGGTGACTGCAGCCATGAAATTAGAAGACGCTTACTCCTTGGAAGGAAAGTTATGACCAACGTAGAAACCATATTAGACTTCTAAAATATATATTCGTTATCCTGATTTGTCGTGTAAAATATATAAATAATTTTTATTACCTAATTTTTTACATGTGTAAACTGAACTTCAAGGATATAAGATAACTTGCTCACAGACACACAGCAAGTAACTGGCAGTGTGGTGATTGCCTACATCTCTTCATACCAAGCTGATGCTTTCCATGCTGTCCACGGTCTGTCCTTAGGGGTTGATAGCCACAGTAAACGTGCAGCCATGAAAAGCAGATGCAAAGGGCAAGGCTGCAGTAAGGGGGAGAAATTTAGCCATGCAGTTTCTGTGGGGTGAGAAAGCTGAACCAAGCAGAGACGGAGGTCATGGACCATGTATAGAATGCAGCAAATAAAGAGCCCTGAGGGAACTGACTCCCTTAAGTAGAGTAATGAAGTAGTCACAGAACAAATGTAACGTGTTGGAAATGGATAGAAGGTATGAATAGATTTATCCTAATTTAAGCAATAATTTTGTGTCTTCAGTCAACAACAACAAATGTTCTAGGATCTGTCTCCCAGGGGTAGGGGAGGAAGAGAAGTCAGAGATGAGTAGGACATGGTCCCAACCTTAGAGGGCTTCTGAATGAAGTTACACAATTTCAGACAGTTCATAGAACTTTGAAAAAGCAGGTTTGAGGGAGTGCCAAACTTTGCCTGGAGGAAGGGGGTACTTTACAGAAAGGTAACTTTAGAGGAGTTCACCAAGCCGATTTGGGAGATTCATTTTCCCTGGATTTTGGCTGGATTTTTTTTTTAACTTTTCTGATCATGAAGTAGAAAATCTTGAAGGTTTTTGAAGTTGTTGAATTCTCTTCCATCCAGTGGCTGGTATCAAGAAGTGTTCAGGTTATTAAGATTGTTTTGAAACAATCATTTCATTTTAGATCTGATGAATCAAATAATAGAAACAAAGCATAACCATAACTTTCTTGAATATTTTGATGTATGCATTCATGCTAAGTTGCTTCAGTTGAGTCCAACTCTTTGCAAGCCCATGGACTGTAGCCCTGGCTCCCCTGTCCATGGGATTCTCCAAGCAAGAATACTGCAGTGGGTTGCCATTTCTTTCTCCAGGAGATCTTCCAATTTTGATGTGGGTTCTTATAATTTAGATATAGATGTGTTTTGTGTGTGTGTGTATTTCTTAACCTGAATGAATATCTTTTTAATACAGATTTTATAAAATAAAATGCCAAGGACCTCCTTCTATTTTTTCTTTTTCCTTGTAAAAGATATTACAATAAAAAGTAATTTATATGTTATTTACAACATGTGTTGACCATAATTTTTTGTTTGTTTGTTTTCAGTGTAAAACTCTTTCTGGAGTCTGTGACCACATCATATCCCTGTCATCAGATCCTCTAGTTTCACAGTCTGCCCACCTTGAAGTGATTCAGCTGGCAAACATCAAACCAAGTGAAGGGCTGGTAAGAGAAACCATATTTATCAAAGCTGCTGCTGCTGTCACTTCAGTCGTGTCCGACTCTGTGCGACCCCATAGACGGCAGCCCACCAGGCTCCCCTGTCCCTGGGGTTCTCCAGGCAAGAACACTGGAGTGGGTTGCCATTTCCTTCTCCAACGCATGAAAGTGAAAAGTGAAAGTGAAGTCGCTCAGTTGTGTCTGACTCTTGGCGACCCCATGGACTGCAGCCTACCAGGCTCCTCCATCCATGGCATTTTCCAGGCAAGAGTACTGGAGTGGGGTGCCATTGCCTTCTCCTTATCAAAGCTACCATCCATCAACAGACAGCTAATAGTATGGGTGGGCAGCTCCCAAATATGAGAATCCATTAATTTTAACAGAGTGAATAGTTTTTTGTTTTTTTTTTCCATAGAGGAATTGAAGTGGTGGGAGATAGTCATGATAAAAAGTTTTATAAAGATAAAAGAAAATGAAAGAAAATTTAAAATAGTGATTTCTGAATTAGCCTGTTTACTTTGGTAAATAAATTAGCTTTAGTTACATTTTTAACCCTTATCAAAGTTCCTTAGAATAACAGGAAATTTAAGAATTTTGTAATAAAAACCACAGTGTTATCTGCTGATGCAAATAGGTGTTTTGTTTATTTTGCTTTTGTTTGTTTGTTTTAATAGGTCTCTCTTCCCTTAGGTTATATATGCTAAATAAACCTGATATTCTTTATAATTCACATCTTTTCTTTCTTTTAAGGGTGAGTAAGCAGGTAAATATCGCTAAAACTAGGCTAACATCTATGAGATATATTTTTTATTATGTCATAATAAAGATAATCTTGTATATTTTGTTCACCTGATTAAAAATTGTATTGATTCTAAATTTAACCCAAGGGATACCTTGTCTTTTAATGAGCCTCTAGAAAGAAAGCATATAATATTACTATTAATAAGTGAGAGATGAAAAACAAAACAAAACAACAACAACAAAAAAAACAAGAAACTGGAGAATATCTTGCCTACTACACAACTATTTCATGATAGTTTGGTGCTACAGTGTTTCTACTCTCCTAAAGGTGAATTTTCCAAGAATACTAATAAGGATATTTTAGAAAATAGAAATCTTAAAAACTACTGTTAACAGTGTAATTCAGATAATATATTCTTATAGATCCCTGTGCAGGTTTAACTTTTTATGTGACCTTCCTTTTTCGATTGAATATGTGTGTGTGATGTATGCATGTGTGTATATATATATATAACTGTTTCTGGGAGCAGTGCCTTCATTGGTCACCAGTGATTTTTTTTGGCTTGAAGTCCTGTTTTCTATAGAGCAACTTTTCTCTGGATACTTAACAAATTACTTTTGGGTAATCATAGTTCCCTGTCTTTTTGTGGCTTGTATCTGTATTTTCCCAGAAAGATGGAAATCAGCATCTCAGATATAGCCAAAGTATGTCATCATTGTAACCTATAAGTGTTATTAGTTATATTTTGATTAGTTTTAGAATTTATTTTAATGTTTATAAACTTATTTGAAGTAATATTTATGATTTTAATTCTTACTTTTCCTTTTAGTTATGTTTTACAAAGTCCAGTTTTATTTAAAGCATCTTTCTACCTGTAGTATTAAAGATTTTCCTTTCTTTAAAATCTCCCCTTTTAGTAGTTCTAAAGGAAAGAAAGTTCTTTAAGCATGATTTGCACTGTGAGAAATTATGAACTGCTACTATGTAATATTAGACTAGGAGACAGAAAACCTGAATACAAAACACTTCCATAAAATAGAGCTGTGCGTGGGATATGGGAGGGGTGAGGAAGTAAATTAAACCTCCTTGGCCGTGATATTTTCATCTGTAGAATGTGAGGGGCAGGAAGGGATGGACTAGATCCTCTTTAAAGCTCCCTGTAGCTCTATGAATTTGCAGTTCTGAGGACAGTATTGTTCTGAGTAAAAAGCCTGATTTTTCCCTCTAATTTCCACTGAAATAATGAGGTGAAAATAACAATGTGAAGTGAGTGAACACATTGCTCATTTATGGACTTGATGAAACCTTGATTTTTATTTTCAATGATGGTATAACCCTGGACAGGTCTTTTAAAATTTCAAGTATGTAGAGCTGGATGTGCTCTTTGGAATAGTCATGAACTTAAAATGCCAAGAACCAGGTTCAGTTATTCTGGAAGAGAGCTGGTAGAGAAGAGGAAGAAGTGAGTACCTACCATTTACCAGGTATCATCCTCACAACTCTGTAGAATAGGTATTAATTTTCTCATTTTAGAAAATGGTATCACAGATCCTCACCAGTTTGCCCTGTATGACATTAAGGTAACATACAACAGAGGCAGAGATTAAATCCAGGTAAATCTAAATGAGGTGCAATTTACCAGTTTGTTCCCTTATCCCACAGTTAAACTTGGGGTGGCTAAAAGGAAGTACGAGAAGTTTAGGAGGATGACTTTAAAATTAGAACTACTTAGAGGAATCCATTTAAAAGGGTAATGAGCAGTATTTCATTGGGAAAATATTTCCAAGGGACAAAAAGAAAAAGCTAACATGTTGAATATTAATAAAAGTATATGTAAAACCATTTCATATGATTCATGTTAAAGGGGAGATGACTAAATAAAAATCTTATATAACTTTACTCAAGGTATCATTTTAAAAATGAATCACTTGATTTAAGTTTAGTCAGTCATGTTTGAAATAGATTTGAGGATTTGGGTGACATTTAGGAAGAGCTTAGCCATAGAAGTGTTTAAATGAAGGAAAGGAACAGAAAGACATGGGAGAATACCAAGCTTTAATGAAGTTTAATCAGTTTAAAACACCTGCAGATGGTCTTCTGCCTCTTTCAAAGCAGAACATCTCTCATAGGTAAAAGGTAACGGGCTTTATTCTTGCACTGATAAACTAGATAGATTGTTCATCAACTTTCTACCGAAGTAGTCAAATGTCCTAGGGTTTCTTAGTTTTGAGAGTCCTGAGCATTATAAGGAATAGTGGGCATTGTGCTTAGTAATGGTTAAAATATATCAAGCTAGCTTCTAAAACGCTTTTAAATAACAATAATTCGCAGAAAGTTAAAGGAAGGAAAATGAGAACTATTGGAATATATCAAAACTAGATCAGAGCCAAGAGATGGAAAGAACAGAGAGGAAAGGGCTTAGGGAGCAACCTTGGGGAAGCCTCTTTGCGTTAGAGAGTTCTTTTGCTGTTTAGGTGCTTGGACTCGCTCCTAAAATGCTTTAATCCATTGACTTGACTGTGAGGTTGCTTTGGCTCCATTGGTTAACCGCCATTTGAAGACAGTGAAGCAAATGTCATTTTGGCAAGCTGAACAGAAGACAGGGAGCTGTTGGAGTCAGCTCCAGAATTAATTAATTGCTTTAAAAAAAAAAAAAAAAGGGAAGGAAGAATGAAGATTTTGATGAAATTTTGATGTTTGGCAAAACTAATACAATTATGTAAGGTTTAAACATAAAATAAAATTAATTTTAAAAAAAAAAAAATAAAAATATTCTTAAAAAAAATAATAAAATATTCTTAATATAGAAAAAAAAAAAAAAGGAAAACCAGATTTGTCCCAGAAAAAGAGCCATTTGAATTACATGTCCTCCTGCTGTTTGACCCTTTCTGAGAGGTGACCAGGTGATCAGATGTATTTCTATGAACTCTTCATTATTCAGATGATTAGTCTGAAACTCATCCAAGTAACTCGTTTCTTCTCTTACTTTCTGTTTGTGCTTGACTTTTGGCCATTTTCCTCGTTAGTACCACCAGAAAGATTAAAAAGCTGAAGAAGTCAGTCTTGATTATGAAAAGCAGTTACAACGAATGGTTTGTTGCATAAAGCATAATATCTTCATTCTATGTGGCATTTTAAAAATATGTTTTATTTCTGTTTTATTGCTCATAACTATGAAGTTGCTGAAACTGAACTCTGTATACATAGCTAGATCCTTATTTATTTAAGCATTTTAAAAATTTATTTTGTCCATCTAAAAAAATTAGCTTTAATATAAATTATACATTTAATTATGTATAATGATGAAATTCTCTTCCTATAACTAATTGATAACTTGCTTTAGCTTACAATTGCCATTTTAAAAGTTCCTGGTATGTGTAGTAATTGCATACAGATTTCATTTCCTGAGTCATAACTAGATTATCTCCATGAGTTCTTATTATCCTGATGAATATAATGACTTTTCTAAATATTTATTTTAGGAGACTAGACTTTCTCTATGACCTAATCATTTAAGAAATTAAATTATATAGAGCTCTTGTCAAACACCTTAATTCATAATCAGTAATGCACTGTTGAAAGAAGTGTGGAGAGAAATATAATCAACTTTTACTTGCAGTTGTCAGAAGAGATGGGTGATTAAAATAAATTTGTAAAAGGTCAAACCCAGTTATTCTTTTATAACCACATTGAACTTAGTATATATGTGCTAGAGAGGTCTTCGTCTTTTTAGAATGGATGTTAAACAGTGAATGTTTGACTCAGTATCTACAATTTCCAAATATCCTGTTCTAATAAGGAAAGTGAAGGTGGACAACCCTTCTGTTAATAAATCTGTAAATTAGGAGCCTCATGGTTGAGAGTATCATCTGGGCTCGAAACACAGCTTCACCTCCTTTGGCAGACCTGCCCAGTCTATCAGTAACTCAGTTTCCTTATTTCTGAAACAGAGATAATCACAGTGTGTACCACACAGACTATTGTAAATAAATGTCAAAACACTAACACAATTCTTAGCAGATTGTAACAAGTAGCTGTTAGTGATGATAGTGATAGATAATGATGAGTGATGATTGTTGTGTATGTCCAAGTTATATATTGATATATTGTTTTATTTCACTGTTTTTTTTCCACTTAATCCTCTCACAATCCTTCTATGTTAAAAAACTAAAACAAAATTTAGTGTTTAGCTCTTACAAATGTACTTTAAAAATCCTTTATTAATTTGATGTTATTTGGTTAACTCCCATGAGGATAATGATTGCAAGAATCTTGTCCTGTTCTAAGTAGTGCTGTTGTATTAAAGTGAAAGAAAGTGAAGTCGTTCAGTCGTGTCCGACTCTTAGCGACCCCATGGACTACAGCTGTTGTATTACCTTCCAATAAATAATGGGATTAAATAAAGTATGTTCAGCTCAATTCCAGAAAAATAAATGACCCAATCAAAAAATGGGCCAAAGAACTAAATAGACATTTCTCCAAAGAAGACATACAGATGGCTAACAAACACATGAAAAGATGCTCAACATCACTCATTATCAGAGAAATGCAAATCAAAGCCACTATGAGGTACCATTTCACGCCAGTCAGAATGGCTGCGATCCAAAAGTCTACAAGCAATACATGCTGGAGAGGGTGTGGAGAAAAGGGAACCCTCTTACACTGTTGGTGGGAATGCAAACTAGTACAGCCACTATGGAGAACAGTGTGGAGATTCCTTAAAAAACTGGAAATAGAACTGCCTTATGATCCAGCAATCCCACTGCTGGGCATACACACTGAGGAAACCAGAATTGAAAGAGACACATGTACCCCAATGTTCATCGCAGCACTATTTATAATAACCAGGACATGGAAGCAACCTAGATGTCCATCAGCAGATGAATGGATAAGAAAGCAGTGGTACATATACACAATGGAGTATTACTCAGCCATTAAAAAGAATACATTTGAATCAGTTCTAATGAGGTGGATGAAACTGGAGCCTATTATACAGAGTGAAGTAAGCCAGAAGGAAAAACACCAATACAGTATACTAACGCATATATATTGAATTTAGAAAGATGGTAACAATAACCCTGTATATGAAACACCAAAAGAGACACTGATGTATAAAACAGTCTTTTAGACTCTGTGGGAGAGGGAGAGGGTGGGATGATTTGGGAGAATGGCATTGAAATATGTATAATATCATATATGAAACAAGTCGCCAGTCCAGGTTCGTTGCACGATACTGGATGCTTGGGGCTGGTGCACTGGGACGACCCAGAGGGATGGTATGGGGAGGGAGGAGGGAGGAGGGTTCAGGATGGGGAACACATGTATACCTGTGGCGGATTCATTTTGATATATGGCAAAATCAATACAATATTGTAAAGTTAAATAAAATTAAATTAAAAAGATAAATAAATAAAGTATGTTATATACTTGTCACCTGTATAAGTTTGAATATTACCATATGGTTATAGCCAAAAACTAACCAATTTCTTAATTTCTATTTGTATGTTTGTTGAGGTTAGTTATGTATTTCATATAAAATGATGAACTTTCATATAAGACATTAGAATTCACAGATAAATGAACATCTTGTAAAATTACGTTTATTTTGTTTCACATTAAGAGGAGATCCAGGCTTAAACAGTCTCTGAACTGATCAGATCAGATCAGATCAGTCGCTCAGTCGTGTCCGACTCTTTGCGACCCCATGAATTGCAGCACACCAGGCCTCCCTGTCCATCACCAACTCCCGGAGTTCACTGAGACTCACGTCCATCGAGTCAGTGATGCCATCCAGCCATCTCATCCTCTGTCGTCCCCTTCTCCTCTTGCCCCCAATCCCTCCCAGCATCAGAGTCTTTTCCAATGAGTCAACTCTTCGCATGAGGTGGCCAAAGTACTGGAGTTTCAGCTTTAGCATCATTCCTTCCAAAGAAATCCCAGGGCTAATCTCCTTCAGAATGGACTGGTTGGATCTCCTTGCAGTCCAAGGGACTCTCAAGAGTCTTCTCCAACACCACAGTTCAAAAGCATCAATTCTTTGGCGCTCAGCCTTCTTCACAGTCCAATTCTCACATCCATACATGACCACAGGAAAAACCATAGCCTTGACTAGACGGACCTTTGTTGGCAAAGTCATGTCTCTGCTTTTGAATATGCTGTCTAGGTTGGTCATAACTTTCCTTCCAAGGAGTAAGCGTCTTTTAATTTCATGGCTGCAGTCACCATCTGCAGTGATTTTGGAGCCCAGAAAAATAAAGTCTGACACTATTTCCACTGTTTCCCCATCTATTTTCCATGAAGTGATGGGACCGGATGCCATGATCTTCGTTTTCTGAATGTTGAGCTTTAAGCCAACTTTTTCACTCTCCACTTTCACTTTCATCAAGAGGCTTTTGAGTTCCTCTTCACTTTCTGCCATAAGGGTGGTGTCATCTGCTTATCTGAGGTTATTGATATTTCTCCCGGCAATCTTGATTCCAGCTTGTGTTTCTTCCAGTCCAGCGTTTTTCATGATGTACTCTGCATATAAGTTAAATAAGCAGGGTGACAATATACAGCCTTGACATACTCCTTTTCCTATTTGGAACCAGTCTATTGTTCCATGTCCAGTTCTAACTGTTGCTTCCTGACCTGCATACCAATTTCTCAGGAGGCAGATCAGGTGGTCTCGTATTCCCATCTCTTTCAGAATTTTCCACAGTTTATTGTGATCCACACAGTCAAAGGCTTTGGCATAGTCAATAAAGCAGAAATAGATGTTTTTCTGGAACTCTCTTGCTTTTTCCATGATCCAGCGGATGTTGGCAATCTGATCTCTGGTTCCTCTGCCTTTTCTAAAACCAGGTTGAACATCAGGAAGTTCATGGTTCACGTATTGCTGATACCAACATCTTAGACATATGACATTACTGAAATGAATTTTCTGAATTAAAACCTACCCAAAGACTTCTTAATAATTCCATGCCATGAACTTATTGCTTCTTGTTTTTATTTCTTAGTTATTTTTAGTGAAAACACAAGTACATTTAGATATCAAAATATTAACATCCAGGTATAGGAAATTAACACTGCAATTTTCTACACATAATTATTTAAATGTCAGCTTTTTCTGAAATGATTGTTCTTAGTTATTAAGTCCCTTATATTTCAGGCTTCAGGTTTATTTTATAGTTAGTACTTTATAATTTTTGAAGTCAGTAGTTGAGATGCAAAGTAGTTTCAAAGTAAAACTCAGTAAATTTTTTATCTAACAGAATATTCCTTAGGAAAAAAGGCCATTCAGAGAATCATCTATTTTTTTCTGATTTATTTAAATAAAAATATTTCAGTATTTAAAATGTGAATCCTTTCTTGTAATATTTTTTCTTTTAGGGTCCTGTCACTGTGCATAACTTAAAGAAAGGTTTCATTTGTTCTTAAAACTTGAATAATTTGAAGATTTCTAGATAATATTTTATCTTTAATGAAGCTTTTTCTGAAATCACTTTGTTTAAATTGAAACAGAATTTCTTCTTTATTGGGAGAAGGGGGTGCCACACATTACCTCTAAATTAATATTATTATGATTTTAATTTTAAATATTTATTTATTTTTGGCCACACTGTGCAGCTTGTGGAATCTAATTCCCCAACCAGGGATTGAACCTGGGCCCGCAGCAGTGAGAGTGTGGAGCCCTAACCCCTGAACTACCAGGGAATTCCACCTCTTAATTATTGATAGATCATTGGATGTAATTATTAAAACTTCAGCAATAAGATTAAGATAGAATGTGTAGGATACCACAAAAGAGGAACAGAAAAAATTTTTTGTATAAACAATATTTTATCATTCTTCTGTCTCCAGTAGTTCTGTAGTGGCTCTATAGAAACCTACTTTTTATTGTGTAATATGTATCAAGTATAATAAACTAATAATATCCCAATATTTGAACTTCCCATTGTAACTTTTATTTTGCCACAGCACATGTAGTATGGATTTTGAGGAGAGTGAACTGTGTTCTTCGGGATATTGAATTACCATGATGCATTTTTTAAGTTCACTTTTCAAGTAATCATTTGATTAAGCTGAGTACAGGCTTCTTCAGGCAAACTTTAGAAGCCAGAACATTCAGATAGGAATTTCTTAAAGTTTAAAGACAGCCTTATTGAATCATGGATTCATCCCTGGGGCAATGGCAATTTTAACTTGATAGGGCAATTCGTTTTGTAAATGAGGTTATAATATCCTTGAAAATATTTCAGTTTTCATTTTTTTTCCTATGCTGTCTTTTTTTTTTTTAGGGTATGTATATTAAATCAACATATGATGGCCTCCATGTAATTACTGGAACTACAGAAAATGTAAGTATTCTAACATTTCAAATTTTGGAGTATGTTTTTTCTTTTATTGTTAACTGACTTATGGCACTTACATAATTCCGGTTGACTTTTGAGGAAATAAACAGATTAAAATATACAACTAAAAAGACATATTGAGTTAGTAAGCACTGATTTGGGGAGAATTTCAGTCATTTTTTTTGGTTGAGAATAGCTATTTATCTGAAGTAAATCAGATGTTTTGTGTTCAAAGCCAGAGATTTGTTAAGTATTTTCTGATTCATGACAAGTTATTGTGACATCTAAAAGAATCCACCTCCATCTGACAAATAGTGTAGTTTTATTAGGAAACTTAAATTGTGTAAGAA